>NC_044384.1:82106049-82706049 GCF_006542625.1 Nomascus leucogenys | reverse complement strand
CTAGCCATGGCCAAAAATGGCCAAGGGACAACTTGGGTTGTGGCTTCAGAGGATGCAAGCCCCAAGCCTTGGCAGCTTCCACATGGTATTGAGCCTGCAGGTGCACAGAAGTTAAAAATTGAGGTTTGGCAACCTCCACCTAGATTTTAGAGAATGTATGGAAATGCTTGGATGTCCAGGAAGAAGTTTTCTGTGGGGCAGGGCCCTCATGGAGAACCTCTGCTAGGGCAGTGCAGAAGGGAAATGTGGGGCCAGAGCTCCCACAGAGAGTCCCCACTGGTGAACTGCTGAGTGGAGCTGTGAGAAGAGGGCCACTGTCCTCCAGATCCCCGAACTGTAGATCCACCAACAGCTTGCACCATTTGCCTGGAAAAGCCACAGACACTTGATGCCAGACTGCGAAAGCAGCCAGTAGAGGGCCTGTACCCTGTCCAAGCCACAGTGGCAGAGCTGCCAAAGACCATGGGAACCCACCTCTTGCATCAACATGACCTGGATTTGAGACATGGAATCAACAAACATCATTTGGAGCTTTAATATTTGACTGCCCTGCTGGATTTTGAACTTGCATGGGGCTTGTAGCCCTTTCATTTTGGTCAGTTTCTCCTATTTGGAACAGGTGAATTTACCCACTGCTATAACCCCATTGTATCTAGGAAGTAACTAACTTGCTTTTGATTTTACAGGCTCATAGGCAGAAGGGACTTGCCTTGTCTCAGAAGACTTTGGACTGTGGACTTTTGAGCTAATGCTGAAAAAAATTAAGACTTTGGGGGACTGTTGGGAAGGCATAATTGGTTTTGAAATATGAGGACATGAGATTTGGGAGGGGCCAGGGCAGAATGATCTGGTTTAGCGAGGGACCCAGTGGGTAATAATTGAATCATAGGGGTGGTTTCCCCCATACTGTTATTATGGTAGTGAATAAGTCTCATGAGATCTGATGATTTCATAAGGGTTTCCCCTTTTGCTTCTCTTGCCTGCCACCATGTAAGACATGCCACCGTGATTCTGAGGCCTCCCAGCCATGTGGAACTATGAGTTCATTAAACCTTTCTTTCTTGATATGTTACCCAGTCTCAGGTATGACTTTATCAGCAGTGTGAAAATGGACTAATATACTCATGGTTCTGTATAATTACTTTAACAAATACTTGTTGATGGCCAGATCAACAAGGCCACTTCACCCTAGGAGTCCAGCAGAGGCCAATTCAGTCAGAAATGACTCTACTATAATTTAGAATGTCTGTATTAAATCAAAGGGGAAAGGAATCTCATGTTAAAGGTTAAGTGCCAAATAAATAATTGTTTACTATACCTATGTTGTCTTCTTTCATCAGGAAGATAGTGGAGTCTGCTCAGTGGCTGATTATCAACAATCAGCTAGATGAGGGCTTAAAGGAGCTTAGAAGAGTTGCACTCATAAATGGAAAAAAGAATACTGAAGAGACACTGACCACTGAGGTGATCCGGAAAGGGGAAATGATTGCTGTGATTAAATGAAAACGTGACCTCACAATCACACTAGTCTAGGTTCCTGGAGTGACAGAATTAGACTTCTGTGAGTGGAGTCTTACATCTCTGTCCTGATAAAATACATATATCTTTCCTTTTGTCAATGATTTGGATATAGATATTGAAATATACTGGCAGAAGTGGATATAATTGTTTAGTTAAATTGATTGGGAAGTTTTCCTGCTCTTACCGTAGACATATAGGGGAAAGTAATGAAAATACAATTTATTTCTCACTAATTTACTGACTTACGGTCCCCTCTGGAGAAACTAAGAAAGCCAATAAAATAAATTATAATTAATCATATAGAAGATAGATTTAAATGTGATTTTGACCCTTTATGTATTTATTCAATAATTCAATAAATATCCCCTTGAGCACCAAATATGTCAACTAAAGTTCTACACAATGTGGAACTTGTGAGAGCCTGACATGGCTCATTCAAGCACTCTTTCACTCATTCCTTTAAAAGTACTTATTGCCTACCAGGGTGTACCAGGGTGTTGTTAGATGTTGATAAGAGAATAAGTCAGAGTCTCTAACCTCAAAGAACTTAAATTTTACTATGGGACAAAAAAATTAAGAAATCATTATAATATAGAATAGGTGCTATGATATGGTTATATGCAGAGTATTTTTGAGAAAACACAGAGGAAGTATCCACTTTAGCCTTAATAGGTCAGAAAAGGTTTAGGAGTTAGCTGGTTAAAAGGAAGACAAATGGCATTTCAGGGATAAAATGAACTGGTTGGTATAAGCAAAACTAATAAATGAATGTCAGTCCTGAAAGAGAGCAAATGCCCTATAGAAGAACAGGTTAGTAAAGGAAAACACAAAGGTTCTAGCCTCTGGCCCCAAATGATTTCATCCCTCTGATATGCTAAGTAAATTGACATATGTACAATGTCTGGAAAAGTATTATTTCATTATAGCATATGCTCAAAGTCCAGAATTTCAATGAAGTTTGAGTGTGGACAAGGCTACTTATATGTAGTTCCCTAACTACAGGACCTCTGTGTTTGTATTAATTGACCTGTGAAACTAAAGACAAAAGACATCTGTCTCCAACACATCCAACATACAATAATGATAGCAGCATGGAATAACTACTGTAGATATTCCTGATCAAAATAGGAGAGACGTGAGGTACAGGGAGTTCAGAGCAATTATGAAGTGCAGCCAGGCAAATATTAGAAGTTCCTTGATTAGGTCTCAAGGTATGGAAAATGAAAGCAATTTGTCTCTCTGCTACAATCTCTTCCCTCTTGGATACAATTTATGAGTTTTCTTTCCTTTCATGAGAAAGAACATCTTTGCAGCTGAATGGTACTCTTATTCAGCTTTTCACCAACAAGATTTGTGGGGCTACACAGACTTTTTCATTTTGTACTGTCTCTGTCCCATGCTATCACGTGTGCAGTGTTTTTTCCATTAAAGATTTCTCAAAAACATTGCAGATCACCTGTCAACCCATTGGGGTTTATTTTTATTAGACAAAATTCACAGCAACAAACATCTTTAAGATAAGCTCTATTCTACCTATGGCTCCTGCTGAGATGGTTGAGAGATCAATGCATCTAAGTATCCTAGAGGCTTTTTTTTTAATTGAGAGACACATGTTTAATCTCTTTAGAGGGCCCCTTTTTTCTGAATAATACACTGACTCTTTTACCTTTCTGGGATCTTAAGAAACCATCTCTAGGCCATGTTTTCATAACAGTATTCCAAAGCTATTTCTTTTTTCTTTATTTTAATTATTATGGGTACATAGTAGTTATAAATATTTATGGGGTATGTGAAATATTTTTAAACAAGTATGCAATGCATAACAATCACATCAGAGTAAATGGGGTATCTATGATCTCAAGCAGTTATCCTTTCTTCATGTTACAAACAATTCAATTATTCTATTTTAGTCATTTTTAAATGTAAAATATTATTGTTCACTTTAGTCACACTGTTGTACTATCAAATATTTGACCTTATTCATTTTATCTAACTATATTTTTGTACCCACTAACCAACTTTATTCCCCCTCCACAACTACCCTTTCTTGTCTCTGCTAACCATCCTTCTACTCTTTATCTCCATGAATTCAATTGTTTTAACTTTTAGCTCCCACAAATGTTCCTGAGAACATGAAAAGTTCATCTTTCTGTGTCCAGCTTATTTCACTTAACATAATGACCTCCAGTTTCATCCATGTTGCTGCAAATGACAGAATCCCATTCTTTTTATGGCTGAATAGCATTCCACATTTATGTATCACCTTTTCTTTATCAATTTATCTGTAGATGGACACTTAGGTTGCCTCCATATCTTGGCTATTGTGAATGTTGCTGCAATAAACATGAAGTGCAGACATCTCTTCAAATATTGATTTCATTTCCTTTGGATAAAAACCAAGTAGTAACATTGCTGGATCATACACTAGTTGTATCTTCAGTTTTTGGAGGAACCTCCAAAATATTCTCCATAGTGATTGTACTAATTTACATTCCCTCCAACTGTGTATGAGGGTTGAGCTCCTTATATATTCTGGTTATTAATCCCTTGTCAGATGAGCAGTTTGCAAATATTTTCTCCCATTCTGCAGGCTGTCTCTTTACCTTGTTGATTATATCCTTTACTGTGCAGAAGCTTTTTAATGTGATGTGATCCCATTTGTCCAGTTTTACTTTGTCTGCCTGTGCTTGTGCTTGGAATATTACTCAAGAAATCTTTGCCTAGACCAATGACCTGGAGAGTTTCCCCAGTGCTTTCTTATAGTAGATTTATAGTTTGTGATCTTAGATTTAAGCATTTAATCCATTTTGATTTGATTTTTTATATGGTGAGAGTTTAGTTTCATTCTCTTGCAAATGGATATCCAGTTTTCTCAGCACCATTTATTGAAGAAACTGTATTTTCCCTAAAGTATGTTCTTAGCACCTTTGTCAAAAATAAGTTCACTGTAGATGTAGGGATTTATTTCTGGCTTCTCTACTCTGTTCCGTTGGTCTGTGTCTTTATGCCAGTACCATGCTGTCTTGGTAGTTATAGCTCTGTAGTATAATTTAGAGCCAGGTAACATGATTCCTCCAGTTTTATTCTTTTTAATCAGAGTAGCTTTGGCTATTCTAAGTCATTTGTGGTTCCATTAAAACATCATTTTTTTCTATTTCTGTGAAGAATATCATTGGCATATTGCATTGTATCTGTAGAATGCTGTGAGTAGTATGGACATTTTAACAATATTGATTAATCCAATCCATGAACATGGAATATATTTTCATTTTTTGTGTGTTCTCTTTGATTTCTTGCATCAGTGCTTTATAGTTTTCATTGTAGAGCTCTCTCACTTCTTTGATTAAAAACTTATTCCTAGGTATTTTATTTGTACCTATTACAAATGGTATTATTTTATTAATTTATTTTTCAGATTGTTCACTGTTGTCATATAGAAATGCCACTTATTTTTATGTTGATTTTATATCTTGCAACTTTACTAAATTTGTTTGTCAGCGCATAGTTTTTTGTGGAGTGTTGGCTTTTCCAAATATAAGCTTATATTATTTGTAAACAAAGATAATTTAACTTCTTCCTTTCCGATTTGGATGCCCTTTATATCTGTCTCTTGTCTGATTGTTCTAGCTAGGATTTCCAGTACTATGTTGAATAACAGTAGTGAAAATGAGCATCCTTGTCTTTTTCTGAATTTTAGGGATAAGACTTTTAGTTTTTATCCATTTACTGTGGTACTAGCTGTGTGTCTATCATATTTGGCTTTTATTATATTGGGGTATGTTCCTTCTATACCCAGAATTTTTTTGGGTTTTTGTCATGAAGGGAAGTTGAATTTCATCAAATGCTTTCTCAGCATCAACTGAAATGATTATGCAGTTTTTGTCCTTTATTCTGTTGATAGGATGTATCACGTTGGTTGAATTGCATATGTCGAACCATCCTTGCATTCCTGGTCATAAATTCTGCCTGGCCATGAAGAATAATCTTCGCACGCGTCATTGAAATTGGCTTGCTAGCATTTCATTGAGGATTTCTGTATCAATATTCATCAAGGACATTAACCTGTAGTTTTCTTTTTTATCTGTCTCTAACTGGTTTGGGTATCAGAGTAATACTGGCCTCATAGAACAGGTTTGAAAGTATTTTCTCCTCCTGTATTTTTTCAGAATAGTTTGAGTAGGATTAGTATTAGTTCTTTAAATGTTTGTTCAGGCCAGCAATTTGGGAGGCCAAGGCAGAAGAATTGCTTGAGTCCAGGAGTTCAAGACCAGCCTAGGCAACATAGACCCCATCTCTACAAAAAAAAAAAAATCTTAAAAATTAGCCAGGTGTAGTGGTACAGACTGTGGTCCCAGCTACTCAGGGGGCTGAGATGGGACAATCACTTAAGCCTGGAAGGTTGAGGCTGCTATAAGCCATGAAAGCATCACTGCACTCCAGCCTGGACAAAACAGTGAGACAGCATCTCAAAAAAATTTTAAATATAAATAAAAACCAATAAATATTTGTTAACATGCATCAGCGAAGTCATCCGTTCCTGTGCTTACTTTGCTAGCAGACTTTGTATTGTGGCTTCATTGTCATTACTTATTGGTCTTTCAGGTTTTGAATTTCTTCATGATTCAATCTTGATAAGTTGCATGTGACTAGGAATTTATTCATTTTTTCTAGCTTTTATAATGTATTGGCATACTGTTGCTCATACCAGCCTTTAATAACCCTTTGAATTTCTGCAGTATTGGTTGTAATGTCACCTTTTTCATTTCTGATTTTATTTGAGTCTTCTCTTTTTTTTTTTAGTCAGCCTAAAAGTTTGTCAATTTTGTTTATCTTTTCAAAAAGCCAACTTTTGTTCATTTTTTGTATTGTTTCCTCTCAATTTCATTTCTTTCTCCTCTGATCTTTATTACTTCTACTATTTTGGGGGTTCGGTTTGCCCTTGTTTTTCTAATTCTGTAAGACACATCATTAGATTGTTTAGTTTTTTTATTTGTTTGTTTGCTTGCTTGCTTGTTTTTTTGAGATGGAGTCTCGCTCTGTCACCCAGGCTGGAGTGCAGTGGTATAATCTCGGCTTACTGCAACCTTCAGCTCCCAGGTTCAAGTGATTCTCCTCCCTTAGCCACCCAAGTAGCTGGGTGGCATGTGCCACCATGCCTGGCTAATTTTTGCATTTTTAGTAAAGATAGGTTTTCACCATGTTGGCCAAGCTGCTCTTACACTCCTGACCTCAAGTGAGCCACCCACTTTGGCCTCCCAAGTGCTGAGATTATAGGCGTGAGCCACTGTGCCTGCCAATATTTGAAGTTTTTATACATTTTGGATGTAGGCACTAATTGCTAAAAATTTGCAATTAGTACCACTTTCTCTCTGTCCCATAGGTTTTTGTATGTTGTGTGTCCACTTTCATTTGGTTCAAGATAGTTTTAATTTCTGTCTTCATTTATTCATTAACCCACTGGTCATTCAGGAGCATATTGTTTCATTTCCATGTGTCCGTATAGTTTCTAGAGTTCCTCTTGTTACTGAATTCTAGTTTTATTCCATTGTGGTAAGAGATGATACTTGATATCATTTTCATTTTTTAAACTTTTTAAATTATACTTTAAGTTCTGAAATACATGTGTAGAACATGCAGGTTTGTTACATAGGTATACATGTGCCATGATGGTTTGCTGCACCCATCAACCCATCATCTAGGTTTTAAGCTTCATATGCATTAGGCATTTGTCCTAATGCTTTCCCTCCCTTTGCCCCCCAGCCCCCGGCAGGCCCTGGTGTGTGATGTTCCCCTCCCTGTGTCCATGTGTCTCATTGTTCAGCTCCCACTTATGAGTGAAAACTTGTGGTGTTTGGATTTCTGCTACTGTGTTAGTTTGCTGAGAATGATGGTTTCCAGCTTCGTCCATGTAGGGACATGGATGAAGCATATGAACTCATTCTTTTTTATGGCAGCATAGTATTCCATGGCGTATATGTGCCCCGTTTTCTTTATCCAGTCTATCATTGATGGACATTTGGGTTGGTTCCAAGTCTTTGCTATTGTGAACAGTGCCACAATAAACATATGTGTCTTTATAGTAGAATGATTTATAATTCTTTGGGTATATACCCAGTAATGGGATTGCAGGGTCAAATGGTATTTCTGGTTCTAGATCCTTGAGGAGTTGCTACATGATCTTCCACAATGATTGAACTAATTTACACTCCCACAAACAGTGTAAAAGCATTCCTATTTCTCCACATCCTCTCCAGCATCTGTTGTTTCCTGACTTTTTAATGATCGCCATTATAACTGGCATGAGATGGTATCTTATTGTGGTTTTGATTTGCATTTCTTTAATGACCAGTGATGATGAGCTTTTTTTCATGTTTGTTGGCTGCATAAATATCTTCTTTTGAGAAATATCTGTTCATATACTTCACCCACTTTTTGATGGGGTTGTTGTTTTTTTTCTTGTAAATTTAAGTTCCTTGTAGATTCTGGATATTAGCCCTTTGTCAGATGGATAGATTGCAAAAGTTTTCTCCCATTCTGTAGGTTGTCTGTTCACTCTGATGATAGTTTCTTGTGCTGTGCACAGCCTGAAATATTTACTTACTGGAGCTGTATGTAAAAGTCTCCCATATCCTGCACTAAATAATAAATGTAAGAAATGAATTAATATTATTTTTAAAAATAATGTGTCCACTCCTGTGCTAAATACATTTTATATTTGCATGTATGACTTCAGATAATTATTAGATAATCCCTATGAAAGAAGTGCTAAATTCATTGTCTAAATGATAAGAAAACTAAGCACCTGAGATAATTAATATATCAAGTGGCAGGGCTGAAATTCCAAGCCAGATTTGTGCAAGCCTAAAACCATCTCCTTTCCAACAACTATATTTCACTTCTTCAAATATCTGGCTTAGGCAAAAATCATACTCCATCAACATATCTCCAACATTTTTCGCTGCCTTCTGTGCACTCCACTGACGGGGGGACCCAGCAATCCCATTACTGGGTATATACCCAAAGAATTATAAATCATTCTACTATAAAGACACATGCACACATATGTTTATTGTGGCACTGTTCACAATAGCAAAGACTTGCCTGGCATATCTAGAGAATAATTGCTCAGAAGCTAATCATAAAGTGGACCCAGCTTTCAAGAAAGCTATTGATTTACAAAAATAAGCAGCTTCTCTTATAACAAGGGAAGGACAAGTATTTCATGCCCAGTGGATAAGAAAGAAACCTTTAACCTTTAAACAAATACATTTTCATTGCCTCCAATTTATAATGCAAATATTTTTGTTAATACTTTTACCTATCACTGGCTCAGTGTTTAAACTGGCTTTATTCCTATATAATTCCTCTGAGTTCCCATTTCCTCCTACACCTTTTGTAACACTTCACATATGAGATGAATTATTTAATGCCCATATTCCCCACTAGACAGAAATTTCCTTGAGGATAGTTAACAATATGTCTATCTTGTTCTCTAGTACTTACCACTATGCCTGACACATTACTGACATCTCACAAATGCTTGTTGTTATTTTTGTTGCTGAAGTTTGTGACATCCACCATGAAGAAGGAGTTGGATGCAGTCCAAATTAAAACATCAGTTTTTCCCCTGTTCCATGCACCCAAATTGCGAATGAGAGTCTTCGGCCTGTGCTTTGTGAGGTAAGTTCCATTTGGTGATGATTAACTTAAAATATTGGAGATACAAAACTCTTTCTTCTTTCAAAAGATTAGCAGCAGCATTTGGAGGACATTTCATACATAAGAGAAGAGAAAATCATATATGCCTCTAAGTGCCACATTTTTAGATAGCCTAATATTATGACAGGACAGTGGGACCTAACTACATAGTTAAAACTTATCAGCATCATATTCCAGCACAAAGTTTATCACTGGATGTTATGGTGATAGTAAGTTTTACCACAAAACATAGTTTAATTTTTTAATTTTCTAACTTTTTATTCACTAAAGAAGTTACATCAAGTGGCTATCCAGATGACATGATTGTAGATCAATTTTGCAAATCTATAAAACTATGTAACCACCACACAGACAAGCTCATTTTCAGCATCCCGAATCATCTCTCATGTCTCTCTTTCACCCTAGTTAATACTTCTCCAAAACCACCAACTGTACTTACTGCTATCCCTGCAGATTACATTTGCTGGTTCTTGAATTTAATATTAATAGAATCATGCTATCTGTGTACTTTTAAATATGTGAAATTTATTCATTGTGTCTTGTATAACAGTAATTTGGTCTTTTAATTGTAGGTCATTTTCTCTTATATGAATATTTCATAAGTTATCTGTCTATTCTGGTGTTCATGGGTTTTGGATTTTTTTTCCACTTTTGGGCTATTATGAATTCCTGGGTTTAAGGCACATATATATTTGGCTATAGTGAACTACCAATCAATATTCTAAAGTGGATATGCAAATGTGCACTTCAATCAGCAAGTATAAGAATTTTGGTTGTTCCATATTTTGCTAATATGACTTATTCTGAAATCTTTTAAGTTCATAATTCCAATGACTGCATTTAGTATCACATTGTAAATTTAATTTGCATTTTATTTTTTTAACTTACATTTTAAGTTCAAGGGCACATGTGCAGGTTTGTAATATAGGTAAACTCGTGTCACAGGAGTTTGTTGTACAGATTATTTCATCACCCAGGTATTGAGCCTAATACCCACTAGTTATTTTTCCTGATCCTCTCCCTCCTCCCACCCTCCACCATTAGGTAGGCCTCAGTGTCTATTGTTCCCCTCTATGTGATCATATGTTCTCATCATTTAACTCCCACTTGTAAATAAAAATATGCAGGATTTTGTTTTCTGTTTCTGCATTAGTTTGCTAAGGATAATAACCTCCAGCCCCACCCATGTTCCTGCAAAGGACATCATTCCATTCCTTTTATGGCTGCATAGTATTCCATGGTGTATATGTGCCACATTTTCTTTACCTAGTCTATTATTGATGGGCCTTTGGGTTGGTTCCAAGACTTTACTATTGTAAATAGTGCTGCAATAAACATACGTGTGCATGTGTTTTTATGGTAGAATGATTTATAATCCTTTGGGTATATACCCAGTAATGGGATTGCTGGGTCAAATAATATTTCTGGTTCTAGATCTTTGAGGAATCACCACACTACTCTCTTCCACAATGGTTGAATTCATTTACACTCCCACAAAAAGTGTAAAAGCATTTCTATTTCTCCACAGCCTCTCCAGCATCTGTTGTTTCCTGACTTTTTAATGAGCACCATTCTAACTGGCATGGGATGATATCTCATTGTGGTTTTGACTTGCATTTCTCTAATGACCAGTGTTGATGAGCTTTTTTTCATGTTTGTTGGCCACATAAATGTCTTCTTTTAAGAAGTGTCTGTTCATGTCCTTTGCCCACTTTTTGATGTGGTTGTTTGTTTTTTTCTTGTAAATTTGTTTAAGGTTCTTGTAGATTCCGGATATTAGCCTTTTGTCAGATGGGTAGCTTGCAAAAATTTTCTCCCATTCTGTAGGTTGCCTGTTCACTCTGCTGATAGTTTATTTTGCTGTGCAGAAGCTCTTTAGTTTAATTAGATCCCATTTGTCAATTTTGACTTTTGTTTCAGTTGCTTTTTGTGTTTTAGTCATGAAATCTTTGCCCATGCCTATGTCCTGAATGGTACTGCCTAGCTTTTCTTACAGAGTTTTTATGGTTTTTGGGTTTTACATTTTTTAATCCATCTTGAATTAATTTTTATATAAGGTGTAGGAAAGGGGTCCAATTTCTGTTTTCTGCATAAAGATGGCCAGTTTTCCCAGCACATTAATTAAATAGGGAATCTTTTCCCCATTGCTTGTTTATGTCAGGTTTGTCAAAGACCAGATGGTTGTAGATGTGCGGTGTTATTTCTGAGGTCTCTGTTCAGTTCCATATATGTATATCAGTACCATGCTGTTTCGGTTACTGTAGCCTTGTAGTATAGTTTGAAGTCAGGTAGTATGATACCTCCAACTTTATTCTTTTTCCTTAGGATTTTCTTGGCTATACAGGGTCCTTTTTGATCCATATGAAATTTGAACTCATTTTTTTCTAATTCTACAAAGAAAGTCACTAGCAGCTTCATGGGAATAGCATTGAATCTATAAATTACTTTGGGCAGTATGGCCATTTTCACTATATTGATTATTCCCATCCATGAGCATGGAATTTTTTTCCATTTGTTTGTGTCCTCTCTTATTCCTTGAGCACTGGTCTGCAGTTCTCCTTGAAGAGGTCCCTCATGTCCCTTGTAAGTTGTATTCCCAGGCATTTTATTCTGTTTGTAGCAATTGTGAATGGGAGTTCACTCAGGATTTGTCTCTCTGCTGGTCTATTGTTGGTGTATAGGAATGCTTGTGATTTTTGCACATTGATTTTGTATCCTGAGACTTTGCTGAAGTTGCTTATCAGCTTAAGGAGTTTTGGGGCTAAGACGATGGGTTTTCTAAATATACAATCATGTCATCTGCAAACAGAGACAATTTGACTTCCTCTCTTTCTATTTAAATACCTTCATTTCCTTGTGATAGTTTGCTGAGAATGATGGTTTCCAGTTTCATCCATGTCCCTACAAAGGACATGAACTCATCATTTTTTATGGCTGCGTAGTATTCCATGGTGTATATGTGCCACAAAAAACCAAACACCGCATGTTCTCACTCATAGGTGGGAATTGAACAATGAGAACACATGGACACAGGAAGGGGAACATCACACTCCAGGGACGGTTGTGGGGTGGGGGGAGGGGGGAGGGACAGCATTAGGAGATATACCTAATGCTAAATGACGAGTTAATGGGTGCAGCAAACCAACATGGCACATGGATACATATGTAACAAACCTGCACATTGTGCACATGTACCCTAAAACCTAAAGTATAATAATAAAAATAAAAAAATAAAATCATGAAATAAATAAATAAATACCTTCATTTCTTTCTCATGCCTGATTGCCTTGGCCAGAACTTCCAATACTATGTTGAATAGGAGTGGTGAGAGAGGGTATCTTTGTCTTGTGCTGGTTTTCAAAGGAAATGCTTCCAGCTTTTGCCCATTTAGAATGATATTGGCTATGGGTTTGTCATAAATAGCTCATTATTTTGAGATATGTTCCACCAATACCTAGTTTATTGAGAGTTTTTAGCGTGAAAGGGTGTTGAATTTTATCAAAGGCCTTTTCTGCATCTATTGAGATAATCATGTGGTTTTTGTCATTGGTTCTGTTTATGTGATGGATTACATTTATTGATTTGTGTATATTGAACTAGGTTTGCACCCCAGGGATAAAGCTGATTTGATCATGGTGGATAAGCTTTTTGATGTGCTGCTGAATTCAGTTTGACAGTATTTTATTGAGGATTTTCTCATCGATGTTCACCAGGGATATTGGCCTGAAATTTTCTTTTTTTGTGTGTGTGTCTGTGCCAGCTTTTGGTATCAGGAAGATGCTGGCCTCATAAAATCAGTTAGGGAGAAGTCCCACTTCCTCTATTGTTTGGAATAGTTTCAGAAGGAATGGTACCAGCTCCTTTTTGTAGCTCTGGTAGACTTCGGCTGTGAATCTCTCTGGTCCTGGCCTTTTTTTGGTTGGTAGCTATTACTTACTGCCTCAATTTCAGAACATGTTATCGTCCCACTCAGGGATTCGACTTCTTCCTGGGTTCATCTTGGGAGGGTGTATGTGTCCAGAAATTTATTCATTTCTTCTAGATTTTCTAGTTTATTTGCATAGAGGTGTTTATAGTATTCTTTGACGGTAGTTTGTATTTCTGTGGGATCAGTGGTGATATCTCTTTTTCTTTCTTTTCTTCTTTATTAGTCTAGATAGTGGTCCATCTATTTTGTTAATCTTTTCAAAAAACCAGCTCCTGGATTCACTGATTTCTTTGAAGGGTTTTTCATGTCTCTATCTCCTTCAACTCTGCTATGATCTTATTTCTTATTTCTTGCCTTCTGCTAGCTTTTGAATTTGTTTGTTCTTGCTTGTCTAGTTCTTTTAATTGTGATATTAGAGTGTCAATTTTAAATCTTTCCAGCTTTCTGTGATAGGCGTTCAGTGCTACAAAATTTCTTTGTTAACACTGCTTTACCTGTGTCCCAGAGATTCTGATACTTTGGGTCTTTGTTCTCATTGGTTTCAAATAACTTCTTTTTTTTTTAAGATAGCTGTTATTTATTTATTTATTTATTTATTGTACTTTAAGTTCTGGGGCAAAGAACTTCATTTCTGCCTTAATTTCATTATTTACCCAGTAGTCATTCAGGCGCAGGTTGTTCAATTTCCATGTAGTTGTGTGGTTTTGAGTGAGTTTCTTAATCCTGAGTTCTAATTTGATGGCACTGTGGTCTGAGAGACTGTTTGTTAGGATTTCCATTCTTTTGCATTTGCTGATGAGTGTTTTACTTCCAATTATGTGGTCAATTTTAGAATACATGCTATGTGGCACTAAGAATGTATATTCTCTTGATTTGGGGTGGAGAGTTCTGTTGTGTCTATTAGGTCCACTTGGTTCAGAGCTGAGTTCAAGTCCTGAATATCCTTGTTAATTCTCTGTCTTGTTGCTCTAATATTGAGAGTGGGGTGTTAAAAGTCTCCCACTATTATTGTGTGGCAGTCTAAATCTCTTTGTAGGTTTCTAAGAACTTGTTTTATGAATCTGGGTATTCCTTCATTGGGTGCATATATATTTAGGATAGTTAGCTCTTCTTGACACATTGATCCCTTTATCATTATGTAATGCCATTCTTTGTCTTTTTTTTTTTTTTTTTTGTGAGATGGAGTCTCACTCTGTCGCCCAGGCTGGAGTGCAGTGGCCCGATCTCAGCTCACTGCAAGCTCTGCCACCTGAGTTCATGCCATTCTCCTGCCTCAGCCTTCCAAGTAGCTGGGACTACAGGCGCCCGCCACCACACCTGGCTAACTTTTTGTATTTTTAGTAGAGACAGGGTTTCACCGTGTTAGCCAGGATGGTCTCAATCTCCTGACCTTGTGATCTGCCCGCCTCGGCCTCCCAAAGTGCTGGGATTACAGGCGTGAGCTACCGCGCCCAGCCTCATTCTTTGTCTTTTTTTATCTTCATTGGCTTAAAGTCTGTTTTATCAGAGACTAAGATTGCAACTCCTGCTTTTTTTGCTTGCCATTTTCTTGATAAATCTTCCTCCATCCCTTTATTTTGAGCCTATGTGTGTCTTTGCACATTAGATGGATCTTGACTCTTTATCCAATTTGTCATTCTGTGTCTTTTAATTGAGGCATTTAGCCCATTTACATTTAAGGTTAATATTGTTATGTGTGAATTTGATCCTATCATCATGATGCTAGCTGGTTATTTTGTCCATTATTTGGTGCAGTTTCTTCATAGTGTTATTGCTCTGTATATTTTGCTATGTTTTAGCAGTGGCTGGTACCAGTATTTCCTTTCCATATTTGGTGCTTCCTTCAGGTGCTCTCGTAAGGCAGGCCTGGTGGTGACAAAATCCCTCAGTATTTGCTTGTCTGGAAAGGATTTTGTTTTTCCTTCACTTATGAAACTTAATTTGGTTGGATATCAAATTCTGGGTTGAAAATTCTTTTCTTTAAGAATGTTGAATATTGGCCCCACTCTCTTCTGGCTTGTAGGGTTTCTGCAGAGTGATCCACGTTTAGTCTGATGGGGTTCCCTTTGTAGGTAACCTGACCTTTCTGGCTGCCCTTAACATTTTTCCTTTGTTTCAATCTTGGAGAATCTGACAATTATGTGTCTTGGGGTTTGCTCTTCTCAAGGAGTATCTTAGTGTTGTTCTCTGTATTTCCTGAATTTGAATGTTGGCCTGTCTTGCTAGGTTTGGGAAGTTCTCCTGAAGTGTGTTTTCCAACTTGGTTCCATTCTGCCCATCACTTTCAGGGACACCAATTTATCGTAGGTTGTGTCTTTTCACATAGTCTCATGTTTCTTGGAGGCTTTGTTCATGCCTTTTCATTCTTTTTTTCTCTAATCTTTTCTTCACACCTTATTTCAGTAAGTTGATCTTCATTCTCTGATATCCTTTATTCTGCTTGATCGATCTGGCTATAATATTTGTATGTGTTTCATGAAGTTCTCATGCTGTGTTGTTCAGCTCCATCAGGTAATTTATGTTTTTCTCTAAACTGGCCATTCTAGTTAGCAGTTCCTGCAACCTTTTATCAAGGTTCTTATCTTCCTTGCCTTGGGTTAGAATATGCTCCTTTAGCTCAGAAGTTATTACCCACCTTCTGAAGTCTACTTCTGTCAATTCATCAGTCTCATTCTCTGCCCAGTTTTGTGCCCTTGCTGGAGAGGAGTTGCGATCATTGGAGAGAAGCAGCATTCTGGTTTTTGCAATTTTCAGCATTTTTGCACTGATTTTTCCTCATCTTCTTGGATTTATCTACCTTTGATTGTTGAGGCTGATGACCTTTAGATGGGGTTTTTGTGTGGAGTCCTTTATGTTGATGTTGATGTTGTAGCTTTCTGTTTGTTACTTTTCCTTCTAACAGTCAGGTCCCTCTTTGGCAGGTCTGCTGCAGTTTGCTGGAGGTCCACTCCAGACCCTTTTCACCTGGGTATCACCAGTGGAGGCTGCAGAACAGCAAAGATTGCTGCCTGCTTCTTCCTCTGGAAGCTTCATCCCAGAGGGGCACCAGCCTGATGCCAGCTGGAGCTCTCCTGTATGATGTGTCTGTTGACCCCTGTTGGGAGGTTTCTCCCCTTCAGGAGGCTTGGGGGTCAGGGACCCACTTGAGGAGGCAATCTGTCCCTTAGCAGAGCTGGTGCGCTCTGTTGGGAGAATCCCTCTTGTCGGGATCAGCTGCGCTCTTCAGAGCTGGCAGGCAGGAATGATTAAATGTGCTGAAGCTGTGCCCACAGCCACCCCTTCCCCTAGGTGCTCTCTCCTAGGGAAATGAGGGTTTTGTCTGTAAACCTCTTACTGGGGCTGTTACCTTTCCTTCAGAGATGCTCTGCCTGGTGAGGAGAAATCTAGAGAAGCAGTCTTGCCACAGCCACTTTACCATGCCCAACCCAGACCTCCCATCCTCCTTAGCACTGTCAGGGGAAAACTGCCTACTAAAGCCTCAGGAATGGCGCACACCCCTCCCCCTACCAAGCTCCATCGTCCCAGGCAGGCTTCAGACTACTGCGCTGGCAGCAAGAATTTCAAGCCAGTGGTTCTTAGCTTGCTGGGCTCCATGGGAGTGGGACTCACTGAGCGAGACCACTTGGCTCCATGGCCTCAGCCCCTTTTCCAGGGGAGGGGAGTAAATGGTTCTGTCTTGCTAGGGTTCCAGGCACCACTGGAATATGAAAAAACACTCCTGCAGCTAGACCAGTGTTTGCCCAAACAGCCACCTAGTTTTGTGCTTGAAGCCCATGGCCCTGGTGGTATAGGCACACGAGGGAATCTCCTGATCTGCAGATTGCAAAATCTGTTGGAAAAGTGTAGTAACCCGGCCATGTAGCACAGTCCCTCATGGCTTCCCTTGGTGCAGGGAGGGAGGTCCCTGGCTCCTTGCACTTCCCGGGTGAGGTGACGCCCCACCCTGCTTCTGCCTGCCCTCTGTGGGTTGCAGCCACTGCCTAACCAGTCCCAATGAGATGAACTGGGTACCTCAGTTGAAAATGCGGAAATCACCCGCCCTCTGCATGGGTCTTGCTGGGAGCTGCAGACCAGAGCTGTTCCCATTTGGCCATCTTGGCCCCTCCCTGATTTCTACTCTTATTTTTATTATTTCTTTGCTTCTACTTACTTGGGTTTCTCTCTCTCTCTCTCTCTCTCTCTCTCTCTCTCTCTCTCTGTGTGTGTGTGTGTGTGTGTGTGTGCCCTCCAGGCAGAAAAGCTTAATTCATTTTTTTTTTGCAAACTTTCATTTTTCCTAATAAATGCACAGAACTACAAAGGAACTATAAAGTTCCCTGTTAGCATTGCCAAACCTGCATCCCATATTTTTTTAACAAATTGTATTGTGTATGTTTAAGGTATAGACTATGATGTTATGAGAGATGTGTATAGTAAAATTATTATAGTGAGACAAATTAGCATATTCATAATCTCACATAGTTACTCATTTCCATATATTTTGAGATGTTGTATTTTTATTCTAAATTAGTCTAAAATAATTTCTAATTCATGATTTGGATCCTCTTTGACCCAATGGTTTTGGATAAATGTTGTGCTTAGTTTCCAAATACCTGTGGACCTTCAAGTTTTTGTCTATTTTGGTAAAAATTCAATATAAAATTTTTTAACTTTTATTTTAGGCTCAAGGGTACATGAGCAGGTTTGTTATATAGGTAAACTCGTTTCACAGAGGTTTGTTGTACAGATTATTTTTGTTGTTCTCTTCTTTGTGTCCATATGTACTCAATATTTAGCTCCCACTCATAAGTGAGAACATGTGGTATTTGATTTTCTGTTTCTGTGTTAGTTCACTCAGGATAATGGCCTCTAGCTATATCTATGTTGCTGCAAAGGACAGGATCTTGTTCCTCTTCATGGCTGCATAGTATTCCATGGTGTATGTGTACCACATTTCCTTTATCCAGTCTACCATTAATGGGCATTTAGGTTGATTCTAGGTCTTTACTATTATGAATATGCTGTGATGAACACAGACATACATGCATCTTTATAGTAGAATGATTTATATTCCTTTGGGTGTATATCCAATAATAGGATTACTGGGTCAAATGGTAATTCTGTTTTAAGTTCCTTGAAGAATCACCATACTGCTTTCCACGAATGGCTGAACTAATTTACGTTCCCACCAGCAGTGTATAAGCATTCTCTTATCTCTGCATCCTCGCCAGTATCTGTTATTTTTTGACCATTTAGTAATAGCCATTCTGACTGGTGTGAGATTGGATCTCCTTGTAAAGAAGTTTCTATATCATGGATTAGGAGAGTGACAACCAGACTACTTTCAGGTACTAAAGACTAGAGTCCCTGATAGTGCTAATATGATAGCCAGCAAAAGAAAATACGTGCATTCTGCTCATATACGTTTGCAAGGAGAATAATCATTGGTTTTGGCAGGATTATGATAATTATTTTGTTATTATCATTACCATCATCATCATCGTTTTCACCATTCATCACCATGACCTCCTGATGTCTGTGGAAAATATAAAATGTGTGAAGGCACTGGGCTATGTGTTAAGGATACAGAGGCATTAAGATCTAAACTCTGCATTCAAGGAACTTAAATAGAATTATTGCTTTTTGTTTCTTTATTTGTTCATCTGTTTGTATTTTCTTTTCCTCTCCAAAAATTATCATTTCTGTCAAAAAATGGAATTATGCAAATTGATTTCATGCCTCAGATGAAAACCTGCTGTCAAAGCAAATTACAAAATCAAGAACACCCTTTACTTAGCCTAATTCTGTTTATATTTTTAAATATACTATTATTTAAGGCATACATGATAGTAAACTTGTAACTACAATTTAAAAACACCTCATTACCCACATTAAGAAAGACAATCAGACCAAGATAATTGAGGCCTTCTGTATAAACCTCCGTGTGCATATTCCCATCCATTTTTTCCAGGTTTTTTATTTTATCATCCCCAAGCCTTTCATTATACCTTGCTACATTGGTATTTATCTCTAAGTAATATGCGGTATTCTTTCATAATTATAAAATTTATAGAAATTTTATTATACCTATGAATTTTTCTAAAATGTTCATTTTTTCCTCAAATTTCATCTGCAAGTTTTATCAAAATAATTCATGTCGAATAATGAGAATGCACAGGGCCTAATCATGAAAACAGAAAATCATCATCTTCACCTAATCCCTTCTTAGCTTTCTCTTAAACCTGTTCTGTGGTTCTTTCCCTATCCCTGATGAAATCTCTGACAAGCCACATAACACATACTCTCCTCCTCAGTAATAAAAAAAAAATCCCATCCTCTCAACTCACAAGAATAGCCTCATCTTAGTAATACATATATTTCAGCCACATATGAAAATTAAACAGATATTCATTCAGAGTTAGAGATTCTCTGTTTCTGTAGTTCAAGCTGACTTTGGTGGTTGATATGGTAAGAAGGGTAAGAAGATATTGTTGACTTTTTCTCTATGTAAATGTGTTATGCTTCCTCTCCACTTGTATCATCTGAGCCAGTTTTCTACATTCTACATACCTAGAGAGGGGGAAAGAAAGCAAAGGTCGGGCATTGGTAACTGTTGGATGCTGGGCATGGTGGATGATCAAATCACATTCACACATGGTGGATGATCAAATCAGACTCCTTTCCCTGGGTGTCTTTATGTAAATTCCTTGGAGGCCTCCACTGTAACCACTTGGCATTCACTCCATTTCTTGTGATGCAAGAAATGCATTTCCCTCTGGCTCCTGCATACATTTTCTCTCTAGGCCCTGCTAATCAATTTGGCTTTGCAATGCCTTATTGCTGGTCACCTTCCCCACCCCAACACTTTTTTCTCCTTTCCTCTTTCCACACAGGGATTAAAATAATTCCATACAAGCTCTCTCTTTCAGAGCCTATACAACCTGCGAGCAAATACAGGCATCCCTACCTTATTTTACTGGAAGTATATTTAGCTGCCAGCCCCTTTATCTCAATTCTGATGATTTAATAACCCATTGCTTGTAGCTCTTAGACTGCTTAGAAATGTCAGGCCACTGCACTCAAATCCAGGAAACACATGGAAAGCTCTTGCCTACAGTGCCCTTGCAGCCTCACTAAGGTAAGGTAAAGAAGGTTAGATATTCATTCAGAGTTAGAGATTCTCTGCTTCTGTAGTTCAAGCTGACCTTGGTGGTTGATATGGTAAGAAGGGTAAGAAGATATTGTTGACTTTTTCTCTATGTAAATGTGTTATGCTTCCTCTCCAGTTGTATAATCTGTGGGCCAGATTATACAAGTAAGTATTACCCCCATTCTCCAGGGATTACTAAGACTAAGGTAGAGAAGGTCTCTGAATGGGAGCAGAGAAGTTAGACTCACACAATGCTGAACTGCTGTAAAGAAACTATTACCCTAATTTCCACCATCTAACCCTACCCATGTCCAGTCATTTATATCATCCAGTTGACTGATGAATTCAGATTTCACATTACTTTTTCTACATGGGTAGGTCTTCAACTTTCATTGATAATATGTATGTTTGCTATCTCTTTTCTTCAGAACCCAGTAAAAATTATGACAATGAAGAGCCCATTTTAACATCATGTTCCACAATTCTTTTATGTTATTTTAAGATCATTGTCTGAAAAAGAAATAGTCTATAAAACAGAATGATCCCTTTTTTAAAAGGAAAAACACTGACCATTTGCCAGTTGGGTCAATATTATAATCATTTGTAGGACTTACCTTCAAAATCTTAGAAAATGTTTCCTAGGCTTTAAATCTTATTGAATATGTCTTTGTCCTTTTATTCACTTCAGATTCGCAATCACTGTACCCTTTTATGGCCTGATACTCAACTTGCAGCACTTGGGGAGCAATGTGTCCCTGTTCCAGGTTCTCTGTGGAACTGTCACACTCACAGCCAGATGTGTTTCCCTTTTGACACTGAATCATATGGGTCGTCGAATAAGCCAGATGTTGTTCACGTTCCCACTGGGACTTTTCATTCTGGTCAACACCTTTTTGCCCCAAGGTGAGGGAGATAGGAGTTTCAGGAAAGAAATTAGTTACCCCCATTCTCCAGGGATTACCTTGGTCTTTCATGCCTGGTGCCAAAAGAATGGCATTGCCCTTGACAGCCAAAAGATTCCCTGAAGTTAATATGAGGGTTTGGAACTGATTCTGACAACATGTTCTTTTCAGCACTTGGGCTCTTACTCAACCAACGTCAGCCATGATGGTTCAGACACACGGTTGTCTTCATCACAGCCAAGATGAATCTGGACATGGGCTCCAATTACACCTAATGGTTTCTTTAGAAGAGTAACTAAGCACATGCTTTTTGGCTAATCACCCTTTTATAGCTATTGTGGAGGGGCTAGGCCTTGCAACTGTATGCCAAAGTGGGCACACAATGCCCTCACTGCCTCTGTCTAGGACACTTTCTAATTTTTAAGGTCTCTCTAACTTGTCCATATCCTCTTCCCTGTATATTCATTTTTGAGTTCTATATTATCTCAGCATAAATGCAACACTTTTTTAGAAAAGGCTTCTTGACTTTGCTGAAATAAAAATTCCTTGTCTTCAACCATAAATGAAGTGTACAGTTGGAACAAGAAAAATGTCTCATCTTAATATATCTTTATCTGTTTTATAATCTACCCCTAAACAAGGAACAGATTAAGAAGCTGACCCAGCCTCTCTTAAAATCTACGTTCCTAAGTTAAATTAATAGAATGACCTTCTGTAATGATTATGGGAACATTAGTGGTCACTATATTCCACTCATCTCCCAGAGCAGGAACATATTTTGCAGGATTCCCAGACTGGTGAGCTCCATGCCTCCTGCTAGTGTAAGTTTTCTGCCTTACAGGAGAGCCTTCTCCACTCTTTTCAAATCCTATTTTGATATTTTTATTGATGAAAAAGTACCTTTTTGAATTTTCAGTGTCAATGGTTCCCAGCGTGACATTATTTATTTCCAAATAGGAGTTCGGTTTTATAATGTTAGGTTTTATAATCCTGAATTATTCAGAGCTTGTGCCTCTCCACACTGTCCACTCCCAAATAAACCCAGTCCTTTTCTTACTATATGGTAGAATATCTGTCTCATATCAAAAATTGTTCCCACACTCTTAGCTCTAAACTGCTCAAGACATGGCTCACAAACTCCTCAGTTATTATCTATATATAGTTCTATGCCCCACTGGAGGTGCACAGAAAATATTACACAGAAAAAATAAAACAAATATTGTTCTAATAGAACAAATATAGTTCTGTGGCCCACTGGAAGTACACAGAAAATATTACACAGAATAAACAAAACAAATATTTCCTGTTGGTCCCTACCCCCACCTTTATTGGCAATACTCAAATGTGCAGAAAGAGTTGAAGATTGAGATTGAGACCCTTTATTCAATGTTTAAGCCCTACCATTTTACAGTCTATATTTCTCAGCCTCGCAACCATTCCCCAATCTCTGGCATGTTGCAGTTTGTCTACCACATATTTCACACTTGCAAAGTCCTCCATTAGAATCTTTTTACAATTATTTGGGGGTTGACAAGTTTCTTCAGGCAAGATTTCCTGATTCTCACTGTTCTTTCTAGAAATGCAGATCCTGCATGTGGTTTTAGCAACTTTGGGAATTGGTAGTGTTTCTGCTGCTAGCAACAGTGCTTCTGTCCACCACAACGAGCTTGTCCCCACCATATTGAGGTACGAGAGCTAAAGACCATCTGGTTTCAAAACAGAAATTTCTGAACTTATTGATATTCATTGTGAATGAAAGACTGACACTGTTTAGGTGCCAGATGAATTAATTGTAATAGAAATGAACACAGCAACTGAGAGCCATATATGTATTATTATTATCAAATTATTAAAGCTACGGGTTATTGCTACAGGTTAATGAATGCTACAGGTATCTCTATTTTAGTAATTATGAAACTAAGGTTAAGAGCAGTTACCAACATTATACTATCAAATAGGTAGAAACCAACAGAGGTAAATGTCACAATTAAGGGCTTGCTGTCAAAGCCCATGTGTTTAGTAACTCTGCTGTACTGGCCCCCATAAAGAAATAATGATGATAAAGAGCTTACATGTACAGATTCATACAAGATTTTTTTGTTGTTGTTATTTGCACCCTAAGGTCAACAGTTGCAGGAATCAATGCAATGTCCGGTAGGACTGAGGCAGCACTGGCTCCTCTGTTGATGACCTTAATGACATATTCTCCCCACTTGCCCTGGATTTCCTATGGAGTCTTCCCCATCCTTGCTGTCCCTGTTATCCTCCTCCTTCCAGAAACCAGGGATCTACCTCTTCCTAACACCATCCAGGATGTGGAAAATGAGTGAGTAAACCCTCTAGCTGTCACGTGAGTGGGGAGTGGCTATGTACTGTAGCTCTTTAATGAGAAAGGTCAACGACCATTTGGGGCCCTCTGTCCTTCATGTAGGCTCAGACCTAGGACTTTTCTATTTGTCACCATGTCCTTTAGTTCAGTAGCAGCCTACCCTATCCACAATGGAGTCAGAATCTTGAGGTTCTCTAGGTCACACAGACCATTTCACACCAGAAGTTTCAGTGGTGAAAAGATCCAAATTAGCCTATTATGAGTGGCACATACTTTCTGCCCTTGTGGGAAACACACGCTCCTGTTGTTTTTTCACAAATCTGCTAAGACTCAAATACCTCATTCTCATCCCCTGGTTTTATCACACATTGGCCCAATGAGTGCCTGATATGTGGTGGGAAAGGGAATGAGATTGCCTCATACCTAATTATTGCTTCAGTCAAAGAATCATGGGACTACAGTATAGAGCAAAATCTCCTTTGCAAAAATAACGATGTATCTGAAGGAAATGGATCTTGTTGGGATGCCTCTGAGATTTAGTCAAATTTGTTGCCATGGGCAACAGAAATTTTGAGGAGACAAAATTAAGAAAAGAAAGCAGGATTTCAAATGATGAAAAATAAGACAATAGCTTTAAAATTTTCAGTTCTCCCTTTGATTTTCTAAAGATGTCATTGGTATGAGATCCAAAGAGACAATGGTGAGAGTATCAATATTCAACACTGTCTTCCCAGGTATGCCCAGGTATCAGGGCCTTTTCCAACACAATAGTATCAATATCTAGAGAATCTTGGATTACAATGCTGGCGGGTAGAGGGCAGCTTGTCCTCAGGCACGCAGTATATATATGCTTAATCTAGATCTTATTTATTTTTTGTTTCTTGATCTTGTTTTTGTTTGCATTTCTATTTCTCAGCAGAAAAGATTCAAGAAACATAAAGTAGGAAGATACTTGCATGAAAGTAACACAGTTTTAAGAGATTCCCAAGACTTGATCCAAAGAAGAGCAAAATGGGCGGGGGCAATCAAGATTATGCCTTTATATCTGCAAAACTAGCCAAAAATATAATGTGCAGACAGGTGCCATTTATAATTATGGTACTACATGTATCAGTAATTCCAAAATACCTTATAAGTTTAAGTGATTCCATGAAATAATGATTTGCTTTTGGGAAGAAGTTGCACAACTAGTTTCAAATTCATCCCAAAATCACTAACAGCCAAGATGATTCAGGAAAAAGAGCATCATGGAGTGACGATCAGGCTAATTCATATATGGTAAAGCACATGCTGGACTTTTTATAAAACTATAATCAACAAAACTGTAATAGCAAATGCATTATAATTTGTTTGCATTAACACACTGTAATGACTCCAGAAACATGCCCAAGTATACATGAAGAGTCTTCAAAAAATTCATGAAAATGCATATCATGAGTAAACTATGCATGGAGTTCAAATTTTTGTGCCAAAATAAATTTGTACTAATTTTTTACAACATGGCTGAACAGGATATATTTTGAAGCACTAAGAAGGATAAGATGTTTGTTTGAAAAAAGCTGTTATCCAAGGAACATGAATTCTGCTGAAATAGAAGCAAGAACAAACATCAAATTTATGGTGAAACTTAGGTGGAAGAACGGTGAAATCATTGATACTTTACAAAAAGTTTATGGGGACAATGCTCCAGAGAAATTAGTAGTTTACAAATGGATAATGCATTTTTAAAAGAGATGAGACAATGTTGAAGATGAATTCCTTAGCAGCAGAACATCCACATCAATTTGCAAGGAAAAAAATTTATCTTGTTGGTTTCTGGCAAGGTTTGGCTGTGTCCCCACCCAAATCTCATCTTGAATTGTAGCTCCCATAATTCTCAAGTGTTATGGAAGGGACCCAGTGGGAGATAATTGAATCATGGGGTCAGTTTCCCTTATACTGTTCTTGTGGTAGTAAGTCTCACAAGATCTGATGGTTTTACAAGAGGTTTCCCTTTTCACTTGGTTCTCATTCTCTTCTTGCCTGCTGCTAAGAAGACATGACTTTGCTCCTCTTTCATCTTCTGCCATAATTGTGAGGCCTTCCCAGCCATGTGGAACTGTGAATCCATTAAACCTCTTTCCTTTATAAATTACCCAGTCTCACATATGTCTTTATTAGCAGCATGAGAAAGGACTAATGCAGTGCTCTAACTGAAGAGGGCCAATGATTAGCAGCAGAAGCAATAGCTGACACCACAGACATATCCATTAGTTCAGGTTACACAATTCTGACTGAAAAATTAAAGCTAATCAAACTTTACACTCAATGGGTCCCAAAACCATTCCACCCCGATCAGCTGCAGACAAGAGCAGAGACTTCAATGGAAATTTTAAACAAGTGAGATCAAGATCCTGAAGATTTATTTGAAGAATTGTAGCAGGAGATGAAACATGGCTTTACCAATACGATCCTGAAGACAAAGCACAATCAAAGCAATGGCTATCAAGAGGTGGAAGTGGTCCAGTCAAAGCAAAAGCAGATCAGTCAAATGTGAAAGTCATGGTAACAGGTTTTTTGTTTGTTTGGTTTTGGTTTTGGTTTGTTTGTTTGTTTTGAGATGGAGTCTCCTTCTGTCACCCAGGCTGGAGTACAATGGTGCAATCTCGGCTCACTGCAACCTCCCCATCCCAGGTTCAAATGATTCTCCTGCCACAGCCTCCGGAGTAGCTGGGATTACAGGCATCCACCACCATGCCCAGCTAATTTTTGTATTTTTAGTAGACACGAGGTTTCACCATGTTGGTCAAGCTGGTCTTGAACTCCTGACCTCATGATCCACCTGCCTCAGCCTCCCAAAGTGCTGGGATTAGAGGCATGAGCCACTGTGCCTGGCCATGGTAACCGTTTTTTGGGATGCTCAAAGCATTTTGCTTGTTGACTTTCCAGAAAGCCAAAGAACAATGATATCAACTTATTAGGACAGTATTTTGAGAAAGCCAAAGCTTTAGCAGAAAAGCACCCAGGAGAGCTTCACCAGAGAGTTCTCCACCATGACAATGCTCCTGCTCATTTCTGTCATCAAAAAAGAATTTTGTGAGAGTTTCAATAGGAAATTATTAGGCATCTACCTTACCATCTTGATTTAGCTTCTTCTGACTTCTTTTTTGCTGCCTAATCTTAGGAAATATTTGAGAGGCATCCATTTTCCTCAGTTAATAAGGTGAAAAAAAAAAATACTGCATCGTCATGTTTAAATTCTCAGGACCTCAGTTCTCTATAGATGGGCCAAATGGCTGGTATCATCTCTCACAAAAGTGTCTTGGATTTGACGGAATTTATGTCAAAAAATAACATTTATATTTTTATTTTTATTTTTTAAATGCCATTTTTTATAAACTCCTTCAAGTCCCCTTGTATAAACATTTAATATATAAAATTTTTGGCACCAGAAATCTCTTATAAAATGAAAGATAATGTAATGAGTAGTTTTAATTGGCCCTTTGGAAATGAATTCACAAAACTGGTGACTGGTTTCCTTTGGTGAAAAAATTTTATTGTTTTTTCTTTGCATTCTTTCTGGCTTTATATTTTAAACAACTAATAGGAATCATTTAAAAATATAAACATCAAAAACTAAAGGATAATTGATATAAGTGATTTCAAAATGTACACATATATTTGTGTGTACATATTTAACATATCATTAGGATTAAAATTATATACTTCGGTACAAAAACAGGCAAAGAGCAAGAACAAGTAATTTTCAGGGGAAAAGGCCACATAAATAATAAATACATGAAAAATATGAAAAGGTGTTCAAATTTAGTAGTGATCAAAGAAATGTACACTAAAATGAAATAAAAATTTGCATTTCACAAAGGAACAAGGATTTTTTAATGTACTATTCATTCTCAAAGTGGGTAAAATGCAATGAAATAGGTACTCATACAATACTAGGGGAAGTATAACATAAAGTGTGTCATAACAGCATGGCATTTTCATCAAAAGTTTTAATACAATTGTTAGTCCTTCAGCAAACACTTATTGATGTAGTACAACATGCTATGCTAGTTCCTGTCATCTGCCTATAAAGAAAGCTTTCTTTCCAATCCCCATGCCCTTTTTTTTTTTTTACCTTGCCTATTGCACCGGTAAGAAACACCAGAACAATGTAGAATAGAAAAGATGAAAGTAAAAATTCTTGCTTTATTCCTGATCTTTGATGGACAAGGAATTCAGTACTTCAGCATTAAGTATGATGTTATCTGTAGGTTTTCTTTAGATTCCCTTTATCAGTTTGAAGAATTCCTTTTTATTCCTACAATACTGAAATTTTTATTTCAGCTTTTATTTTAGATACAAGGGGTATATATGAATATTCGTTACATGGGAATATTGCATGTTGCTGAGGTTTGGAGTATGGATCCCGTCACTCAGGTAGTGAGCATAGTACATGATAGTTAGTTTTTTAACCCACTCCGCCAACCCTCTAGTAATACACAGCGTCTGTTGTTCCCATGTTTATATCCATGTGTGTTCATTGCTTATCTCCCACCTGTGAGAACATATATTTGGTTTTCTGTTTCTGTGTTAATTTGCTTAGGATTATGACTTCCAGCTCCATCCATGTTGCTGCAAAAGATATTCTTTCATTCTTTTTATGCTGCATAATATTCCATAGTGTATGTGTACCACTTTTTTTAGCATGCAATTTTATTTAATGTAAGTTTTCTGTGACACAAGAGTTCCCATAAGGAAATGATGACCTGAAGAAACAGGTAAGCTTGCATATTTTTATGCTTAGGCTTGATGAAGAGTGGACAGTGATGGAAAAATATAATTGTATGTAATGTGCACAATATTTTAAATTTCTTTAACGACACCCAACCATTCAAAAGCTGTTATTAGGATGAGTTAATCATACAACAGAACAAACCAAAATGGCCCATGTAAATCTACAGCCATATGTTCATTTGTGGTTTACTAATCAGTTAACTCATTTATTGCTAAGTCTGTCTGTTTGGGATACAATGTGCTTTGTCCATAAACATTTTTTTTAATTTTTTTATTTCCATATGTTATTGGGGAACAGGTGTTGTATGGTTACATGGGTAAGAATGACACAATGGACTTTGGGGACTCAGGGGGATAGGGTGGGAAGGGGGTGAGGGATAAAAGACTACAAATAGGGTGTAGTGTATACTGCTCAGGTGATTCGTGCACCAAAATCTCACAAATAGACCACATTTTCTCAATCCAATCTACCATTGATGGGCACCTGAGTTGATTCCATGTCTTTGCTATTGTGAATAGTACAGCAATAAACATGCTAGTACATATGTATTTTTGGTAGAATGATTTATTTTCTTTTGGGTTTATACCCAGTAATTTAATTGCTGGGTCACATGGTAGCTCTGTTTTAAATTCTTTGAGAAATCTCCAAACTGCCTTCCACAGTGACTGAACTAATTTACATTCCCACTAGCAGTATATAAGCATTCCCTTTTCTCCACAGCCTCACCAGCATCTGTTTGTTTGTTTGTTTGTTTTAATTTTTTATCAAGAAAAGATGTCATAGGCTGGGCACAGTGGCTCATGCCTATAATCCCAGCACTTTGGGAGGCCAAGGCTGGCAGATCACCTGAGGTCAGATGTTTGAGACCAGCCTGGCCAACATGGTGAAACCCCGTCTCTACTAAAAATGCAAAAATTAGCCAGGCGTGGTGGCACACCCCTGTAATCCCAGCTACTTGGGAGGCTGAGGTGGGAGAATTGCTTGAACCTGGGAGGCAGAGGCTGCATTGAGCTGAGATCATGCCACTGCACTCCCTCCAGCCTGGGCAACAGAGTGAGACCCCGTCTCAAAAAAAAAAAAAAAAAAGTTGTAATTTGTCAGATCTACTATCTTTTTAATCTCCTAATCTGGAAAATTACAGTCGTTAATTTTTAAATGTTTAGACACCCTTATAAGTCTGTAAAAAACATTTATTTGGACATGATATATTATCTTTATACAATGTTGGATAGGTTTTTGGCTTAGTCACTTTGGGCTGCTATAACAGAATGCCATAGACTAGGTGGTTTAAACAACAAACATTTATTTATCACAATTCTGGATGCAGAAAAGTCCAAGATCAAGGCAGAAGCAGATCTGATGTCTGGTGAGAGCACTTTCCAGGTTCACAGACAGTTGTCTTCTTGTATCCTCATATGGCCAAGAGAGGGAACAGGCAAAGCAAGCTCTTTTGTCTCTTCTTATAAGGGCTCTAATCCCATATGTGAGGGCAGAATCCTCGTGAACTAATTCTCTATCAAATGCTCTGCCTCCTAATACCATCACTTTGTGGGGTTAGAGTTTCAACATGTGAGTTTTGGGAGCACTCAAGCATTTATTCCATAACAGTTTTCTAAAATTATACTGAAATATTTCACATTCATATTCATGAGAGTTACTGGTTTGTAGTTTCCTTTTCTTGAAATATTTTCATCTCATTTTTATACCAGAGTGAATTATGGCCTCACAGAATTAGTTTCAAACAACTATCTTCTCTGAAAGAATTTGTGTAGAATTGAAATTATTTCTTCTTTAAGCTTTTTGTAGAATTCAACAGTGAATCTATCTGGTCCTGTAATTTTTTATTTTGTTTTGTTTTTGTTTGTTGTTTGTTGTTCTGTATTGTCTTTTTTAACACTACAATTTTGTAATGTCTTAACTACAAACTTGTATTTCTTTGGTAGATATATAAGGCTGCTTAAGTTATATATTTCGTCTTCATTTTTTCTCCTCACTAACGGTAATATATTTCTGCTAATCCAAAGATTAGCCATAGTAAATTTTATCACAATGTTTCAGGTTTGAGCAAAGTTCTAGGTTTTTCTGAATGAAGAAAACCATCCTCTATTATAAAACACAGAATGGCTTTGGAAATTAGCTTATGCTGTGAACTTGGTAATGTTTCTTTATGAGTTCAACCTAAAATTATAAGATGAACATCACTTACAAGTAAATTTACACTAATCTAAAGTCACTCCAGTGACAACTAATATTTGTTGAATCACAAGTATCAACTGTTTTATATACTTCCTGTGCTGTCAAATGTTAAAGCAAGAAGCAAGAGCTATACTTTCACACAAATTTACAGCAGATGTATTTTTTTGTTCAAATTATAGGCTCAGCAACATTTTTCCTATCTCATTGCAAATTGCTAAGGAAATTTCTGTTTAAATACCCATTTAGCCATGCTGTTGAGGAGCTTTCACGCAAACTAATATCAAGAGAACACTCTAATAGAACTCCTTAAATATGTTCCAAGCAACATGTATTCTCATGGATTAATATCAGCATTTAGCAGTAATAGCAGTATTTAGCACCTGCCTATGTGAAAAGAGAGTTTCAATGATTAGATATGTAAAATCTCATTACAGATTATCATTAATAAACGTTTGTAATTGGTTTCAATGATAGGTAACACTAACTTTGAACCCCAATTAAGTGAAATATTACCTCAAAAGAAAACGAATTCAAGAGCACTTCAGATCCTTGGAAAGAAAAAGGGCAAGCCCCAAAATCTCCTTAAGCTGATAAGCAACTTCGGCAAAGTCTCAGGATACAAAATCAATGTGCAAAAATCACAAGCATTCTTATACACCAATAACAGACAAACAGAGAGCCAAATCATGAGTGAACTCCCATTCAAAATTGCTTCAAAAAGAATAAAATACCTAGGAATCCAACTCACAAAGGATGTGAAAGACCTCTTCAAGGAGAACTACAAACCACTGCTCAATGAAATAAAAGAAAATACAAACAAATGGAAGAACATTCCATGCTCATGGGTAGGAAGAATCAATATCATGAAAACGGCCATACAGCCCAAGGTAATTTATAGATTCAGTGCCATCCCCATCAAGCTACCAATGACTTCCTTCACACAATTGGAAAAAACTACTTTAAACTTCATATGGAACCAAAAAAAAGAGGCTGCATTGCCAAGTCAATCCTAAGCCAAAAGAACAAAGCTGGAGGCATCATGCTACCTGACTTCAAACTATACTACAAAGCTACAGTAACCAAAACAGCATGGTACTGGTACCACAACAGAGACATAGATCAATGGAACAGAACAGAGCCCTCAGAAATAATGCCACATATCCACAACTATCTGATCTTTGACAAACCTGACAAAAACAAGAAATGGGGAAAGGATTCCCTATTTAATAAATGGTGCTGGGAAAACTGGCTAGCCATATTTAGAAAGCTGAAACTGCATCCCTTCCTTACACCTTATACAAAAATTACTTCAAGATGGATTAAAGACTTAAATGTTAGACCTAAAACCATAAAAACCCTAGAAGAAAACCTAGGCAATACCATTCAGGCCATAGGCATGGGCAAGGACTTCATGTCTAAAACACCAAAAGCAATGGCAACAAAAGCCAAAATTGACAAATGGAATCTAATTAAGCTAGAGCTTCTGCACAGCAAAAGAACTACCATCAGAGTAAACATGCAACCTACAGAATGGGAGAAAATTTTTGCAATCTTCTCATCTGACAAAGGGCTAATATCCAGAATCTACAATGAACTCAAACAAATTTACAAGAAAAAAACAACCTCATCAAAAAATGGGTGAATGACATGAACAGACACTTCCCAAAAGAAGACATTTATGCAGCCAACAGACACATGAAAAAATGCTTATCATCACTGGCCATCAGAGAAATGCAAATCAAAACCACAATGAGATACCATCTCACACAAGTTAGAATGGCCATCATTAAAAAGTCAGGAAACAACAGGTGCTGGAGAGGATGTGGAGAAATAGGAACACTTTTACACTGTTGGTGGGACTGTAAACTAGTTCAACCATTGTGGAAGTCAGTGTGGCGATTCCTCGAGGATCTAGAAATAGAAATACCATTTGACCCAGTCATCCCATTACTGGGTATATACCCAAAGGATTATAAATCATGCTGCTATAAAGACACATGCACACATATATTTATTGCGGCACTATTCACAATAGCAAAGACTTGGATTCAACCCAAATGTCCAACAATGATAGACTGGATTAAGAAAATGTGGCACATATACACCATGGAATACTATACAGCCATAAAAAATGATGAGTTCATGTCCTTTGTAGGGATATGGATGAAGCTGGAAACCATCATTCTCAGTAAACTATCGCAAGGACAAAAAACCAAACACCGCATGTTCTCACTCATAGGTGGGAATTGAACAATGAGAACACATGGACACAGGAAGGGGAACATCACACACTGGGAACTGTTGTGGGGTGGGGGAAAGGGGGAGGGATAGCATTAGGAGATACACCTAATGCTAAATGATGGGTTAATGGGTGCAGCACACCAACATGGCACATGTATACATATGTAACAAACCTGCACGTTGTGCACATGTACCCTAAAACTTAAAGTATAATAATAATAAAATAAAATAAAAAGGGCAAGCTGCCTGTGTGGTGGGAATTAACTGAGAAACATGAGTGAACCCCTACTATGTGAGAAGATCAGAGATTCACCATTCCACTAGGGATCCACGTAACCCAGGACACAGGAGGGCACCTTTTTTCTCCCAAGCCCCAGAGCTAACTTGGGGAGAGGCCAGAAGACTTTGAGAGAGAAAAGACCTGGGAAAAGCTGCAGGCATTTTCCCAGATCCAGGACCAACAAGAGGATGTTAATTTCAATCCTGGCTCATACCAAGTCAGTCCTGTTGGTGACTCAGCAATGGCGGCCACTGCAGGCATTTTAGTCTTGGGCCACAGATAGCAGTACTTGGTCTGGAGCCAGGTAAGGGCTTCGCCCAGCCAGAATTGAGTAGTGAGTGGGGCATGCAGTCCAATCATAGGTACTGGAACTAGGCTGTCTCCCATAGCAAGACTGGAGTGAGAGGAGATTTGCTGAAGCCAGTTTCTCCAAAGTGGTGAGATTTGTGGCTGGGAATGGCACTGTGACCTGGGACCAGTCTTTGCGTGACATTGCTGGGAGCCCCAGCCTGTCTCCTTGGTCAGTCAGAGGAGTGAGTCCACCAGTTTCAAGGAGAAGGAGGAAGGTGGATTCCACTTCCACTCACCTGGTTTGGGAGCCACTTTTCCCTTCCTGTGCAAAGAACTTGCTACCAGGCGGCTTCTCCACTCCTAGCCCATAATCTCCAGGCATTCTCACTTTCAGGCATTCAACACACCGGCTCACTCCCCCCAGACCTGAGCTGAGGTGGTGAGCACCATACTGGTTGTGCACCAATTGTGGGCCTCTATCCTGCCCAGGGAGTCTCAGCCCTTGTGTCTCCACATCACAGGATCTTCCACAAACATTCCCCAGAACCCATCCAGACTACAGCAACCACAAAGGGCTGGCAGGACCCAGGGGAACTGCAGGATTCTTGGAGGTCTAACCTGCAGGGCAGGCTGCACCTAGGAGAAAGAAGAGTGCAGCACAGCGAAGCACTCTTTGAGACAGAGGAAACCACAGTGTGTATTGTCCTGTGCCCAAGAGCTCCCTGTTTGTGAACTGAAGGTGACCATGTCCTTTCCAACAGAGTCACGGACATAATGCTGGGCTCTTTAGAGGGATTTTGCTCCAGCAGCCAAGGGGCTCTGTGGCTTGGGACTGGACGTGGAGAGGGAGGCTTTTCCTCTACCCCCTGCCCACTTGCCCTGTTTGCAGCCATGGCTGTTCCCACAGGGAGTAGGTACAGGTGCACATGCGGATGACCATCCTGGAGCTATTAGCCTCCACAGCACCCCCACTGGTATGTGCCCATCAGGCCTGGGCTTGCACAAGGGTGGGGTCCCTCCTCTTTCTACACATAGCCACAGTGTTCCTACAGCAGAGATCAAGAGAGCCACAAAGCTGCCCATTTAGGGCTGAGGAAAGAGGTTCCCTCCCAAGGCCACTTTGGCTGAGAGCCATAGAACAGGTGTTTTCCACAGCTCTCAACCACATTGTGGCTGGGAGATAAACAACAGTGTGTATCTGAACTGAAAGTCACAAGCCCTGGGACAAAGGTGTGTTAGGGAGGTGGATCGTATTTTTGCCTGTCCAGGATGTGGAGCTGGTGCAACCCCCTACCTGCAACAAAGACCTCAATGCCTTCACCATGAACTTCTCCTACCACCCCCATCGGGGCTGGGCTTGTGTTAGAGCAGGCAGGTAGTTAGACACGAGCAGACCAGAGGAGCCTCTGAGAAAAGGGAGGTCTTGAAAATCTCAGACCCCAGGGACCACCCAAAACCTGTATGCTAGATATGAGCAGAGAGGAGGGGAAATACCTGTGCAGGAAGGGATGCCCACTAACGTGCCCAGTAATTATCCACTCCACAGTTAACCAGTCAGAATGTAGCTTGATGCATGCTGATAAGGGGGAAGAGGGCAAAGAAGAAATTCCTAAGAGATACACAGGCGCAATTCGTATCCAACACCAGGCCCACACATGCGCACCAACTAAAAGTAAGAAAGGGTCCTACAAGCCTAGGGTGGGAACTAAGTGAGGAAATGGAAGGGACTTAAGGCAGAAGTGGGAAAACTAGACCAAAAAAAGGGTAGAAACATAGACAGAGGTGAGAACCTCAAAAAATATATATATATCCGACATCATAAAAAACCCAACACAGAACTCTTGGGGTGCTGCTGGCTCACCCCCTTCAGCAGCATGCTCTGCCTTATACTTTCAGAGCATACTGTCTCTCTAAGTTCTCTGCTATTTTCCTTCCACAAATTCTCTTTCTTGGCTAAATCAGTCGCTTGGCAGATTTCTTTCTCCAAGTAAGACTAAGAACCAAGGATTCATGCACACTTCGTGGTAACACTTGCACTCCTCATTGGGGTATCCGAGGGCAAGCTTCAGCTATGCCCAGCGTTGTTCCCCATTCCGAGGACGTGCAAAGAACTCAGGGCACCAGATATTCCCCAGACCAGTCCAGCGCCTGAGACAACAGAGAGACCCTCCCAGTAACAAAGATCAAGCACACACCCATCAGCTCCTGCTGCAGCTGGTTCTTACCCACGAGCGTCACCTTCTGGCCTGCGAGTTGAACTGCTCATCCCAGTACTAAACCTGTTGTCAGAAGTGCACTATGCTGAAGATAAGCTTCCTGAGACCTCCGCAATTCCAGTCCTGCAGAAGGTAGTGAGCCTGCTCATAGGCCCAGCACATCACTACTATAACCGGCATTTGAGAAAGCCACTGCACAAAGGCCATCTATTATATAACCAAGAGACTCATACAGAGCTTTGGCCCCTGAAAGCACCCACTGTCAAAGCCAAACGACCATAAACAGCGTACATTGCAGTCAAACTCTCGGGCCGGGGGAGTGGAGAGTGGGAGGAAATTTTTTTTAAGTCCCATCCAAAGGAAAGTAAATTCAAAAATAAGAAATCCTGTCCCGGCTCCCTACCTCCTGGATGTGGCTCGAGCTGGAGGCACGCAGGGCCGGAGACTCCGCAGACCCGCAACCCGGAGCAGCTCAGAGGCGGTGAATAATTGCTCTTCAAGTCTGCAATTAAAAATGGCCTCCAATAAAACTACATTGCAAAAAATGGGAAAGAAACAGAATGGAAAGGGTAAAAAAGTTGAAGAGGCAGAGCCTGAAGAATGTGTGATGGAAAATGTACTAGATCAACGTGTAGCAAATGGAAAAGTGGAATATTTCCTGAAGTAGAAGGGATTTACAGATGCTGACAATACTTAGGAACCTGAAGAAAATTTATATTGTCCAGAGTTGATTGAAACATTTCTTAATTCTCAAAAAGCTGGCAAAGAAAAAGATGGTACAAAAAGAAAATCTTTATCTTACAGTGAATCGGATGACAGCAAATCAAAGAAAAGAGATGCTGCTGACAAAGCAAGAGGATTTACCAGAGGTCTTGAACCTGAAAGAATAATTGGTGCACGGATAGCAAATGGAGAATTAATGTTTCTCAAGAAATGGAAAGATTCAGATAAGGCAGACTTGGTGCTGGCAAAAGAGGCAAATATGAAGTGTCCTCAAATTGTAATTGCTTTTTATGAAGAGAGACTAACTCGGCATTCTTGTCCAGAAGATGAAGCTCAATAATTTTCACACTGTGTATATATATTTTTATACATATATAATATGTATTTTATATATATATAATATGTATTCAATTATAAACAATTGTATATAATTATATACAATTATTATATAATATATAATACATATATATATATTTGGGTCTTGGTTTTTTATTTACTAGTGTGATGAAATAACTACATTCCAATGAAAATCAAGTTTGATATGTTCCTTTTCAAAGTAGCATTGGAAGAGTTGTTGGGGGGGGTTTTGCATCCATAGCACTGGTTACTTCAAACAAATAAATAAGAGCTTTCTGTAGTTGCTTCCTTTATCAGAAAAAAAAAAAAAAAAGAAATCACAACTCCAGATGAGAAGGAACCAGCATAAGCACTCTACCAATATGAAAAAGCAGACTGTTTTGACACCTTCGGAGGATCACAGTAGCTCTGTAGGATGGATCCTAGCCGAAATGAATATTCTGAAATGACAGATAAAGGATTCAAAATTTGGATTATAAGGAAGCTCAATGAGATCCAAGAGAAAGTTAGAATCAACACAAAGAAGTCAGAAAAACAATTCAGTGTATGAATCAAAAATATATTAAATAGATTTTTTTCTTTTTAAATGTTTATTTTAGGTTCAGGAGATACATGTGCAGGTTTGTTACATGGGTAAATTCTGTGTCGTTGGAGTTTGGTGTAAAATGATTTTGTCATCCAGAAACTAAGCATAGCACCTGATAGTTTTTCAACTCTCACCCTCCTTTTACCCTCCAACCTCAAAGTAGGTCTAGATTCACTACCATAGGAACAGTATGGGGGAAACCAACACCATGATTCAATTATCTCCCACTGGGTTCCTCCCACAACACATGGGAATTATGGAAGCTACAATTCAAGATGAGATTTGAGTGGGACACAACCAAACCATAACATTCCACCCCTGGCCCCTCCCAAATCTCATGTCCTCACATTTCAAAATTAATCATGCCTTCCCAACAGTCCCCCAAAGTCTCAACTCATTTCAGCATTAACTCAAAAGTCCACAGTCCAAAGTCTCATCTGAGACAAGGCAAGTCCCTTCCACCTATGAGCCTGTAAAATCAAAAGCAAGTTAGTTTCTTCCTAGATACAATGGGGCACAGGCATTGTATAAATATACCCATTTCAAATGGGAAAAAATCGCCAAAACAAAGGGGCTAAAGGCCCCATGCAAGTCTGAAATCCAGTGAAGAAGTCAAACCTTAAAGCTCCAAAATGATCTCCATTGACTCCATGTCTCACATCCAGGTCCCATTCTGGGGTCTGGAGGACAGTGGCCCTCTTCTCACAGCTCTACTAGGCAGTGCCCCAGTGGGGACTCTGTGTGGAGACTTCAACCCCACATTTCCCTTCCACACTGCCCTAGCAGTGGCTCTCCATGAAGGCTCTGCCCCCGCAGCAAACTTCTTCCTGATCTTTTGAAATCTAGGTAGAGGTTCCCAAACCTCAATTCTTGACTTCTGTGCACCCACAGGCTCAACATCCCATGGAAGGTGCCAAGGCTTGGGGCTTGCACCCTGTGATGCAATGGCCCAAGCTGTACTTTGGCCCCTTTTAGCCATGGCTAGAGCAGCTGAGATGCAGGGAACCAAGTCCTTAGGCTGCACACAGGAGGGAGGCCCTATGCTCCAGCCTATGAAACCATTTTTTCCTCTTAGGCCTCCAGGCCTGTGATGGGAGGGGCTACCAAAAAGGTCTCTGTCATGCCCTGGAGACATTTTCCCCATTGTCTTGGTGATTAACATTTGGCTCCTCATTACTTATGCAAATTTCTGCAGCTGGCTTGAATTTCTCCTCAGAAAATGGGTTTCTTTTCTATTGCATTGACAGGCTGCAAGTTTTCTGAACTTTTATGCCCTATTTCCCTTTTAAAACTGAATGCTTTTAACAGCACCCAAGTCACATCTTGAATGCTTTACTGCTTAGAAATTTCTTCTGCCAGCTACCCTAAATCATCCCCCTCAAATTTCAAGTTCCACAAATCTCTGAGCAGGGGCAAAATGCCACCAGTCTTTTAGCTAAAACATAGTAAGAATCACCTTTACTCCAGTTCCCAACAAGTTCCTCATCCCATCTGTGACCACTTGACCCTGGATTTCATTGTCCATATCATTATCAGCATTTTGGTCAAAGCCACTTAACAAGTCTCTAGGAAGTTTCAAACTTTCCCACATTTTTCTGTCTTTTTCTGAGCCCTCCAAACTGTTCCGACCTCTGCATGTTACCCAGTTCCAAAGTTGCTTTCACATTTTTGGGTACCTTTATAGCAGTACCCCACTCTACCAGTACCAATTTACTGTATTAGTTCATTCTCATGCTGCTGATAAAGACATACCTGAGACTGGGTAATTTACAAAGAGAAAGAGGTTTAATGGACTCACAGTTCCACATGGTGGGGGAGGCCTCACAATCATGGCAGAAGGTGAAGGGCACATCTTACATGGTGGCAGGCAAGAGAGAATGAGAGCCAAGTGAAAGGGGAAACCCCTTATAAAGCCATCAGATCTCATGAGACCTATTCACTAACATGGGAACAGTATGTGGAAAACCGCCCTCATGATTCAAATATCTCCCACTGGGTCCCTCCCATAACATGTAGGAATTATAAGACCTACAATTCAAGATGAAATTTGGGTGGGAAAACAGCCAAACCATATCAAATGGTAATTCTGTTTTGAGTTCTTTGAGAAATCTATAAACCTCTTTCCACAGTGGCTAAACCAATTTACATACTCACCAGCAGTGCACAAGCATTCTCTTTTCTCACAACCTTATCAGCATCTACTACTTTCTGACTTTTTAATAATAGCCATTCTGACTGGTGTGAAATGGTACCTCATTATGGTTTTGATTTGCATTTTTCTAATGATTAGTGATATCGAGGATTTTTTCATATGCTGTCCACATATGAAAAATGTATGCTGTCCACATACATTGTTGTTCGCATGTATGTCTTCTTTTGAGAACTTTGTTCTTGTCCTTTGCCCTCTTTTTAATAAGGTTGTTTGCTTTTTTTCTTGACTTGTTTAAATTTCTTATATATTCTGGATATTAGACCTTTGTCCAATGCATACTTTGTAAATACTTTCTCCCATCTTTTAGGTTATCTGTTTAGTCTGTTGTTTCCTTTGCTGTGTAGAAGCTCTTTAGTTTAATTAGGTCTCACTTGTCTATTTTTGTTCTTATTGCAATTGCTTTTGAAGACTTCATCATGAAATATTTGCCAAGGCCTATGTCCAGAATTGTATGTCTGAGGTTTTCTTCTAGGGTTTTTGTAGTTCTACATCTTACATTTAAGTCTAGTCCCTCTGCAGATGATATTTGTACATGGTGAAAAGAAGGGATCAAGTTTTAGTCTTTTGCATATGGCTAGCCTGTTATCTCAGAACCATTTATTGAATAGGGTGTACTTTCCCCATTACTTGCTATTGTTGACTTTGTCAAAGATCAGATGGTTGTAGGTGTACAGTTTGATTTCTGGGTTCTCTTACCTGTTCCATTGATTTCTGTTTGTTTTTGTACCAGTACCATGCTCTTTTAGTTACTGCAGTCTTATAGTACAGTTTGAAGTTGGGCAGTATGATGCTTCCAGCTTTTTGTTTGTTTGTTTGTTTTTCTTAGTATTGCTTTGGCTATTTGGGCTCTTTTTTAATTAAAATGAATATTTAAATAGTTTTTTCTAAATCTGTGAAAAAATGTTGTTGGTAGTTTCATAGGAATCACATTGAATCTGTAAATTGCTTTGGGCAGTAAGACCATTTTACCAATATTGGTTCTTCCTATCAATGAGCATGAAATGTTTTTCCATTTGTTTGTGTCATTTCTGATTTCTTTCAGAAGTGTTTTGTAATTCTCATTGTAGAGATCTTTCACCATCCTAATTAGCTGTATTCCTTGGTATTTTATTCTTCTGTGGCTATTGTAAAAGGGATTGTGTTCTTGATTTGACTCTAAGCTTGGACAGTATTAGTATATACAAATGCTAGTGATTTTTTACACTGGTTTTGCATCCTGAAATCTTATTAAAATTATTTGTCAGTTCTAGGAACCTTTGGGCAGAGACTCTCGGGTTTTCTAAGTATACAATCATATCATCTGTGAAGAGAGATAGTTCTACTCTCTCTCTTCCTATGTGGATACCTTTTATTTCTTTCTCTTGCCTGAATGCTCTGGCTAGGACTTCCAATAATATATTGAATACAATTTGTGAAAGTAGGCATCCTTGTCTTATTCCCAAAAGGAATGTTTCCAGCTTTCACCCATTCAGTATAATATTGGCTGTGGGTTTGTCATAGATGGTTCTTATTATGCTGCAGTATGTTCCTTTGATGCCCAGTTTGTTGAGGGTCTTGAACATAAAAGGATCTTTACATCAAAAGCCTCTTCTGCAACTATTGAGATGATCATGTGTGAGTTTTGGTTTTAGTTTTGTGTGGTGAATTATATTTATTGATTTTCATATATTAAACCAACCTTGCATTCTCAGAATAAGGCCTACTTGATCGTGATGGATTTGCTTCTTGATGTGCTGCTGGATTTGATTTGCTAGTATTTTCTTGAGGATTTTTGTATTTATGTTCATCAGAGATACTGGCTCAAAGTTTTCTTTCGTTTCTGCCATGTTTTGGTATCAGAATGATGCTGGCTTCATAGAATCAATTTTTTTGAATAATTTCGGTAGGATTGGTACCAGCTCTTCTTTATACATCTGGTAGAATTCATTCTGGTAGAATCTATCTGATCCAGAGCTTTTTCTGGTTAGTAGGGTTTTTTTCCTACTGATTCTATTATGGAACTTGTTATTAATTGATTCAGGATTTCAGTTTCTTCCTGGTTTGATCTTAGGAGATCACATGCTTCCAGAAATTTATCCATTTTTTCTAGGTTTTCCAGTTTGTTTATATACAAGTGTTTATACTAGTCTCTGCAGCCTTTTTGTATTTCTATAAGATTGGTGGTAATGTTCCTTTGGCACTTATGATTGTGTTAATTTGGATTTTTACTCTTTTTTTCTTTATTAGTCTAGCTAACATTCAGATATGGTTTGGATCTGTGTCCCCACCCAAATCTCATGTTCAACTCTAATCCCCAATGCTGCAAGTGGGGCCTGGTGAGAGGTGACTGGATCATGGGGGCAATTTCTCATGGCTTAACACCATGCTCCCCTTGGTGCTGTCTTCACAATAGTGAGTTCTTGTGAGATCCGGTTGTTTAAAAGTGTGTGGTACCTCTCACCCCCTGCTCCTGCTCTGGCTATGTGAAGCTCATTGCCCCCACTTTGCCTTCCACCATGATTGGAAGCTTCCAGAGACCTCCCCAGAAGCAAAAGCTGCTATACTTCCTATACAGCCTGCAGAACCGTGAGTCAATTAAACTTATTTTCTTTATAAATTACCCAGTCTTGGGTATTTCTTTATAGCAGTGCAAGAATGGACTAACACACAGTGTTTAAATCTTATTTATTCTTTCAAAAAACCAACTTTTCATTTCATTGATTTTTTTATGGATTTTTGTGTCTCTATTTCATTGAGTTTAGCTGATTTTGGTTATTTCTTCTCTTCTGCTAGCTTTGGGTTGGTTTGCTCTTATTTTTCTAGTTCCTCTGGGTGTAATGTTGGATTGTTAATTTGAGATCTTTCTAACTTCTTCATGTCAGCATTCAGCGCTATAAACTTTCCTCTTAACACTGCTTTTAGCTGTGTTCCAGAGATTCCATTGTGTTGTATCTTTGTTTCATTCATTTCAAATAATTTCTTTTATTTCTGCATTAATTTCATTTTTTACCCAACAGTCATTCAGGAGCAGATTGTTTAATTTCCATGTAATTGTATTTTGAGCAATCCTCTTGGTGTTAATTTCCACTTATATTACACTGTGGTCTAGACTGTTGTTGGTATGATTTTTCTAATTTGTTGTGAATTGCTTTATGACTGAGCATGTGCTCAATCTTAAAGGATGTGCTGTGTGCAGATGAGAAGAATATATATTTGCTGTTGTTGGGTACAGCATTCTGTAGATGTTTGTTAGGTCCATTTGGTCAAGGGTCAAGCTTAGGTCCCAAACATCTCTGTTAGTTTTCTGTCTTGCTGATCTGTCTAACGGTGTCTGTGGGGTATTGAAGTCTTCCACTATTATTGTGTGATTATGCTGGTCTCTTCATAGGTTTCTAAGAACTTGTTTTATGAATCTGGTTGCTCCAGTGTTGGATGCATGTATATTTAGAACAGTTAAGTCTTCTTGTTGAATTGAATCCTTTGTCATTACATAATGCCCTTACTTGTCTTTTTTGATCATTGTTGGTTCAATATCTCTTTTGTCTGAATAAGAATATCAACCCCTGCTCTTTTTTTTTTCCATTGGCTTCATAGATCTTTCTTCATCCCTTAACTTTGAGCCTAGGGGTATCATTCCATGTGAGATGGGTCTCTTAAAGACAGCATTCAGTTGGGTCTTGCTTTTTTTTTTTTTTTTTTTTTTGAGATAGAGTCTTGCTCTGTTGCCCAGGCTAGAGTGCAGTGGTGTGATCTCAGCTCACTGCAACCTCCATCTCCCGAGTTAAAGCAATTCTCCTGCCTCAGCCTCTCATTACAGGTGCCTGCCATGTGCCAGACTAATTTTTGTATTTTCAGTAGAGACAGGGTTTCACATCTTGGCCAGGCTGGTCTTGAACTCCTGACCTCATGATCCACCTGCCTCGGCCTCCCAAACTGCTGGGATTACAGGTGTGAGCCACCACACCTGGCCAGGTCTTGTCTTTTACCCAACTTTCTACTCCATGTCACTAAACTGGGGTGTTTAGCCTATTTATATCCAAGGTTAATATTGATATGTGAGAATTTGATTATTTCATCATGATAGCTGGCCATTATGCAGACTTGATTGTATAGTTGCTTTATAGTGTCAGTGAATTGTGCACTTAGGTGGGCTTTTGTGGTGGCAGGTACTGGTCCTTTGTTTCCATGTTTAGCATTCTTTTAAGGGCCTCTTGTAAAGCATGTAACAAATTCCCTTAGCATTTGCTTGTGTGAATAGAATTTTATTTATCCTTTGTTTATGAAGCTTAGTTTGGCTGGATATGAAATTCCTGGTTGGAATTTCTTTCTTTTAAGGATGCTGAATATAAGCATTCATAAGGATGCTCTTAAGGATGCTGAATATAAACATCTCAATCTCTTCTGGTTTGTAAGGTTTCTGCTGAAAGGCCCACTGTTAGCCTGATAAGGTACCCTTTTTATTTTACCTGCTGCTTCTCTCTAGCTGTTTAAGATTTTTTACCTTTATGTTCACCTTGGAGAATCTGATGAGTATATGTCTTGTGGATTGTTGTCTTGTATAGTTATCTTGCAGGGGCTCTCTGAATTTCCTGAATTTCCATGTCAACCTCTCTAATGGGGTTGGGGAAAATTTGTGGAAATATCCTCAAATATGTGTTCCAAGTTGCTTGCTGTCTCCCTGTCTTTCATAAATGTCAATGGGTCATAGATTTGGTCTCTTTGTATAATACCATATTTCTTAGTTTTTCTTTCATTTTTTGTTCTTTTCTCTTCATTTTTGTCTGCCTGAGTTAATTTGAAGGAGTCATCTTTGAGCTCTGAGACTCTCTCCTCAGCTTGGTCTATTCTATTATTAATGCTTCCAATTGCATTCTGAAATTCCCGTAGTGAATTTTTCATTTTCAAAAGGTAAATTTGATTTGTTATTAAAATGGCTATGTCATCTTTCAACCCTCGGACCCTTTTACTGTGGATCCATTTTTTGCTTTTATATTCTTTGATGCATGTGAGGGTTTAACTTTGGTAAAAGATGGATTTAGTCAATAGGCTTCATTGCTACATTTGTTCGGAGAGCCAAGGCTCAGCTCAGCACTCTTGGGTTACATGCTTTAACCCCAGGGGGCTGGGAATCAGGCCCACAGCTTTGTTCTCTTTCCCCTTGATGTTTAACACCTGCTGCACTTTAGGACCAGAGTCTTCCCAGTATTCTGGCAACAACACCCCTGTATTAGTCCATTCTCACACTGCTATAAGGACATACCTGACACTGGGTAATTTATAAAAGAAAGAGGTTTAATTGACTCACAGTTCCACATGGCTAGGAAGGCCTCAGACAATGTACAATCATGGTGAAAGGGGAAGCAAACATGTCGTTCATATGATGGCAGGAAGGAGACATGCCAAGCAAAAGAGGGGAAAGTCCTTTATAAAACTAGATCTTATGAGAACTCACTTACTATCACAAGAACAGCAGCATGGGGGTACCCACTTCCATGATTCAATTACTTCCCACTGAGTCTCTCCCACAAAATGTGGGGATTATGGGAACTACAATTCAAGATGAAATTTGGGTGGGGGCATAGCCAAACCATATTATCCCACCACTGGCCCCTCCCATATCTCATGTTCTCACATTTCTTATGCAACTAGCATAATGAAAATACATAAGACTCCTTTAACAGAAGAATTGGTCAAGCAGAAGGAAGAAGTAGTGAGCTTGAAGACAGGATATTTGAAAATACACACTGAGAAAAGACAAAAGAAAAAAGTATAAAAAACAATAAAGCATGCCTACAGGATGTAGAAAATAGCCTCCAAAGGGCAAATCTAAGAGTTCTTGGCCTTGAAGAGAAGGCAGACAGATAGGTGTAGAAAGTTTATTCAAAGGGATAATAACAGGACTTCCCAAACCTAGAAAAAAAATTAATATCCAAGTACAAGAAGGTTGTAGAACACCAAGCAGATTTGATCCAAAGAAGATGACCTCAAGGTATTTAACAATCACACTCCCAAAGGTCAAGTATTATTTTAAAAGAATCCTAAAAGCAGCAAGAAAAAAGCAGCAGATAACATACAATGGAGCTCCAATATGACTGGCAGCAAACTTTTTGGTGGAAACCTTACAGGCCAGGAGAGTGGCATGACATATTTAAAGCACTAAAAGAAAAAACTTTTACACTAGAATACTATATCTGGTGAAAATGCCCTTCAAACATGAAGGAGAAATAAAGGCTTTCCCAGACAAACAGAAGCTGAGGGAATTCATCAAGACCAGACCTGTCCTACAAAAAAAATGCTAAAGGGAGTACTTCAATTAGAGTAAAGGACAATAATGAGCAATAAATAATTACTTGAAGGTACAAAACCTACTAGTAGTAGTAAGTACACAGAAAAACACAGAATATTATAACACTGTAACTATGGTGTGTAAACTACTACTAAATGATGAACCAATCAAAACTAATAACTATGACAATTTTTCAAGACATAGTCAATATAATAAAACATAAATAGAAACAACACAAAGTTAAAAAGCAGGGGAATGAAGTGAAGACAGAGAGTTTTTATTAGTTTTCTTTTTGCATGTTTGTTTGTTTATGCATTTAGTGTTCAGTTGTTATCAGGTTAAAATAATGGGTTATAGGATAGTATTGGCAAGCCTCATGGTAACCTCAAACCAAAAAACATACAGTGGATACACAAAAAATAAAAAGCAAGAAACTAAATCATATCCCCAGAGAAAATATTCTTCACTAGAGAAAGACAGGAAGAAAATAACAATGGAAGAGAAGACCACAACAAAACCAGAAAACAAATAACAAAATTACAGGAGTAAGTCCTTATTTATCGATATAACATTGAATGTAAATGGACTAAATGTCCAATCAAAAGACATAGACTGGCTGAATGGATGAAAAAACAAGACCCATTGATCTGTTGCCTACAAGAAACACACTTCACCTGTAAAGACAAACATAAACTGAAAATAAAGGGATGAAAAAAGATATTCCATGCCAATGGGAATTAAAAAAGAGCAAGAATCACTATACTTAGACAAAATACATTTCAAGACAAAAACTATAAGAAGAGACAAAGAAGGTCACTATAAAATATAAAGGGGTCAATTCAGGAAGAGGACATAGCAAGTTTAAACAGATATGCACCCAACACTAGAACACTTAGATATATAAAGTAAATATTACTAGAGCTAAAGAGAGAGATAAGCTCCGATATAATGAAAGCTGGAGACTTCAACACCACACTTTCACCATTGAACAGATCTTCCAGACAGAAAATCAATGAAGGAATGTTAGACTCAATTGGCACTATACACCAAATGGATATAATAGATACTTAAAGAACATTTCATGCAAGAGATGCAGAATACTTTTTTCTTCAGCACATGGTTAATTCTCAGGGATAGACTATATGTTAGGTCACAGAACAAGTTCTAAACATTCAAAAAATTGAAATAATATCAGGCATCTTCTCTGACCACAGTGAAATAAAACTAGAAATTAATAACAAGAAGAATTTTGGAAACTATACAAATACATGGAAATTAAACAATATGTTCTTGAATGATGAGTGGATCAATGAAGAAGGAAATTAAAAGTTTTCTTGAAACAAATAATAATTGAAACACAGCATATTAACCCTATGTAGTACAACAAAATCAGTACTCAGAGGGAAGTTTATAGCTATAAGTACCTACATCAAATAGGAGGAAAGATTCCAGTCTTGAGGTAAAATGACAGATAGGAGGCAGAGCTAACTTTCAGCTCCCACTCAGACAGACACAGCAGTGTGTGGAGACTCACACCATGAAGTTTTGCTCCAAGAACTACTGCAGGAACATACCGGGAAAGCTGAGAGAATCCACAGACCCTTTGAAAGAAGCAGATTGCTCCTGCAGGCCCTGGGAGACAGCCAAAAAACTGTGAGTGCCCAAAGTGTGAAAGAGACCTGAGCAAAATACAGGGGTAGAAGAAGTCTACATCAAAAAGTCTGAAAGACCACAAGTAGGCAATCTAAGGTCACACCTCATGGAAGTGGAGAAAAAAGAACAATCCAAATCCAGCAGAAGAAAAGAAAACCAAGGTAAGAGCAGAACTAAATGAAAAATTTTTTAAATGACAAATGAAACAAAAAGCTGGTTCTTTGAAAAGATAAATAAAAATGATAGACCATTACATAAAATAAATTTAAAAAGATAAATAGATAAATAAAATAGATAAATATAAATAACATAATAGATATAAATAATAGATATTCTTTGTAATATTTATTATAAAAAATATTATCTATAATAGATAAATTTAAAAATAAATAGACAAATTAAAATGATAGACCATTAGATAAAAATGATAGACCATTAGAGCTCAATTAGAAATGAAAGGTGAGATATTATAATGGATACCAGAGGAATACAACAGATCATTCAAGGCTACTATGAACACCTTTACATGCATAAACTAGAAAACCTAGAGGAGATGGATAAATTCCTAGACATATACAACCCTCCTACATTAAACCAGGAAGAAATAGAAACCAGACAGATTCTCAGCTGAATTCTATCAGACATTCAAAGAAGAATTGGTACCAATTCCATTGACACTAGTTCACAAAATAGAAACGAAGAAATCCTCTCTAAATCATTCTATGGAGGCAGTATCACCCTAATACCAGAACCAGGAAAGGACATAAACAAAAAAGAAAACTACAGACCAATATCCCTGAAGAATATAAATGCAAAAATCCTTAATGAAATACTAGCAAACTAAATCCAACAGCATATAAAAAAGATAATCCACTATGATTAAGTGGGTTTTATACCAGGGATGCAGGGATGGTTTAATATATGCAAGTCAATAAATGTTATACACTACACAAAGAGAATTTAAAACAAAACTCGCAGGATCAAGGAGAGCTGGCAAGATGGCCAAATAGGAACAGCTCCAGTCTGCAGATCCCAGCAAGATCCATGCAGAAGGCAGGTGATTTCTGCATTTCCAACTGAGGTACCCAGTTCGTCTCACTGGGACTGGTTGGACAGTGGGTGCAGCCCACAGAGGGTGAGCTGAAGAAGGGTGGAGCATGCAAACAGGGTCTGGAGTGCATGCAAACAGGGTCTGGAATGGACCTCCAGCAAACTCCACCAGATCTGCAGCAGAGAGGCCTATTAGAAGGAAAACTAACAAACATAAGGGAAGAGTATCAACATCAACAAAAAGGATGCCCACTTACAGACCCCATCCGAAGGTCACCAATATCAAAGACCAAAGGTAGATAAATCTATGAAGATGTGGAGAAAACAGTGCAAAAATGCTGAAAATCGCAAAAACCAGAACACCTCTTCTCCTCCAAAAGATCACAACTCCTCGCCAGCAAGGGAACAAAACTGGACAGAGGTTGACGAACTCAGTTTGACAAATTGACACAAGTAGGCTTCAGAAGGTGGGTGATAAACTCCTCCAAGCTAAAAGAATATGTTCTAACCCAATGCAAGGAAGCTAAGAACCTTGAAAAAAGGTTAGACGAATTGCTAACTAGAATAACCAGTTTAGAGAAGAATATAAATGACCTGATGGAGCTGAAAAACACAGCATGAGAATTTTGTGAAGCATACACACGTATCAATAGCCAAATTGATCAAGTGGAAGAAAGGATATCAGAGATTGAAGATCAACTCAATGAAATAAAGTGAGAAGACAAGACTAGAGAAAAAAGAGTGAAAAGAAATGAACAAAGCCTCTAAGAAATATGGGACTATGTGAAAAGACCAAATGTGCATTTGATTGGTGTACCTGAAAGTGATGGGGAGAATGGAACAAAATTGGAAAACACTCTTCAGGATATTATCCAGGAGAACTTCCCTAACGTAGCAAGGTAGGCTAACATTCAAATTCAGGAAATACAGAGAACACCACAAAGATATTCCTTGAGAACAGCAACCCCAAGACACATAATCATCATATTTGCCAAGGTTGAAATGAAGGAAAAAATGTTAAAGACAGCCAGAGAAAGGTCGGGTTACCCACAAAGGAAAGCCCATCAGACTAATAGCAGATCTCTCAGCAGAAGCCCTACAAGCCAGAAGAGAGTGGGGGCTTGTAGGGTGCTTTCCTCAGAAGCACCATTTGTTCAGTTTGCTGACACCAGATGCTATAAGGCTATTGTTGTGACAGTTCTTAAACCCATTCTGTTTGGGTAGAACATCCTTCGAAAGTTTCTTATACCTGCTTTTCTCATGTACAATGAGGAAAATTCATTTCCTTCCTGTCAAGAAAAGTTAATGATCATTTTCCATTCCCCACCCACTCAAAGTGAGTATCCTATTAAACCCCCATAAACCTGTTTCAAATTAAAATGGTGCATGGTAATATTAAAGTGTGCATTTATTAAATATTTTGTGTAAGTCATAAGAAATTCAAAATACTTTTATAAGACACCTGCGACTATGGTATAAGTTGCTTTTTAGAAGTAATGAATCTTCAAAATTCTCTGATACAATTTTGATTTTGTCCTGGTACTTCCTGCCACTGTCCTTCATTGATTCTTACCTTGGCCCACTTCTGGTCATCTCTATTTCTTTTTCATTTTTCTGTCTTTATATTCCTCAGCTTCCCCAATACAAACAATTGTCTAGAATTGATACATCCCAGGATTCTCATCCAAACATTTACATCCAAGTCAAACCAAAAGAGAACAGAGACCAGATTCATTAATTCAGTGATCCAACATAAGCTAAGTATCTAAAAAGAAACCAGACCAATTTTTAACCCATTGGGACAAAGTGACCGGTTTCTTTGATTTTTCTTTTTTTCAGTTCAGCGTATTTGGAGATCATGGACATGCAGCCACAGTGCTCTGAGGGTCACCACATAGACCTCACACTGTTTGTTTTATTGGTCTATAAGCTGGTGCATATTTCATGGTTGTTCACTACTATAGAAATGGAAATATGCTACCTGTGCTCCTCCCCACCATTATACAAGAGCCTGATTACCTGATGTGGATCAAATCACCACCCACTCCCAACGTAACTACTGCAAATGCTGTAGTCTCATGTGACTGAGCATAAGCCCCTGAGCTGGTGTATGCTCCTTTCCTGAATTGTCAGCCCCCTACAGTGGTTATTATGACAACAGCCCTTGCTGAACCTTGTTTGTAGCTGGCAGGACTGTCTGCAACTTGCATCATTAATAAAAACTTCTTCACACCTCTGAAAAAAAAAAAAGGAAAGAATTTTCAACACAGAATTTCATATCCAGCCAAACTAAGCTTCATAAGTGAAGGAGAAATAAAATTCTTTACAGACAAGTAAATGCTGAGAGATTTTGTCACCACCAGGCCTGCCTTACAAGAGCTCCTGAAGGAAGCACTAAACATGGAAAGGAACAATCGGCACCAGCCAACTGCAAAAACATACCAAATTGTAAACAACATCAATGCTATGAAGAAATTGCATGAACTAACAGGCAAAATAACCAGCTAGCATCATAATCACAGGATCAAATTCACACATAACAATATTAACCTTAACTGTAAATGGGCTAAATATCCCAATTAGAAGAAAAAGACTGGCAAATTGGATAAAGAGTCAAGACTCATTGGTGTGCTGCATTCAGGAAACCCATCTCATGTGCAAAGACAAATATAGGCTCAAAATAAAGGGATGAAGGAAGAATTACCAGGCAAATGGAAAGCAAAAAAAAAAGAAGGGTTACAATTTTACTCTCTGATAAAACAAACTTTAAACCAACAAAGACCAAAAGAGACAAAGAAGGGCATTACAAAATGGTAAAGGGATGAATGCAACAAGAAGAGCTACCTATCCTAAATATATATGCACCCAATACAGTAGCACCCACATTCATAAAGCAAGTTCTTAGAGACCTACAAAGAGACTTAGACTCCCACATAATAATAGTGGAAGATTTTAATACCCTACTGTCAATATTACACAGATCAACGAGACAGAAATTTAACAAGGATATTCAGGACTTGAACTCAGCTCTGGACCAAGTGGACCTAACAGACATCTGCAGAACTCTCCACCCCAAATCAATAGAATATACATTCTTCTCAGTACCACATTGCACTTATTCCAAAATTGACCACATAATTGGAAGTAAAAAACTCCTCAGCAAATGCAAACAATGGAAATCATAACGAATAGTCTCTCAGACCACAGTGTAATCAAATTAGAACTCAGGATTTAAAAACTCCCTCAAAACCACACAATTACATGGAAACTGAACAACCTGCTCCTGAATGACTACTGGGTAAACAACGAAATGAAGGTAGAAATAAAGATGTTCTTTGAGGCCAGGTGCAGTGTCTCATGCCCATAATCCTGGCACTTTCGGAGGCTGAGGCAGGCAGATCACAAGGTCAGGAGATTGAGACCATCTTGGCCAACATGGTGAAACCCCGTCTCTACTAAAATACAAAAAATTAGCCAGTCATGGTGGTGCATGCCTGCAGTCTCAGCTACTCGGGAAGCTGAGGCAGGAGAATTGCTTGAACCCAGGAGGTGGAGGTTGCAGTGAGCTGAGATCACGCCATAGCATTTATAGCCCACAAGAGAAAGCAGGAAAGATCTAAAATCAACACCCTAACATCACAATTAAAAGAACTAGAGAAGGAAGAGCAAACAAATTCAAAAGCTAGCAGAAAACAAGAAATAACTAAGATCAGAGCAGAACTGAAGGAGATAGAGACAAGAAAAACCCATAAAAAATAAATCAATGAATCCAGGAGTTGGTTTTTTGAAAATATCAATAAAATAGATAGACTGTTAGCCAGACTAATAAGGAAGAAAAGAGAGAAGAATCAAATACATGCAATAAAAAATGATAAAGGGGATATCACCAACGATCCTACAGAAATACAAATTACCGTTAGAGAATACTATAAACACCTCTACACGAATAAACTAGAAAATCTAGAAGAAATGGATAAATGCCTGGACACATACACCCTCCCAATACTGAACCAGGAAGAAGTCTAATCCCTGAGTAGATCAATAACAAGTTCTGAAATTAAGACAGTAATTAATAGCCTATCAACGAAAAAAAGTCCAGGACCAGATAGATTCTAGCTGAATTCTACTAGAGGTACCAACGGGGGCTGGTACCATTCCTTCTGAAACTATCCTAAACAATAGAAAAAGAAGGACTCCTCCCTAACTCATTTTATGAGGCCAGCATTATCCTGATACCAAAACCCGGCAGAGACACAATGACAAAAAAAAAAGTATAGGCCAATATCCCTAATGAACATTGATGTGAAAATCCTCAATAAAATACTGGCAAATCTAATCCAGCAGCACATCAAAAAGCTTATCCACCAGGATCAAGTTGGCCTCATCCCTGGGATGCAAGGCTGGTTCAAGATATGCAAATAAATAAAGGTAATCCATCACATAAACAGAACCAATGACAAAAACCACATGATTATCTCACTAGATGCAGAAAAGTCCTTTGACAAAATTCAACAGCCCTTCATGCTAAAAACTGTCAATAAACTAGGTACTGATAGAATGTATCTCAAAATAATAAGAGCTATTTATGACAAATGCACAGCCAATATCTTACTGAATGGGCAAAAACTGGAAGCATACCCTTTGAAAACCAGCAAAAGACAACGATGCCCTCTCTCACCACTCCTATTCATAATAGTATTGGAAGTTCTGGCTAGGCCAGTAAGGAAGAGAAAGAAATAAAGGGTATTCAATTAGGAAAAGAGGAGGTCAAATTGTCTCTGTTTGCAGATGACATGATTGTATATTTAGAAAACCCCATTGTCTCAGCCAAAATTTCCTTAAGCTGATAAGCAACTTTAGCAAAGCCTCAGGATACAAAATCAATGTGTAAAAATCACAAGAATTCCTATACACCAATAACAGACAAACAGAGGGCCAAATCATGAGTGAACTCCCATTCACAATTGCTACAAAGAGAATAAAATACCTAGGAATACAACTTACAAGGGACATGAGAGACCTCTTCAAGGAGAACTACAAACCACTGCTCAAGGAAATAAGAGAGCACACAAACAAATGGAAAAACATTCCATGCTCATGGATAGGAAGAATCAACATTGTGAAAATGGCCATACTGCCCAAAGTAATTTACGCATTCAGTGCTATCCCCATCAAGCTACCACTGACTTTCTTCACAGAATTAGAAAAAAGCTACTTTAAATTTCATATGGAACCAAAAAAGAGCCAACATAGCCAAGACAATCCTAAGCAAAAAGAACAAAGCTGGAGGCATCATGCTACCTGACTTCAAACTATACTACAAGGCTACAGTAACCAAAACGGCATGGTACTGGTACCAAAACAGAGATATAGACCAATGGAACAGAACAGAAGCCTCAGAAATAACACTACACATCTACAACCATCTGATCTTTGACAAACCTGACAGAAACAAGCAATGGGGAGGGAATTCCCTATTTAATAAATGGTGTTGAGAAAACTGGCTAGCCATATGTCGAAAGCTGAAACGACCCCTTCCTTACACCTTATACAAAAATCAACTCAAGATGGATTAAAGACTTAAGTGTAAGACCTAACACCATAAAAACCCTAGAAGAAAACTAGACAATACCATTCAGGACATAGGCATGGTCAAAGACTTCATGACTAAAACACAAAAAGCAATGGCAACAAAAGCCAAAATTGACAAATGGGATCTAATTAGACTAAAGAGCTTCTGCAGGGCAAAAGAAACTATCATCAGAGTGAAAAGGCAACCTACAGAATAGGAGAAAATTTTTGCAATCTATCCATCTGACAAAGAGCTAATATCCATAATTTACAAAGAACTTAAATTTACAAAAAAAAAACCCCATCAAAAAGTGGGTGAAGGATATGAACAGACACTTCTCAAAAAAAGACATTTATGCAGCCAGCAAACATGAAAAAATGCTCATTATCACTGGTCATTAGAGAAATGCACATCAAAACTACAATGAGATAACATCTCATGCCAGTTAGAATGGCGATTATTAAAAAGTCAAAAACAAATGCTGGAGAGGATGTGGATAAATAGGAACGCTTTTACACTGTTGGTGGGAGTGTAAATTAGTTCAACCATTGTGGAAGACAGTTTGGTGATTCTTCAAGGATCTAGAACTAGAAATACCATCTGACCCAGCAATCCCATTACTGGGTATATACCCAAAGGATTATCACTTATTCTACTATAAAGACACATGCACACATATGTTTATTGTGGCACTGTTCACAATAGCAAGACTTGGAACCAACCCAAATGCCCATCAATGATAGACTGGATAAAGAAAATGTGGCACATATATATGATGGAATAGTATGAAGCCATAAAAAAGATGACTTCATGTCCTTTGCAGGGACATGGATGAAGCTGGAAACCATCATTCTTAGCAAACTAACACAGGAACAGAAAACCAAACACCACATGTTCTCACTCAGAAGTGGGAGTGGAACAATGAGAACACATGGACACAGGGAGGGGAACATCACACACCGAAGCCTGTCGGGAGGTGGGGGCTGGGGGAGTGATAGCATTAGGAGAAATACCTAACATAGATGATAGGTTGATAGGTGCAGCAAACCACCATGGCATGTGAATACCTATGTAATAAACCTCCACATTCTGCACATGTACCCTAGAACTTACAGTATAATTTTTAAAAATAGTTAAAAATATCAATTTTAAAGAAGCTCAATGAGATGCAAGAGAAATCTGAAAACCAATACAAAGGAATTATAAAATAAATTCAGGATATAATTGAGAAATTTATCAAGGAGATTAATATCTTTTTAAAAAAGCATAAATTCTGCAAGTAAAAAATTCATTGAAGGATATACAAAATACATTTGAAAGTTTCACTAAGACTAAACCAAGCAGAAGAAATAATCTCAGAACTTGGAGACAGGTCTTTTGAAATAGTCCAGTAAGACAAAAATAAGGAAAAAAAGAATTTAAAAGAATGAACAGGCCAGGCACGGTGGCTCATGCCTGTAATCCCAACCCTTTGGAAGGCCGAAGTGGACAGATCACCTGAGTTCAGGAGTTTGAGACCAGCCTGGCCAACATGGTAAAACCCTGTCTCTACTAATAATACAAAAATTAGTCAGGCATGGTGGCACATGCCTGCAATCCCAGCTACTCCAGAGGCTGAGGCAGGAGAACTCCTTGAACCTGGGAGGTGGAGGTTGCAGTGAGCTGAGATGGCACCACTGCACTCCAGCCTGGGTGACAGAGCAAGACTTTGTCTCCAAAAATAAAAAAAAAAAAAAAGAATGAACAAAGCCTTTGAGATGTCTGGGACCACATAAACTATCTGGACTTACAAAATATTGATATTCCTAAAGGGGAATAGAGATTAAAAACTTTAAAAAAGCTATTTTTAAAAACTTCCCAAGTTTAGCAAGAAAGTTTAACAGCCAGATAAAGGAGTGTCAGCAATCTCCAGAAAAATACATTGAAAAGGACTTCACCATGTAATATTATATTCAGAGTGAAAGAAAATATTTTTTGAGACAGAATCTCCCTCTGTCACCCAGACTGGAGTGTAGTGACATGATATTGGCTCACTGCAACCTCTGTCTCCAAGGTTCAAGCAATTCTCATGCCTCAGCCTCGCAAGTAGCTGGGATTACTGGTGTGCACCATCATGCCCAGCTAATTTTTGTATTTTTAGTAGACACCAGATTTCACCATGTTGGCCAAGCTGGTTTTGAACTCCTGGCCTCAAGTGATCCACCCATCTCAGCCTCCCAAAGTGCTAGGATTACTGGCATGAGCCACCATGCCTGGCCAGGAAAGAATTTTTAAATTAGCAAGAGAAAAGCATCTAGTCACCTATAAAGGAAACCCAATCACAGTAACAGCAGATTTTTCAGCAAAAACCTTACAGGCCAGAAGAAAATGGGATGACATTTTCAAAGTGCTGGGGGAAGAAAACGTTAGTCAAGAATTTTATATCCTGCCAGAATAAAATTCATAAGTGAAGGAGAAATAAAGTCTTTCCCAGATAAATAAATACTGAGGGAATAAATAAATACTGACCAGACCTACAGGAAATGCCCAAAGAGGTCTTAAACATGGAAATAAAAGGTCGATATTCACCACTGTGGCAGCACACAGAAATGTAAAACTAACAGTTATTATAAAACAATCACACAAAGGAGGACAAGAAAGGAATCAAATGGCAACATGATAGAACATCATCAAACCACAAAGGCAAAAAGAGTAAAAGAAGGAAAAAATTTATAAAACAGCTTAAAAACAACTAACAATATGGATGGAACAAAGCCTGCATATCAATATTATTCTTGATTGCAAATAGATTCAATCCTCCACTTAAAAGATACAGATTGGCAGAATGGATTTTTAAAATATGATCTAACTACATGCTGCCTACAAGAAACTCACTTTACCCATAAAGACATATACAGACAGAAAGCAAAGGAATGGAAAAAGTTATTCCACACAAACGGAACCCAAAAATGAGCAGAAGTAGCTACATGTAGTGTTTTAGTCCATTCTCACATTGCTATAAAGAATTACCTGAGACTGGGTAATTTATACAGAAAAGAGTTTTGATTGATTCACAGTTCTGCAGGCTGTACAGTAAGCATGGCTGGGGAGGCCTCAGGAAACACACAGTCATGGCAGAAGGCAAAGGGGAAGCAGGCATGTCTTACATAGCCAGAGAAGGATGAAGAGAGTGAAGGAGGAGGTACTACACACTTTTACTTTTAAACAAACAGATCTTGTGAAAACTCTATTATGAGACAGCACTAAGGGGATGGTGCTAAACCATTAGACACCATCACCATGATCCAATCACCTCCCACCAGGCCACATCTCCAACACTGAGAATTACAATTTAACACAAGATTTGGGTGGGGACACAGAACCAAACCATATCACATAGATAAAACAGACTGATATGGTTTGGTTATGTCTCCACCCAAACCTCATCTTGAATTGTAACTCCCACAATTCCCACATGTCATGGGAGGGACCCAATGGGAGGTAATTGAATGATGGGGGTGGGTCTTGCTCATGCTGTTCTTGTGATAGTGAATAAGTCTCATGAGATCTGATGACTTTATAAAGAGGAGTTCCTCTGCACAAGCTCTCTTGCTTTGCCTGCCACCATCCATGTAAAATGTGACTTGCTCCTCCTTGCCTTCTGCCATGATTGTGAGGCCTCCCCAGCCACGTGAAACTGTAGGTCCACCAAACCTCTTTTTCTTCCCAGTCTCAGGTACATCTTTATCAGCAGTGTGAAAATGAACTAATACAGTAAATTGGTACCAGTACAGTGGGGTGCTGCTGAAAAGATACCCAACAATGTGGAAGCAACTTTGGAACCAGGTAATAGGCAGAGGTTGAAAGAGTTTGGGGAGCTCAGAAGAAGACAGGAATATGTGGGAAAGTTTGGAACTTCCGAAAGACTTATTGAATGGCTTTGCCCAAAATGCTGATAGTGATATGGACAATAAACTCCAGGCCGAGGTGGTTTCAGATGGAGATTAAGACCCTGTTGGGAACTAAAGCAAAACTGACTCTTGCTATGTTTTAGCAAAGAGACTGATGGCATTTTGCCCATGCCCTAGAGATTTGTGAAACTTTGAACTTTAGGGAGCTGATTTAGGGTATCTGACAGAAGAAATTTCTAAGCAACAAAGCATTTAAGATGTGACTTGGGTGCTGTTAAAGGCATTCAGTTTTATAAGGGAAGAAGAGCATAAACGTTCAGAAAATTCGCAGCATGACAATGCAATAGAAAAGAAAATCCCATTTTCTGAGGAGAAATTCAAGCCAGCTGCAGAAATTTGCATAAGTAACAAGGAGCCGAATGTTAATCCCCAAGACAATGGGGAAAATGTCTCCAGGGCATGTCAGAGGTCTCCATGGCAGCCCCTTTCATCACAGGCCTGGAGGCCAAGGAGGAAAATATGGTTTCATTGGCCGGGCCCAAGTTCCCTGTGCTGTGTGCAGTCTAAGGACTTGGTCCCCTGCATCCCAGCTGCTCCAGCCATGGCTGAAGGGGGCCAATGTAGAGCTCAGCCCATGCCTTCAGTGGGCGCAAGCCCCAATCCTTGGCAGCTTCCATGTGGTGTTGAGCCTGTGAGTGCACAGAAGTCAAGAATTGTGTTTTGGAAACCTCCAGTAGGTTTCAGAGGGTGTATGAAAAAGCCTGGATGCCAAGGCAGAAGTTTGCTGCAGGGGCAGGGCCCTCATGCAGAACCTCTGCTAGAGCAGTGCAGAAGGAAAATGTGGGGTCAGAGCCCCCACACAGAGTCCCTACTGAGGCACTGCCTAGTGGAGCTGTGAGAAGAGGGCCACTGTCCTCCAGAACCCATAATAGTAGATCCACCTACAGGTTGCACCATGCACCTGGAAAAGCTACAGACACTCAATGCCAGTCCATGAAAGCAGCCAGAAGGCAGGCTGTACCCTGTAAAGCCACAGGGGCAGCGCTGCCCAACACCATGGGGACCACCTCTTGCATTGGCGTGACCCAGATGTGAGACATGGAATCAAAGGAGATCATTTTACAGCTTTAAGATTTGACTGCCCCGCTGGATTTTGGACTTGCATGAGGACTGTAGCCCCTATGTTTTGGCCAGTTTCTCCCATTTGGAATGGCTATATTTACCCAGTGCCTGTACCTTCATTATCTAGGAAGTAACTAACTTGCTTTTGATTTTACAGGCTCATAGGTGGAAGGGACTTGATTTGTGTTGGATAAGACTTTGGACTGTGGACTTTTGAGTTAATGTTGAAATGAGTTAAGACTTTGGGGGACTGTTGGGAAGGCATGATTGCTTTTGAAATTTGAGGGCATGAGATTTGGAGAGGGCCAGGGAGGGAATTATATGGTTTAGATGTGTCCCTACCCAAACCTCATCTTGAATTGTAACTCCCACAGTTCCCAAATGTCATGGGAGGGACTCAGTGGGAGGTAATCGAATGATGGGGGTGAGTCTTTCTCATACTGCTCATGATACTCATGAAGCTTTCTCATGCTGATACTGAATAAGACTCACAAATCTGATGGGTTTATAAAGAGAAGTTTCACTGCACAAGCTCTCTGTCTTTGCCTGCTGCCATGCGTGTAAGATGTGACTTGCACTTCCTTGCATTCTGCCATGATTGTGAGGCCTCCCCAGCCATGTGGAACTGTAAGTCCATTAAACTTCTTTTTTCCCCCAGTCTCAGTTATGTCTTTATCAGCAGTGTGAAAATGGAACAACACACAGATTTTAGGCTAGGTGCAGTGGTGCATGCCTTTAATCCCAAATTTTGGTTGGCCAAGGCAGGAGGATTGCTTGCATCCAGGAGTTCAAGATCAGCCTGGCAACATAATGAAATCCCTTCTCTATGAAATACTTTGAAGATAATCTGGATGTTCTGGCATGCACCCGTAGTGCTACCCACTCAGGAGGCTGAGGTGGGAGGACCCCTAGAGCCCAAGAGTTTGAGACTACTGTGAACTATGATTCTGCCACTGCACTCCAGACTGGGCAAAGGGATGAGACTGTCTCAAAAAAAAAAAAAGACTTTAAATCAAAAGCAGTAAAAAAGAAAAAAAAAAAGAAAAGAAAGACAAAGAAGGTCATTATGGAAGACAGTGTGGCAATTCTTCAAAGATTTAGAACCAGAAATACCATTTGACCCAGGAATCCCATTACTGGTATATACCCAAAGGAATATAAATTATTGTATTATAAAGATATATGCATGCGTATGTTCACTGCAGCACTATTCACAATAGCAAAGACATGGAATCAACTCAAATGCCCATCAATGATAGACTGGATAAAGAAAATGTGGTACATATACACCACAGAAAACTATGAACCCATAGAAAGGAATGAGATCATGTCCTTTGCAGGGACATGGAGGAAGCTAGGGGCCATTATTCTCAGCAAACAGAACAGAAAACCAAACACCACACGTTCTCACTTATAAGTGGGGGCTAAACAATGAAAACACATAGACACAGAGAGAGGAACAACACTTACTGGGGCCTGTCAGGGAGGGTTGGAGGTGAGAACATCAGGAAAAAGAGATAATGCATGCCGGGCTTAATACCTAGGTGATGGGTGATAGGTGCAGAAAACTACCATGGCACAGGTTTACCTACATAACAAACTTGCACATCCTGCATGTGTACCCCAAAACTTAAAAAAATTATTATTATTATTTTTAAAAAGAAGGTTATTATGTAAGGATATAGGGATCCATTCAGCAAGGGGATATAATACTTTCAAATATACATGCACCCAACATCAGGGCACCCAAATTCACAAAACAAAATGTTACTAGACCTAAAGAAAGAAACAGACAGCAATGCAATAATTGTGGGGGACTTCAACATCCTACTAACAGCACTAGACAGATCATTGAGACAAAAATTAATAAAGAAACATTAGACTTAAATTGGACTTTAGACCAAATGAACTTAACAGACATTTACAGAACATTCTACCAAACAACTACAGAATATACATTCTTTTTATCAGAACATAGAACATCCTCCAAGATAGGCCACATGTGAGACCAAAAAACAAGTTTTAACAAATGTTTAGGCCAGGCAGAGTGGTTCATGCCTATAATCTCAGCACTTTGGGAGACCAAGGCAGGACTGCTTGAAGTCAGGAGTTAGAGACCAACCTGGGCAACATAGTGAGGCCCCATCTCTACAAAAAAAAAATTATTTTTAAATAGCCAGGCATGGTGGCATATGCCTGAAGCCTGTATGTTCATTTTCAATGAATAATGGCCCCCAGCTTCATCCATGTCCCTGCAAAGGATATGATCTCATTCCTTTCTATGGGCTCATAGTTTTCTGTGGTGTATATGTACCACATTTTCTTTATCCAGTCTATCATTGATGGGCATTTGAGTTGATTCCATGTCTTTGCTATTGTGAATAGTGCTGCAGTGAACATACGCATGCATGTATCTTTATAATAGAATAATTTATATTCCTTTGGTTACTCAGGAGGCTGAGGCAGGAGGGCTGCTTGAGCCCAGGAGTTTAAGGCTGCTGTGAGCTATGAATGTGCAACTGCACTCTAGCCTGGGCAACAGAGTGAGACCCCCATCTCTAAAACAAACAAACAAATAAATTTTGAAAAATCAAAATCATATCAAGTACCTTCTCAGACCACAGTGGAATAAAGCTAGGAGACAATGCCAAGAGGAACTTCAAAAACTATACAAATACATGGAAATTAAACAGCATGCTCCTGAATTATCACTGAATTAACGAAGAAATTAAGAAGAAAATTAAATTCTTTTAAATAAATGAAAATGAAAACACAACATACGAAAACCTGTGAAATATAGCAAAAGCAGTGCTAAAAGGGAAGTTTGTAGCATTAAATCCCTACATCAAAAAAGTAGAAAGATCACAAATTAACAACCTACTTTCACAACTCAAGCAACTAGAAAAACCGAGATCAAATAAAATTTAAAGTTAGCAGAAGAAAATAAGACTATCAGAGACTATTATCAACAACTATGTGCTCATAAACTAGAAGACATACAGAAAATGAATAAATTCCTGGAAACATACAGCCTCCTGAGATTGAACCAGGAAGAAATAAAACTTCTGAACAAATCAATAATAAGTAGCAAGACTGAACCAATAATAAAGAAAAATCTCCAAAAGGGGAAAATAAAAAGCCCTGGGCCAGATAGATTCACAGCCAAATCTGCCAAACATACAAAGAACTAATGCCAATTCTCCTGAAACTACTCCAAAAAATTGAGGAAGAGGGAATTCTCCCTAAGTCATTCTATGAAGCCAGTATCATACTGGTACCAAAACCAGACAAGGACAACAAAACAAGAAAACTACAGCCCAATATCCCTGATGAACATAGGATGCAAAAATCCTCAACAAAATACTATCAAATCAAATCCCACAGCACATCCAAAAGATAATACACCCTGGTCAGGTGAGGTTTTCCCAGGGATGCAAGAATGATTCAATATACACAAATCAATAAATGTGATACATCACATAAACAGCATTAAGGACAAAACCAAATGGTCATCTCAATAGATGCAAAAAAAAATTCCATAAAATTTAGCATCCCTTTATAGTAAAAATCCTCAACAAACTAGCCATAGAAGGAATATTCTTCAACATAATAAAGGCAATATATGACAAACCCACAGGCAACTCATTTTTTTTTCAGTGCCTATCTTTTTCCTGCAGTAGGGCAACTCATTCTTAATGGGGAAAAGTTTAAAGTAGTCCCTCTAAGAACTGGAACAAGACAAGGATGTCCACTCTCACCATTCCTATTCACCATAGTACTAGAAATCCTCACCAGAGAACTCAGGCAAGAGAAAAAACAATAAAAGTCATCCAAATGGAAAAGAAGAAGTCAAATTATCCCTGCTCCCTGACTATAGGATCTTATATCTAGAAAACCTTAAAGACTTCACCAAAAAAAACTCTCAGCTTTGATAAATTCAGTAAAGTTTCAGGGCACAAAATTAATGTGCAGAAATCAGTAGAATTTCTATACACCAATAATGATCTAGCTGAAGACCAAATCATGAAAGCAATCTCATTTACAATAGCTGCAAAAAATACCTAGGAGCATATTTAAACAAGGAGGTGAAAGATCTCTGCAAGGAGAACAGCAAAGCACTGATGAAAGAAGTCATACACAACACAAGCAAATTGAAAAATATCCCATGCTCATGGATTAGAAGAACCAATATTGTTAAAATGATTATACTGCCCAAAGCAACCTAGAGATTCAATCTAATATCTATCAAATTACCAATGTCATTTTCTACCAACAATCCTAAAATTCATATGGAACCAAAAAGGAGCCCAAATAGCCAAAGAAATCCTAAGCAAAAAGAATAACGCTGGAGGCATCACATTACCTGACTTCAAATTATACTACAATGCTATAGTAACCAAAACAGGATAGCACTGGTACAAAAAATAGGCACATAGATCAATGTAACAGAATGAAAAACCCAGAAATATGCCACGTACTTACAATCAATTGATCTTTGACAAAGTCAGCAAAAATATACATTGGGGGAAAGGACATCCTATTCAATAAATGGTGCTGGGAAAATTGGATAGCATATACAGAAGAATGAAACTGAACCAATACTTTTCACCATATACATAAATTAACTCAAGATGGATTAGAGACCTAAATGTAAGATCTGAAACTATAAAACTCTTAGAAGAAAACCTAAGAAAAATTTTTCCATACATAGCCTAGGAAAAGAATTTATGACCAAGTCTTCAAAAGCAACTGCAACAAAAACAAAAATAGACAAATGAGACTTAATTAAACAAAAAAATACTACTGCACAGCAAAGGAAAAAATCAACTGAGTAAACAAGACAACTACAGAATAGGAATAAATATTTGCAAATTATGCATCTGACAAAGGGTTAATATCCACAATCTAATAAATAGCCCCCATTAAAAAGTAGACAAAGGGCAAAAACAGATATTTTTCAAAAGAAGGCATACAAGTGACCAACAAACATATTAAAAATGCTCAACATCACTAATTATCAGATATATTAGTTCATTTTGCCTTTCTATAAAGGAATATCTGAGGTTGGGTAATTTATAAAGAAAAGAGGTTTATTTTGGCTCACAGTTTTGCCAACTGTACAAGAATCATACTGCCATCACCTTCCGCTGGTGAGGGCCTCAAGAAGTCTACAATCATAGTGGAAGATGAAGGGGGAGAGGCATGTCACATGGCAAGAGAGAGGGGAGAAGGTGCCAGGATCATTTTAGCACTCAGCTCTCACGTGAACCAGTACAGTGAGAACTTACTCATTACCCATGAAGATGGCACCAAGACATTCATGGAGGATCCACCTCCATGACCCAAACACTTCCTACTAGGCCCCACCTTCAACAATGAGGATCATATTTCAACATGAGATTTGGAAGGGACAACCATCCAAACTATGTCGTTCTGCTGCTGGCTCCCCAAATCTCATGTCCTTCTGACATTGCAAAGTACAATTATTCTTTTCCAATAGTCCCCCAAAATCTTAACTCATTCCAACAGCAACTCAAAATTCCAAAGTTCAAAGTCTCATCTGAGACTCAAGTCAAGCTCCTTATAGCCGTGAGCCTGTAAAATCAAAAAATGAGTTATTCCACAATACAATGGTGGTACAGGCATTGGATAAACACTCCCATTTCAAAAGGGAAAAGTTGGCCAAAAGAAAGGGTTAACAGGCCCCACCCAAGTCCGAAACCAAGAAGAGAAGACATTAAGTCTTAAAACTCCCAAATAATTTTTGACTCCATGTCCCTCATCCTGGGCACACAGGTGCAAATGGTAAGCTCCCAAGGCCTTGGGCAGCTCCACCCCTGTGGTTTTGCCGGGCACATCCCCTGTGTCTGCTCTCACCAGTTGCAATAAAATGTGTGCCGCTTCAAGAGTGCACACTGTCAGTGGCTCTACAATTCTGGGGTCTGGAGGGGAGCAGCACCTTTCCCACAGGTCCAGTAAGCAGTGCCCCAGTAGTGACTCTGTGAGGACTCCAATCCCTCATTCTCCCTTGGCACTGCCCTAGTAGAGGCTTTCTGTGGGGACTCTACCCCTGTAGCAGGCTTCTGCCTGGGCACCCAGGCTTTGCCATACATCCTCTGAAATCCAGGTGGAAGCTGCCAAGCCTCCACCACTCTTGCATTCCGTACATCTGCAGACTTACCACCACATGAACACTGCCAAGGTTTATGACTTGAGCCTTATGAAGCAGTGGCTATTTTGTGCAATGTTGAAATAATTTAGCTCCACATTCCCCTTGAAAACTGGCACAAGACAAGGAAGCTCTCTTTCACCATTTCTATTCTACATAGTATTAGAAGTCCTAGCCAGAGCAATCAAGCAAGAGAAAGAAATAAAGCCCTGGTTCCTTTATGCAGCCTGCATGAGGAACCATTAGGACTTTCAAGACAATATTTTCAATAGGAAGGATTAAGAGATGTCTTTTAGAAAATTGAAGAAGCCCTCTAATATTTTGAACAATTGACCTCTTTGAGAGCATGTTACAAAAGATAAACACTATGTGAGTTCCTAACCTTAAAAAAAGAAATATCTTTTCCAGTTTGATCACTAAAAGTAGCCCAATAGCAGCAGAACTTTTCTCTACCACAAATATTTTTGCTACTCCCTAAGCCCAGATTTTAATCATGAATACTGCTCACCACAGAAGGAACCAGGGCTTATTGGAGGAAGTTCACCTAAACTTTGGAAACAGAAAAAGATCCAACATAAACTTAATATTTCCAGAAAGCAATGATGCTGTTAAAATTGAATGATTCTTTTTTTTCTGTAAGTTATAATAATACTTCTTTTTTTTTTAATTATTATACTTTAGGTTTTAGGGTACATGTGCACAATGTGCAGGTTTGTTACATATGTATCCATGTGCCGTGTTGGTTTGCTGCACCCATTAACTCGTCATTTAGCATTAGGTATACCTCCTAATGCTGTCCCTCCCCAGTCCCCTGACCCCACAACAGTCCCCGGAGTGTGATGTTCCCCTTCCTGTGTCCATGAGTTCTCATTGTTCAATTCCCACCTATGAGTGAGAACATGCGGTGTTTGGTTTTTTGTCCTTGCGATAGTTTACTGAGACAAACATTGTGGAAGTCAGTGTGGCGATTCCTCAGGGATCTAGAACTAGAAATACCGTTTGACCCAGCCATCCCATTACTGGGTATATACCCAAAGGACTATAAATCATGCTGCTATAAAGACACATGCACACGTATGTTTATTGCGGCACTATTCACAATAGCAAAGACTTGGAACCAACCCAAATGTCCAACAACGATAGACTGCATTAAAATTGAATGATTCTTAAAGGACCAAGAAACCAGTTTAAAGAGGCTCTTTTGTGCAGTGTTGAAATAATTTAGCTTCACATTCCCCTTGAAAACCAGCACAAGACAAGGAAGCTCTCTTTCACCATTTCTATTCTACATAGTATTAGAAGTCCTAGCCAGAGCAATCAAGCAAGAGAAAGCAATAAAGTCCATCCAAATAAGAAGAGAGGGAGTCAAACTATCTCTGTTTGCAGACAACATGATTCTATATCTAGAAAACCGTAGTCTTGGACAAAAAGCTCCTTCACCTGATAAACGACCTCAGCAAAGTTGCAGGCTACAAAATCAATGTACAAAAATCACTAGCTTTCCTATACACCAACAACAGCCAAACTGAAAGCCAAATCAGAAAGGCAATCCCATTCACAATTGCCACAAAAAGAATAAAATACCTAGGAATACAGCTAACCAGGGAGGTAAAGATCTCTACAATGAGAATTACAAAACACTGCTTGAAGAAATCAAAGAAGACACAAACAAATGGCAAAACATCCCCTGCTCACCTTGCAGGTCGCTCCTTTCCCAGCCATGGATAAAAACTGAAGCCAGGAATCTAATAAGGAATGCTGATTTCCTCAGTTCGATTTTGAAGAATGGGGAAGGCTATTCTAAAGAAAAAAATGGGACTTGTTTTCTGGGCAGATCTGCAAGGCTGGCTTTAAGAGCACAAGGAGGGAAAGTAACGAAAGGGCTGGACTACTATAAAAGTTACAAATACGTAGTTAGACCAATAGATTTATGCAGTCAGGTTTTTGTCATGTAATTTATTAACTATTACAGAAACACAACTAAGAATATCAAGTATTTCTCTCACTCTTGACAGATAAAAAAATCAGTTAACTTAACCCTTTGCTGTCAAAAGAGTTGGCGTTTCCTGTTCTGGGTGCTACTGCCAAACGTTCTGGTACTTAGAGTCGGGATGCACAACTTAAACCACCGACTTATCAATGCATCCACCTGTGTATTGCAATTGGCCATTACCTTAAGCACTGAACCACCCGGGTTTAGTTCAGCCATTTCAAGAAGTATATTTAACATCGGTAGTTCTGCTTTATTAAAATGCAGCAGAGGTACTCTTTTGTCCCTTCCATTTATAGTTCTCTGAGAGAGTTCTATTTTTTGGTTTTGTGTTTTCTTTTGCATTTTATATCATGTATTTATCCCTGAAGATGTTTTGTACTTTTTTTTAAGGAAAGGAATTATTTTGTGTATATATAGATACTTGCATGATATACCGTAGTCAACATTCGGTTCCTCGAAAGGTCTTGCTGCTGTCAGGTGTTATGCACTCCGTCCATCATAAACTGTATGAAACACATTTCATGTGTAAATAAACGTGGGACATTTGGCCCTTAAAAAAAATCCCCTGCTCATAGGAAGAATCAATACTATTAAAATGGCTATACTGCCCAAAGCAATTTACAGATTAAATGCTATTCCTATCAAACTACCAATGACATTCTCCACAGAACTAGAAGAAACTATTTTCAAATTCATATGGAACCAAAAAAAGAGCCTGAATAGCCAAGGTAATCCTAAGGAAAAAGAACAAAGCTGGAGGCATCATGTTACCCAACTTCAAACTATACTACAAGACTACAGTAACCAAAACAGCATGGTACTGGTACAAAAATAGGCACATAGACCAATGGAACAAAATAGAAAGCCCACAAATAAGGCCACACATCTATGAGCATCTGATCTTCAACAAAGCTGACAAAAACAAGCAATGTGGGAAAGACTCCCTATTCAGTAAATGATGCTGGGATAACTGTCTAGCCATATGCAGAAGACTGAAGCTGGACCCCTTCCTTTCACTATACACAAAAATCAACTCAAAATGGATTAAAGACTTAAATGTAAAACCTAAAACTATAAAAACTCTGGAAGACAACCTAGGCAATACCAACCTGGACATAGGAACTGGTAAATATTTCATGACACAGACAACAAAATCAATCACAACAAAAGCAAAAATTGACAAGTGGGATCTAATTAAACCAAAGAGCTCCTGCACAGCAAAAGAAACTCTCAACAGAGTAAACAGACAGCCTACAGGATGGGAGAAAAATTTTGCAAACTATGCATCTGACAAATGTCTAATATCCATCATCTATAAGGAACTTAAAAAAATTTACAAGAGAAAAACAAACAACCCCATTAAAAAGTGGGCAAAGGACATGAACAGACACTTCTCAAAAGAAGTACAGCCAAGAAGCATATGAAAAAAGCTCAGTATACCTGATCATTAGAGAAATGCAAATCAAAACCACAGTGAGATACCATCTCACACTAGTCAGAATGGCTATTACTAAAAAGTCAAAAAATAACAGATGCTGGCAAGACTCAGGAGAAAATGGAACACTTATATACTGTTGGTGGGAGTGTAAATTAGTTCAAACATTGTGGAAAGCAGTATGGTGATTCCTCAAAAAGCTAAAAGCAGAATTACCATTCAACCTATCAATCCCATTATTGGGTATATACCCAGAGGAATATAAATCATTATACCATAAAGACCATGAATTATTGGAATTTCACATACCCCTGTGCAATATTCCACATTTCACATGTACACAAATGTTCATTGCAGCACTATTCACAATAGCAAAGAAATCAGCCTAAATGCCAATCAATGACAGATTAGATAAAGAAAATGTGGTACATATACACCATGGAATACTATGCAGCCATAAAAAAGAATGAGATGACGTCTTTTGCAGCAACATGAATGGAGCCAGAAGCTATTATCCTTAGCAAGCTAATGCAGGAACAGAAAACCAAATACCACATATTCTCACTTATAAGTGGGAGCTAAATGACAACAACTTATGAACACAAAGAAGAAAACAACAGACACCGGGGTCTACTTGAGGGCGGGAGTAGAAGGAGGGGGAGGAGCAGAAAAGATAACTAGTTATTGGGTACTAGGCTTAATACCAGGGTGATGAAATAATATCTACAGCAAACCCACATGACACATGTTTACCTATGTAACAAACCTTCACATGTACCCCCAAACCTAAAAGTTAAAAAATACATTAATTAATTAATTAAAAAGAGTAAATTAAAAAAGAAAGGACTTCGTTTCAAGGAGAAACATAAAGATGGAAGGGATGGAAAGAATAGAGGGGAAGAATGGTTAATTGAAATAGTTGAGTAAGTGAAATTCCAATAATTCATAATAACATTCAAAAGAGAAAAGTTAATACAAAGTATGCAAAAAGGGGTTACAAATACCAAAATTATAGGTGAATGATTAATTTTTATTGATTTAAAACAAGCAGAAGATTTTTTTTCTTTGAACTTTTATTTTATTTTCTTAATCATGCAAGGAGACTGCTTATTCCTAAAGTCTTGCAATAAACATAGTAAATAGGCTCCAGGCAGTTGTTCTAGTCTCCCTTACCCTTGTCCTCATATAAATTGATGCCTACTTTCTCATAATCCTTCTCCAGGGCACCCATATCCTCTGGGGCCTCAGGGAACTCTCCCTCCTCCATGCCCTTGCCCACATCCCAGTGCACAAACGCCCTCTTGGCATACATCAGGTTGAACTTGTGGCCCAGGCAGGCCCAGGCCTCAGCGATAGTGATTGTGTTGCTCAGCATGCACATGGCATGCTGCACCTTGGCCAGGTCACCACCAGGAACCACAGTGGGCTGCTGGTAGTTGATACCAACCTTGAAGCCCTTGGGGAACCAGTCCACAAACTGAATGCTACATTTGGTCTTGATGGTAGCAATGGCAGTATAAACATCCTTGAACATCACATCTCCATGGTACAGCAGGCAGCAGCCCATGTACTTGCCATGCCGGGGGTCACACTTCACCATCTGGTTGGTAAGCTCGAAGCAGGCATTGGGGATCTTGGCCACTGACAGCTGTTCATGGTATACCTTCTCCACAGAGATGATGAGTGAATAGGTGGCCAGGGGGAAGTGGATGTGAGGGTAAGGTGTGACGTGGGTCTGGAACTTCATCAGGTCCACATTGAGGGGCCCATCAAAGTGCAGAGAAGATGTGATAGAGGAGATGATTTGGTAATGAGGCAGTTGAGGTTGGTTGAGGTTGGGTGCTCGATGTCCAGGTTGCAGCGGCAAATGTCAGAGATGGCTTCATTGTCCACCATGAAGGCACAGTCTGAGTGCTCCAGGGTAGTGTGAGTGATCAGGATGAAATTTTAGAGCTGGACCACAATTATAGACAGCTATGGGGACTGAGTAGATAAAGAATTCCAGCTTGGATTTCTTGCCATAGTCAACAGAGAGCTGCTCCATGTGGAGTGAGGTGAAGCCAGAGCCAGTGCCCCCAACAAAGCTGTGGAACACCAGGAAGTCCTGAGGTTCTGTGCAGTGGTCAGAAGCTTGCAGATCTGGTCCATCCCCAGGTCAGTGATCCCCTGACCTGTAGTATAGTGACTACAGGCATAGTTGTTGGCAGCATCCTCTGTCCCAGTAATGAGTTGCTGTGGGTGGAAGAGCTGTCAGTTTGGGGCATCAGATCTCATCAATGACCACAGGATCCAGATCCACAAAATCTGGCTGGGGCACATGTTTTCCAGCACCGGTTTCACAGAAGAAGGTGGTGAAGAAGTCATCCTCTCCACCAATGACCTTGTCACTGGGCATCTGTCCATCAAGCTGAGTCCCATGTTTCAGGCAGTAGAGCTCCCAGCAGGCATTGCCCATCTAGACACCTGCCTGCCACGTGTGGACTGAGATGCATTCACACATGGTGAGTCCAGGCAGTGTATCTAACATAGAGTCATGGTGACAGGTGTCAGTGAGAACTGAATTTTTAAGTTCAAGGAGTATATGTGCAGGTTTGTTACATGAGTAAATTGAATGTTGCAGGGGTTTGGTGTACAGATAATTTTGTCACCCAGGTAATCAGCATAATACCCCATAGTTTTTTAATCCTCACCCTCCTCCCACTCTCCACCTTCAAGCAGGCCCCAGAATCTATTATTCCCTTCTTTGTGTCCATATGTACTCAATGTGTAGCTCCCGCTTATAAGTGAGAATATGCAGTATTTGGTTTTCTGTTCCTGTGTTAATTTGCTTAGGACAATGGCCTTCAGCTCCAACCATGTTGCTACAAAAAACATGATTTCATTCTTTTTTATGGCTGCATAGTATTCCATGGTGTATATGTACCACATTTTCTTTATCCAGTCCACCACTGATGGGCATCTAGGTTGATTCCATATCTTTGCTACTGTGAACAGTGCTGTGATAAACATGCACATGCATGTGTCTTTATGATAGAAAGATTTATATTCCTTTGGGTATATATCCAGTAATGGGATTGCAGGGTCAAGTGGTAGCATCTTTTAAGTTATTTGAGAAATCTCCAGACTGCTTTCTACAGTGGCTGAACTAATTTACATTTCCGCCATGTATAGGTTTTCCCTTTTCTCTACAACCTCATCAACATCTGTTATTTTCTGACTTTTTAATAATAACCATTCTGACTGGTGTGAAATGGCATCCCATTGTGGTTTTGACTTACATTTCCCTGATGATTAGTGATACTGAGCATTTTTTCATATGCTTGTTGGCCATCCATATGTCTTCTTTTGAGAAGTATCTATTCATGTCCTTTGCCCATTTTTAAATGGGGGGTTGTTTGTTTTTTGCTTGTTGATTTGCTTAAGTTCCCTATAGATTCTGGATGTTAGGCCTCTGTCAGATGTATGGTTTATAAACATTTTCTCCCATTCTCTAGGTTGTCTATTTGATCTCTTGATAATGTCTTCTGTGCAGAAGTTCTTTCGTTTAATTAGATCCCTCTTGTCAATTGTTGGTTTTGTGGCAATTGCTTTTGGAGTCTTTATTATGAAGTCTTTGCCAGAGCCAATGTCCAGAATTGTATTTCCTAGGTTCTCTTCTACAGTTTTTATAGTTTTAGGTTTTATGCTTAAGTTTTAATCCAACCTGAGTTGATTTTTGTATATGATGAAAGGTAGGGGTCCAGTTTCAATCTTCTGCCTATGGCTAGCCAGTTATCCCAGCACCATTTATTGAACAGGGAGCCCTTTCCCCTTTGCTTTTGTTGACTTTGTCAAAGATCAGGTGGCTGCAGGTGTATGGCTTCATTTCTGAGTTCTTGCCCTGTTCCATTGGCCTTTGTATCTGTTTTTGTACCAGTACTATGTTTTTGGCTACTGTAGCCTTGTAGTATAACTTGAAGTTGAGTAGTGTGATGCCTCCAGCTTTGTTCTTTTTGCTTAGGATTTCTTTGGCTATTCAAGCTCTTTTTTAATTCCAAATGCATTTTAGAACACTTTGTTCTAATTCTGTGGAAAAAAATGTCTTCGGTAATTTGATAGTAATAGCATTGGGTCTGTAAATTGCTTTCAACAGGATGGCCATTTTAACAGTAATGATTCTTCCTAGCCATAAGCATGGAATAGTTTTCCCATTTTTGTTTGTGTCATCTCTGATTTCTTTGAGCAGCATTTTGTAATTCTGGTTGTAGAGATCTTCCACCTCCCTGGTTAGCTGTATTCCTAGGTATTTTATTCTTTTTGTGGCTACTATAAATGAGATTGTGTTCTTGATTTGGCTCTCAGTTTGGCTGTTACTGGTATATAGAAATGCTACTGATTTTCAGGCCCAGTGCGGTGGCTCACGCCTATGACCCCAGCAATTTGGGAGGCCGAGACGGGTGGTTCACGAGGTCAGGGGATCGAAACCATCCTGGCCAACGCAGTGAAACCCCATCTCTACTAAAAATACAAAAAATTAGCTGGGCATGGTGGAACGCATCTGTAGTCCCAGCTACTCAGGAGGCTGAGGCAGGATAATTGCTTAGAATCCCAGAGGCAGAGGTTGTAGCGAGCTGAGATTGCGCCACTGCACTCCAGCAGCCTGGGTGACAGAGCGAGACTCTGTCTCAAAAAAAAAAAAAAAAAAAAAGACAGAAATGCTACTGATTTTCATTCATTGATTTTTGCTGAAGCTGTTTATCAGATCTAGGAGCCTTTGGGCAGAGACTATGGAGACTTCTAGGTGTATAATCATATCATCTGTGAAGAGAGGTCATTTGACTTCTTCTCTTCCTGTGCGGATGCCCGATTTTCTCTTGCCTGATTGCCCTGGCCAAGACCTCTCTACTATGTTTAATAGGAGTGGTGAGAATGGGCATCCTTGTCTTACTCTGGTTCTCAAGAGGAATGCTTCCAGCTTTTGCCCATTCTGTATGATATTGGCTGTGGGCTTTTCAGTGGTGGCTCTTATTATTTTGATGTATGTTCCTTTGATGCTTAGTTTGTTGAGGATTTTTAATATGAAGTAATGTTGAATTATATCAAAGGCCTCTTCTGCAGCTATTGAGATAATCATGTGGTTTTTGTTTTTAGTTCTGTTTATATGATGAGTCACATTTATTGATTTGCATATGTTGAAGCAACCTTGCATTCCAGGAATAAAGTCTACTTAATCATGGTGGATTAGCTTTTTGATATGTTGCTGGATTTGGTTTGTTAATGTTTTGCTGATAATTTTTGCATCTATGTCCATCAGGGATATTGGCCTGAAGTTTTCTTTTTCCATTGTGTCTCTGCCAGATTTTGGTATCAGAATGATGCTGGCTTCACAGAAGGAGTTAAAGACAAGTCCCTTCTCCTTGATTTTTTGGAATAGTTTCAGTAGGAATGGTTCCAGCTCTTCTTTATACATCTGGTAGAATTCGGCTGTGAATTCGTCTGGTCCAGGGCTTTTGTCTTGTTGGTAGGTTTCTTTTATTATTGATTCCGTTTCAGAACTTGTTATTGGTTTCCTCAAGGTTTTCATTTCTTCCAGGTTCAATTTAGAGCGGTTGTATGTTTTCAGGAATTTATCCATTTCTTCTAGGTTTTCTAATTGTATGCATTGAGGTATTTACAATAGTCTCTGAGGGTTTTTGCATTTCTGTGGGGCCAGTGGTAATGCTCCCTTTGTCATTTATGATTCTGTTTTTGGGGATCTTCTCTCTTTTTTATTAGTCTGGCTAGTCTATCAATCTTATTTTTTCAAAAAACCAACTTTTGATTTCAATTATCTTATGTATGGTTTTTCTCATCTCCATTTCATCCAATTCCACTCTGATTTTGGTTATTATTTTCTTAAGTAGAAGAATATTTATATACCTGGACTTTTTGTTTCTTCTAGTAAATATATGTCTGTCTATAAGTAATTAATATGCATTGAATTCCATTTGTGTATGTAAAGAAGGGTATAAGCCAAATAGCCTGGAAAGAGTAGGAGGCATATGAAGAACAGGAGGGACTAATCAGCATCAATTATAAATCAAGTAATTTATTCAACAGTGAACCAGCATAGGTGGTCAAACAAAACGGCCAAGTGCGAGCAGTAGGTGTCAACAGTGTATTGCAAAGTGATTCATCAGTTATGTTAAAAAAAAGAATAGAACTAACTACCCAAACTTCATCATGTATCTCCTAGGAGATGAAACTTCCACATGGCACTACTAAATATAAAAAGATCCTAATAAGGCAAACAAAAGTTTTTAATAATACTAACAGATCAGTTTTGCATAATCATAGTGATAGGACACCACCACAGGGGATTCTAAAAGTGCATCCCTGGGGGAGGTTCCAGGCTATAAAATCCAAAAATCTAGTTGATATAACAAGTTAAGTTTAACTACAAAGAAGGAAGCAAAGCCTGATGACCAGTGGCTTGGGTGTGAATCACCTTGGAAATCCCCTGCCCTGACAAAAGCCCAGATTATTTAGCTCAGATTTTTTTTTAAGATGGAGTTTTGCTCTTGTTGCCCAGGCTGGTATGATCTTGGCTCACTGCAACCTCTGCCTTCTAGTTTCAAGCGATTCTTCTGACTCAGCCTCCCAAGTAGCTGGGATTACAGGCACCCACCACATTTTCACATTTTTAGTAGAGACAGGGTTTCACCATATTGGCCAGGCTGGTCTCAAACTACTGACCTTGTGATCCCCCGCCTCAGCCTCCCAAAGTGCTGGGATTACAGGCATAAGCCACCATGCCCAGCCTTAACTGAGATTATTTAACCTCAGCTGGTTTAAGAATTTGTGGCAGATGGGCGGTTCCAAGATGGCCAAATAGGAACAGCTCCAGTCTACAGCTGCTAGCATGAGGGACGCAGAAGACGGGTGATTTCTGCATTTCCAACTGAGGTACCAGGTTCTTCTCACTGGGGCTTGTCAGATAGCAGCTGCAGGACAGTGGGTGCAGCCCACCGAGCATGAGCCAAAGCAGGGCGAGGCATTGTCTCACCCAGGAAGTGCAAGGGGTCGGGGAATTCCCTTTCCTAGCCAACGGAAGCTGTGACAGACAGCACCTGGAAAATTGGGTCACTCCCACCCTAATACTGCACTTTTCCAGTGGTCTTAGCAAACGGCACAACAGAAGATTATATCCCGCACCTGGCTCAGAGGGTCCTATGCCCATGGAGCCTTGCTCATTGCTAGCACAGCAGTCTGAGATCAAACTGCAAGGCGGCAGCAAGGCTGGGGGAGAGGTGCCTGCCATTGCTGAGGTTTGAGTAGGTAAACAAAGCAGCCGGGAAGCTCGAACTGGGTGGAGCCCACTGCAGCTCAAGGAGGCCTGCCTGCCTCTGTAGACTCCACCTCTGAGGGTGGGGCATAGCCAAACAAAAGGCAGCAGAAACCTCTGCAGACTTAAATGTCCCTGTCTGACAGCTTTGAAGAGAGTAGTGGTTCTCCCAGCACAGACTTTGAGATCTGAGAATGGACAGACTGCCTCCTCAAGTGGGTCCCTGACCCACGAGTAGCCTAACTGGGAGGCACCCCCAGTAGGGGCAGGCTGACACCTTACACGGCCAGATACCCCTCTGAGATGAAGCTTCCAGAGGAATGATCAGGCAGCAACATTTGCTGTTCAGCAATATTCGCTGTTCTGCAGCCTCTGCTGCTGATACCCAGGCAAACAGGGTCTGGAGTGGACCTCCAGCGAACTCCAATAGACCTGCAGCTGGGGGTTCTGACTGTTAGAAGGAAAACTAACAAACAGAAAGGACATCCACAACAAAACCCCATCTGTACATCACCATCATCAAAGACCAAAGGTAGATAAAACCACAAAGATGGGGAAAAAACAGAGCAGACAAGCTGAAAATTCTAAAAATCAGAACACCTCTCCCCCTCCAAAGGAATGCAGCTCCTCACCAACAATGGAACAAAGCTGGATGGAGAATGACTTTGACGAGTTGAGAGAAGAAGGCTTCAGACGATCAAACTACTCCAAGCTACAGGAAGAAGTTCGAACTCATCGCAAAGAAGCTAAAACCCTTGAAAAAAGATTAGATGAATGGCTAACTAGAATAACCAGTGTAGAGAAGTCTTTAAATGACCTGATGGAGCTGAAAACCATGGCACGAGAACTACGTGATGAATGCACAAGCTTCAGTAGCTGATTCGATCAACTGGAAGAAAGGGTATCAATGATTGAAGATCAAATGAATGAAATGAAGCAAGAAGAGAAGTTTAGGGAAAAAAGAGTAAAAAGAAATGAACAAAGTCTCCAAGAAATATGGGACTATATGAAAAGACCAAATCTAAATCTGATTGGCATATCTGAAAGTGACGGGGAGAATGGAACCAAGTTGGAAAACACTCTGCAGGATATTATCCAGGAGAACTTCTCCAACCTAGCAAGGCAGGCCAACATTCAAATTCAGGAAATACAGAGAACGCCACAAAGATACTCCTTAAAAAGAGCAACTCCAGGACACATAATTGTCAGATTCACCAAAGTTGAAATGAAGGAAAAAACGTTAAGGGCAGCCAGAGAGAAAGCTTGAGTTACCCACAAAGGGAAGCCCATCAGACTAACAGCAGATCTATTGGCCGAAACTCTACAAGCCAGAAGAGAGTGGGGGCCAATATTCAACATTCTTAAAGAAAAGAATTTTCAACCCAGAATTTCATATCCAGCCAAACTAAGCTTCATAAGTGAAGGAGAAATAAAATCCTTTACACACAAGCAAAACTGAGAGATTTTGTCACCACCAGGCCTGCCCTAAAAGAGCTCCTGAAGGAAGCATTAAACATGGAAAGGAACAACCGGTACCAGCCACTGCAAAAACATGCCAAATTGTAAAGACCATCGAGGCTAGGAAGAAACTGCATCAACTAATGAGCAAAATAACCAGCTAACATCATAATGACAGGATCAAATTCACACATAACAACATTAACCTTAAACGTAAATGAACTAAATGCTCCAATTAAAAGACACAGACTGGCAAATTGGATAAAGAGTCAAGACCCGTCAGTGTGCTGTATTCAGGAGACTCATCTCACATACAGAGACACACATAGGCTCAAAATAAAAGGATGGAGGAAGATCTACCAAGCAAATGGAAAACAAAAAAAGGCAGGGGTTGCAATCCTAGTCTCTGATAAAACAGACTTTAAACCAACAAAGATCAAAAGAGACAAAGAAGGCCATTACATAATGGTAAAGGGATCAATTCAACAAGAAGAGCTAACTATCCTAAAAATATATGTACCCAATACAGGAGCACCCAGATTCATAAAGCAAGTCCTTAGAGACCTACAAAGAGACTTAAGCTCCCACACAATAATAATGGGAGACTTTAACACCCCACTGTCAACATTAGACAGATCAACAAGAGAGAAAGTTAACAAGGATATCCAGGAATTGAACTCAGCTCTGCACCAACCAGACCTAATAGACATCTACAGAACTCTCCACCCCAATTCAACAGAATATACATTCTTCTCAGCACCACATCACACTTATTCGAAAACTGACCACATAATTGCAAGTAAAGCACTCCTCAGCAAATGTAAAAAAACAGAAATTATAACAAACTCTCAGACCACAGTGCAATCAAACTAGAACTCAGGATTAAGAAACTCACTCAAAACTGCTCAACTACATGGAAACTGAATGACTACTGGGTACATAATGAAATGAAGGTAGAAATAAAGATGTTCTTTGAAACCAACAAGAACAAAGACACAACATACCAGAATCTCTGGGACACATTCAAAGCAGTGTGTAGAGGGAAATTTATAGCACTAAATGCCCACAAGAGAAAGCAGGAAAGATCTAAAATTGACACCCTAACATCACAATTAAAAGAACTAGAGAAGCAAGAGCAAACACATTCAAAGGCTAGCAGAAGGCAAGAAATAACTAAGATCAGAGCAGAACTGAAGGAGCTAGAGACACAAAAAACCCTTCAAAAAATCAATGAATCCAGGAGCTGGTTTTTTGAAAAGATTAACAAAACTGATAGACCACTAGCAAGACTAATAAAGAAGAAAAGAGAGAAGAATCAAATAGACGCAATAAAAAATGACAAAGCAGATATCACCACCAATCCCACAGAAATACAAACTACCATCAGAGAATACTATAAACACCTCTATACAAATAAACTAGAAAATCTAGAAGAAATGGATAAATTCCTGGACACATACACCCTCCCAAGACTAAACCAGGAAGAAGTTGAATCCCTGAATAGACAAATAACAGGCTCTGAAATTGAGGCAATAATTAATAGCCTACCAACCAATAAAAGTCCAGGACCAGACAGATTCACAGCCAAATTCTACCAGAGGTACAAGGAGAAGCTGGTACCATTCCTTCTGAAACTATTCCAATCAATAGAAAAAGAGGGAATCCTCCCTAACTCATTTTATGAGGCCAGCATCATCCTGATACCAACGCCTGGCAGAAACACAACAAAATAAGAATTTTAGACCAATATCCCTGATGAACATTGATGCAAAAATCCTCAATAAAATACTGGCAAACCGAATCCAGTGACACATCAAAAAGCATATCCACCATGTTCAAGTGGGCTTCATCCCTGAAATGCAAGGCTGGTTCAACATTCACAAATCAATAAACGTAATCCAGCATATAAACAGAACCAAAGACAAAAACCACATGATTATCTCAATAGATGCAGAAAAGGCCTTTGACAAAATTCAACAACACTTCATGCTAAAAATTCTCAATGAATTAGGTATTGATGGGATGTATCTCAAAATAATAAGAGCTATCCATGACAAACCCACAGCCAATATCATACTGAATGGGCAAAAACTGGAAGCATTCCCTTTGAAAACTGGCACAAGATAGGGATGCCCTCTCTCACCACTCCTATTCAACATAATGTTGGAGGTTCTGGCCAGGGCAATCAGGCAGGAGAAAGAAATAAAGAGTATTCAATTAGGAAAAGAAGAAGTCAAATTGTCCCTGTTTGCAGATTACATGATTGTATATTTAGGAAACCCCATTGTCTCAGCCTAAAATCTCCTTAAGCTGATAAGCAACTTCAGCAAAGTCTCAGGATACAAAATCAATGTGCAAAAATCACAAGCATTCTTATACACCAATAACAGACAAACAGAGAGCCAAATCATGAGTGAACTCCCATTCACAATTGCTTCAAAGAGAATAAAATACCTAGGAATCCAACTTACAAGGGATGTGAAGGACCTCTTCAAGGAGAACTACAAACCACTGCTCAATGAAATAAAAGAGGATACAAACAAATGGAAGAACATTCCATGCTCATGGGTAGGAAAAATCAATATCATGAAAATGGCCATACTGCCCAAGGTATAGATTCAGTGCCATCCCCATCAAGCTACCAATGACTTTCTTCACAGAATTGGAAAAAACTACTTTAAAGTTCATATGGAACCAAAAAAGATCCCTCATTGCCAAGTCAATCCTAAGCCAAAAGAACAAAGCTGGAGGCATCATGCTACCTGACTTCAAACTATACTACAAGACTACAGTCACCAAAACAGCATGGTACTGGTACTAAAACACAGATATAGACCAATGGAACAGAACAGAGCCCTCAGAAACAATACCACACATCTACAACCATCTGATCTTTGACAAACCTGACAAAAACAAGAAACGGGGAAAGGATTCCCCATTTAATAAATGGTGCTGGGAAAACTGGCTAGCCATATGTAGAAAGCTGAAACTGGATCCCTTCCTTACACCTTATACAAAAATTAATTCAAGATGGATTAAAGACTTAAATGTTAGACCTAAAACCATAAAAACCCTAAAAGAAAACCTAGGCAATACCATTCAGGACATAGGCATGGGCAAGGAATTCATGTCTAAAACACCAACAGCAACGGCAATGAAAGCCAAAATTGACAAATGGGATCTAATTAAACTAAAGAGCTTCTGCACAGCAAAAGAAACTACCATCAGAGTGAATAGGCAACCTACAGAATGGGAGAAAATTTTTGCAATCTACTCATCTGACAAAGGGCTAATATCCAGAATCTACAGAGAAAATTTTTGCAATCTACTCATCTGACAAAGGGCTAATATCCAGAATCTACAAAGAACTTAAAGAAATTTACAAGAAAAAAACAAAAAACCCCATCAAAAAGTGGGCAAAGGATATGAACAGACACTTCTCAAAAGAAGACATTTATGCAGCCAACAGACACATGAAAAAATGCCTATCATCACTGGCCATCAGAGAAATGTAAATCAAAACCACAATGAGATACCATCTCACACCAGTTAGAATGGTGATCATTAAAAAGTCAGGAAACAACAGGTGCTGGAGAGGATGTGGAGAAATAGGAACACTTTTACACTGTTGATGGGACTGTAAACTAGTTCAACCATTGTGGAAGATAGTGTGGCAATTCCTCAAGGATCTAGAACTAGAAATACCATTCGACCCAGCCATCCCATTACTGGGTATATACCCAAAGGATTATAAATCATGCTGCTATAAAGACACATGCACACGTACGTTTATTGCAGCACTATTCACAATAGCAAAGACTTAGAACCAACCCAAATGTCCAACAATGATAGACTGGATTAAGAAAATGTGGCACATATACACCATGGAATACTATGCAGCCATAAAAAAGGATGAGTTCATGTCCTTTGTAGGGACATGGATGAAGCTGGAAGCCATCATTCTCAGCAAACCATCGCAAGGACAAAAAACCAAACACCGCATGTTCTCACTCATAGGTGGCAACTGAACAATGAGAACACTTGGACAGAGGAAGGGGAACATCACACACTGGGGCCTGTTGTGGGGTGGGGGAGGGGGGAGGGATAGCATTAGGAGATAAACCTAATGTAAATGACGAGTTAATGGGTGCAGCACACCAACATGGCACATGTATACACATGTAACAAACCTGAATGTTGTGCACATGTACCCTAGAACTTAAAGTATAATTAAAAAAAAAAGAATTTGTGGCAGAAATTGCCAGTTAACTTCCAATATTCATTTTCCCATTCTTCCATAATAGATTTTTGGCCACCAAGAAAAAAGGCTACATTTCACAGTCGTTCTTATAGGAAAGTGTAGCCATATGATCCCTCAGCAAGCAGTATTTTCTGGACAATGGGATGTGAGCAGAAGTAATGTATATCACCTCCCTCCTGCTCCTCTTTTTAACCCAGGCAGCCTGTCTTTAGGGGGCAGGAGGGAATGGCAGGCAGTACTAAGTTCTTAACCATAGTGATTTATGTGTTATATGGCCATTTGATCCAGCTTGCTCTTCTGCCATCCCTAGGTGGTTGCCCTCATATCATCATGGTTCAAAATGATCGCTGCCCTGTCTCCAAAATGATTCCTGGAAGGGAATAGATGGCAAGGCAGTCAGTGGCTTCAGATCCCTAACTCTGAACACTATATTCTACTGCCCTCTCGTGGAATGTTCCGGTACTTGACACAATCATTGCATAACTACATTGGCGAGAATGAAAGCTGTATGTGAAAAGGGCCACCAAGGCATGGATCGGTGTGTAAAAGAAAAATATTGGGACACGCAAAAGCGTATCTGCAGAGCCTAGAAGTCCCAATCATCCCCTCCAGCACCTGGCTCAGGACTCTTGCCAATTCTTTGGTGAAAAGGACTGAAAGTCGATATCAGAACTGAATACAGAAAACCCATGGTTGCTTGCCTAAATTTCTGTCTCTGCCATTTGCATTGTAAACATATTGACTGAGCATCCACCAAGTGCCAGGCACAGCTCTGTCTCTATGATTGGGACAAACAAGGTCCCTTCTCTCCAAGGTGTACATTCTAAGGGGAGAGGAGGGTAAGTGTGGGCAAAGGAAAAGACAATAAGAAGAAATGAATCGACACGAGGTTGGGCACGGTGGCTCACACCTCTAATCCCAGCACTTTGGCAGGCAGAGGCGGATCACTTGAGGCCAGGAATTCGAGGCCAGCCTGGCCAACATGACAAAACCCCGTCTCTATTAAAAATACAAAAATCATCCAGGCTTGGTGGTATGCGCCTATAATCATGGCTACAGCAAGAGGCTGAGGCAGGAGAATCACTTGAACCCAGGAGGTGGAGGCTGCAGTGAGCCGAGATTGAGCCACTGCATTCCAGCCTGAGTGACAGAGTGAGACTCTATCTCAAAAAAGAAAAAAAATCAACACGAGTGGTGTCAGATAAAGGTAAACGGGGGCCAGATTGTGGAGATTTTTAAATGCATGAGAGTTTTAACATAGAGATAACATGCTTGGATTCAGGTTTCTAAAACACCATTCTGGCTTCTAGGTGGAAGATGGATTGTACAAGACAGGGATGGAGGAGGGAGGCCAGCTGGAAGATGAGTGTAGGGGTCCGGAGGATGGTAACTTGAATTAGAAAGGAAGCAGCAGAGAATGAGGAGTGAAAAGACTGGTTTCCATTGTGAAAGTAAAGCCAACAGGCCTGAGTCTGTTCAGGCTGCTACCATAAAAATACAATATACCGGTGGCCTATAAAAATCAGAAATGGATTTCTCGCAGTTCTGGAAGCTGGAAATCTGAGATAGGTGCCAGCTTGGTCAGGCTGTGGTACGAGCCTTTTTCCAGGTTGAAGACTACTGTCTTCACATTGTCTCCTCACATGGCAGACAGAAGGCTGGAGAGCTCTCTGTGGCTCTCATTCAAGGGCAGGAATGCTATTCTTGAGGGCTCTACTCTCAAGATCTAATTACCTTCCAAAAGCCCCACCTTCTAATACTGTCCTATTGAGGGTTAGGATTTCAACATAAGAATTTGTGGGGTCACGCAAACATTCAATCCATTGCCGGGGAGATGAGGGAAAGGAAAAAAATCCAGGAGTTATATATAGTTCTCATTTCAGACCAGGAGTTCCATCATTCTCAATATATCCTCTTTCTTTGCTTAAAAAAAATCTCAATTGGCTGGGTGCAGTGGCTCACACCTGTAATCCCAGCACTTTGGGAGGCTGAGGCAGGCGGATCACGAGGTCAGGAGATCGAGACCATCCTGGCTAACACGGTGAAACCCTGTCTCTACTAAAAACACAAAAAATTAGCTGGGCATGGTGGCGGGTGCCTGTAGTCCCAGCTACTCAGGAGGCTGAGGCAGGAGAATGGCCTGAACCTGGGAGGCGGAGCTTGCAGTGAGCGGTGATCACACCACTGTACTTCAGCCTGGGCGACAGTGTGAGACTCCGTCTCAAAAAAAATAATAATAAAATAAAATCCCAATTTAAGGAACTGTCTAGGTGACTGGTCTGGATGGATCCCACCTAACGCTGAAATGATTCTTGATTCAGGAACCAGGTAAGAAGCCCTCTTCTAGGACTCATTGCAGCTGTGCAAACGGCTCATGGAGCTTCTTCAGTGCCTAGCCTGGAGCAGAGTAAGATGAGCCAGCTCCCAGTGGCCCAGCATCCTCCAGGCATGCAGGGTCTGCCAGTCCGCATCCCAAAAGCCCAAAAGAGAGTTTTAACATAGAGATAAAGCCCAAGAGGCTTTAGAGACACCTTGGAATAAACTCTCTACAGGAGTCCTAAGGATATCCCCTCTTCCCAGCCCCAGTCAACAGCTCAGTATTTTGTCATAGGAACACTTGCTAAAGGAAAAACCCCTCCAGCCTCCAGGTCCTTAATCCATACCTGAGGGCAAAGAAGGGTGCAGGTGAAATGACTGACCTGCGGCTAAAACTGGGACAGCCTTTAACCCATCAGGCAAGCCCTAGAGTCAAAAGTTTTTAAAAACATTAAAGCTGAAGGGGCAACTTCAAATACCTCCTTTATTAGATAAACAAAAGTAGTTTTTCTAACTACTTAGAAATGTAATGTCCCAAATTCTACTCTTTTCATCATTCAGGGGTATGTCATGGGCTAAATTGTGGCCCCAAAAATATATAGTGAAGTCCTTAGAACGTGACCATGTTTGGAAATAGACTTGTTACAGATGTGATTAGTCAGGACAGGGTCCTACTGGAGCAGAGTGGGCCCTTAACCCAATATGACTGGTGTCCATACAAGAAGACACAGACACACAGGGAGAACACCATGTGGAGATGGAACACAGCAGAGATGCATCCACAAGCCAAGGAATGCCTGGGGCTACCAGAAGCAAAGAGAGAGGCATGGAACGGAGTCTCCCCTAGAACCCTTAGAAGGAACCCACCCTGCTCTGATCTATGTTGATAAGGAGAATGGAGAACCAGGTATCCATGCAGCTCCTAAAGACAGGCTGAAGCTGGGATCTGGACCTTCAATCAAAGCCTTAGAGGGGAGATCTCAAGTTTCAACACCATGTGTTGGCAAAATGTCCAGTGCTTTACCAGCCTTACCTAAAGCTACCAGAAAGGCTTTTGGAACTGTCAACAGGGCTACAGAAAGGTGAGTAAAGACCAACAGACTCCTCAAACTAAAACACCCAAATTTCTCCGCCAAAAAGATACCAGGAAGACTGTTAAGGCAAAAAGCTCTGTTCCTGCCTCAGATAATGCCCATCCAGAAATAGAAAAATTCTTTCACTTCAATCTTCTAGATTTTGAGAGTTTTAACCAACCTGAAGTGCACCAGATTGCAGGCCTCCCCTTGAGTGGAGTGCCTCTTATGATCCTTGATAAGGAGAGAGAGCTTGAAAAGCTGTTTCAGCTGGGTCCGCCTTCGCCTGTGAAGATGCCCTCTCCACCATGGGAACCCAATCTGTTGCAGTCTCCTTCAACCCTTCTGTTGACCCTGAATGTTGAATTGCCACCTGTTTACTATGACATAAATATTTAAATTTCTTCATGCTTTAGGGTTTGTGTTTGTATTAATAAAGCATTCTTTAACAGGAAAAAAAAAAACTCACCCTGCTACCACCTTAATTTTGAACTTCCAGCCTCCAGAACTGTGAGACAATAAATTTCTGTTGTTTTTAAATCACACAGTTTGGTGGACCATGTTACAGCAGCCCTAAGAAACTAATATAAAGTCAACTGAGGGGAGAAGCTGAGGACTGACACACAGTGGCAGGTCCCTCGTAAAATCTGCTCCCCTGTCAGGAACCTGGGCACATCTAGGATGAAAAACTGGGGAGACCTAGGGTTCAATGCTAGCATACTCTTGTGTTTATTCCAGAAATGTTATTAACTTCTCTAGGCCCTTCTAGGAAAACAAAAGGAGAAGGGGATCAAGCCATCTAACTCAAAATCCTACTGAGACATTTATGTCAGTTTCATTGATGATTTGGGAACATAAACATTAGTTTTAAGGTGTTTCGGGGTTTTTTAACTAATTTATATGGGACTTTTTTGTTTTTCGTGTTTTTGTTTTTGGGGGTTTTGTTTTGTTTTTTGGTTTTGTGTGTGTGTGTGTTTGTTGTTGTTTTGTTTTTTGTTTTATTTTGTTTTATTTTGTTTTTGAGACAGGGTCTCATTCTGTTGCCCAGGCTGGAGGGTAGAGGTGTGATCACAGCTCACTGCCATATCTGCCTCCCAGGTTCAAGCAATCCTCCTACCTCAGCCTCCCGAGTAGCTGGAACCACAAACATGCACCACCATGCCTGGCTAATTTTTTGTATTTCTTGTGGTAGAGACGGGGTTTCACTATGATGCCCAGGCTCGTCTCAAACTCCTGAGCTAAAGCGATCCACCTACCTTGGCCTCCCAAAGTGCTGGAATTACAAGCATGAGCCACCGCACCCTACCTATTTTTTTATTTTTAATTTTTGTGGGTATACAGCAGGTGTATATATTTATGAGATACATGAGATGTTTTGATATAGACATGCAATGTGAAATAATCACATCATGGAGAACGGGGTCTCCATCCCTTCAAGCATTTATCCTTTGTGTTACAAACAATCCAATTACATTATTTTAGTTATTTTTAAACATACAATCAAGTTATTATTGACTATAGTCACCCTATTGTGCTATAAAATAGTAGGTCTTATTCATTCTTTCTAATTTTTTTGTACCCATTAACCATCCCCGTTGTATTAGTTGTTTTCACACCACTGATAAAGACATATCCAAGACTGGGCAATTTGCAAAAGGAAGGGGTTTAATGGACTTACAGTTCCATGTGGCTAAGGAGTACTCACAATCATGGCAGAAGGCAAAAGGCACTTCTTACATGGCGGCAACAAGGCAGAATGAGAGCCAAGCAAAACGGGTCTCCCCTTATCAAACCATCAGATCTCATGAGACTTACTGTCTACCAGGAGAACAGATGGGAGAAACTGCCCCCGTGATTCAATTCTCTCTCACCAGATCCCTCCCACAACACATAGAAATTATGAGAGTACAATTCAAGATGAGATTTGGGTGGGGACATGGCCAAACCATAACACCCATCTCCCCCACAGCCCCCTAGTGTTTGAGTTTATTATCATAAATTAGGAAATAAATCTATGATTAACCTTAAAGATAATTCATTTTATGTCTTATGTATATTAGACTTTGGGGGCTGTGGTAGGCAGCTTCTAAGGTGCCCCAATGATCCCCACCTCCTGGTATTGGAACCCTTATGTAATCCCTCCCTCTTAAGTGTGGATTGCATTTACTGCCTTGCTTCTAACAAATAGAAAACAGCAAAAGTGACAAGCTGTCACTCCCGAGATTCCATTATAAAAGGACTGCGGCTTCCATCTTGAGAGTCAGAGTCCCTCTTTCTCACGGCTCACTCCAGAGGAAGCCAGCTGCCATGCTGCGAGGTAGCCATGCAGACAGGCCCACACGGTGGGGGACTGAAACCTGACAATGACCACATGAAGTTGGATCATCTACCCCAAAAGAGCCTTTAGATAAAACCCTGGCTCTAGCCACCAGCTTGACTGCCAGCTCACAAATGACCCTGGGCCAGAGACTTCCAGCTAAGCCAGGTTCAGAATCCTGACACACAGAAATTGTGAGCTAGTACAAAGGTGCTGTTTTAAATCACTAAGCCAGGGTTGGTGGAGGGAGTCATTGGCCACACAGTACTAATGAATAGACAGACGTCATATGGGAATCTGAGTTTTTGTGGCAGGGTCTGAAATGGGTATTCTGAAGACCGGAGTTTGGATTTTCCTCTAATGACATGGAAATTAAGAGAACAGACTGAGGGTCAGGGTCAATTTCAGCACAAGGGATGACGCACACAGTTTGGGTCTGTGTGCTTCATGGCAAACCTCCACCCCCAGGCTCTCCGGGTGCCTGCTTCCTCCCATACCCACACTCTTTTTTTTTTCTTTTTTAACTGAACAAATGCAGGTTTGTTATATAGGTAAAATTGTGTCATAAGGGTGTGTTGTACAGATTATTTCATCACCCAGGTACTAAGCCTAGTGCCCAATAGCTATTTTTTTCTGCTCTTCTCCCTCCTACCATCCTCCACCCTCCAATAGACCCCAGTGTGTGTTGTTCCCCCCATGTGTCCATGTGTTCTCATCATTTAGCTCCCACTTACAAATGAGAACATGTATATTTGGCTTCCTGTTCCTGTGTTACTTTGCTAAAGATAATGGCCTCCAGCTCCATCCATGTTCCTACAAAGGACATGCTCTCATTCTTCTTTTAAGGCTGCACAATACTCCATGGTGTATATGTACCACTTTTTCTTTACCCAGTCCATCACTAATGGGCATTTACGTTGATTCCATGTCTTTGTTATTGTGAATAGTGCTGCAGTGAACACACATGTGCATGTGTCTTTATGGTAGAATAATTTCTGTTCCTCTGGGTATTTGTCCAGAAATGAGATTGCTGGGTCAAATGAGAAAACAATCCTCATCCACATTCTTTCTCTCCTTCCACCTTTACAAAATTGAGCGAAGTCAATCTAGCTTTCCAGATCCACTTGTAGTGGACTGAAAGGCAGTTCCCAAAAAGATACATCTTCATCCTAAACTCCAACACCTGGGAATATAATTGTAAATGATAAAAGATGTGATTAAGTTAAGGGTTTTGAAATATATGAAAAAATCCTCAACATCTTTTTTTTTTATTATTATACTTTAGGTTTTAGGGTACATGTGCACAATGTGCAGGTTTGTTACATATGTATCCATGTGCCATGTTGTTTTGCTGCACCCACTAACTCGTCATTTAGCACTAGGTATATCTCCTAATGCTGTCCCTCCCCCCTCCCCCCATCCCACAACAGTCCCCAGAGTGTGATGTTCCCCTTCCTGTGTCCATGAGTTCTCATTGTTCAATTCCCACCTATGAGTGAGAACATGCGGTGTTTTGCTTTTTGTCCTTGCGATAGTTTACTGAGAATGATGTTTTCCAGTTTCATCCATGTCCCTACAAAGGACATGAACTCATCATTTTTTTATGGCTGCATAGTATTCCATGGTGTATATGTGCCACATTTTCTTAATCCAGTCTATCGTTGTTGGACATTTGGGTTGGTTCCAACTCTTTGTTATTGTGAATAGTGCCGCAATAAACATACGTGTGCATGTGTCTTTATAGCAGCATGACTTATAGTCCCTTGGGTATATACCCAGTAATGGGATGGCTAGGTCAAAAGGTATTTCTAGTTCTAGATCCCTGAGGAACCGCCACACTGACTTCCACAATGGTTGAACTAGTTTACAGTCCCACCAACAGTGTAAAAGTGTTCCTATTTCTCCACATCCTCTCCAACACCTGTTGTTTCCTGACTTTTTAATGATGGCCATTCTAACTGGTGTGAGATGGTATCTCACTGTGGTTTTCATTTGCATTTCTCTGATGGCCAGTGATGATGAGCATTTTTTCATGTGTTTTTGGCTGCATAAATGTCTTCTTTTGAGAAGTGTCTGTTCATGTCCTTTGCCCACTTTTTGATGGGGTTGTTTGTTTTTTTCTTGTAAATTTGTTTGAGTTCATTGTAGATTCTGGATATTAGCCCTTTGTCAGATGAGTAGGTTGCAAAAATTTTCTCCCATTCTGTAGGTTGCCTGTTCACTCTGATGGTAGTTTCTTTTGCTGTGCAGAAGCTCTTTAGTTTAATTAGATCCCATGTGTCAATTTTGGCTTTTGTTGCCATTGCTTTTGGTGTTTTAGACATGAAGTCCTTGCCCACGCCTATGTCCTGAATGGTATTGCCTAGGTTTTCTTATAGGATTTTAATGGTTTTAGATCTAACATGTAAGTCTTTAATCCATCTTGAATTAATTTTTGTATAAGGTGTAAGGAAGGGATCCAGTTTCAGCTTTCTACATATGGCTAGCCAGTTTTCCCAGCACCATTTATTAAATAGGGAATCCTTTCCCCATTTCTTGTTTTTGTCAGGTTTGTCAAAGATCAGATAGTTGTAGATATGCGGCATCATTTCTGAGGGCTCTGTTCTGTTCCATTGATCTATGTCTCTGTTGTGGTACCAGTACCATGCTGTTTTGGTTACTGTGGCCTTGTACTATAGTTTGAAGTCAGGTAGCGTGATGCCTCCAGCTTTGTTCTTTTGGCTTAGGATTGACTTGGCGATGCGGGCTCTTTTTTCGTTCCATATGAACTTTAAAGTAGTTTTTTCCAATTCTGTGAAGAAAGTCATTGGTAGCTTGATGGGGATGGCATTGTAATGATCAGGGAACTGCAAATCAAAACCACAAAGCGATATACCACCTTTTTCCTGCAAGAATAAGGTCATAATCAAAAAAATCAAAAAATAATAGATGTTGGTGTGGATGCAGTGAACAGGGAACACTTCTACATTGCTATACACTTCTACATAGTACAGCCGCTATGGAAAACAGTGTGGAAATTCCTTAAAGAACTAAAAGTAGAACTACCATTTGATCCAGCAATCCCACTACTGGGTACCCAGAGGAAAAGAAGTCATCACACAAAAAAGATACCTGCACACCCATGTTCACAGCAGCACAATTCACAATTGCAAAAATGTGGAACCAACCTAAATGCCCATCAATCAACGAGTGGATAAAGAAACTGTGGTATATACATACAATGGAATACTACTCTGCCATAAAAAGGAATGAATTAATGGCATTCACAGCAACCAGGATGGAACTGGAGACTATTATTTTAAGTGAGGTAACTCAGGAATGGAAAACCAAAATCATATGTTCTCACTCATAAGTGGGAGCTAAGCTATGAGAATGCAAAGGCATAAGAATGACACAGTGGAGTTTGGGGACTCAGGGGGAAAAAGTGGGAAGGAGGTGAGGGATAAAAGACCATAGAGGTCAGTATACACTGCTTGGAGGATGAGTGCACCAAAATCTCCCAAATCACCACTAAAGAACTTATTTGTGTCATGAAATAACACCTGTTCCCCAAAAACCTATGGAAATAAAAATTCTAAAAATAAAATTAATTAATTAATTTTTTAAAAAACGTTAAGGGTTTTGAAGGGAGGAGCTCATCCTGGTTACCTGAGAGGGCTCTAAATCCAGTGGAAAATGTCCTATGACCATTGAGGCAGTGGGAGATTCCACCCACAGCAGAGTAGGCAGTGTGACCACAGAGGCACTGATTGGAGAGTGCAGAGAGTGCGTCCAGAGGTCAAGGAAAACCCAGAGCCACCGGAAGCTAGGAGAAAAACAGAACTGATTCTGCCCGAGAAAACCTCCAAAAGAAGTACAGCCCTGCCGACCCCCACCCCCCTCCCAGCCCGTTGTAACCCTAATCCTAACCTTATCCTAACCCTAATCCTAACCCTAACATTAACCCTATCCCTTTATCAGGGACAAAGCAGGGCTCAGGAATGTCCACCGTACTATACCTTGGTGTTCAGGAATGTTACGTGATCGCTCCTTTTTTCCTAGCCACAAGGGCAGAGCTACCCAAGGTCATGGGAACCCACCTCTCACATCAGTGTGGCCTGAATGTGAGACATGGAGTCAAAGGACATCATTTTGGAGCTTTAAGATTTGACTTCCCCGCTGGATTTTGGACTTGCATGGGGCCTGTAGCCCCTTTGTTATGGCCAGTTGCCACCATTTGGAATGGGTGTATATACCCAATTCCTGTACCCCCACTGTTATCTAGGAAATAACTAACTTGCTTTTGATTTTACAGGCTCATAGGCAGAAGGGACTTGCCTTGTCTCAGATGAGACTTTGGACTATGGACTTTTGAGTTAATGTTGGAATGAGTTAAGACTTTGGGGGACTGTTGGGAAGGGATGATTGGTTTTGAAATGTGAGGACATGAAATTTGGGAGGGGCCAGGGGTGGAATGATATGGTTTTGCTGTATCCCCACCCAAATCTTGAATTGTAGCTCCCATAACTCCCACGTGTCATGGGAGAGACCCAGTAGGGGGTAATTGAATCATGAGGGTGGGCATTTCCCATGATAGTGATTTCATGATAGTGAATAAGTCTCACAAGATCTGATGGTTTTATAAAGGGGAGTTCCCGTGCACACACTCTCTCTTGCCTGCCACCATGTAAGATGTGACTTTGTTTCTCCTTCATCTTCCACCACGATTGTGAGGCCTCCCCAGCCATGTGGAACTGCGAGTCCATTAAACCTCCTTTCCTTTATAAAGTACTCAATCTTGGGTATCTGTATTCTCAGCATGAGAACAGACTAATACACTCCCCCCTCAATGGGACCTCACCCAAGAGGCTACCTGCGAGCAGAAGGCGACCCCAGCAGAAAGAGGCTTTTTTGGTAGTACTGGGCAGAGTGTGAGAGATCAGCTGGGCATCACTCACATCAAGAATGGTGTGGGGGCCGGGCGCGGTGGCTCACACCTGTAATCCCAGCACTTTGGGAGTCTGAGGCAGGCGGATCACCTGAAGTCGGGAGTTCAAGACCAGCCCGGCCAACGTGGTGAAGCCCCGTCTCTACTAAATTGCAAAAATTAGCCACGTGTGGTGGTGCACACCCGTAATCTCAGCTTCTAGGGAGGCCTAGGCAGGAGAATTGCTTGAACCCAGAAGGCAGAAGTTGCAGTGAGCCAAAACTGTGCCACTGCACTCCAGCCTGGGTGACAGAGTGAGACTCCATCTCAAAAAAAAAAAAAAAAAACAAAACAATGGTATGGGCAGAGTTCCTGGAGGGGGAAGCCCAATAGTACACCCCCGATGGATGACAAGAGCACAATTGAGGAGCCCTCTCCTCTTCTTTCCTCCCTCCTCCCTTCCCAGACCCTGAAGGAGCTGAAGCAGCTGCCAGGAGTGGGAGGAGAGGTGAATCCGAGAGAGTAAGGACATTGGCCATACACCCGCTGCCCATCCCCCCAACCTTCCCCACTGCAGAAAGCCAGGCCTGGTCAGCTTGAAAGGAGAAGCTTTATATTGGATGGGAGATAAATATTTTTATTTAGATAGGACTGGGTTTATTTTCTTAACTTGACAAAAGCAGTTTCCTTTTTGCCCAACATTTTATAAGAATTTTCAAACATACAGAAAAGTTGAAAGAATAGTATAATAAATACCTATATATTCACCACCTAGATTCAAAACTTGTTAACATTGTGTGTATGTGTGTATAGATGGTCTTGCTAAACCACTTGAAAGCAAGCTTCAGACATCATGACTCTTCGTTCTTAAATCCTTCAATGTACATCTCCTAAAAGAATCAGACTTTTAATGTCTAAAATTGAAATTGATCTAATACCTGAAAAAAATGGGTAAACTATACTTAGCCGAAACATTTTCAAGGAGGGGTGCTATGGTTTGAATGTCCCCTTCAAAACTCATGTTGAAATTTAATTGCTATTTTGATGGTATTAATAGCTGGGGGCCCAGCACAGTGGCTCATACCTGTAATCCCAACACTTTGGGAGGCCAAGGCGGGTGGATCACTTGAGGTCAGGAGTTCAAGACCAGCCTGGCCAACATGGTGAAACCCCATCTCTACTAAAAATACAACAATTAGCTGAGTCTGGTGGCATGCACCTGTAATCCCAGCTACTTGAGAGGCTGAGGCAGGAGAATCGCTTGAACCCGGGAGGTGGAGGTTGCAGTGAACCAAGATTGTGCCACTGCACTCCAGCCTGGGAGACAACAGTGAAACTCCGTCTGGAAAAAAAAAAAAAAAAAAACAACTGGGAACTTTAAGATATGATTAGGTCATGAGGGCTCTGCCCTCATCAGTGGGTTAACGCTGTTATCAGAGGAGTGGGTTAGTTATCCTGGAAGCGGGCTCCTGGTAAAAGGATAAGTTCAACCCCCAGTTCTCTCTGTGTCTCACACTCTCTCACCCTCTCTCACCATGTGATGCCTGCCACCATGTTATGATGCAGCACTAAGGCCATCACTAGATGTGGTACCATGCTCTTGGACTTCCCACCCTCCAGAACCATGAGCCACATGAATCTCTTTTTTTATTTTTTTAAATTACCCAGTCTGTGGTATTCTGTTAGAGGCAACAGAAAATGGACTAAGACAATGTGGGGAGAGAGAAGCAACAGAGCAAGTGCAAGGATGGAGGCAGAAGAAAAATAAAAACTATATCCTACTTTGCACTCTACAAAATCCAGCCCATAAAATGACCCAGTTTCACAGAGAAGACAATTTCAGATCATGACAGGTGCTATGAAGAAAATCAAACAAGACAGAGGTGATAACAGTAAGGCTAGAAGGTAAGGCAACATTGGAGTGGCTGGTAAGAAATGAAATCCCTAGAAAAAGAAGGTGACATTTGAGATGAGACCTTGATGACAAGGACGACCCGGCAACGTAAGACAATCAGGAGAACAGCATTCAAGTCAGGGTAACAAATGAGGCCAAAGGCCTGGAGGCAAAAGGAGCATGGAGTAATATCTTGGTGAGGGAGAGGTGGCAGAAAGTACTGAGGGAGGAGAGGTGATCACAGACCAGATCCTGTTGGTCAAAAAGAGGAGTGTGGGGAGAATTTTAAGCAGGAGCGTGACTGATCTGACCTAGGTTTCTAGATGTTATGGCTGCTTAGTAGAAAAAGACTTGTTGGGGAGGGCCAAAGTAAAGCCGGGAGACCATCAAGGAGGCAGTTTGCAATCCTCCAGGTGAGAAAGTATGGTGGCTTGGACCAGGGTGGTGGCAGTGAGGTAAGCATTATTGCTCTCCCCACTTTACAGATGAGGAAGCAGAGGCCCAGAGAAGCTAAGTGACTTGATGAAGCTCATGCAGCCCTTAGGTAGCAAGATGGTTAAAATGGTAAATTTTGTGTTATGTATATTTTATTACTTTTTATTGTAATGAAATATACATAACACAAAATTTACCATTTTAACCATTTTTAAGGGTACAATAAGTGGCATTAAGTATATTCACGATGTTGTGTGACCATGACTATTATCCATTTCCAGAACTTTTTCATCATCTCAAATAGAAACTCAGTGCCCATTAAACCATAATTCCCCTCTTCCCCCTCTGTGAGCCCTTGGTAACTTCTGTTCTACTTTCTGTCTCTGAATCTACCTGTTCTGTATACCTCCTATAAATGGAATCATAAAATATTTGTCCTTCTGTGCCAACTTATTTTCACTTAATGTTTTTGAGACTCATCCAGTTGTCATCGTTTTCTTCCATTTTAAGGCTGAGCAATATTCCATTGTATGTTATACCACACTGTGCTTATCCATTCACCTGTTGATGGAGGGCCGGGACTTTTACCAAGGTGTCTGATTCCAAGGCTACTCTGGTTGGCTCTGTTGAGCCCTGTGCAGTACCCGCCGTAGCCACCAGAGGGAGCAGAGGGAACACCAGGCGGGCGCACTGCAGGCACCGGGCGGTTTCTGGGAAGAAGAGGAACAGATCCAGCCTTTTGCACACAAAATCTTACACGCAGAAACCATGCAAATAGAGGGAAGCTGGCCGCCAGGAAAGCACCCAGACTACAGAATCAGCCACCAGTGGAGAAAAGGAGAAGGAAGGGTTAGGGCTGGAAGGAGCTGCCCCTGTGATCCTGGTCCAACCCCTAAAATGGAAACAGACGCCTCTGGCCACCCACAGTTTCCCTGCCAGCTGTCCTCAGCGTGAACAACCTCCGTGCTGAAGAGCTCAGGAGGGAGGCGGAGGGGGGCTGGGTCCAGTAAGGCTCGGGTTCCCATTTCTGCCCTTCTCCAGCAGCGGCGTGACCTCCAACCTGTGGCTTGCACATTTTACGGATGAGGAAACTGGGACTTGGAGCTGTTGATCGTCCAGAGCAAGTGGAAGAGGCAAGATCTGAATGCCGCCACGTGCCTTGGGATTCTCTTCTCCAAGCTCAGCGCCCCGGTTTCTTCAGCCGTATCTCATGATATGTGGTCTTTAGGACTCTTCCCCACCTCATCTGGTTGGCCAGCCTCCCTACAGGCGAAATGTACAAGGGTCTGTGGCTCGTGAGGCTGGTCTGACCACCGTGGCCTCCGTCCTCTGAGCATCCAGCCTCTGATAATGCTACCCAAGTTTGCCCTGGCTGGTTTTGGCAGCCACCTCATGTTGACTGAATTTCTGTCAGTTTCAATCCCTCGGCTTTTCTCACATGTGCTGTTGCTAAGCCATTTCTCCCCCACTGCATCCTTGTGCAGCTGGGTCTTTGGATCCGAGTCCAGGAACTGACATTTATCCCTGTCAAATTCATCTTGTTCATTCATCTGACAAACATTTGTTCAGTGCCCACGCCATACCAGGCACCAGGAATACAGGAACGAAAGACAAGGCTCCTGGCCTAAGGAGCTCACATTGGTATTCATCACGGCAGTAGCCACCAGTGAGTGAGGGGCTACTGTGTGCCAGGCATACAGCTTCTGCTCGGTGCTCTATGTAGGCTGTCTTCTTAACCCTTACAGCACTGCAGTGTCGGTGGCATTGTCCCCATTTTGCAGATGGGAAAATCAGGGCTCAAAAACTTTATGAGACTTATCTGAAATTACATTGCCAGAAGGAAGCAGGCCCAGTATTCAACCTTTCAATAGCTTTGGATCTTGATTCTGTTCTCCTACTTAGACACCTTGTATCCCAGTCTTGGGTTCTCTGCAAACCTGATAAACTTTACTTTTCTGAATTTCATCAACAGCACCGATGAAGCTAAGATGAGATCAGAGCTCTGGGGTGGGCCACCAGTGCCCCCCTGCCTAAGATAAATAGCCATCTATGATTCTGAACGCTGTGGGTTCAGCAGATACAAATGCACCCAACAGTGAACTCCTGCCCTCACCCCCAGCACCAGGTTCCCTCCCCTGACAAGCAGCTATGTGTATGGTTGCTGTCGTTTTTATCATCAAACTAGTCCCTGCTGCCGAGTCCTCTATATGCAGGAGCTCAGCTGTGACTGGCCCTTGCCTTCATCATGATAAACTTTCATCTGCCAATCCCCCTCCCCAGGAGGGACACTGCAAGTCCAAGGACAAGGTTGGTGGGGGAGGGGAACAGTTGAGGGGATTTCATAGGCTCCGAGTATTTTCCCTTGCATCTGTGACTTCTCTCCCATGCTGTCTGCTCCTGGAGGCTCAGCCCATCTTTATCATTAAGCTCTTCCGCCATGCTGAGGGAGATCAACTGCAGAGCAGGCCTGTGCAAGGGCTGTGGGCAGGAAATAAGGCAGGCAGAATACATGCGCTGCTTGGTGGGGGTAGGTATAAAATGAGCTCCAAGCTTCCAGCCAGGACCCAGGGGACACCATACTTCATGACAGAATTTGGGGTTACCACCTTACAGGACAACATGCACTCCCCTCCTCACACCCCTACGAGCTTGCAACAATTACGATTCTGCCCATTTGTGCAGGCGAGAAAACTGAGTCCCAGCAAGTGTGGTCTGGGGCAGAGCACTACCTCTGCTAAGGATGTTTCCTGAAAACAGATCTGGGATTTCCAGGGCCCCAAAGGACAGCAGAAAGCAGGGCCCTGCCATGGACACACCAGTGGAGATAAAAGGACTACAGATGATGGAGGTGACTCCAGAGTTTTAAAGACCCTTAGGACATTGTTGAAAACCTCTAGTCTAGCTTTTTGTGCCTGAAGAGCGTCTGGGGAATATAAACTCACAAACTCCTGCCAAGGGTTCAGAGAGCAGCAAATACATCCTTCAGGAAGGCCCTGCCTTTGTGGCCTTATAGTTGGGTGGGGAGAGGGCAGATAATAAGCAAGTGTGTCATTTCAGACAGTGATGAGTGCTATAAAGAGTGTACGGCAGTATAGAGAAAGCTGCTTTAGCTAGCATGGTCCAGGAAAGCCTCTCGGAGGAGGTGTGATTTGGGGAGCCAAGAAAGACCCAGCCTTGGAAACAATGAGAAAAGAGATGCTGAGTGGGAACGAGGCTCTCCACCCAAAGCATGGATGGCGTAACAGGGAGGAGACCTCATAGCTCAGATAGGAGATCCCAATTGGGAAGCGGTGGGAAGGTGTCCCAGGGAGCCTGACACCTGTGCCCTCCATTCTTCCTTCATTCTCCAAAGCAATGCTCTGTGTCTTCTCCATTTCCTCCCATCTTCAAAATCCATTTCTGCACAAGGCCTAGCCCAGAGCAGGTGCTGGATAAATGTTTGCTTGGTGAATAAACTCCTGAAGGCCAGCAAGGAGGAACTGTGAGGACGAATCAGAGGAGATCCTACCTTCCTCTGCAAGGAATCACTTGATGGAGTTGATGACCCCTTTAGGTGGTTCAAGCAGAAAAGACAAAGGGATTCCAGAAGGTGGGAAGAGGGGTCGCCTACACAATTGGAAAATTTCACACAAAAGTCCAGATTTCAAGCTATTTTTAAAATATCTGAAGATCTGGCAACCGAAGCCTGCATATCCCCATGGCAACACCAGCTGGTGCTGAGCGGGCCGCTGCCCCCTTCAGACTGGACATGCGCTCTGCAACTCCCCACGGCCCCGCGCTCCCTTTCGCTGGCACTTGGCCCACCTCACTCGGCCACATCACCTGGACCCCTGAGTTGAGTCGGCCAACCCTGGCTTAAGACATCGGATGAACAGAAAGCCGTGCTGGGACATGGGGACAGTGGCATGTGTCCCCTCCGCCTGCTGCTAAGGAGCATCAGCCTGGGGTCCCGCCCTCGAGTTCTTAGGCAGATGTCTGGTGTAAGGGAGCTCCAGGATCCACATAATCCGTTCCCTGCGCTGGGTTCTTTGCCAGGTGGCACAAAGGCTCCAAAATGCAGCCACGCCCTCTTGAGGAAAGAGGTGCCGTTCTGCTGTACACCAGAAGGGGGCGACTCTCCTGGCCATGCCTTCAGAGCTGCCCATGAGGGCCTTTCCTAGCCTTGCCCTGGCAGCTGGAGCACAGATCTCGGAGCGTGCTGTGTCCCTGCACTGTGCCACTTAGGGTGGCAGCTGAGACCCAGGTTGCCTGGCAACATGATGGGCTCGACCAGAATTAGTTGGGCCAGGGCCGCCTCCAGGGGCCCAGGGAGGGCCTCAAGAAGCCCACCCACCTGGAAGGGCTTTCGGCCTGTGCCCCAGGAGCTGGAGAGCACTCCTCCTGTTCTGGCCTCTCTTCCTCCTCCTCTTCTGGGAGTGTCGGGCCTTGCTGAGGCCTGTGCCCTCAGGGCTAACCCTGTAATTAAATACTGTGTGCTTGGCACTGTACTCAGGCTTTATACATTTTTATTTAAAGCCCCAACAATCCCATAGGTAGGTTTTATTCCCCATTTTGCAGTTACGAGTGAGGAAACTGAGGCTTAGGTGGGTATCACCAGGCCAAGTCCACGCAGCTAACAAGACGTAGAGTCGAGATTCAAACTCAGGCCTGCGGGGCTGCGCACGGTGGCTCATGCCTGTAATCCCAGCACTTTGGGAGGCCGAGGCAGGCAGATCACCTGAGGTCAGGAGTTCGAGACCAGCCTGACCAACATGGAGAAACCCCCGTCTCTATTAAAAATACTAAATTAGCTGGGCATGGTGGCGCATGCCTGTAATCGTAGCTACTTGGGAGGCTGAGGCAGGAGAATCACTGGAACCTGGGAGACGGAGGTTGCAGTGAGCCGAGATTGAGCCATTGCACTCCAGCCTGGGCAACAAGAGCAAAACCACCTCAAAAAAAAAAAAAAATTCAGGCCTGCGGAATCCCCATTCCCTGAACTGCCTCACTCCCATAAAGGAAACTTTAGAATCAGCCTGCGAAAGGAAAGAGAGATTGGGGCTTGAGGGCAGAGGACATCCCTTGGCAGGTCAAGCCTGAAACCACCATACAGTGGCCACCAAATCTGTTAGAACCACCCAAGCACAGGGGCTGAATCTGGGGTCCCTAATAAGTCATTGATGAAGCCACGGGCTGAGAGGCCCCCAATCAGCCACCAGAGAGGAATAGCTCCTGGCCCTTGGGAATTTACGGAATGTCTTGCCATCCCTGCCAGGGGCTGCAGTCTGGGGAGCAGGACAGGGGCCCACACATGCTGCAGAACTGCCTGGAACCACCCTGGAGAGGGTGGTGAGTGGGCAGCCAGCAGGCAGCAGCCAGAGCAGGAGCAGGGGCACAAATGGCCCCATGGAAGTTTCATGAGGGGTGAGAGAATCTGCACAAAGTAAGTCTAGGCACCCCTGAGTGTGACTCAGTGAGCTCCTGGAGCCTCATGGGCCACAAGCCTTGGGAGCTTCCCCACTCCCACCCCCAGGAGGACAGAGAAGCCCAGGGGATTATCGGCCCCTCTGAGACTATCACAGAGATGTCCCAGCCCCTGAGACCAAGGCCACCACCCTGGATGGAAGAGAAATTCTGCCCAAGCTGCTTCGCCCATTTTACCTCCCATTTCCCCCCAACACACCTTACACTCACATCCCTGGGTTGGCAGGTCCCTCTCCGGTTTTATCTTTTGATCCCCACCCTCAACATCCAAGTTCAGTGTAAAGGCCACCTTCTCCAGGCAGCCCACCCTGATCCCATTCCCCAAACCTGGTCATTATCACCCTCTCCTTTGACCCCTGGAATGTGTGGACTTCTCCCATGACATTGAGGTCATCTCCTTCATGCTATGATTGTTTCTGGGCTGCTGCCTCCTCTGAGGCTGGAGGGTAGGGCAGGTGCCATAGCTCCTAGAATGGGGCCTCAGATGTACAAGCCCATGACACACACTGGATGGAGGGAGGGGTGGATGGATGAATGAATGGATGGACAGATGAATGGGCAGATGGACAGACAAAGGAGTGAGCAGCTAGGAGGGTTGATGGCCCACAGAAAGTTCCATGAGGCCACCTGGAATTGTCCAGAATGCCTAGACTCACCTACTGCTCCTGAAGATAAGACTTGTCATAGCTCCTCCCCTGCCTGAGTGAATTTAAGACTTCAAAGAGTGTCCACTGTGTGGAGCTGCCAGGGAATCGGGGAATCAGACCAGTGCTGCTCCCCTCTCTGCCCCTCAGTTTCCCATAGATAAGATGAGAACGTCGAACTAGATGATTTCATGGGCCCTTCCAGCTCAAAACACAGGTCCATGCCAGGACCCAGCAGAGAACAGGGGAGACTGACTGAACCCAGGTCAGCTTAAAGGAGCCCCTGGAAGAGTTCGGACAAAAGATGAAAAGAGAGAAGGTGGGAGGAGGAAGGGAGGGAGCGGGGAGAGAGGGAAGGAGAAAAAGAGAAAGAAAATCTATTTCCATATCCCAAATTTAAAATGCATCTAGCATGTAAGATTTCCCAAATGTATAGTGTCTTTAAAAAAAAAAAAAAGTTAATTTGAACATATTGAATTTAGGATCACAGCATGTAAAAAGTGATAGATCCCCCGATAAGGTGGATTTGACTTGGGGAAGGACTGCCTGGGGCAGAGAATCCCAAAGGGAAGGATGAAGCGTGTGGGGTGGGAGAGGAAGGGTGACAGAGGGAGCGGTAGGGTTACGGAGGGAGAGGTAGGGTGCTGGAGGGAGAGGTAGGGTGACAGAGGCAGGGCTCTTCTGGTCACTTTCTCTCCCACTTTCCAGAGCATCCCCCACACCCACAGTCCCCACCTTAGCCAAAGCACCTCTATTGTCTGCTTTATACATTGATCTTAAGAACCCAATATATTGTTTGAATAAAAGGTTTCTGGTGCTTTTTTAAAAAAAGCCACTTAACTAATGAAGAGAAACAAGAGGCACAGAGAGAGTGATTTGTCCAAGGTCATATAACAAGTGCATCACACAATTCCTGATATCACTAATCCAATCACATCCATTAGGGGTTGGGGGGCGCTGCCCGGATGCAGCTGCCCCTGACTGGGCAGTTTAGATATGTATACTCTGGCTTAACTCCAGCAGCCTCAGTGGGGAGTCACCAGGCTCCTTTAAACAACATTCCACTAGGACAGGAACAGATGGATAACCCAAGCCAATTAGGAACCAGAAAATCTCCAAGAGGGCAAATGCCCAAAACAGGGGGAGCTCGAGGCGGCAGCCCAGCTCACTGCAAGCCTCACAGTCGAAAACCTTCCTAAAACAACCCCTTGGCTGCCTTGGAGCATAATTTAATCTTCCTTTGATGACTCCAGATCTCGCCCTGCCTCAGGCCACTCCGAGAACATCAATAACTGCTGGGCCCAGGTGGGAAGCCGAGGGGCGGGGCTGGACCCAGGTTGACCTGCTGACCCTGCCCCGCGGTAGGAGGGAAACTCAGTCTGGACCCTGGGGGCTGGATGCTGCCTTGGTGGAGAGGCGGCCCAGGAGGAGAATGGAAAGCCCTCCCCAACCAAGAAGGAGAGCCCTAAGGGGGCCCCTCCCTAGCCCCCAGAGCAGGTGGGAAGGGGCAGCTCCCAGGGGTTTCTGGAGGTAAGAACAGAGAGGTAAAGGCAGGCAGGAGTGATGTTGAAGACCAGCCTAGATTACTTTTTTTTTTTTTTTTTTGAGACGTAGTCTCGCTCTGTCACCGAGGCTGGAGTGCAGTGGCGCGATCTTGGCTCACTGCAACCTCTGCCTCCCGGGTTCCAGTGATTCTCCTGCCTCCGCTTCCCAACTAGCTGGGACTATAGGCGCATGCCACCATGCCCGGCTAATTTTTGTATTTTTAGTAGAGACGGGGTTTCACCATATTGGCCAGGTTGGTCTCGAACTCCTGACCTCGTGACCCACCCGCCTTGGCCTCCCAGAGTGCTGGGATTGCAGGCTTGAGCCACCCCGCCCAGACCTCTAGGTGACTCTTTAAGGGAGAGGCAATATATTAATGGTACAGTGCCCCCACAGGCTTCGTAGAGAATGTTGGTTCTAAGGGAGGGAATGGGCTTAGGGCCACCCTGCCCCTGCCCTGTGCTTCCTGGCTGGGGGATGGTGAGGAGGTCACTTAATCTCTCTTTGCCTCAGTTTCCTAATTATTAATGCCAGACTAGTCACAGGGCTGCCGTGAGGGTTAAAAGAGCCTAATGTTGGTGGCTAGAAGTTGGAGGTCTTAGACCGAAGTCTCTGCTGAGGAAAAGACCAGAAGAACAGATAGGCTCTCAGGTGAGACTGGACGTTTTGTTTTGTTTTGTTTTGTTTTGTTTTGTTTTGTTTTGTTTTGTTTGGCTTGTCTGTATTTCCCATGTTTTATGCAGGAAACACACATTCTTATATAATTAAAATAATATTCAGAGTGAAAATAAAATAGCAGGGACTGCATTTGGTCCCCGGGGGAAGTGGCTGATCAGGAGAGAAGCCTGTCCATTGAGGGTGGGATGGAAGGGGGCAGTTCACCTGTGTCAGAGACACAGACAGGGAGGTCCTGGCTGCCCCAGGGGCCCAGGAGATGGCAGCCCTGCATCCTCAGGGATAGATGAAAGTGACATTTTCTGTCTGGGTGTGCCCTAACACTTCCTGAGAGGCAAATCCCCTTCCCCTACTCAGGAGGTGCCAGGCAGGGGAGGTAGCACACAGGAGAATGCTGCCTGCTTACGGGCACCAGTGCCTTTCCCATTGGCTGTACTCAGCTCCAAGTCCTCTGAACATCAGTTGAGAGGGACCTTGAACCCTCAGAGGTCAGGCCAGATTCCTTCCCAGACTCTCCCCTCAGTGAGCCTGCCTAAGCTGCTCACATTGGGCAGATGTACAAAACGGAGGCACGTCTCAGACTTCCCATTTGGGCCCATGGTGTCCAGCCAGCAGCCCTGCTAGGCTCAGCCATGCTGCCCCACCCCCACCGGCCTTCGCTGAGGCAGCCCTTTGAGGAGAGCTGGGCTTGGTGGGTCCACAGCACTCTCCCTGCCAGTGACGTTAATCCGCAAAAGAAAGTCAAACATTAGCCCGGGAAACAGCTTATGCCTTATATAAGCCCCCCTGGGGGAGGCACAAACACAGCTTGTTAGAGCTGAGCTGCCCAACTACAGCAGCTGCCGGCCCCTAGGACAGAGCAGGGACCTCAACTACACTGATCACCAGCCCCATCGGATCCAGACCCAGCCACCAGGTGAGGAGGGATGGAGGGCCCCCCAGCCCAGGCACCTAGGAATCCCCAGGAATCTCCCAAGGCCAGGCTCCAATTGCGACTGGCCAAGCCCCTAGTGCCCTCTGAGACCCGCTTCGGGCTCTTACAGATACTCCAGCATGGTGGGCCCAGCCCCAGGGAACTGCCAGAAGCCAGGAGGCTCTGGGCTTGGGGAAGCCTTAACCTGAACTCTGCTAACCCTGTGTATCTGCCTGGAGCAACTGGGGACATTCACCACCCACCCCCTAATCTGTCCTTTGTAGCCAACATCCAAGGCTGGGCCCCTTGGTCCCTGCTATGTGTCCTGCACTGCTCCATGCATGCAGCATGTGCGACCAGCCTAGCTGAGCACGCACATGCTCGTACCCGCAGGTGCACATGCGCACAACACACACCCGAGCTCACACAGCTGTGTCCTTATGCTGCAGCCTAAATGAGCACATACCCGTAGATACCTTTGTGTCCACACAGCTGGACACACACTTCCACCTTTGATCCCGCAGCCCTCCATGCAGCTGGGCTCTTCCTCAGGCATCCACACAAGAATCTGCAGCTCCACATGCCTGAGCTTCCACATCTTTACACACTTACACATGCACCGCTCCACACACCTGTGCTCGCATATCCACCTGGTTCACCCTCCCACATATGGTTCCATAGATCCACGCACCACCAGGCACACATGTACCTCTCCCCGGCCTATGCCCTGCCCACAGCTCTGGCTCGTCTTGCCCCAGTGCCATGACCTTCTCGGAGATCCTGGACCGCGTGGGAAGCATGGGCCGTTTCCAGTTCCTGCATGTAGCCATACTGGGCCTCCCGATCCTCAACATGGCCAACCACAACCTGCTGCAGATCTTCACAGCCGCCACCCCTGTCCACCACTGTCGCCCGCCCCCCAATGCCTCCACAGGGCCTTGGGTGCTCCCCATGGGCCCAAATGGGAAGCCTGAGAGATGCCTCCGTTTTGTACATCCGCCTAATGCCAGCCTGCCCAATGACACCCAGAGGGCCACGGAGCCATGCCTGGATGGCTGGGTCTACAACAGCACCAAGGACTCCATTGTGACAGAGGTATGCCTGGGCAAACCCTCTCCCTCCACTTACCTACGTACCCCCATACCCTGCACCGCTGGTGGGCAGCAGAGGGGGCTGGGGTCTGGTGTTCCCAGGAACTGAGGACAGGCCACTGGGCGGGCAAAGAGGAAGGACCTGAGCGCAGAAGCTCATGTACCAAGACCCTTGGCTTCTTCCCACTCAGAGTCCAAGCAGTGCTTCAACAAACTGCTACTGAGGGCCCATTCTGTGACAGGCAGAGAGCTAAGCTCTGGGAATACAAAAATGCACCATGCCTGCTCCTGGGGGATCTACAGCCTGGTGGGGATAGCACCCATTAAGGAAAATATCACACACAGAAGTGTAAAATTGCAACTTCAAAGTGACCTTGCACTATGACCTACCCCTGGGGTGGGTGTGGGAGTGAGGGCGTGGGGAATGCGCGTTGAAGGAATCCTCCCTACAGAAATGCCCCTGGAACTGAGATATAAACATCAGTCAAGGGCCAAACAGGCAGTGAGGGAAAGGAGGAAAATTCCCTCTTGTGCAAAGGCCCCAAGGTGGGAGGGCTGTGGAGGAGGGACCCCACAGAGGGAAGGCTTGAAACACTCCACAGCAGACCCAGAAAATGTCTCATCCACACACACGCAGTCACTCGTGGGTTCACCTCTCATTCCCACAGCCCTTCACTGATTCACTGACTCTCTCACCTGCCACCTCGGGGAAATCCAGAGTTAAATCAGACTCTTCAATGAACTGACAGGCCAGTCAGGAGCCTATGATAGGATGAAGATGAGAAATCGAGGACTGGCATGCATCACTAACTGCCAGGCACATTTGGGGGCTTTGTAGACACTGTCTTGTTTGATTCCAACGTGATGCTCTGTTGAAGGTGATTTCTATCTCCCCTTACAGAATTTTTAAAAATAAAAAACCTAAGACCCAGAGAATGGAAATGATTGTCCAGTGCCACATGGCTGGTCAGTTTCAGAACTGGAATTTAGAGCTAAAGCCCATAAGAAGTACAGGGAGACAAATGTTTATGGGGGTCCAAAAGAGGGAGAAACCGTTGGATTCAAGGGAGGCTTCACGGAGGAGGTGGCATCTGAGCGGTGAACAGAGACCAGTGTTTTCACCCTCCCTCAGGTACCATGAACCCCTCAAGGGCGGGAGCCTGTTTTTGCCTCATGAGAAGAGGTGCATTCGTTGCAAAGCCCTTACCTGGTTCCAAGCACTATACATCTGTGGGTTCCTGGAGGCCCAGGAGATGTAATCTCTTTAAGAGAAGTATTATCTCCAGTTCACAGATGGGGAAACTGAGGCTCAGCTTGATTCCATGACCTTCCCATGTTATACATGGCTAGAACCTGGCAGAGGCAGGATTTGAATTTAGGGCTATGTTCAGAGTCTGTGTGATTGTTATTCATTTGTTTAACAAATATTTTTATATAAAGTGCTTACTATGTGCCAGGCATTGTTCTAAGAGCTTCACAGATATTAACACTTTTAACCTTCCTGACAACACTATAAGATAGTTCGTATTGTAATTCTCTCTCTCAGATGGGGAAACTGAAGCACAGAGAGGTTAAATAGCTTGCTCGAGGTCACACAGCTAATAAGTGGCAGACTCAGGACCCAAACACACACACCTGCACTCCACACCATGACATTTGCTGCTCTCATATCCCTAGATTATATCTCCTCCCTGTCATATTGCTACTTTCTCCCCCCAGCACCAAGCATAATGCCTGAAACCCATCAAGTCTCCATTTGTTGACACCCAGTGCATAATACTGAGGACATAAAGTCGAAGAGCCGCTAGCCCTGCCTTCCCTCCAGGAGCACACCACTAGTGAGACGCAGACCCGCTCTCAAGCATCATGGGCAGTTTGGTGGAATACACACATTTCCCAAGGCAGGGATTTTCTGCTGCTTTGTTTACTACTCTATCTGTAGCAGCTAGAATAGTGCCTGGTACAGAGGAGGTGTCCTATGGAATGAATGAATATGTGCTTTGTACACTCAGAGTGCTCTGAGGCCCAGGGAGGGTTATCTAACCAGCCTGGAGTGAGGATCGAGGCGGGCTTGCTGGAGTCAGTAATGCCCACACTGGGCATGAAGAGGTGGGAGTTAGTGAGCAGCGCGCCCCAGGCAAAAGGAAGGGTGGTGAGGGAGAAGGGTCAAACGCAAAGGCACAGAGGCAAGAAGAAAGGCCCAGCGCAGTAGCTCATGCCCGTAATCCCAGCACTTTGGGAGGTGAGAGTTAGTGAGCAGTGAACCCCAGGCAAAAGGAAGAGTGGGGGGGAAGGAGGGTCAAACGCAAAGGCACAGAAGCAAGAAGAAAGGCCGGGTGCAGTGGCTCACACCTGTAATCCCAGCTACTTTGGGAGGCCAAGGCAGGCAGATCACCTGAGGTCAGGAGTTCAAGACCAGCCTGGCCAATATGGTGAAACTATATCTCTACTAAAAACATAAAAATTAGCCAGATGTGGTGGTGCACACCTGTAGTCCCAGCTACTCAGGTGGCTGAGACAGGAGAATTGCTTGAACCTAGGAGGCAGAGGTTGCAGTGAGCCAAGATCACACAACTGCACTGCAGCCTGGGCACAGAGCGAGACAACCCCATCTCAAAAAAAAAAAAAAAAAAGAAGAAGAAGAGAGCAAAAAGTCAAGATTGCAGGTTCCAGGGTAAGGCTGGAGGAGTGAGTAGTAGGATATGGAGGTCCCCAGACATAGAGCTGGAGAGGACAGCAAGAGGGCCCAGCTTAGATGCTACAGAGGTGAAGGTGTGGCCTCTGTCCTAAGGGCACTGGGGAGCCAGTGACTGTGGTGGTGTTAAGCGGGACTGACACCACAGGTCACCTTCGAAGGCTCATCACGCTAACTGCCCCTTAGAGGGTAGTTTGTGGAGTCTTTTAGTCCAGCAGCAGGGAGACCTGTTAGCAAGCTACACAGGGACCCAGGACACAGAGGACAGATAGAAGGGACAGTCAGAATAGATACCAGGAAGGCCAGGAAGTTGGAATCTCTGGGACCTGGTAATTGAATGCAACTGAATGATGTAGGGAGTGAGGGACAGGGAGGGAGTCAAAGATGCCTCAATAGCCATAAGTAAGTTTCCAAATGTACAGGTGACTTGCCATGCACCTGAGACCTGGGAAGACAAAGAGGAGTAAAACCCACCGCCCATGTCCTGCAAAAACACAGAACCTAGCCAAAGAAACAAAAATCTCACAGGGAACAATTCAATCACCGTCACAATAACATTTACTGCATGCTCACACTGTGCCAGATGGTTCTAAGCACTTTGGCCACATAAACTCATTTCATCTTCACAATAACCCTCTAAGGTTAGCATCTTTATTATCCCATTTCACAGATGAGGAAACTGAGGGACAGGTCATTGGCCCAAGGCCTCACGTTTCATACGGGATGGAGTGGGGAGTCAAAGTCAGGACAGGCTCCAGAGCCTACGCTCCTCAGGAATGCACAACCCCCAACCCACAATCCGTGAGGCTGACTGTGCACCCTGCTGCCCAGGGGCATCACAGATCCTCCTTCCCTGCCTTTAGTAGCTTCTCCAGGGCAGAGACTGTGCCTCTCTCACCCATCCCTGTCATCACAGGACTAGATGCATGGCAAGTGCTCAGTCAACACCGAATGAAGGACTTGCCCCCTCAGAGCCTGGTGGGAGAGACAGACGGGAGGGATGCAGACACTGCTCACTGCTGGGAAGTGGCTTCCTTTCCAGAAAACCCCTCGAGCAGCCTCTAGAAAGGCCAGGCGGAGAGAGAGGTTGCAGGCCTTGTACCCAGTCAAGCATCAGTTCACGCTTGAGCCAGTTCCCAGTCACCATTTCAGCAGCTGAGACAGTGTGAACCGCCATCCCAGCAGGACGCCAGGGGTCGCCAGGCCTCGGGGCACTCCACCCTTCTCTGGGTCAGGTCTGGCCCAGGCATTTATCAGGCGCCGGATCCCTAGGACGCTCAGCTGTGAGAGCCCTTAGGAAGCGTCCCTGCCCAGCCATTAATGCATTAGTGGCTGGACCCAGTCAGCCACACTGGTACCAGCACAGCAAGGGCAGAGCCCTTTCATCTTTCTGTTTATGGCTCAGCCATAACAAGTCCAGTTCCATGTGCTTGGGTCAGGTTCTGGCACCCCTCGGCTAGAGACAAAGCAGTGGCTCGACCTTACCTAGAAGTAGGTCTCTGACGCAAAGGCGGGGAACCGACGTGTTGGCTCCAGGTGAGGAGGGTGGTAATGAGTGAAGGCAGGGTATTTGGCGAAGAGCGAGATCAGTCCAGGTGACACCTGTTGGTAGAAGCAAGGGGCCATCTCGCAAACAGTGTGGGATCGTGAACCAGAGCTCACAACCTGCCTCTGCCAATGATCAGGAATGTCATGATCCCTAGAAGTCTCGGATTCCTCATCCGTAAAAAGGGCTAAGAAAGCAAGTGTGAGGGTTAACGGGGATAACGCAAGCACAGTACTGAGCCCAGGGCCTGGCACAGAGCATTCCATTTTCATGTACTGAGCCCAGGGCCTGGCACACAGCATTCCATTTTCATGTTAGCTGCACCCCTTGCTGGTGCCATGCTTTTTTGCTGTTGTTGTTAATAGGGATGTCTGAGAACTAGAGGGTTTGTCCCCATCAGAAGAGAGGGGGATCCCCCAGTAAAAAGGGGGGCCAGCTCTCACAGTTGTTTCTAGCTCGCCCAGGCCCTGACTTTGCCTCCCTCCTCAGCCTGGCCTTCCTCTTCTGCTCAGATCCAGCTCCTCCCCCACAGTCAGCAACCTGGCAAGTTACCTCGCCACTCCAGCTTCAGTCCCCTCATCTGTAGAATGGGGATTTTAAGGAGGCTCCCTCTTGGAGGGGGCAAGAGGGCTGGAGGGCTGAGCTGGTGGAGTGCACAAGCCCAGCACTGGGTCTGGACAGGAGTGGAGGCGGTCTCCCTCCCCCTTCTGATCCCCTAAGCTTTCCTGGCAGGGGTGACCACAAATTCCTTTCTCTTGGTGCAGCAGAGAAGGTCAGGATTTTTCAGAATGAGCTTTACTAGGACATTAAGAGGAAACAAAGGCCTTTAAGTCTAGAAAGCATGGGAACACGAATTCTGGACTCTGGGCTCCCTGGAGAGGCACGTACCCCATAGTCCACACCACTGAACCTCTGCTTGTGGGCCTCAGGGCGTGGGCCCGGCCATGGATGAGCAAGATCCATCTCTCTAAGGGCCCTGGGCTTCGTCTCTGGGCCTTGAGCCTCCCTGTCTTGTCTCCAGGGCTGCAAGAAGCCCGTCCCCCACCCTCTCCAGGGTGGAAGACTGCTCCAAGGAGGCCCCAGGTCAGCTGCTGGAGAAGCAGAGAGGCTGCCCAGTGAGGCCTCCCGGGAGCAGACTTCCAGCCAGGGGAGGGTCCCCTGCCGGGTCTCTGGTCAGCCGCCTCTGATCCTCCTTCATCCCAATCCCCAGTCCCCAGTTGCCCATCTCTCATCTCCAGCAGCACTTCTGCTTCACACCCCCGTTTGCCCACCCTCGGCCCTGCCAGGGGCTCGTCCTCCTCCATCTCTTTCCTCGCCTCCCATCTGACTCCTGGGAAAAGGCTTGAGAGCCCCACCCCAACCACTTTTCAAGCCAGCCTGATCCCTATTGACAGCCCTGACCTAGAAAGCCCCTGATTATGTGCGCAGGAGGAGGTGGGACCTTCCTGTGAGCTCTCCGGGATCAGGAACTCACCAGTGAGCACCCACTGTATACAGGGCCCTGGGCTGGTGTTTGCATCCCTTCTCTCGTGACCCTGCAAATCAGGCACTGTTGTCCCCATTTTACAGAGGAATACACTGGGCTCAGATCCAGAAGGTGGCCTTCCCAGACACGATGGTGGGTCAAGCTTTTATAGAAGAATGAGGGTGTTGGGAGGTCCTGACTACAGAATCCATGCCCTTTCTACTGCATTACCTGTCCCTGTGAGCACAGGCCTTACAATGACTTAATGACATTAATAGTGACAATAATAATAAGACAGCTATTGTGAATTGAGTGCCTATTGTTTTCCAGGTATAAGTGCTGGGTGCTTTTCATTCCTATGTCATTCACAAGCCTGAGAAGCAGGTACTAGGTACCTGTGGGTACTGAAGAAGAGGCTGAGCCACACGGAGGTTAAGTAAATGGCCCCAGAACACATAGCTCCTAAGTGGCAGAGCTGGAAACTGATGTCTTTTTTTGACTGTCCCCAAGATACCTGGCTCATCCTCTCTGGTCCTTGTGCCCCAGCACAGGTTCCTTCAGGGATCCAGGAATGCACATGGGCAGCAGCAATTCTCCCCTAAGCTAGCTCCAAAAGGCCCCTGAACTAAGGCAGGCTGTTTCCTTGTTCCTGCTCTAGGGGGTAGGGACCACGTATGTGGTTCCAGGCAGAGCCAGCTCCCCACACGCACAGCAGGGCTCCATCCTGCTGATCATGGTCCTGATCACAAATGGCTCGTCCTGACTCTCTACAGCCCACTTTCTGCCTCATGCTCTGCAGGGGCCACCTAGCCTCATTTCTTCCTGCTCACACTTTGGATACGATGTCGGAGCAGCTTATCTGGCTCTAACCTTGACTGCCTCCTTGACCACAATCCCAGCCTATGCTGGGCTATGCTGTCTTACAGTGGCTTTCAGTAACAGCTCCCGTGTATGGTGCCTTTCCTTCAGCAGCCCAGGCCTCAGAGCATGGCACACAGGGAAGCATCAAGGAGCTGTGCTCAGGGCCAAGAGTAGCATCTTGGGTCCAGCAGACCTGAGTTTGAGTCTCTTTCTTGAAATGAATTAAGCTATGCTTGAGCAAGCCACTTACCCTCTGAGCCTCAGGTTGTCTATAAAAAGAGATAACAATAGTACCTACTTTATAAGGTTATTATGGCGTTAATTGCAAAGCTTTCTCCTGAGCATAGTGCTTTTCTCTTTCTTCCCCACCACGCTCCTGATGCATCAGCCCACACAGAAAGGCATGGCAGTGAGTTTCCTACCCTTTCCTTCCAGAACCCAGCTCCCTTGGGGCTCGGCTACATTCCAAGAAAGGAAAAAGATGGTCAAGAACACTGAACTAGGCCAGGTGCAGTGGCTCATGCCTGTAATCCCAGCATTTTGGGAGGCTGAGGCAGGTGGATCACCTGAGGTCAGGAGTTTGAGACCAGCCTAGTCCAACATGGTGAAACCTCATCTCTACTAAAAATACAAAAATTAGCCAGGCATGGTGGTTCATGCCTGTAGTCCCAGCTACTCCGGAGGCTGAGAGAGGAGAATCACATGAACCTGGGAGGCAGAGGTTGCAGTGAGCCAAGATCGCACCACTGTACTCCAGCCTGGGTGACAGAGTGAGAAAAAAAAGAACACTGAACTAAAATACTGGCAGCAAGAACATTATGTGGAATTGCCAAAAGTTGATGAGACGGATCAGCCAAGGTCATGTCAAGGACTAAACAGAACCACCAGGAAGTTGAGTAACTGGCTCTGTTCAACCAACAAGTTGCCTTTCTTCCCTCTCTGGGCTTCCTCAGTAAAATAAAGATAATTAAATCCAAGGACTCCAAGTGGCACAGCCTATGCATGGAGACACAGTCCAGGGAAACACAAGTCACACTCAACTCTTTGAGTAATAATCAAGACATCTGCTATAGGTTTTCTTAGCAGGGCCTCCTCAGGGGCTTTGTACAGAAAGCGTGCCAAAATTCTCCCAGCCCTGTTCACTCATTAATTATTTGTTGAGGAAACATTAACATATACTATGTAGCAACTATTCTGCTAGCTATTAGAGATAAAACCTCAAGGCTGGGCACAGTGGCTCACTCCTGTAATCCCAGCACTTTGGGAGGCCTAGGCGGGAGGATCATGAGGTCAGGAGGTCAAAACCATGCTAGCTAACACGGTGAAATCTCATCTCTACTGAAAAAAAAAAAAAAATACAAAAAATTAGCCAGGCATGGTGGCGCATGCCTGTAATCCCAGCTACTCAGGAGGCTGATGCAGGAGAATTGCTTGAACCTGGGAGGTAGAGGTTACAGTGAGCTGAGATTGCGCCACTGTACTCCAGCCTAGGCGACAGAGCGAGACTCTGTCTCAAAAAAAAAAAAAAAAAAAAAAAAGTCAAATGAGACATTCTCTGTCCTCAGCAAGATTACAGAATACAGGACAGCAAACAAGTGAATAAGCAGCTAGAATGCCATGTAATAGGTGCCCTACTGGAGGTAAGAACAAGAAAGGGAAATGAGGAGCACCTTACCTACCCTGGGCGGCTAGACACTCTTATCCATTTATCGAGCTGACAAACACTTATTGACCACCTGTTTGTGCCAGACGACCATAAAAGAAGTTCCTGGCTCTCCAAAAAGATGATATTGACATGAGTTTCAAAGGACTGTCAACACTACTAGAATAAGGGGATCATAACCAGCACCAAAGCAAAGAGAAATGCAACAGCATGGAGCTTCTGTAGTGTAACCTGATTGAATCCAAGGACTTGCATGGCTCAGACTATCATGGAGACACAGTCAAGGGAAACACAAGTCACACTCTTGACACCTTCAGTAATAATCAAGACATCTAGCCTAAGTTTTCTTAACAGGGCCTTCTTAGGGTCTTTGCACAGAAAGCATGCCAAAATTCTCTCTAAATACCTTCCTCTCTCCCAGAAATTCCAGGATGCCTTTAAAAATCTCTCCCATTTGCTCCACATCTGGTTCCCTCATTGCCATGCTTGTCTAGTCCCAATCTTCTTCCGATCACCCCTTATAAAGCCAGCAGGTCCTTCAAATGTTCAGGAATCATGCCGTATATTGGTTTCCTAGGGCTACCATAACAAAGCACAACAAATTGGGTGGCTCAGAACAACAGATTTGATTGTCTCACAGACAATAAGAGGCTAGAAGTCCAAACTCAAGGTGTCGGTGTGTCCTCTCCAAAGACTCTAGGGAAGAATCCTTCCTTGCCTCTGCCAGCTTCTGGTGGTTGCTGGCAACCCTTGGCATTCCCCAGCTTGTAGACGCATCACTCCAACCTCTGCCTCTGTGGATCATAACATCCCCATGTGTCTCTTTCTCTTCTTATAAGAACACGAGTCATAGTGAATTAAGAACCCACTCTACCTCAGTATAATCTCATCATATTATAACGTAGCTAATTACATCTACAACTCTATTTCCAAATGAGGTCATATGCTGATCCACAAAGAGTTAAAACTTCAATGTATTTTTTGGAGGGACACAAGTCAACCCATAACAGTTGCAGATCTCAGATCTGAGTTTCAGTCTCTGTCTTGAAATGAACCAAGCCATGCTTGGGCAAGCCACTTGCCCTGTGAGATCAGGTTCTTTGTCTATAAAAAGAAATAACACGAGTACCTACTTTATAAGGTTATTATGGCATTATTTGCAAAGCTTTCTCCTGATCTTCAGGGAAGATTTGTGTTGGTCTTCAGAGAAAATAGATTTGTGTTGATCTTTAGGGAAGCTATGGCCATATTTTTCTCACCAGTTCTGATGTGCTTCATTAACCATGAAATCTCTAGGAGCAATTTAGAGTGCAATTGAAGTTCAATATTTTAAAAATATTTAACCACAAATTGCTCTTCCTTCCAAGCTTCAAAACGTCATTGAAGGATGATAATCCTCCAGTAGACAATTTTTCCATAGTAGGTTTTCCAATCTGACTGTGAAGAAAAAACACTTCTCTCCTGCTCACTGGTGTGTGGTTATATCCTCAGCACATACAGCCTAGACACTATCCATCTTGACATGCACTCATTCTGGTGAAATGAGGCAGTTCTCCACATAGCATTTGGAGTGTGGGCCCTATGACCTCTCATGTAGACATTGGCAGATCTCTAACTTCTAAGGCTCTCAATCCCTCTGTTCTTTCTGTGGAATGTTCACACATTCAATTCCACAAGTATTGAGTGCCTAGTATGTGTTGGATACTGTTCTTGATAATGAAAGTACAGTGGTAAACAAAACAGACTAAAAGCCTTATTTTCATCAGGCTGATATTATTGGGAGAGAAACATGCAATAAACCAAAAAGATGGAAAGTCATTCAGCATTCTGCTGGTAGAAGTACTACTGAGAAAATTAAGTAGAGTAGGTATAGGCTGCTGGAAGTTATAATTGTAAATAGGGAGGTCTCACTGAGAAGATAACATTTGAGCAAAGATCTGCAGGAGATGCAAGTCAAGTAGCTATCTGGGAGAACATTCTAGAAAAAGAGAACAACATACGCCAAGACTCTGAAGTAGGAGCATGCTTGAAATGTTTATGGAGCAGCCAGGTGAACAATTCAACGAGAGTGGAGTAAGTGAGGGAGAGGGCAGTAGCAGGTGAGAGCAGAGAGGTGACAGGGATAAAGATGTTAGCCGATTTTCCAGGGCCTCGTAAGCCATCGTAAGGATTCAGGCATGTTCTAAACAGGACTCGAAAGTTTATTCCAGGAATGATATTTTCTGCAAATTGCTCAATTTTCTGGTAGAAACTAGCTCATGACAGTTATTCTAAAGCCTACATGATCACAAGCATCGTGGTAGAAACCAAGATCCAGCAGATCTGGTCTCAGATGGTAGAGCAGGACAGCAGCCTGAAACTATTCCAAGCAGGTCTGACAACTGACCTTCTCATGATCCAAACAGATTACTGATTTCTTAAGGCATTAATTATCATGGAGGTTGGGATAAAAATCTAATTTCCGTTTGCAACTTCTTATGGGATGTATCAGGATAGGCTAGGTTATTATAACAACAATAATTCATGGCTTGGAGAATATTGAAGTGTTTCTCTTTCTCATGTGACAGTTCCAAGGTGAGTAGCATTTTAGGCCAATGGGTGGTTCTGCTCCACAGGGTCATTCAGGAACCCAGACTGACAGCAACTCTCCAGAGTTGTTCTAGTTGTCACCATTCCCACCAACAGGAGGGGAGAAAGCATGCAAGTCCAGACTAGGGAATCCCTCTTAAGCAAATGAGGTGGAAGTAACATACATCTCTTCTACTCACATTCCATTGTCAAGAACTACATGGCCCCACCCAGTACAAGGTCATCAGAGAAATGTGCTATTTAGTACAGAAGAAGGGGTGAATGAATTTAGGTGAACAGTAGGTCTCTCCTTTAGATTTTCCTAAAGGGACTTTACACAGCATGCCACAAAGTACCAGAAGTCTCTCTAGATGCCCCCTTGCATATTCCACCTCACACCCCCTTGCTTCTTCCTTTACCTTTTTCCCTCCTCCATCTCCTCCCAACACACACACCATGCAGGCCCTCTTCCCAACTAAAAGGGACCACCAGGCTTGCTGGCCATGCTGGGCCACTCTGAGACAGCTGCAGGACCTGGAGACTCCATCCACCACCATTCTTCCTCACTTCCAACTGAGGAAAGTGAGAAAGAGCTCCCTGGAATGTGTGGTTCCTCACCTTTTGGAATGTTTTGCTTCCAAAACATTCTTGTGAGGCATTTCTATTGAATTAAATTCTCCACTTCATTGCACAAGTAATTCAGATGGCTAGAGCAAAGGGTGCATGTTGGGGATTAGCAGATTAGACCAGACAGGTAAGCAGGGGCCAGAGCATGGAGGGCCTCATAAACCCATGTTAATGGGGCATTATCTTTACCCAAAGGGCAAGGAGAAGCCAGTGAGCACATTAGGCAAGACAGGCACCTGATTTGAGTGGCGTTTTAGCCCTTCAGGTTATCAGGGAAAGAATGGCTAGGAAGGGATGAGGCCGAAGGCCGGTAGACCTGTCAAGAGGTTGCTGCAGCAGCCTCGTCTGGGCCTCAGTTTCTTTATCTGTAAAATAGGGTGATATTAGCACCTACATAATAAAGTTATTGTGAAGATTAAAGTTAAAACATGGGAAGAGCTTAGAACAGCGCCCAGTACCTAGAATGCCCTCAATAAATATCGGTTGTCATTATTAATCTAACTGCAAGATGATGAGGCCTACACTAAGGCAATAGTAGTGGAAACAGAAGAATCCAGATTCAAGAAATATCGAAAAGCTAGAATCTTGAAGATCAAGTGATTGTGGAGTAGGAGAGGGAGGAATGAATCGAGGGTTATCAGCGTGATCTCATTTATATATGGTATCTTTTAAAAAAATGTCCAATTCACAGAAGTAGAGAGTAGAATGATGGTTACCAAAAGCTCGGAGGGAAGGGGCTGGAGCAAAGGAATGGGGAGTTACTGATCAAAGGGTACAAAGTTTCAGCTAGATGGGTGGAATACGTTTTGAGATCTGTTGCACAGCATGATGGCTGCAGTCAAGAATAATGATGCATTGTTTATTTCGCCATAACTAGAAGGGTGACTTTCAAAAGTATCACCACAAAAAATGTCAAGTAAATGAAGGGATGTTAATTAGCTTGATTTAATCACTTCACATTGCATACATATATCAAAACATCACACTGTTTTCATACATGTAATATAGTTATGATTTCCCAATTAAAAATAATATAAAATTTTTTAAATAAAAATAAAAAAGAGGCTGGATGTGGTGACTCACATCTGTAATCCCAGTACTTTGGGAGGCCAAGGCAGGCAGATCACTTGAGGCCAGGAGTTAGAGACCAGCCTGGCCAACATAGTGAGCTCCTGTCTATACAAAAAATCCAAAATTAGCCAGGTGTGGTCATGCACACCTGTAGTCCCAGCTACTTAGGAGGAAGGCTTTATTTAGCCCAGGAGATTGAGGCTTCAGTGAGCCATGATCATGCCACTGTACTCAGCCTGGGTGACAGAGTGAGGCCCTGTCTCAAAAAAACATTAATTAAATTAATTAATTAATTAAGAAAGAAGGTTACCAGTCCCTGAGATTGGGACTTTAATGAGAAGTGGGGTGATAAGTCCCATTGAATCTGGGATGTGCCTGTGACTTTATGCAGGTGGAGTTCTCAAGTGGGACCACCGAATCTACTCTGGGGGTCAGAAGAGAGGTTGGGCTGGAGGTGTAGATTTGGAATCTTCAGCATAAAATAGGAATTGAAGCCATAGGAACAGATGGCATCGCCTGGGGAAAGTGGAGAGAGAGGAGGATTCAGGAAGAGCCCTGGGGAAGCTTCAAGGGCTAGGCAGAGAGAAAGGAGCCGTGAAGGAGAAGAGGAGTGCAGAACAGCAGGAAGCCTGACGGAGGGCGAGATCAGCAGCATCCACATCTGCCAGAGGGCAAGCCAGGCCAGGATTCGGGACGTTCCGTTGTGCGCCGTAAAAATGAAACTTCGGTGACCTTGATAAGCACAGATTCAGTGGACGGGTTGGGGGCAGAATTGAGACATGAAAAGGAGATGAGGATGGAGTGATAGCAAGTACAGCTCCTCGTTCAAAGGATTTGGCTTTGAAGGGAAGAGAGAAATCGAGTGAATGAGGAAAGGAAAGAGGTTTTAAGATGGAGAGATTTGGACACACCTAAATACTGATGAGGAGGAGCAGAGAGAGAGAGAGACTGGATCTGCAGGATGAAGAGAGGTGGCAAGGATAGAGGAACGTCCCTGTAGAGGACAGAAGGCAAGGTCAAGGGGGTAGGCAGCGGGACTGGCCTGGGCTACGTGAGGGGCAGGGAGGAGGCAAACAGGGAAGCAGGCAACTTGGAGAGGAGGAAGAAGTTGAGGCCAGACCTGGATGTGGTAGCTGAGTAGACTTTGAGAGCCATAGGACAGGCCACACATGCCTGAGGGATGCAGGTAAGGGGCCGAAGAGTCACAGACAAACCCAAGGAGCTCTAAGCTGGGCTGAAAAAGGAAATGGTCCTTGGGAGGTAGGGGCCAAGTCAGGGCACTGGGAGAGGAAGCCCACATGTATGAGGGCACAGGCTGAGCATGGCTGAGCAGGCTGTCTACACTGAGTTGGGCTAGCCCTACCTTTCTCTTGTGCAGTGGGACTTGGTGTGCAACTCCAACAAACTGAAGGAGATGGCCCAGTCTATCTTCATGGCAGGCATACTGATTGGAGGGATCGTGCTTGGAGACCTGTCTGACAGGTGAGACATGGGGGCACAGCCCATGGAGGCATGACCCATGGAGACAACCCTTCCCTACTCTGCTCCACCCATGCACCCCCAAAGAGGCAAAGAGCTGGGGAGGGTGGGATGGCTCTTGCTGTGTGGCCTTGGGCAAACCTCACTACCTTTCTGGACCACAGCCTTCTCTCCTCCCTAAAGCCCTTACAACTGGAACCTTCCAGCCTTCCTTTCTTTTTTTTTTTTTTTTTCTTAAGACGGAGTCTCACTCTTGTTGTCCAGGCTGGAATGCAATGGCAAAATCTCGGCTCACTGCAACCTCCACCTCCTGGATTCAAATGATTCTCCTGCCTCAGCCTCCCAAGTAGCTGGGATTACAGGTGTGTGTCACCACGCCTGGCTAATTTTTGTATTTTTATTAGAGACAAGGTTTCACCATGTTGGTCAGGCTGGTCTCGAACTCCTGACCTCAAGTGATCCTCCTGTCTCAGCCTCCCAAAGTGCCGGGATTACAGGCATGAGCCACCATGTCTGGCCTCCAGCCTTCCTTTCTTCCAGGGTAAAAGGCCTCCACGTTTTGGGACACAGCATAGTGGCTGTGTAGCAGTGGAGGCAGAGGAGATGGACTGCTTAGAGATGGGCGGTCCTTTGACCCCTGCTCAGTCAGCTAAGCTGAGGTGGATGTAGAGGAGATCACTCATTAACTCAAACCTCTAATTGCAAACTTGTCAAAAATAGCAATTACCGAGAAAGCTGTATCTGGGGAGGGAGCTTTATGTGCCCCACAGGGAAAGGTTGGGGGTCGGGTTCAGCCCTTTGCCCCACAGCATGCAGAGTCACTCCTCTTGGCAGGCACACTGTGGCTAACCTGGACCCTCCTCTCCTTTGAGCTACAGGTTTGGCCGCAGGCCCATCCTGACCTGCAGCTACCTGCTGCTGGCAGCCAGTGGCTCCGGTGCAGCCTTCAGCCCCACCTTCCCCATCTACGTGGTCTTCCGCTTCCTGTGTGGCTTTGGCATCTCAGGCATTACCCTGAGCACCGTCATCTTGAGTGAGCTGCAGTGGGGCAAGCAGCTGGGCTTTGGGGAGCACCATCCAAAAGCCAAAAGAGAATGGGGTCTGGGTCTGGCTCAACCACAGGCTCCCAGTGACCTTGGTCAAGGTGCCACCGCCTCTCAGGACCCCAGAGGCCTCACTTAAACTTAACAATGACAACAAGCATAGTAGTAGCAGCTGTCAATACTGAGGACTTACCCTGGGCCTGACACTCTGCTAGGTGCACAATCTCATTCAATAACACTTGCAAGTAAGTGACACTATTATCCCCATTTTACAGATCAGGAAACTGAGGCAGAACAAGGAAAGTCACTTGCCACTGGAGAAGCAGTGGTTAAGAGAATGAGTATGGAAATAGACACACCTAGGTTTGAGTCCTATCCCCATGAGCCTCAGCTGTGGCATCTGTAAAATGGGGATGATGAACTTAGGGTCAGCATCTGAACGGCAGGAAGCCCCAACAGAGGGCGGTATCAACAGCGTATGTGGGGAGGATGCCAGTGGCCATGGGGATGCAGTAGCTGGTGCCCCTTCACAGGGAGGTGCCTGGGACCTAGCAGAACACTAATCTGGTGCTTGGACTCCTCCCACAGATGTGGAATGGGTGCCTACCCGGATGCGGGCCATCATGTCGACAGCACTCGGGTACTGCTACACCTTTGGCCAGTTCATTCTGCCCGGCCTGGCCTATGCCATCCCCCAGTGGCGTTGGCTGCAGTTAACTGTGTCCATTCCCTTCTTCGTCTTCTTCCTATCATCCTGGTATGTGGCCCTCTCCTCTTCATCTGTTTCCTTAGGTGCCCCAGGGCCAAACAGGGGAGCCCATACCTGCCCAGGCTGGCCAACTCTGTGTCCCCAGGCACCCAGTCCCAGAGTCAGGGAAGGGCACTCCAGGGAGGAGGAATTACATAAACAAATGCATGCTGCAGGAGAGAGCAGGGATGGGGGCACGTGGGGAAGCAGGGCCTGCCTGCAGCTGAAGAAGAGGGTAAGTGGAGGTGGACGGGATGGAGACCAGCTGGGAGAGCATGGAAAGCTAGGGGGGCCTGGACTTCATGTGGAGGGAGGTAGAAAGCCATGGAAAGAGTCTGTGGTGCTACAGGCCTGATCAAGTTTCCATTTGTGAAATAATAGCCCAGAAGGACAGACAGACCCAACTGAGTGGGGACAACAGACAGATGGGAGGGGACGGTGCTGGGAGGAGGATTCTGGGAGACTAATCTGGGATATATCTTGAAGGAAGAATCTGGAGAACTGAGGACTGCTGGAGCTGAAATAAAAGGAAGGTTCAGAGAGGAGCCTAAGCCTGGGAACCTGGGAAAATGGAGGTGCCTGGGTCAGAGACCCAGAGTGGGCAGAGAGCTCATTACCAACATGTTGAACCCGAGGCCACACTGAAAGACAGGAAATGGGTCTTTAGAAGGTAGTCAGAGCTGGCCGGGCGCGGTGGCTCTCACCTGTAATCCTAGCACTTTGGGAGGCCAACGCAGGGAGATCACTTGAGGTCAGGAGTTTGAGACAAGCCTGGCCAACATGGTGAAACCCCATCTCTATTAAAAATACAAAAATTAGCCGTGCATGGTGGCGCATGCCTGTAATCCCAGCTACTCAGGAGGCCGAGGCAGGAGAATCGCTTGAACCTGAGAGGTGACGGTTGCAGGGAGCCAAGGTCACGCCACTGCACTCCAGCCTGGGCAACAAAAGCAAAACTTCATCTCAAAAAAAAAGGTAGTCAGAGCCAAAGAGCAGGAAATCCCACAGGAGCTCAGAAAAAGAAATGAAGTCTTGGAGCGACCTTTTATTGAGCATCTGCTACGTGCACGGCCCGTTATGGGCATCAACCTACGTCATCTCTGATCCTCATGGCTTCTCTGTGTGAGGGAGACATTATTGTCCCCATTTTACAGATGAGGAAACTGAGGCTCAGAGATGTGAAGCAGTTCCTCAAAGTTACACAAAAAGATGCAAAGCTGGGATGGAACCTTAGCTCGGAAATGAGAATAGCAGCTCCCAGAGGGGATGGACAACCTGGGGGTGAGAGCATTCAGAGTCAGGAGGCAAAATAAGGGTGGGCGATCAGCAGAGCACAGTTCAGAGCTTGGGCCAGTTCACTGTGTGACTTGGGGCAAGTCTCATGCCCTCTGAGCATCAAGATTTTTCTAGGTGGCTGGGTGCAGTGGCTCATGGCTGTAATCCCTGCACTTTGGGAGGCTGAGGCAGGTGGATCACGGGGTCAGGAGTTTCAGACCAGCCTGGCCAACACAGTGACACCCCGTCTCTACTAAAAACACAAAAAATTAGCCAGGTGTGGTGACGCATGCCTGTAATCCCAGCTACTCGGGAGGCTGAGGCAGGAGAATCGCTTGAACCTGGGAGGTGGAGGTTGCAGTGAGCAGAGATCGCGCCACTGCCCTCCAGCCCGGGCGATAGTGTGAGGCTCCATTTCAAAAAAAGAAAAATATTTTTCTAGGTAAAGTGAAGATAATGTTGCCTGTCACCCAGAGTTTCATGGGCCTGGTACACAGGAAGGCTCACTAACTGCAAGCCATTCCTGCCATAATTCTCGGGAAGAGGAGGACAGAGTGCAGGCCTTTGCCATGGTTTTGGGAGGAAGTCACTGATAATCGTGGTAACAGCAGGCTCAGAAGACCGTCAGGGCAGGAGGAGTGATGGGCCCAGGAAGCTGCCACCATCAGCTGGGGCAGTGGCCTGAGGCCAGTCAACCAGTGTCCACTTCCTGAGGGCCTCACTGAATCCAGGTCACCCACAGGGGCTACAGCTAAAGCTGACCCCACATTGGACCAGACTTCTCCAAACACCACTCCTTTCTCCCCACATCTCATCCTCTTCCTTTCCTCTTATCCTGGTGACCCTCAGGAACCGCTCAGAATGAGCCAACCTCAAAAGCATAGCCTGGGGGCAAGAGAGAGTGGGGGTGACTGCCCATTTGCCAATCCCAAGACGCCATGCTGTGCTCACTCCTTCCCCACAACTCCCCCAGCAGAGTTAGTCCTTTGCAGGGAGAATTTGAAGGTCCCAAAGCCTAGTCCCTGACCTCACCTTAGCCTCCATCCCCCTCCCAAGCTGCCCTGTGGCTGCGGCCCTGCCCTCTCTTCTCCAGAGAGACTGGGAATACAGCCCAAAGAAGGCTGGGGAGGTGGATGTGCAGGACCCTCCAGCAGTCCAGCCTTGAACATGCCGTCCCCTCCCCAGGCCCCACCTGCCTTGGCCTACAGCCTGGGGCTCCTAGTTAGGGAAGACACCCAACAATAACAAGTGGCCCAGGTGGGGGGCAAAGGAAAGGCTCTTCTGGAAGGGGAAGAAGAGAACACTAGAATTTGTGCTGGCTGCAGGCAGCCCAGGTGCAGAGTTTGGCCAAGTTTAAATTCCATGAAATCTGCAGTGAGATAGCTCAGGTTTCTGGTCCTCCTACCCCTTGGCCCTGGCTATTGTTCTTCCAGCCTCTCAAAAGGGGCTCTGGAGTGGGAGGAGCCACTGTGACTGGTCTCTGGCCCCCAGGTGGACACCAGAGTCCATACGCTGGTTGGTCTTGTCTGGAAAGTCCTCGAAGGCCCTGAAGATACTCCGGCGGGTGGCTGCCTTCAATGGCAAGAAGGAAGAGGGAGACAGGCTCAGCTTGGAGGTAGGGGCTGAGGACTACAGTCTGGGAGCAGAACCCCTGTGCTCCACTCCGGGGCTGGCCCCTCCCCTTGCCTCTGTTTCCCCGGCTCACAGCCTATACCACATCTGATTCCCTGAGCTCCTCTAGAGGCACCAGGCCTGCATCTCCCTCTCTTCTTCCTGCCCACCAGCTGGTCATTAATGGCACCCCTCCCCCTCCTCTGCCCCAAGGAGCTCAAACTCAACCTGCAGAAGGAGATCTCCTTGGCCAAGGCCAAGTACACCGCAAGTGACCTGTTCCGGATACCCATGCTGCGCCGCATGACCTTCTGTCTTTCCCTGGCCTGGTAACCCACCCTCTCCCTGCCCACACCCTGCCAAGGAAGGGGTGATAGACAAGGCCTCCAGTAGGCTCACCTAACAGCAAGGCCTAGGGCATCTGAAAGAGAAGTCAGGGAATCCCCTCTCCTGGGCCACCACAGCCCAGCCCCAACCCCAGAAATCTGCTGCATTCCTGCCCCACACCCAGGTCCAGCCATCAGGGTCTGCTTCCCGCTGGGGTCACAATGCCCCACCCCTCACCCACAGGACAAATGCTCCAGACCCCTTCCCCAGCTCACATCCCTGCCACTCAGTGTCCCCATGCTCTCCCTCTCTGTCACTGCCCGCCTCTGGGTCAGCTCTGCCCTCTGGAACCCCACAGAGCAAGGCTAGACCAATGGGTTTCAGACTGGAAGACAAAAATTATATTTCTCTCAAGTTTTCTCCTCTGTCTGACTTTCTCCTGCTCCCTGAAGGCCCTTTCTGTGACCTGGTTTCTGCTTCCCATCCTGGCCATTTCTTTGTGAATAGGATTCAATTTGTCCAGGAACCCCTCAAAGGGATCCCACAGTTCAGAGAGAGGAAGGGAAACATCTGACCCAAGCATACAGCTCAATGCTCACCTCGCCAGTCTGGATGTTAAACTGCTGCCCAACCAGGAGAGACCATTTACTGCCTCCTTTGGTCTCCGAGATTCCCTCCAGTCCTGATCTTCTCTAGAGTCAGTTATTGGTGCCTTTGCCACCACACCCTGGACCATGCCCACATCAGACATGACCAATCAATCACAGCGCTTTCTCCCTGAGCCCAGACACGATCTCAGAAACCTCAAAAGGACACTCAAGCAGCCCCTATCATCAGTTGCAGTTGGCACAAGAAGTGAAGCTATTCATCATTCTGGTGACCCCATGACCAGCATGGGGAGTGGCCTCTGCCTGGCTGCAGATGCTAACCAATCCTTCTCTGCCTCTCAGGTTTGCTACCGGTTTTGCCTACTATAGTTTGGCTATGGGTGTGGAAGAATTTGGAGTCAACCTCTATATCCTCCAGATCATCTTTGGTGGGGTCGATGTCCCAGCCAAGTTCATCACCATCCTCTCCTTAAGCTATCTGGGCCGGCATACCACTCAGGCCGCTGCCCTGCTTCTGGCAGGAGGGGCCATCTTGGCTCTCACCTTTGTGCCTTTGGGTGAGAGACTGGGGCTACCCCAGAACCCTCTGGAAGAGGCTGCCAGGTTGGGTGCCAGGGACTTCACTGCTGGCTCTGCCTCTAAGTCACTGTGTTACCTTGAGCGGGTCCCTGCACTCGCTGGGGCTCAGGGTCTCTCATCTAGAAAATAACGCAATTGGGCTAGATGACATCAAAGCTCCTTTCCAGATCTGACTTGAACTGGGCAAAGTATGGTGGTATCTGGATAGTGTGAAAATTTTTGAGGTATTGAGAGTGTCCTGAGTGACATCACTGTAGAGGATAAGCTGAGATGGTAAAATGACAGAGCTCGTGCTCAAGAAAGACCCCACAACCTACTCCATCATGACCTTGGAAAAGCTACATTTATTTTATATGGGTGTTGGTTGATACACCTATACCCTTCCAAAAGAACTTGAGGTATTTTAAGACAAGAACAAGAACATATACAACCAAATATAAATAGAAATAGAGGATCAGAGGCAGGGGAAAACACAAACATAGCAGGACACAGGCATGCAAAGCATTACTCAGCTTTAAGTTTGGATCTGAGCTTCCTGGAAGCCAAAGCAAAAAGGGAGACAAGATCAGCTAAGGAGTGAGAACTCTTAGGTGCTCCTGAACTCCAAGGCCCACATTTTCTTCCCTCTGCAGACTTGCAGACCGTGAGGACAGTATTGGCTGTGTTTGGGAAGGGATGCCTATCCAGCTCCTTCAGCTGCCTCTTCCTCTACACAAGTGAATTATACCCCACAGTCATCAGGTAGGTGCTGGACCTGGGGCCAGGCCCAGCCAGAGGACACAGGTCAGGTGGGACTGTGGCATTGTCCTGTCCTCTGCCCAGGGGAGCCATCCTTTATGTACCCCACACACTGGCTGCCAATCCGTACTCTGAACCCTCGCAGGCAAACAGGTATGGGCGTAAGTAACCTGTGGACCCGCGTGGGAAGCATGGTGTCCCCGCTGGTGAAAATCACGGGTGAGGTACAGCCCTTCATCCCCAATATCATCTACGGGATCACCGCCCTCCTCGGGGGCAGTGCTGCCCTCTTCCTGCCTGAGACCCTGAATCAGCCCTTGCCAGAGACTATCGAAGACCTGGAAAACTGGTCAGTCACTGCCTCTGGCCCCATCAGTGCTCCTCCCTGGGGAAGCAGGTCTGGGCCCAAGGGCTTTTCCTGAGCTCTCTGTCCCTAGGTCCCTGCGGACAAAGAAGCCAAAGCAGGAGCCAGAGGTGGAAAAGGCCTCCCAGAGGATCCCTCTGCAGCCTCACGGACCAGGCCTGGGCTCCAGCTGAGGACAACGGAACCCCCTTTCCCTGCCCTCCAGAGACTGATCCTAGCCAGGCACCTTAAGAGTACAGGGAGGCCCCAGATAGGTCCATCCTCCTAGGATGAAGCCTTCTGAGAGCTTGGTGAAGGTGTCTCCATCACCACCACCAGAGCCTCCTGCCCAGCCCTGGCCAGTTCAAAGGTTCAGCCATCGACCTTTCCATACCCATCCCTGCCCTTGTTCTCCCTGCAACCCAGGCCCTGCCATTCTTCTGTCTAGCCCATCCCCACTGGCCACCTTCCCCCACTGTCCTGGTCCTCTTCCCCTGAGGTCCCCTGATATCCCCTGGCTCAGTCCTAACAAGACTGAGTCTTAACAAGATGAGAAGTCCTCCCCTCTTGACTCCCACACTTTTCTTTGATGGGAGGTTTCAATAAACAGCGATAAGAACTCAAGCCATGATGTTCAGGAATGGGGGTGGGGGTGGGGATGGGAGCTGGCCACTGTGTGGACACGTGAGCATGCACGTCTGTCCATCCACACTTCATGTACGACAGGCCTGTGTACAGGCACCACAGGTACATGCAAGCTGGACTGATGTGAACATGAGCAAGCACATGTGAGTGCTCTGAGGTGTGTACACCACGCCTGTGCATGAAAATACATGTGTGTGTCTACATGTCCCAGCATGCATGTGAGCAGATGACTGACCAAGCCCATCTTGCAGCCCAGTGGCTGCAGACAGAAGCCAGAGCCCCTCCAATCCTGATTCCCTTCCCCTGATCACCCCAAATCTCTGATCTATATCTCAGCCCCATGCCCAGCAGATAGTTTTTCTCGTGTTAACTGAGAAAACTGCATTGGTAGCTGACCGCTGTCAATATCTGCTGCCATGTTCCCGGTTCCCTCCAGCAGCAGCAGAACAGCCAATCCCTCCACCAGCAGCCATCCCTTTCCCTCTGGGGTCTCTGCCCATTCCCTCTGTCTTGGCTGCTGCCCATCACCAGTTAAACAAGCTTAGGCTTCTCCCAACTTAACAAAAATCAAAATAAACACATGCCAGGATGTTGTATCACTTTCCAAGGGCCACACTGGCTCTTTCTCCCCTTCGAAGCCGACTTCATAAAGGAGCTGGCTGCCTCCCCTGTATTCACCTTCTAGCCTCATACACCTCCTCCACTGCACTCCGGCTCCTACCCCTTCCCTCCCTGGAACTGCTTTCACCAAGGACGCTCATCCCCACCCTGTGCTGAATCCATAAGTCACTCTTCAGCCCTCCTCTTACTGGCCTTTCGGCAGATTTGGTCCTACTGGTCACTCTCTTCTTCCTTAGTTTCTGAGAGGCCACGTGTTTGCAGCTCCCTCCCACACACTGGCTACTCCTTCTCAGGCCCCTCTGGGGTATCCTATAAATGCTGCAGTGTTCACTTTGCCTATCCTGCCCCCACCCCTTTTCTAAAGATCTGCATCCCCAGAATCTGCCAACTGAACAGTTCCATGACCTGCCATCTCTGGTGGTGACCAGCTAGACCAGAGGGCACTCCAGATCCAAATCTCATTTATCACAAGGGCACACCAGATCCAAATCTCGTTCATCACATACTCTCTTCTGGGCTAGGATTTGAGATCTTAGAGGTTCTTATCCATCTCTTCGTCCTTGCCCTGGGAAGGCAAGTTAGCATGAGGCTAGGCTGGCCCAGATGCAGATAGAGCAGAGAAAGCCAGTTGCAGCAAGAGAATAAGGCAGATGCACAGAGAAAAAGAGAACAAGAGACCACATGGGCCCAGATAAAAAGAGTTGGTGAGGCGACTTCCATTGGTTCTTAATGAATTCCAGGTCTCGGTTCCTCATCAGCCCTGGATGCGCTTTTTACCCTGGGGTTCTATTAAATATCCCTGAATTCTCCAAATAAATTCCCCTTTCTGTTTAAGCTAACTTGATGGGCTGCTCCTTGTAACCAAACTGCTCCAAAAGCAGCTCCTCTCGGTCTATCATCTCTTCAACACTGATGTGCCCCAGGAATGTTTCCTAGGACCTCTTCCTGTAACATTCTTCCCCAGCACTGTCCAGTGGAAACAGAATGTAAGCCACGTATGTAATTCCAAATCGTCTAGTAGCCATTTTTAAAAAGCTAAAAGAAAACAGGCGAAATTAATTTTGAATATATTATATACATAATATAATAATATTTGACCCAGTATATTCAAATATTACATTTCAGGATTAATATTAACATTATTAATTAGATATTTTAAAACCTTAAATTTAGACTAAGTCTTCAAATTCTGGTGTGTATGTTCCACTAACAGCATATTTCAGTTTGGACTAGCTCAATTCAAGCACTCAGTAGTGGCTACTGGCTACCACCTTGGACAACTCAGACATACGGCAGGGCTTTAATTATCAGCCACAGAGCTAATTACTCTCAAATCTGTATTTGGATATTTGAGAGACAGCTTAATAAATATGAAAGGGATGGTATTGTACCCCTGCGTCAACCTTCTGGTGACTTCCCACTGGGATAAAATCTAAAGTCTTTCACAAGGCCTGCCATGACCAGGCCCAACCTCCCTCAATGGCTTTGGTTTCTAACACTCTCTACCTTGTACCCAGAAATCCAGCCTCAACTGATTTTTTCAGATCCTAGACTGCCCCTGCTCTTCACCATGCCCAGCACTTGGCTTCTCCCCATCCAACTCAACAGCACTTGGCTCACGCCAACTCATCCTTAAGGCCTAGCTTGGATGGATTCCTCTGAAAAGCCTTCTGTGACCCACCCCCCCACTGCCCCAGAGCCTGGGTTGGGCACCCTGCTTATCAGACAATGAACTGTGATCACAGTTGTGTCTTAGTGGGTGTTTCCCTGGAAGCAGACTCCAAGACAAGAATTTGAGTCCAAGTACCATAGATTATTTGGCAGGAGATCCTAGAAAGCCTAAGTAGGGGAGTTAGGGGGTAAGTCAGGAAAGAGAATCAAGAGGCAAGAGGAAAGACAATGAGAAGGGAAGAAGGGTCTCCCATCCCAACCCATCTGTCACCCAGCCATGTGGGAAGCTGCTGGGACTGGCCATTTATGATCATGTTGGATGCAGGACTCCCCCCTTGCCAACCTGTAGATAACCTGGGGCTGGCGCCTAGGACCAGCCTTGTGCTACACTGCCCCCTGAGATCTGGCCCTTATGCTGAGAGTGCTATGGGGTTGGATGGGGAGAAGCCACCTAGTTTCTATCTTGTAACCTGGTTTCTACCTATAGGGTTTCTACTGTAGAGCCTAGGATCAGCTGACAACAGAGCCAGCAATGCCTCCCCTTGGTTTGACTGGGTCTCAACCTGGAGGGAGAAGGACTAGGCTCAGGGAGGAATACTGACCCCACCATGCCCCCATCTTTCGGTTGTCTGGAATTCTGAATGGCTGCCAGGATGTCCTGGCCATGATTATTCCTGTGCTGCTTCAGGGTGCTTATTGCAAGGACACGCATGAAGGGAAGGGAAGACACCCAGGAAAATGCTTTCCAGGTACATGGTCAGGACTCATGGTGAACTGAGATGTTGGTCAGGACAAACTGGCCACTCACAAGACCCATTCTTCTTGCAATCCCCAAATCCCCATTCTGGATTCCTCCTTCTCTCCATTGCTGCTTATTCCTCTACAACCCCAGCTCCGCTTGCTTTTTCTACTCCCTCCCTTCTGTCTCTAAGCAGGGACTCCACCTGTCTCGGCGCATGGAGATCCAACATGGAGCACCACTTTTGGGCAGAGTCCTCATGCTGCGTCAACTCATAGGTCACTGGCCTCATGTCCAGCCTTTATATGGAAGTCTTTGAATGAATTTCTAATTTCTGTACCATCCATCAGCCAGGATAGTCAGTCCACAAGGCACAAAGCTCACAGTGTATCTCAGAATTCCTTACTCAGAATGTTTCGAGGGGCCTGGCAGACACTTGGAACCTGCTAGACTCCTCCCCAAGTCAATCATTTCAAACCCATGCTTAGGACATATGATCTAAGTAAGAGTGTTTTATATGATCTGTAAATTATGTATTTGAAAAATCCCACAAAAGAATAAAAACAAAAATCACAGGTAGTCCCACACTTTAAATCCCAATTATAAAATGGAATAAAGTTATACAAAATCAGGACTTATCCCAGAAAATCTGGGATATGTGATGGCTGCTGGCATGGTAGGAAGAACAATGGAGTCCAAAGAGTTGAGTTCCAGAATTGTTTGCTGTGTGATCATGGACAAATCCTTTGCCTGCTCTGGGCCTTGGTCTCCTTATGTGTACAATGAGACGTTTTTATCTGAGTGATGGCATTCAACTTAGATGGCATGTGGTTCTATGGCTCTGGGCCAATCAGAGATTCCCATATTTGACCCTTTCTCAGTGAGCATGACCAGAATTTAAGTCTACATTCCAGTCAGCACAAGGAAGTCCCATTGTGAGGTTTTAGTGGCCCAGAAGGTTCCCCTAAGGGACAGTTCCTGGCTCTGAAAATCACTTGCTATGAGAGTTTGCCCATCCAGGAACTCTCCATGAGCCAGGAGGCTGCTGGGGAATCCCTTGCCACTCAGATGATCCCAGGACCCAAACACAATTCAAGGCCCAGTGTCTCCAATGGAGTCTTTTCTAGACTCAGCCAGGCTCGGAGCTCGTCAGGCAGTCAGGAGGGAGCTCTTCTCCAATGTGAGGTTGGCACAGGCTTAGAGAAGAGGGTGCTTGTAGGGGCCCACCATCCCCCGCTGCCCTCAGCACTCCACCCACTCCCCCATGAGGGCACCAGGTCCTGGCAGGAGACTGGCCCCGCAGTCCCCAAGCTGTTTGTCCAGCTGTCCTCGCATCCCCAGACCACAGGACTCTTATGTATCTTGGCCTGGAGAATGTTGTCAGGCATCTGGACACCCACTGGGTCCCAGCCCAGAACCAACAACGGGTGGGAGGGGGAAGGCTGGGCTGAGTTACATACCTTTCTGGGCCTCCCCTTTTCTCTTTTGTACATATGAGCCCAGATAATTTCCAAAACCCTTTGGGCTGGGCAGTCTACACCTCAACAGCAGCAGTTCAGAACTCATCTTTGAAGTTAGACAGAATGGGTTTGAACCAATCAAAGATTTCATGGATCTCAGAGTCCTGATGAATGATAAATACCCTCCCAGCTTCATGCACAAGGCTGTAGTTTGCATAAACTGCACAACATTAATAGGGCATCTCGACTTCTAACAAGAGAAATTGGACATCAAGCTACATCCCTTCAACAGCAAGACTTGGAGATTTCTGCCCAGAAGAATTGAGAAACATCCTTTCTTCTCATGACCCTTGGCATCGGCTCATTTGTATAGGGCCTGGAGTGCTTTCTGTAAAATGATGGAACCCTAGTCATCCATCGTGTTTAGACACATGCCAAGAGAATGATGAAGCTAGGTGGAGGGGCAGTCAGCAGGAGCCAGGTTACCTAGAGGGATAGTTAGAGACCCAAAATGGAAACATACCATAAAGGGCAAAGAAGAGTCCAGCATGGTAAGCCAAGCTCAACAGTCAAGTTAGGATATAGTGGAGAAGGGTGTTAGAGCAGACACAGGAAGATCAGTTTCCTGATTCAGCCACCCCAGTGGTGGAAGTGGCTGGGTGGGCCCAGGCTGGGAAAGAGCTGCAGGTCCTTGGAGGCCAGGCTATCCAGCTGTCCTCCAGCAGAACAAGGAGGAGGAGAATGTCTCTTCCTTGCCTTCCAAAACATTTTCTTCATTCAAATGAGATCCTGGGGGTTCTTGGAAATATTTTGATAAGAGTCATCTTTCCTTGGCCAAGCAGGTATAGGATTGATTACTATACACAAACTCTGCAACATCTTTTTTTTTTTCTTTTTTAATGAAGTCTCGCTCTGTCACCCAGGCTGGAGTGTAGTGGCGTGATTGTGGCTCACTGCAACCTCCACCTCCCAGGTTCGAGCAATTCTCCTGCCTCAGCCTCTTGGAGCAGCTGGGATTACAGGCACACACCACCTAATTTTTGTATTTTTAGTAGAGACGGGATTTCACCATAGTAGTCAGGATGGTCTCAAACTCCTGACCTTGTGATCTGCCTGCCTCAGCCTCCCAAAGTGCTGGGATTACAGGCATGAGCCACCTCACCCAGCCTGCAACATCTTTTAAGGTAGTATTTCTCAATCTCAGCACCACTGACATTTGGGGGTCTAGATAATTCTTCATTGTGGGGGCCTGTCTTGTGCATTGCAGGATATTCAGCAGCATCCCTAACCTCTACCCTCTAAAAGCCACCATCCCGAGTCGTGACAACCAAAAATATCTCCAGACACTGCCAAGTGTCCTCTGGGGGGCAAAATCACCGCCAGTCAAAAATCACTGTTCTTAGGATAAGATGTACTTAGGCACATTTTCTTTCTAAAATCAATGTGATAGTCTCACCTTTTCACCAGAAACAAATAAGAAGAGCCAGTAACCACTGAATTACAGGGCATCTGAGCTACTTTAAGCTTCTTACCTATATTAGTTCATTTAATGCTCCAAAAATTCAAGGCAGCCAACATAGCTATTATCCCCATCTTGCAAATGAGGACACTGAGGTACAGAGGAGTTTAGTCACTTGCCCCTGGTTCCACAGCCAGTAAGTGTGGAGTGAGGGTGTGGGTCCAAGTAGACTGACTCCAGAGTCCATGTTTTATATAATATGAATTGCATAAGTTAATAACAAGAAGCTGCCATCTACTCTCTCTCTCAGTGTCCTCAATCTGGGATCCAACCAACTGGATCCCATGGAAACCCATCCAATCAGAGCTCCACACTTCCCTGATCACATGTAACTCAGGAGCCAAAACTCTGTTGGAGGAATTCACGTGATTGTCTTAGAGTTGTGGCTAAAAACACAGTGAGTTCGTGCTCATTGTTTTAAAAAATAACACTATGGCTGGGCGCGGTGGGTCACTCCTGTAATCTCAGTCATTTGGAAGGCTGAGGCAGGTGGATTGCTTGAGCCCAGGAGTTCAAGACCAGCCTGGGCAACATGGCAAAACCACATCTCTTAAAAATAAATAAATAAATACATGTGTGCTGGTGCACACATGTAGTTCTAGCTACTCAGGAGGCTGAACTGGGAAGATCATCTGAGCCCAGGGAGGTCAAGGCTGCAGTGTGCCAAGATTGTGCCACTACACTCCAGGCTGGATGACACAATGAGACCCTATCTCAAAAATAAATTAAAGGGGCCAGGCATGGTGCCTCATGCCTATAATCCCAGCACTTTGGGAGGCTGAGGCGGGCAGATCACCTGAAGTCAGGAGTTCAAGACCAGCCTGGCCAACATGGTGAAACCCCATCTCTACTAAAAATAACAAAAATTAGCCAGGCGTGGTAGCACATGCCCATAATCCCAGCTACTCGGGAGGCTGAGGCATGAGAATCACTTGAACCTGGGAGGCAGAGGTTGCAGTGAGCTGAGATTGCACCATTGCACTCCAGCCTGGGCAACAGAGTGAGACTGTGTCTCAAAAAGAAAGAAAAGAGAAGAGAAGAGCAGAGGGGAGGGGAGGGGACGGGAGGGGAGGTGACAAAGGAGGGGAGGGGAGGAGAGGGGAGAAAAGCAGAAAAGAAGAAAAGAAAAGAAAAAAAAAGAAAAGAAGGGGAGGTGAAGGAGGGGAGGGAAGGGGAGAAGAGAAGAAAACAAGAAAAGAAGAAAAGAAAAGAAAAAAGACACTATGGACAGAAGACAATATGACTAAGGGAAAAATCTGACCCTTGGAAGGGTCAGAAGAATCACTGGAAGAATCACCCGACATTGTGTATGATGTTGGTCTTAGGTCCCACTCCAAGGGCAGCCTCTGACTTCTGTTGTTTCTTCCAAATGAACAAACCCATGGTTCTATAAGATGTGAGCTGTCCCCAGAAGAACAAAGACTAGGGTTGTCACATTTAGCAAATAAGGATACAGGGTGCCCAGTCAAATTTGCACTCCAAATCAATCAAGAATTGCTTAGTGTAAGTATGTCCCATGCAATATTAGAGACATACTCATACTTTTAAAAACTCTTCATTGACCTAAAATGCAAATTTGACTGGGCACCCTGTAATTTCCCTGGCAACCCTTCCCAAAGGCAGACTATTTGGATCTCATCCACTAAAAAGGGCAGAAACTCCTCAAGAGGCCACCACACTTCCCAGAGCCCAGTCTCCTTCCTAAAAGGAAGACAAATAGATCCAACAGATCCCACTCTGGCCCCCCCGCCCCCAGATGCCCCCCCAGTACACCCCTCTCCCCGCTCCTACTTCAGTCCACCCTCTCCTGCCCTTTATAACCACTTGGAGAAATTCCACTGACACAAGGAATCCTTGGAGGGTTAATCCTTCTGATACCAAGTCACACTTTAACTCATTCCCTCCAGGCCAAGGATTAAAAACTGCCCATGCAAGGGTCAGGTCTCCAGCAGACCCTGAAAGCTGAGCTGCCCTGACCCTCAAAGTGAGGAGAAGCTGCAAGGGAAAAGGGAGGGACAGATCAGAGAGACCGGGGAAGAAGGAGGAGCAGCCAAGGAGGCTGCTGTCCCCCCACAGAGCAGCTCGGACTCAGCTCCCGGAGCAACCCAGCTGCGGAGGCAACGGCAGTGCTGCTCCTCCAGCGAAGGACGGCAGGCAGGCAGAGAGACAGAGGTCCTGGGACTGGAAGGCCTCAGCCCCCAGCCGCTGGGCTGGGCCTGGCCCAATGGCCTTTAATGACCTCCTGCAGCAGGTGGGGGGTGTCGGCCGCTTCCAGCAGATCCAGGTCACCCTGGTGGTCCTCCCCCTGCTCCTGATGGCTTCTCACAACACCCTGCAGAACTTCACTGCTGCCATCCCTACCCACCACTGCCGCCCACCTGCCGATGCCAACCTCAGCAAGAACGGAGGGCTGGAGGTCTGGCTGCCCCGGGACAGGAAGGGGCAGCCTGAGTCCTGCCTCCGCTTCACCTCCCCACAGTGGGGACTGCCCTTTCCCAATGGCACAGAAGCCAATGGCACAGGGGCCACAGAGCCCTGCACCGATGGCTGGATCTATGACAACAGCACCTTCCCATCTACCATCGTGACTGAGGTGAGCACCTGGGCTCCCCATCCAGGGGCCAAGATAGGAAGATGGGGGCCTTTGTTAAAAAAAAAAAAAAAAAGTACATGGAGAAATTAACTGCTGAGTTTTTTAACTGCTGAGTTAAAAAGAAAAATGCTCTCAGCTGTCAGGACCAGAGAGGCAAAGGGCAAAGTGCCGGAGGAAGAGGGTGACATGGACCCCAGAGGACCAGCTGAAGCGGGGGAAGGGGATTCTCTGAAGCCAGGCTCATCTCTGCCTGACCCTTGCTCCTCTCCCCACAGTGGGACCTCGTGTGCTCTCACAGGGCCTTACGCCAGCTGGCCCAGTCCTTGTACATGGTGGGGGTGCTGCTCGGAGCCATGGTGTTCGGCTACCTTGCAGACAGGTCAGTCCTGGGTAGGGTCAAGAGGCTGGGCTGGGGTTAGGGGCTCAGCTGGGCTCAGGGTGTCTAGGTGGGAGCTTGGCATTGCCAGCCGGGGCTGGTTTGAGGATCTACAGCACCAGCCTCATACTTCAGAGGTCCTCAAAAGACCCCAGCCCAGGCATTGTCCAGGGCGAACACTCCTCTCCTGGCTCAGCCTGACCCCCATCACTCTCCAGGGCCCTGCTACAGGTCTCCCCTCCTCCCACAGGCTAGGCCGCCGGAAGGTACTGATCTTGAACTACCTGCAGACAGCTGTGTCAGGGACCTGCGCAGCCTTCGCACCCAACTTCTCCATATACTGCGCCTTCCGGCTTCTCTCGGGCATGTCTCTGGCTGGCATCTCCCTCAACTGCATGACACTGAGTGAGAGATGCTTACCGGCCCACTCCCCTCTGGCCACCCAGCCCAGCAACTCCTTTCCAGCCTCCCCTCCCAGCCTGCCCCTCCTGAGCCCTGCCTGCCCTCCAGCCTCTCTCAGGTCTCACCTTCCTGCCAATAGAACAACCTTTTCTTAGGCTCATGCCACCCGGACCCCTCATTTAAAAACAGGATTGTGGGCCAGGCGCGGTGGCTCATGCCTGTAATCCCAGCACTTTGGGAGGCCGAGGCGGACAGATCACGAGGTCAGGAGATCGAGACCATCCTGGCTAATACGGTGAAACCCCATCTCTACTAAAAATACAAAAAATTAGCCGGGTGTGGTGGTGGGCTCCTGTAGTCCCAGCTACTCGGGAGGCTGAGGCAGGAGAATGGCGTGAACCCAGGAGGCGTAGCTTGCAGTGAGCGGAGATTTCGCCACTGCACTCCAGCCTGAGTGACACAGCGAGACTCTGTCTCAAAAAAAAAAAAAAAAAGCAGGATTGCAAACTCCACTGTTAGAGCCAGCAGATCATGTAAGAGGGCCAGGTGCAGGAGGCATTAGGGAATGGTGAGAACTGTATTCAAAGGAGAGACACGTTCATCCAGAGACACCACAGGCACACAGCTGCTCCAGGCAGGAGATCCTAGGGCTGTCATAGCTTCCCCCTCCTCTTTGATTAATGTAAAATATCCCAGTTTTTTTTCATGTTTGCAATTAACTCTAATAATAAACATAGGACGAGGCAGCATCGTGCAGACAAGACACATTTGTGGACTGATCGTGGTCTCTCCATGGGCCATTGATGTGCATCCTCTGATGGATCAACCCCCCCTTACCCCATGTTTCCCAAATGAGGAATCCGAGGCCAAGAAGAAGGGAAAGGATTTACCCAAGGGCATTCCTCAACCACAGAAGGGAATCCAAGGATTTGGGATTCTCTGGATGAGAGGAATTAACCAGGACTGGGCTAGAGCCTGGGCAAGACACCTAAGAAATCCAACCCCGAAATCCAGTCTAAGTATCCAAGTCCCTGTCCCAGCAGCCCAATGGGGAGCCCACCTGTATAGGAGGTAGGCCTCTCCAGACCACACCAGAGACGTGGTCCCACTCCTACTTCAAGACTCCAGGATGGAGAAAAGCCACTGCCTCCTCCAAGATGCTCTGGCCAGTGAGAGTGGAATCCAGCCCATAGCTGAAGAAGACCAGAGGAGTGGTTGCTGTTGAAGAGAGACCAAGTGGCCAGAGGTGCTCTCAATGGAGAAGGAACTCTAGCCAGGAGAATAGGTTGAGGAGGAGCAGAAAAAAAGAAAAAATCAAGAGTGTGGAGGGGGCAGTTCCCAGATATTCTGAACCAGCTCCTCATCCATACCTCCACTGAAATTCCCCCACTCCCATCACCCTGGCACTCAACTTACTCGATGCATTTTCCACTGAGCCTTGGGACAGACCAAGGTTTGGAGGGAGGGAGGGGTCTTTACTAGCCCAGCAGCCCAAGTCGTTGCAGCATCCTGTCTTAACCCTCTTTCCAGATGTGGAGTGGATGCCCATCCACACACGGGCCTGTGTGGGCACCTTGATTGGCTATGTCTACAGCCTGGGCCAGTTCCTCCTGGCCGGTGTGGCCTACGCTGTGCCCCAATGGCGCCACCTGCAGCTACTGACCTCTGCGCCTTTTTTTGCCTTCTTCATCTACTCCTGGTGCGTGGGGCCTAGGGTTGGAGGTGGTTGCCACAGGAGCCCAGAGGCTGCAAGGGACAGGACATCTCCCAGAGCTCAGCACACATCCCATCCCACAAATGTAGAGAAGGTCAAACCCAGTCCAATGCCTCTGTGTGACAGATAGGGAAACCAAGGCTGTGGGGAGAAGGCTTTGCCCCAGGATATCCAATTCTCTGGCTTCCCCCACTCAGTTTTTCAGCCTGCCTGCTCTGCTCCCCCTACCAGCAACCAAGAGCTGAGCTTCTGGATTGGGGAATATGTCATTACCAAGCTGGGCACTGCCTCGTGGTCCTAGAGAGAGGGATTTGGCAAGGCCCCTGGGTTCCCAACCTTAAATAAAATCCCATCACAGGCCCCTAGAAAGCCCAGCCCCAGCCCCCCACCCAGCTGACTGGAACTGAAGCCATGCTGACACCCACCCCCACCCCCGCTCCCAGGTTCTTCATCGAGTCAGCCCGCTGGCACTCCTCCTCCGGGAGGCTGGACCTCACCCTGAGGGCCCTGCAGAGAGTTGCCCGGATCAATGGGAAGCGGGAAGAAGGAGCCAAGTTGAGTATGGAGGTGAGATCCCCTGAGACTTCCCATGATAACCTCCCAGGGCTTCACCCCCAAACCCCAAACCCAGGACCCAGGGCCCAGGGAACTCCTCTGAGTAAGAGATTAGGCTGGGAGGAGATCCTTGGGAGGATCCCAGGCCCTGAGCTCTGCCGGTCCCAGCAGGTACTCCGGGCCAGTCTGCAGAAGGAGCTGACCATGGGCAAAGGCCAGGCATCGGCCATGGAGCTGCTGCGCTGCCCCACCCTCCGCCACCTCTTCCTCCGCCTCTCCATGCTGTGGTAGGCCCAGAAAGACAGACAGACTGAGACAAAAGGCTGCCTGGGGCGGGAGGAGACACAATGGGTGAAAGAGGCCAGACAAGAGGGCAGGAAGGTCAGCAGACCTGCTGTGAGAAGCAGTAACCCCACACTAGGGATCATCCTCAGGAACCAGATGCCCCCTAGCCTCGACTCAGTCCCAGTCTCCACACGGGACACCAGTCTCCCCATCTTGTCCTTTCACTAGCCCTGTTCCAATGTGGAGACACCTCATCAGGACCAGTGGGCTCCAGAGTCAATAGACTTACATCATGAAGGCAGAGACCAGTCTGGCTTGCAAAATATTCACAGATTTTACTGGCCTGATGGTGCCTGCCAGAAACACAGGCACAGGCAACAAGATGACTAAAACTCATCTCCAAAGAACACTTTGGCCAAGGCCAAAGAAAATCTTCATTTCCCTTTGCAACACTCCCCATTATCCTTCCTTCCCATCACCATAGCAATCCCATGACAGTTAAGGGAAACATAATCAGAAGGAACAATCCTGCCAATGAATTATTTGCTTCCAATTTGGGATTTATTCTCAGTCATGGGCTCTAGCCAATAATCTTGAGCTTCGTTTTTTGGGCTCTTGACATCTTAAAAAGCACAACACTCATCCCAGGACCATGGACAGGTCCCAGAAGGCTCTGTACTCTCCCAGCTGCCTTGGCCCTGAAGATGGCTTGGATATGTACCTGCCCTCCCTCAGCCCAGCATCAATTGATAAGATGAGAACTAAACCTATGTAAATCCTACATAGCAACTAAGTGAAAATTCCCCCAATTAACTGGAACCCTAGTTATCAGAAGATTGGGAAATTTGGAGTATTAGAGGACTACCTCAATACTTAAACTCTGCAGTTTAATTATATGGTTAAATGAAGAAATATTAGCCAAGGCAGATTCCAGCTCCTTAAGCAGGGTACCCAATGCAGTTCCCCCACTGTTTTGAAAGAGCACCTCACTTTAAGCCTTCCTAACCAACTCCATACCCCTCTCTTCTCTCTGCTAGGTTTGCCACTAGCTTTGCATACTATGGGCTGGTCATGGACCTGCAGGGCTTTGGAGTCAGCATCTACCTAATCCAGGTGATCTTTGGTGCCGTGGACCTGCCTGCCAAGCTTGTGGGCTTCCTTGTCATCAACTCCCTGGGTCGCCGGCCTGCCCAGATGGCTGCACTGCTGCTGGCAGGCATCTGCATCCTGCTCAATGGGGTGATACCCCAGGGTGAGCACCCACAAGCACCTTGGCCCCTTCTCCTCAGCCCCATCCCCACACATAACCCAACCTCTCAGAAGGGAGGGGGCCAATTCCTCCTAGCCTCCACTCCCAAGCTCCTGCTATCCCCCCTTCTTTCTCTCTAGACCAGTCCATTGTCCGAACCTCTCTTGCTGTGCTGGGGAAGGGTTGTCTGGCTGCCTCCTTCAACTGCATCTTCCTGTACACTGGGGAACTGTATCCCACAATGATCCGGTGAGTGGGAGCCTAATGGGAGAATGACAGCCTTTTCCTGGAGAAAGACATTCTCCTGTGCACAGGTCGGACCCCAGAGCTAAATCAAGTACATCCCAGCCCAAAGACCCCTCCCAACACTCATCATTGCAAGGCACATAGTAGCCACTGAGTACACACCTCATGGCCTAGCTAACACAGACATCTCAGAGGGAACAAATTGAAGTCCTCCTTTAATCTCCAAACCACAAATTAGAAGCTGCCACCAAATCTACATTCCATTTATAAACCAAGTGATATACCTGAAAGCAAAGACCACAAACATGAAAGCAATTTCCTATCTTAAGATTCACTCCTGATAATATCCCAGCAATAGGAATAAATATAGTATTGCTTATTTGTGTCCTAAGATGGGGGACAGTATTTTTGCATTAAGAAACAAGAATGGGGGCCCAGCATGGTGGCTCATGCCTGTAATCCCAGCACCTTGGGAGGCCGAGGCAGGCGGATCACAAGGTCAAGAGATCAAGACCGGCCAGGCGGGTGGCTCACACCTGTAATCCCAGCACTTTGGGAGGCCGAGGCAGGCGGATCACGAGGTCAGGAGATCGAGACCATCCTGGCTAACAAGGTGAAACCCTGTCTGTACTAAAAATACAAAAATTAGCTAGGCGTGGTGGCAGGCGCCTGTAGTCCCAGCTACTTGGGAGGCTGAGGCAGGAGAATATCGTGAACCCGGGAGGCGGAGCTTGCAGTGAGCCGAGATTGTGCCACTGCACTCCAGCCTGGGTGACAGAGCAAGACTCCGTCTCAAAAAAAAAAGAGATCAAGACCATCCTGCAAGACCATCCTGGCTAACCAACATGGTGAAACTCCGTCTGTACTAAAAATACAAAAATTAGCCGGGCGTAGTGGCGCACGACTGTAGTCCCAGCTACTCGGGAGGCTGAGGCAGGAGAATCGCTTGAACCCAGGAGGCGGAGGTTGCAGTAAGCCGAGATCATGCCACTGCACTCCAGCCCTGGCAACAGAGCGAGACTCCATCTCAAAAAAAATAAAATAAAATAAAATAAACAAGAATGGGGTGCAAAATTTACATGAGATGTCAAAGAAATGTCAGGCTTCCCTGGGCTACTTGGAGTGGGCCTGTAAGGTCCGCAGAGTGGAACCCTGAAGGTCATGGTCCTGTGCCCTTACCAGATTTCAGATGAAAGAGCAATAATCCGAAGCACTCACTATGTACCAGGCAGTGTCTTAAACTTTTCACAAATATTAATTCATTTAATCTGCATAACAAGCCATTGTGGTAGGCACTATCATTATTCCCATTTACAAACGTGAAAGCTGAGGCAAAGAGAGGTTAAGTGACTTCTCCAAGATCACACAGCTAACAAATGGTGAAGCATGCATTTGAACCCCAAGCAGTATGTCTCCTGAGTCAATGTTTTTAACCTCTTCTCTCATGAAGAATGTTGTTAACATGCAGATTCCAGCTCCCTCCCCCTAGGGATTCTAATCCAATAGGTATATGTTGGCTTGTTGCAACTATAACACAATTCCTCCAGGTGATCTGAGAACCATAGGTGTAACACAACTGAATAATTTCACAGCTGCAGAAACTGAAGCCCAGGGAGGGAAAGGGGCTTGCCCAAAGTCACACAGCAAGTTAAGGGCAGAGGCAAAATTCAATCTTAAGTCTCCTTATTCTCTGACCACAACCCTTTCCAACTTCTCTTTTTAAAAAGATTACCAACAGCTGTGGTGGGGGAGGACCATTTGAGCCCAGGAGTTTAAAACCAGCCCTGGCAACACAGATATCCTATCTCTACAAAAAAAAAAAAAAAAAAATCGCCAAATTGGTTTGCTAATCAAATGGGGAACAGAGGAGGTACCGGGAGTGTCCTGGGGGCTGAGCCTGAGCTGCCACCCTCCAAATAGGACCAGCATCTGGGCATTCATGCCAGGACTCTAACCAACACCCATCCGCTGTGGGCCCTGCAGGCAGACAGGCATGGGAATGGGCAGCACCATGGCCCGAGTGGGCAGCATCGTGAGCCCACTGGTGAGCATGACTGCCGAGCTCTACCCCTCCATGCCTCTCTTCATCTACGGTGCTGTTCCCGTGGCCGCCAGCGCTGTCACTGTCCTCCTGCCAGAGACCCTGGGCCAGCCACTGCCGGACACGGTGCAGGACCTGGAGAGCAGGTGGGCCCCCACTCAGCAAGAAGCAGGGATATATCCCAGGTCACACATGCAGGGTGGGGTGGCATTGAGACTCAAGCCTAGGCTTCCTCTTCCAGCCCAAAGCCCTTTGTCCCCAATTGCCTGAGCTTCTCCTAGAATCCTTCCTGGGGATCCCAGCTCCAGGGAGCAGTAGGTATTTGGGGCAGAGAGCAGGTGTCCAGGCACAGCTAAGTGGAGACCCCCTGGGAGCCTCCATATCCCAGCCCTGGCCTGGAGGCTGCATACCCAGAGTGCTATTCTTCTGCCGCCCTGCAGGAAAGGGAAACAGACACGACAGCAACAAGAGCACCAGAAGTATATGGTCCCACTGCAGGCCTCAGCACAGGAGAAGAATGGACTCTGAGGACTGAGAAGGGGCCTTACAGAACCCTAAAGGGAGGGAAGGTCCTACGGGTCTCCGGCCACCCACACAAGGAGGAGGAAGAGGAAATGGTGACCCAAGTGTGGGGGCTGTGGTTCAGGAAAGCACCTTCCCAGGGGCCCACCTCCCTTTATAAACCCCACCAGAACCACATCATTAAAAGGTTTGACTGCGCACCATCTCTCCGTGTCTCTCTTGTCTCAAATGGAATGGCCATTCCATTTTAGTCAGCTTCCAGCCCAAGAGGCCATACAATCCCCTCCCACCCATTCCATCCCCAGGACTTTACAAACCATCCCAGAAAATTAGAAAAGACTCTTGCCTTTGCCCCTCTCTATCCCTCCCTCTTCCCTCCCCCATCCTCTAACCTATTCAAATATTTCTGTGAGATTTAGCTAAATATTTAATGCTCCTCCCTTCCCTGTCAGGCTAGAAATTGACAAGCGCTGAAATGACAGGCTGAAGTGAAAACAGCCAATCAGAGGCTTTGTTTCAAGCTCCCCCAACTCTGTGAGAGCAGGTGGAAACCTCTGACAGCAAAGGAGAAGAAAAAAGACAACAGCTGGCCAGGGGTGGTGGCTCACACCTGTAATCCCAGCATGTTGGGAGGCCAAGGTGGGTGGATCACTTGAGCCAGGAGTTCAAGACCAGCCTGGGCAACATAGCGAGACGATGCCTCTATTTAAAAAAAAAAAAAAAAAAAAAAAGACAACAGCTGTGACTTCAGGATGTTGGCCCCTCTAGCAGCATGGTCAGGATGATGGAATCTCTAGATTCCAGCGGGGTCTGGACTGAAAACCCACTCTAGATTAGCCTGCTAGCTAACCTAATCCTGCCTGCTGCACTACCTGAGCTTTCTTGGTTGTTCTGCCTCTTGTGGGCTCTGGGCTGGTGGAGGGAAGAGAATAGGGAAGGGGGAGCAGGGAACATACCCAGCAAGACCCAGCACTGAGTGCTAACTATGTGCCAGGCACTGTCCTAAGCCATTTGCCTATATTAACTCATTCACTCCTCCCGGTAACCCTTGGAGATTACTACAATTATTCCCTATTTTACAGATAAGAAAATCAAGACACAGAGAGGTTAAGTAACCTGTCCAGTTCACACAGCTGGTAAATTGTGGAGTCAGGATTAGAATCCAGACAATCTGGCACCAGGATATGTGTGCCTGACCCCTCTGCTGCCAAGAGCTGTGAGGCACTGAAACTTCAGCCTCTTTCACCCCCAGGACCCAGCTTCTCCTCCTTCCTTCTGGGCTGAAAAGAAAAAGACTGAAAAGAAGGGGAGGAAGGGAGATGATCATGGGAAGAACCATGTGAAAGGAGTTGGGGGGAAGGCACTTTAAGGGTTACAGTCAGGAAAAGACCAGGACATCCAGCATGTGTGTCCTCAAAGGAGCTCACTTCAGGGAAGCCTGGGGCAGCCTGAGAAGGGCAGCCCGAGAAATGCAGCCCTGTTCACACCTACAGGTGGCAGGAGTGAGGCCTGCTGCGCCCTGCCATAAATGCTCGCTGGCACACTGCCTGGAACCCTATCCCCAGCAGCCAGCCTGGCCCCCGAGCCAGCCCCTTATCCCCCGGGGGAAAGTCCACATTCATTCCTTGAGCTGAACACACTGCCTTCCAGGTGGGACCCCAGGGGTTCGGGTTGACTTAGGGCAATCTGGAAAGAGGGGTTGGCCTGAAGATCCCCTGAAAAAATACCACACGGCCCGGGGAGATCTCACAGCAACTCAGACAACAGGACTCTCAGGGCAAATCTGGGCACAGCAGAAATCACCACAACCCACCTCACCTCCTGGAACATCTGGAGCCTTGGTGTTCCCCCTTGGTGCTGAAACTCCTCATGCTCCCATTGGTTGCTTGAGGGTCACCAGCCCCACTCATCCTGCAGTTTCTCAGGCAGCACTGCTCTCATGGCTGACCCTCGCGGAGCGTCTGGACTGAGACTGGGAGACGAGACACATGGATTTAGCCCTGCTTCTGCAGATCCAGGGTTTTGAGACCAGTGACTTGGCCTACCACTGGCTCCAGACCCTGCCAGCAACTCTGACATGCCTGGCTCCTCCTGCACATCTCTCATCTCTGTGCTCAGATCACCTGGTATCTGCAGATACCTCAGCAAGGATGCCCAGAGCCAGCCGTAGCTTGCCCCAGCTGCACCCCAACTGGTACAAGTCCTGGGTGCTGATTCAGCCAGCTCAGACCATTCACACAGAATCCATTACCCTAGCTCCTGGCCTGGGACTTCCTATACTCATCCTGTGCCCTTGACAAAAGAGAACCCTACCTTCCTCCCACTTCTAAGTCACCAGTAAGTGACTTCTGACCTTGCCTCCCCAAGGAATCAGCCCCAAACAGAGGCTCAGATCCCATCCTCTAGCCTTGGCCCTGAGGCTGAGTTGGGACACTGTCATGCCCCACCACAGTGGCCTCAGATGCTCTCCCCATTTTTTTTTTTTTTTCTGAGACAGTGTCTTGCTCTGTTGCCCAGGCTGGAGTGCAGTGACACGATCTCAGCTCACTGCAACCTTTGCCTCCCAGGTTCAAGCAATTCTCACTGCAATGTCAGCCTCCCAAGTAGCTGGGATTGTAGGCGCACACCACCACACCTGGCTAGTTTTTCTATTTTTAGTAGAAACAGGGTTTCATCATGTTAGCCAGGCTGGTCTTGAACTCCTGACTTGAAATGATCCTTTCGCCTCAGCCTCCCAAAGTGCTGAGATTACAGGCATGAGCCACCGTGTCCGGCCTATCTCCAGTTTTGACCACAGGTCCTATCCTCAGCCAGCTTGGCAGGGCCTTGTAGCCACCCTCAGTTTCCTGGCCAGGATGGCACACTCAGGAGGATCCTCAACTGCCTGGTCCTACAGAGTGCTCACCAGAAGCCACATTCTCAGGGCTCCATGCCATCATCCCAGGTCCCACCTTGACAGCCCCAGTTTCACACCACTCCAAGCCCCTCCCTTGGGCTCTTCTCTCCCCTTTCCCAGGAGTTTGCATGACCCATTTGGGTCATGTATAGAGCAGATGCCCAAATAGCTAAATTTCATATCATGTGGGAAGCTGAATAATGGTCCCCAAATATGCCCACATCCTAATCTCTAGAACCTGTATGTTACCTTACATGGTAAAAGGGATTTTGCAGTTGTGATTAAACTAAGGATTTTGAGATCAGGGGGTGGGTTATCCTGGATTATCTGGGTGGACCCAATGTGGTCACAACAGTACTTACAAGAGAAAGGCAGGAGATCAGAGTGAGTAGTAGCTGAGACAACAGAAGCAAGAGGGTGGAGTGAAGCAAGAAGGGATCAAAAAGAATTTTTAAAAAACACATTCAAGTCAAAACAGAGACCATAAACCTCAATTCATTCAATAATTTATCATTCAAACCACTAAGTAAACGCATTTGGTGTTGCCAAAAAAAAAAAAAAAGAAGGAACCACCAGCCAAAGAATGCAAATAGCCTCTAAAAGGCAAGGAAATGGATTCTTCCCTAATGCCTGCAGAAGAAACACAGCTGGGTCGATATATTGATTTTTTTTTCTTTTTTTCTTTTTGAGGCAGAGTCTTGCTCTGTCATCCAGGCTGGAGTGCAGGGGCGCGATTTCGGCTCACTGCAACCTCCACCTCCTGGGTTCAAGCAATTCTCCTGCCTCAGCCTCCCGAGTAGCTGGGATTACAGGCATGTATCACCATGCCCAGCTACTTTTTGTATTTTCTGTAGAGATGGGGTTTCGCCATGTTGGCCAGGCTGCCTCCTGAGTTCAAGTGATTCTCCCGCCTCAGCCTCCCAGATAGCTGGGACTCAGGTGTGCACCATCATGCCCCGCTAATTTTTGTATTTTTAGTAGAGACAGGGTTTCACCACGTTGGACAGGCTGGTCTCGAACTCCTGACCTCAGGTGATCTGCCTGCCTTGCCCTCCCAAAGTGCGAGAATTACAGGCGTGAGCTACCATGCCTCACCGATATATTGATTTTAGACATCTGGCCTCCAGAATTACAAGAGAACAAATCTGTGCTGTTTTAAGCCACTAAATTTGTGGCAGTTTGTTAACAACAGCAATATGAAACTGATATGCATCCCTTGTTCTTAGATTCCTCCAGGGAGGCCCCTGGAGATTTTCTTTTTCCCATGCACTATAATTTTTGTAGGGATGGGTTGTAATGTCTGGATCATCATAGGCCTCACGTCTTCCTATTGTCTTATAGCTTGTTGGATTCACAGAGTCTAAATTAGCCACCAGCCCTTGTAGACACTTAAGTTTGGGACTCCTAGACTGCTCTGTGCTACACTCCCACCACTACCATTCCTTATGTTTAAAAATTGTGAAAGGAAAATTGTGTCATAGGTGCAGGAAGCAAAAGGAAAACACTGACTGGGTAGACTCCATTGCCCCACTGCACCTCCTCTTTCAAGAAAACCATTTGGATGTTCTCTGAGATGTGACTGTCTCCATGTGGTTCATGTTGTAGTCATAGAACAGCGGAGGACTCTACTGCAAAAATGCTGTAGTAATGGCCAGGCGCAGTGGCTCATGCCTGTAATCCCAGCACTTTGGGAAGTTGGGGGGGGCGAATCACCTGAGGTCAGAAGTTCAAGACCAGCCTGGCCAACATGGCGAAACCCCATCTCTACTAAAAGTACAAAAATTAGCTGGGCATGGTGGTGGTTGCCTGTAATCCCAGCTACTCAGGAGGCTAAGGCAGGAGAAGCTTGAACCTGGGAGGCGAAGGTTGCAGTGAGCCAAGATCGCACCACTGCACTCCAGCCTCGGCAACAAGAGCGAGACTCCTCTCAAAAAAAAAAAAAAAAAAAATTCTGTAGTAATAAGCTAGATGAACTTGAGGCTCAGCTTTCCTGACTCACTCTAGTGAGGTCTGCTCCTCCTAACCCCTCCCGCAATAGAATCCTGCACCCCAGTAGCAATAGTAAGTGCCATGTGAACCACACCCACAGAAGAGACCAAGCAGCCTGTAAGAGCTGAATGTAGGGTTTACATGTAGGTGGCAGACAACGTTGAGTCTGGATGGATATCCAGAACTGTGGCAGCCATCCTGTAACCCAGAGGGAAACCAGAGCATGGACTAAGGCAACGAATGAGGATATTATAATGGAAAGATGGAACTAATCTGGGGTTTGATGATTTAACCCCACCGATTTAATCAATACTGGCACTACCTACCTCTATTCTGATTGTTAAGGGTAACAATTTAAGTCCTCCTTATACTTTAAGCCAGTGTGAGTTCATTTTTCTGTGATTTGTGGTCAAAGATATCTTATATTTTTACAGCTTTATTGAAATACAACAGACAGACAATTAGTTGCTCAGGTGGTGGTGGTGGTGTTGGTATTGTTGAGACGGGCTCTTGCTCTTGGCCCCAGGCTGGAGTGCAGTGGTGCGATCACAGCTCACTGCAGCCTCAACCTTCTGGGCTCGAGCAATTATCCCACGTCAGCCTCCCGAATAGCTGGGACTACAGGCAAGGGCCATCACTCCTAGCTAAAGTTTGCACTTTTTTGAAGAAACAGGGTCTCCCTATGATACCAAGGCGGAGTCGCTCATATTTACAGTGTAAAATCCGATGCGTTTCGACGCATGCATACATCCATGAAATCATCACTACAATCAAAACAATGAACATATCCATCACCACCAAAAGTTTTCTCACGCTCCTTCTTCGTGTGAACATAGGTTTCTACTTCTCTTGAACCAGATTCTTTTGCTCAGATTAGTTTCATCTTTCCATTATATTATCCTTAAATATCAAGGAGTGGAATGGCTGAGTACTATCTAAGGTGTATGTTTAACTTTTTAAGAAATAGCCAAACAGCCGGGCGTGGTGGCTTACACCTGTAATCCTAGTAACTCAAGAGGCTGAGGCAGGAGAACCCCTTGATCCCAAGAGTTCAAGACCAGCCTGGACAACATAGCAAGACCCTGTCTCTAAAAAATAAAAATAAATAAATAATTTTAAACCATGTTTTTAGTAGAGACAGGGTCTCGTCATGTTACCCAGGCTGATCTCAAACTCCTGGCCCCAAGTGCTGGGGTTATAGGCATGAGCTATCACACCAGACAAAATTTTACAAAAAGAAATAGCCAAACAATTTTCTTAACATTTTATATTCCCACCAGCAGTATATGAGAGATCCAGTTGTTCCACATCTTTGTCAAAACTTGGTATGATTGCTTTTTTTGTTGTTGTTTTTTGAGATGGAGTCTCTCTCCGTAGCCTAGGCTGGAGTGCAGTGGTGTGATCTCTGCTCACTGCAACCTCCACCTCTTGGATTCAAGCAATTATCTTGCCTCAGCCTCCTGAGTAGCTGGGATTACAGGTGCATACCACCACACCCAGCTAATTTTTTTGTATTTTTAGTAGAGATGAGGTTTTGCCATGTTGGCCAGGCTGATCTCGAACTCCTGACCTCAAGTGATCCACCTGCCCTGGCATCTCCAAGTGCTGGGATTACAGGCATGAGTCACCATGCCTGGTCTGATTGCTGTTTTTAACTTAAGCCATTCTAGTGGATGTGTACTGGTATCTTATTGTAATTTTAATTTACATTTCTCTGAAGACTAATGATCTAAAGCAACTGTTCACTTGCTTATTTCCATCTAGACCTCTTCTTTGGTGAGGTGTCTGTTAAAAAATTTGCACATTTTAAAATTTTGATTGTTTGTTTCATATTGTTGAGTTGGAAACTTTTTATATATTTCAAAAACAAGCCCCTTGCCAGATATGTGTTTTGCAAATGTTTTCTCCATGTTTACAGTTTGCCTTTTCAGTTTTATAACAGTGACTTCTGAAGAACAGAAGTTTTTAAACTGTGATGAAGTCCAGTTTACTGATTTTATAGTTAATGCTTTTTGAGTCTTTTTTTTTTTAATCTTTGCCAAACCCAAGGACACTAAATTTTTCTCCTTTTTTTAATAGAAGTTTTATAGTTTTAACTTTTATATTTAGGGTCTATGATCCAATTTGAGTTATTTCTGTAAATGATATGAGGTAAACAGATTGTGGTTCATTGCTTTTTGCATATGGATATCCAATTGTTCCAGCACCATTTGTTGAAAGATTTTCTTTTCCTCATTGAATTGTCTAAACACCCTGGTTGGAGATCAGTTGGCTACACATGTGTGGCTCTATTTCTGGACTCTATTTTGTTCCATTGATCTATTTGTCTTTACATAAATCCCACACTGTCATAATTGATGTAACTTTGTAATTAGCTTTGAACTCAGACGGTGTAGATTCTCTAACTTTGTTCAATTTTTTCAAAGTTGTTTTGGCTAGTCTGCATGCTTTGCATTTCCATATAAATTTTAAAATCAACTTGTACATTTCTACCAAGAAAACTTCTGTGATTTTTATTTGTATTATGTTGAATCATAAATCATCTTGGGAAAAACTGACATCTTAATAATATTGAGTGTCCCAATCCATGATATAGTTCTCCATTTATCTAGGTCTTCACAATGATGTTTTGTATTTTCATTGTGTAGGTTTTGTACATCTTTTGTCAAATTTATCCCTACAGATTTCATATTTTTATACTATGTTAAAAGAAAAACTTCAGACAAAATAAATGTAACAGATTTTATAGCATTAAAGCATTAATGAATTGGGCAGCACTCGAAATCAGAAGAGGTTCATGTAGCTGCACTTAAGCACTACAAGCAGATCTTCATAGTCTGAACACAAAAGTAAAGAAATAACTTAATTGCCTACAGGTAGGCATTTGTTTTGTTTTGTTTTCTTTGTAGACACAGGGTTTCACCATCTTGACCAGGCTGGCCTCGAGCCCCTGGCTTCAAGTGATCCCCCACCTTGGCCTCCCAAAGTGCTGGGATTACAGGCATGAGCCACCATGCTCAGCCACTATTTGTCTTATTTGGGTATGATCTGGTGGAAAGTTCCTAGCTGTATAACTAATGGCTAACTGGCTATTTGTGATTGGCTGAAGCTTGGTATCTGTTTTGGTTTTGGTTTTTCAAAATTAATTAGTTACAAAGAATGCCTCTAGGTTAAGTTTCAGTTTGCTCATGTAAGGGTTCTGGATACAGAAACAATTCCAGGTTAATAACTTCCTGCTTATTTTGCTTTAACAGCTATTATGAATGGTATTCTTATTTCAACTACCAATTGTTTGTTGCTAGTATATAGAAATACCACTGGTTTTTAATATATCCTACTTGCATCCTGAAAACTCACTAAAATCACTTATTAGTCTCAATAGCTTTTTTGTGGATTCCTCAGGATCTTTGGTACAATCATGCTGTTTGCAAATAAAGGTATATTTTTTTCTTCCTTTCTGGAATTATTTTATTTCTTTTTGTTGCATTATTACATTGCCTAGAATCTCCAGTACACTGTTAAATAAAAGTGGTGAGAGTGAATATCTTTGTCTCTGAACTTAGAGGAAAAACACTGTCTTTCACAATTTAGTATAATGTTACCTATATTTTTTCCATAGTTGTCTTTTATCAATTATTTTTTGAGATGGGATCCTTCTATGTTGCCCAGGCTGGCCTTGAACTCCTGGGCTCAAGGGATCCTCTTTCCTCAGCCTCCTGAGTAGCTGGGACTACAGGCATGTACCACCACACCCAGCTTATCTATTTTGAGAAGTTCCCTTTATGCCTAGTTTGCTGAGAAGTTTTATCATGAATGGATATTGAGTGTTATCAAATGCTTTTTCTGCATCTGTTGAGATGATTATATGGTTTTTCTTTTTTAGTCTATTAGTATGGTGAATTATATTAACTGATTTTTTTAATGTTAAACAAATCTTGCATTTCTGGAATAAACCCCACTTGGTCAAGATGTATTATCCTTTTTATAATTTTTGTTAAATTTGATAAAATTATATTAAGAATTTTACATCTATGTTCATGAGACATACCTGTCTCTAGTTTCCCTTTTTGTAATCTTTTGTCTGGTTTTAGTATCAGGGTAATTTTGGCCTCACAGAATGAGTTGTGAAGTATTCCCTACTTTTCACCTTTCTGTAGGTGTTTGTGTAGAGTTGGTATTATTTCTTCCTTAAATGTTTGACAGAATTAATCAGTTAAGTCATCTGTTCCTGGAATCTTCTTTGTGGGGTGGTTTTTAAGTATAAATTTAATTTCATTTAACATTTCTTGCAGTGCAGGTCTGTTGCTGCTGTGTTTTTTCAACTTTTGTATGCCTGAAAAGGCATTGATTCTATTATCATTTTTGAAAGATATTTCTGCTGGTAGAGGGTTTTAGTTTGACAGATTTTCTCTTTCAGCTTTTAAAGGTATTTCTCCATTGTCTTCTGGCTTACATCATTTTTGACAAGAAATCTGCTGCTATTCTTATATTTTTTGCTTTATATGAATGTGTTTTTTTTTTCCTTCAGCTGTTTGCAAGCAAGATTTTATCTTTATCTCTGGTTCTAAGCATTTGATTATGATGCACCTTGTAGTTTTTATAACATTATCATATCAGAGTTAATTTACCTTCTTGGATCTGGGATCTATAGTTTTTATTTTGAACTTTTTTGTTTGTTTGGTTTGTTTGTTTGTTTCCTTGAGACAGTGTCTTCCCCAGGCTGGAGTGCAGTGGCACAATCTTGGCTCACTGCAACCTCTGCCTCCTAGGTTCAAGTGATTCTCCTGCCTCAGCTTCCCAAGTAGCTGGGACTACAGGCGTGCACCACCACACCCAGCTAATTTTTGTATTTTTTAGTAGAGACGGCTTTCACAATATATTGCCCAGGCTAGTCTCAAACTCCTGACCTCAGATGATCTGCCCTCCTTGGCCTCCCAAAGTACTGGGATTACAGGCATGAGCCACCACACCCAGCCTATTTTGAACTTTTTTCTGGGTCACAATAAGTTACTTTTCAAGGCTTGCTTTTAGGCTTTGTTAGGTGAGAGCAGAGATGCTGCTAATTTTTCCTCTCAAGTGATCTTTCTGAGTTCTCTACCCAGTGCCCTGAATACTATGAGTTTTGTCTTCACTGTGGCTGGTGGGAAGATAAACTGTTCCTGGCCTGTGTGAACTCTGCGAATCATCTAGGTTCTTTCACCAAATGTATGCATCAACCAATACTCACCTAAAGATTCTATGAATAACAAAACCCCCTACAAATCTCCAGTGCTCTATGCAGCTCTCTCCTCTCCAGTCCTCTGCCCTGTGAACTCTTGCCACCTGGGTCTCCCCAGACTCCCAACTTTGTTTCCTAAACCCAGGGAGACTTCTGGGCTCTGAGTAGATCCCCTCTCCCTGTTCTGCAGCCTGCAGAGTTTCTCCAGGAAGTAAACTGGTTCATAAGGCTCATTCTGTTTGTTTCCCTCTCTCAGGAACAACTGTCCTGAACTGCCTACTGTCCAATGTCTAAAAACAGTTATCATACACACCTAATTTGTCAGGTTTTTTTATTAGTTAAAGGCAGGAGAGCATTTACTATTTACTAGTCCGTGTTGCTCCATCTTGGTTGGAAGCAGAATCCTAACAACTGATATATTATTGTAGTCTCATGACTTCTTGCCAAATACGTTTCCATAAACAGAAATGATTGAAGACATTAAAGACAATATTTTCTTATTTCTATACATAGCATAACGACGGCATTGCAACAGAACTAAAGAAGAAGACATCACTCAGAAATCCTTAACTTGGTTCCAGCTGTCAGAGGCATTCAAACCAGAGCAACTCCATCTTTAATAGGGGCTGGGTAAAGTAAGGCTCAGACCTACTGGGTCACATTTCCAGAAAGTTAGGCATTCTTAATCACAGGATGAGATAGAAGTTCGGCAGGATTGGCAGCACAAGATACAGGTCATAAAGACCCTGCTGATAAAATAGGATGCAGTAAAGAAGCCCACCAAAACCCACCAAAACCCACCAAAACCCACCAAGGCCAAGATGGCAATGAAAGTGACCTCCGGTCATCCTCACTGTCCATTATATGCTAACTAACTATAATGCATTAGGACGCTGAAAGACACTCCCACCAGCACCATCACAGTTTACAAATGCCATGGCAACATCCAGACGGTACCCTATATAGTCTGAAAAGGGGAGGAACCCTCAGTTCTGGGAATTGCCTGCCCCTTTCCTAGAAAACTCATGAGTAATCCACCCCTTGTTTAGCATATAATCAAGAAATAACCATAAAAATAGCCAAACAGTAGCCCTCAGGGCTGCTCTGCCTGTGGAATAGCCATTCTTTTGTTTGCTTATTTCTCTAATAAAATTGCTTTCACTTTATCCTATGAACTCACCTGAAATTCTTTCTTATGTAAAGTCCAAGAACCCTCGTTTGGAGTCTGGATCAGGACCCCTTTCCAGTAACACAGCTACATGGAGGATGAAGTGGCAGGATGGCTTGAGCTCAGGAGGTCAAGGCTTCATTGAGTTGTGATCGTGCCACTGCACTCCAGCCTGGGTGATAGAGTGAGACCCTGTGTCAAAAAAAGAAAAAAAATGCAACTCTTCTGCACCACGTATGGAACCAATTGAGAGACACAGCTGTCAAATACCTTACCATGTGGCCAAAAACATAAAAAACACATGCTCTCTGAAGGTAAAGAGGGCCCAAAAGAAAAGAAGAGGAAAGTAGCTATACATGCCCTGTTCCTTCTCCCAGATTCACCAAATAACCCACTCCTTATTCCATAAGGAAACAAGAAGCCAGAAGAATGGAAGTTTTTCCCTCTACTCGCTACCCAGCATCCCCCTTTAGAGAGGAAGAAAGACACTTTCAATTACACAAGGAACACTGTTGTTTTAAATGCATTCAGAATGGAAAAGGAAAAGTTCCAGTCATCAGGAAATAACAAACTTCCAAAACAACTCTCCCATTGTAAAAAAAAAAAAAAAAAAAAAAAAAAAAAAAAAAAAAAAAACTAGAAAACTGGGCCGGGCACGGTGGCTCACGCCTGTAATCCCAGCACTTTAGGAGGCCAAGGCGGGCAAATCATGTGGTCAGGAGTTCGAGACCAGCCTGGCCAACATAGTGAAACCCTGTCTCTACTAAAAATAAAAAATAAAAATAAAAAAAATAGCCAAGTGTGGTGGCAGGCACCTGTAATCCCAGCTACTTGGGAGGCTGAAGCAAGGAGAATCACTTGAACCCAGGAGGCGGAGGTTGCAGTGAGCCAGGATCGTGCCACTGCACTCCAGCCTGGCAACAGAGAGAGACTCCATCTCAAAAAAAAAAAAAAAAAAACCTAGAAAACTGAAGGAAATGTGGAAAATAACAATGTTCAGACATCGGACAACAGGCAGAGAAAGACTGTAATTTCTGTGAGAAGGGAAACAGATAATCTAAGGCCTACTATTAGGTTGATGCAAAAGTAATTGTGGTTTTTGTCATTACTTTTAATTGCAAAACCCGCAATTACTTTTGCACCAACTTTTATCACCCAGGCTTTCTTCCTGGGAGCAACTTCCAGACTGCAGTGTGGAGATGTGGAATCCAAACAGAGCCAGCAACCTCACTGAGCTGAGGAGAATAAAAGAGAAGTTCAGGATGGCCAAGGCAGCTAGATTTCTCAGGAGAGAGCTATGCAAACAAATCTGCAGAATATAAAAAGTACTCCTACAACTCAATAAAAAGAAGTCAAACACCCCAATTCAAACATAGGCAAAAAAATTACACATACACTTCAGCATGGTAGATATATGAATAGCCAATAAGCACATGAAAAAATGGTCAACATCATTAGTCATCAGGAAAATGCAAGTTAGACCACAATGAGATGTCCCTTCATATTCATATAAATGGCTAAAATGAAAAGACTGCACATATCAAGATGTCAGCAAGAATGTGGAATAACTGGAACTCTCATCCATTGCTGGTAGAAATGTAAAATTTGGAAACACTTTGGAAAACAATTTAACAGTTTCTGATAAAGTTAAATATATGACCTAGCAATTCCACTTCTAGGTATTTACCCAAGAGATATGAAAGTACATGTCCCCTCACTATACATAAATGTTCATGGCAGCTTTCTTTATAATAGCCAAAAACTGGAAACAACACAAATGTTCATCAACAGGTGAATGAATAAGCAAACTGTGGTTATACATACAATGGAATACTATTCAGTATTAAAAAGGAATGGGGCCAGGCGCGATGGCTCACAACTGTAATCCCAGCACTTTGGGAGGCTGAGGTGGGCGGATCATGAGATCGAGACCATCCTGGCCAACATGGTGAAACCCCGTCTCTACTAAAAATACAAAAATTAGCCAGGCGTGGTAGTTCACACCCGTAGTACCAGCTACTCAGGAGGCTGAGGCATAAGTATCTCTTGAACCCAGGAGGCGGACGTTGCAGTGAGCCGAGATGGCACCAATGCACTCCAGCCTGGGCAACACAATGAGACTCTGTCTTTAAAAAAAAAAGAAAAAAAAAATTGTCAGAGCTTGTAAAAATGTACCGCCAAAATTGATGCATTTTATTGCATATACTAAACCCTAATAAAGTTTTACTCAGGTGCATGAACCATGTTCAACTAATCAGTACTCCTACCTAGGGCCTTGACTCTTGCGATAGAACACAAAGCTGCAGGAACATTTGGGAAATGACACACAATAGCAATGACTGTGAGAGTCCAGGGAGGAGTGGAAACCTCCAGGGAATACTCCAGTGGCATCCTAGCCAAACTGTTTCCTGGCCTCCCTCAGCTCCTGCCCATTTCTGAGCCAGATTCTCATCAATTCCATGAGCAGCCCATTATCCTTCCAGTGATTTTTCTATAGCTTACATTAGCCACAGTCTGTTTTTGTTGTTTACACCCAACAACCCTGACTAATACAGCCATTCTATCACTCAGCCTAAGAGGCTTCCCTGGCTTCAGTTTCCCTGTGCTTCTGGGTTATGGCACTTTTTTATGGCTTTTTGTTTGTTTGTTTGTTTTGAGACGGAGTTTCGCTCTAGTTGCCCAGGCTGGAGTACAAAGGCGCGATCTCGGCTCACCACAACCTCCATCTCCCAGGTTCAAGCAATTCTCCTGCCTCAGCCTCCCAAGTAGTTGGGATTATAGGCATGCACAACCACACTCGGCTAATTTTCTATTTTTAGTAGAGACGGGGTTTCTCCATGTTGGTCAGGCTGGTCTCGAACTCCTGACCGCAGGTGATCCACCCACCTCGGCCTCCCAAAGTGCTGGGATTACAGGTGTGAGCTGCTGAGCCGGCCTTTTTTTTTTTTTTTTTTTTTTTTCTCAAGAGGGCATCTCCACTGTTGCCCAGGTTGGAGTGCAGTGGCGCAATCTCGGCTCGCTGCAACCTCTGCCTCCTGAGTTCAAGCGATTCTCCTGCCTCAGCCTCCCAAGTAGCTGGGATTACAGGTGCACACCACTACGCCCGGCTAATTTTTTGTATTGTTAGTAAAGACATGGTTTCACTATGTTGGCCAGGCTGGTCTCGAACTCCTGACTTCGTGATCCACCCACCTCAGCCTCCCAAAGTGCTGGGATTACAGGTGTGAGCCACCGTGCCCAGCCCAGGTTATGGCTCTTATGATGGAAGTATTAGCCAGGACCCTTTCAGTTGTAAGTGACACAAAACTAACTGGCTTAAGCCCCTGCTCCAGAAAAAAAAAAAAAAAAAACAGAGAGCAGATTTGCTGGCTTCCATGATTCAGGCACCCAACATCATCATGGATCCAGGTTCTTTTCAACCCTCTCCTCAGCAGGTCAACAACTCCCATCATGACAGCAAGAGGGCTGCAGTGGCTATAGGCATCACCCCCCCACACACAGCATCCAAAGGCAGAAAAGGAAGTTACTCCTCACATATCTGTTTGGAAGAACAAGACATCTCTTTTGAAGACCTTTCCCAAAAGCCACCTCCCCCACAATGGGCTTCCTGCCACATTTCTTGGCTAGAATTGTGTTACATTACAGATATAAGTGACAGCCTTGGGCTGCCATAACAAAATACCACAGGCTGGGTGGCTTAAACAACAGAAATTTATTTTCTCACAGCTCTGGAGGCTAGAAGTCCACAATCAAGCTGTCATCAGGTTTGGTTTCTCCTGAGGTCTCTCTCTGGCTTGCAGATGGCCGCCTTCCCACCATGTCCTCACACGGCCTTTCCTCTGAGCACGTGCGTCCCACCCTGCTGTCTCTCTCTCTTCTTGTAAGGACACCAGTCACACTGGATTAGGGCCCCACCCCATGACCTCATTTAACCTTCATTACCTCCTTAAAGGTCCTATTTCCAAATATAGTCACATTAGAGGTTAGGGCTTCAACATATGAATGAGGGGGACACAATTCAGTCTATAACAAGGGCCAAGATGTCAGAACACCTGGATTCACCTGGGCCCTGTTCATGGCGCAGACCCCAGTATGCCCAGACCCTTGAAGAATGTTAAAGCACCTGATGGCTCTTTATCATGTCACATATACTGGTACAATTCGGGAAAGGGGAAAAACAATGGGAGTGGATTAGAGAGATTATAATGAGAAAAGAGACCCTGCTAACACAAACCTCTAACAAAGAATTCCTCCTTCAAGTGAAGGCTGAGCTGTGTCCTGGCCCTCGTCTAGGGCTGAAGGCCCAGGCTCCGGGATTCGTGCAGAGGTGATGCTCACAGGTTAAGGATACAAAAGCCCATGCATCACGGCATTTCTGCATGGGCTCTTCAGAGTCTCCCCAGTTCAGTCTGGCTCAGAGTGAGGTAGGACCTGGCCCTGAGAAAGGAGAGCTCAGCTCAGGCTTCATGCTCACCCCAGCTTGGGCCCCCCTTCGCCCTTGGTGCTTTCCCTTCCTCCCCACCTGTTCCAGTGTAATGAAGAGACTCAAACACGTCCCTCCTTCACAGGAAGGTACTTTCCTCTGCCGAATCCAACTTGACTTGCCCATTCGACCTCCTGGAACAAACCATTGACCTGATGAGTCTTATAATTAAATGTCTGACTCTGAAGTCAGTTTAACTTGGTGCTTCAAAAGAAGTTATAAAAACTACTGGGCCAGGCACGGTGGCTCACGCTTGTCATCCTAGCACTTTGGGAGGCCGAGCCAGGCGGATCACCTGAGGTCAAGAGTTCAAGCCCAGCCTGGCCAACGTGGTGAAACCCCGTCTCTACTAAGAATACAAAAATTAGCCAGGCATGGTGGCAGGCACCTGTAATCCCAGCTACTTGGGAGGCTGAGACAGGAGAATCACTTGAACCTGGGAGGCGGCAGTTGCAGTGAGCCGAGATCGTGCCATTGCACTCCAGCCTGGGTGACAAGAGTGAAACTCCATCTTAAAAAAAAAAAAAAAAAAAGAAAAAGAAAAAAACAAACAAACTACTGCTAGCCATTAGGAGGCCTAGGGCTACAGCAGACCCAGGAACTGATGAGTGCAGGAGACAAAGGCAGCCCCTCTCCTCCCCTCTCTTCCCCCTCCACCGGAAGAAAGGAAACGCATTGCTTGATTTGCAGACCCAGCCCCCAGCCACTTGACCAGGCCTAGTTCCATGGCCTTCAATGACCTCATGCAGCAAATGGGGGTGTCAGCTACTTCCAGCAGATCCAAGTCACCCTGGCGGTCCTCCTAGTGCTCTCCTGTGTTTGCACACTACTCTGCAAAACTTCACTGCCACTGCCTCCCCCCACCCAACCCCTGCTGCCCCCACCTGCCAACGCCAACCTCAGCAAGGACAGGTGGCTGGAGGCTTGGCTGCCCCAAGACTGGCAGGTGTGACCTCAGTCCTGCCTCCACTTCACCTCCTCCCAATGGGGGCCACCTTTTCCTAATGACACGGAGGCCAACAACATGGGGCCATAGAGCCCTGCACCAATGGCTGGATTTATGACAACAGCACCTTCCCGATGACCACTGTGACTGAAGTGAGGATAGCTGGGCCCTCTGCCCCCTTCCAACCCCTGTGCCCTCATCTCACCATCCCACCTACAGACGCAGACTGTGCAACCTTGACCCAAGTTTGTCTGAATTTGGGAAGACCCTGGAGCTTCGAAGAGTTTTACCCAGGATGGAGCTAGGGAGCTTCCTGGCAGAGGAGACATGAAGTCCTTGCAGAGAGCTGCTCCCTGCCTCCCAGCCCCCACCAGAGAGAGACACTGCTACAGGAGTTAAATGTTCTACTTCATTTTCTCAAAATGTCAAAAAACCCTGAGGGATAAGACAATCCCGTAAGGTGAAGAGGTGATACAGAGAAAGGGAGAGAGGAGGAGTGCAGGTGGTGAGGGCAAAGGGGACATTTCTGAGCAGGGGATTCTGGACTCAGAGTCTTAGAAACAGAAACAGTTTGCTGACTTCATCTAGAAATAGATCTTAGCAGCTGGGGCCAGGAGATGGAGAGCAGCCAAGGAACTAAGATGGGAAAGAGAAGATGGTTATGGGGCGGTGGGGGGGTGGGGTTGTGGGGGGGGGCAGGGGGGGTCCTTTCATCCCTAGTGATTTAATGCCCCTCCCCGTAAACATACACACACACACACGTGCAATTGTAGTCACCCTGGCCTGCTGAGTGGTTCATCAGGCTGCATTCTGTTCTTAGTAGCTGTCACATTGATCATGTTCTCAACATCTGTTCCAGTCAATGGTCTTTTGGTCATAAAGAAGAGAAACCCCGTCGAATCAGCTCTTGGGAAAAGAGGGCATGGCTGCAAGGATACAGAGATTACAGGGAATTCAAGAACAAGAAACAAAGTGTGTTCAGGCCTCATGGAAACTGAAACCAGGAAATGGAGCACGAGAGGCATCTCCTTACACTGACTCCATTCCTCTCTCCTACTTAAATCCATTTCACCTGTATGCTCTTCTTAAGGGATGACCACCAGTCCCAGCTCTGATTCATTATTTCTCAGATCTAGAGCCCATCAGCAACCAGAACATTTCTATGTATCTTAATTCACATTCCTAGAACAGGCTCTGATTGGCTTAGTGCCTCATATTGATGCGCCTCCCAATCCCTACTTAAGTCAGGTGTCCACACTTCACCTTATCAGTGTGCCAAAGGGGAGCGTAATGAGATTTTGCTGGCCCATTGTCCATTAGTCACAGCTGTGCAAAGAAAAGATGCCCTTGGCTGGGTGCTCACGCCTGTAATCCCAGCACTTTGAGAGGCCGAGGCAGGCGGGTCACCTGAGGTCGGGAGTTCGAGACCAGCCTGACCAACATAGAGAAACCCCATCTCTACTAAAAATACAAAATTAGCCAGGCGTGGTGGTGCATGCCTGTAATCCCAGCTACTCGGGAGGCTGAGGCAGGAGAATCACTTGAACCCAGGAGGCGGAGCTTGCAGTGAGCCGAGATCGCACCATTGCACTGGAGCCTAGGCAACAAGAGCGAAAAAAGAAGAAAGAAAAGATTCCCTGAGAAGGGCTGCAGTCAGGCATAGCCCCCCGAAACCTGCCTCATGCAGCAACTCTCTGAAACTGGTAAAAGTTAAGCAATATTCCTACTAGAAAGACCCAAGACACAGAAGCAGGAGGTAACCAATATGGCTAGTCTTCCTCTGATGCATGTAGGCATCATATGCAGTCCCCTCCACGCATAGTTATGGACACTTTCTTCATTATTTGCTAGCCTCAACCCAAGTTCTTAGACATCCTTGTCCACCCACCTTAACTTGTATGTTATCCTCCCAATTCGGCTTCCCTATTTCCCTTCTTAAACTCTACTCTCTGTGTTCCAAGGCCAACAATACTCCAGGAACTATCAACCTGCCTGTTGCTCTTCTGTTCAAAACAGCAGGCAGTTCCATCCAAAAGCCTAGATTCCTTGCTGTCCAGAGAATCTGGGTGAATGAGCATCTTGGACTTCCCTCTAAATGGGGACTCGGTAGTAATCTCCTTACCATCAGGTTATCTCAATAGGCACTGTGGATGGGACCATCGTCCACTACCACATATGGGAATGGGGTACTAAAAGGCCTATTTTATGAGCACAGCCAAGATACCTCTTCCTTGGGCCAACAATGTCAAAGCCTATGGCTGCATCAGGAGAACATCTCATTAGGAGGATGGTTAGCTTGCATGCATAACCTAATGTGAAGCTGGATTGTTAAGCAAATGAAATGGCTCATAAGCCAACAGGGGTTACTTAAGAACAAGACATTCAGGCTGGGCGCAGTGGCTCACATCTATAACCCTAGCACTTTGGGAGGCCTAGGCAGCTGAATTGCCTGAGCTCAGGAGTTCGAGACCGGCCTGGGCAACATGGTGAAACCCTGTCTCTACTAAAATACAAAAAATTAGCCTGGTGTGGCGGCGTGTGCCTGTAATCCCAGCTACTCGGAAGGCTGAGGCAGGAGAATCACTTGAACCTGGGAGGCAGAGGTTGCAGTGAGCCAAGATCACGCCATTGCACTCCAGCCTGGGCAACTATAGCAAGACTCCATCTCAACAACAACAACAACAAAAAAAAACAAGACAACAAGACATTTTATCATTCCATTGCAATGAAGACACCCCTGCCCCAAGGCCACGTGGCTGTAACTGGTAAGCACAATACAGGTAGGTCATCAGAGAAAGACAAGCCCCAGGATGCCCCTCAGGAGGAACTCCTGAAGAACCCAGTATCCCAAAGGGATACTTCAGCACTCTGAATGCAAAGCAAAAAATTAATCGATATACATGCAGGCCATGGGTTCCAATAAAAGGCCTAGCCAGGTGCAATGGCTTACTTACATAATCCCAGCACTCTGGGAGGTTGAGGTGGGAGGATCGCTTGAGCCCAGGAGCTTGAGACCAGCCTGAGCAACATAGTGAGACTCTATCTCTATTTAAAAAAAAAAAATTTAATTAGCTGAGAGTGGTGGTTCATGCCTGTAGTCCTAGTTACTAGGGAGGCTGAAGTAGGAGGATTGCTTGAACCCAGAATTCAGGGCTGCAGTGAGCTTGTTACTACAGCAACGTCAATTCTTGCCTCCTCAGAATAATTCGACTGAGGGACACAAGGCAGAAGAGACCAAGGCAAGTTTTAGAGCAGGAGTGAAAGTTTTTTTAAAAGCCTTAGAGCAGGAATGAAAAGAAAATAAAACACACTTGGAAGAGGACCAAGCGGACACCTTGGAGGTCACGTGTCACATTTGATCTAGGACTTGGGGTTTTATATGCTGGCCTACCTCTGGCATCTTGCATCCCTTTTCCAGTGGAATGCCCCCAAAAGGTTATATACCAGTTAAACTCCGCCATTTTGACTCTTAATGTGCATGCTTGAACTCACTCGCCCAACTCCTGAGATCTTGCTGAGAAGCAGCCAATCACCAGTTACAGGTGTTTTTAATCTATTGTGAAACTGCCTTTCCCTGGTGATGACTGCGACCAATTATTACTTTAGAGAGGCAGTGTGACAACTGCCTGATCATCACCTGATGGTCATCTGACATTGCTGGTAGGGTGGGGGGACCCCTCTCCTGCCCCACTCATGCCTAGTTAGCTACCTACAGTAACAAGCTATGATCGTGCCACTGCATTCCAACCTCGGTGCCAGAGACATCCTATCTCAAAACAACAACAGCAGCAACAACAAAACCCTGCCTGACCCCTCCTGTTATTTTATTTTGAATTAAATATCCTGGGTGATATGGTTTGGCTGTGTCCCCACTTAAATCTCACCCTGAATTGTAATAATCCCCACGTGGCAAGGGCAGGGCCAGGTGGAGATAATTGAATCATGGGGCAGTTTCCCCCATACTTTTCCTCACAGTAGTGAATAAGTCTCACGAGATCTGCTGGTTTTATAAATGGGAGTTCCCCTGCACGAGCTAATTAAATTTTTTTTTTTTTAATAGAGATAGAGTCTCACTATGTTGCCCAGGCTGTCTGCTACCACGTAAGACATGGCTTTGCTCCTTCTTCACCTTCCGCCATGATTGTGAGGCCTCCCCAGCCATGTGAAACTGTGAGTCCATTAAACCTCTTTTTCTTTATAAATTACCCAGTCTCAAGTATGTCTTTATTAGCAGTGTGAGAACAGACTAATACACTGGGCAATAACTAGCAACATCTATCTGAACCTGTATTCATTAGGACTCTTGTTTGCAAGTGGCTGTAATTCAATTCTAGCTAATTTGAACATAAAAGCGTTGTGTAAAGGCTCCTATTACCAAAGCAAACATGGATGATAGAGGTGGAGCTGGCTCTAGAGACATTGGGAACCAGGGTCATGTCATCAGAATTCTTGTGTGCTCTCATCTTTGCTTGTCTTTCCATGCTGGGCGTGTCTGTTGTGCACAGGATCCTTCACACAGTGGCCACTTACCATTCTGGGCTCACCCCTAATAACCTCGAAACCAGGGAGAAAAAATAAACGTTTCTGTCTCCCACCTCCAACTTTGAAACACTGATTGGCTGGCCTGAGTCATGTGCCTACTCATTAGTCCAATGACTGTAGGGCAGGGGCGTGAGTTATTATGAATGACCTAGCCTAAGTCTCCTGTTCACTCCCGCATTGCAGATGGATAACAAGCACCATTTCACCTCTCTGCTTCCTGGTTCCACTGTCATTTGTTTTCTCTTTTCCTCCTTTTCTTTCCTCTGAAGCCAGTCTCATAGCATCTGTCACTGATCACGGCCTTTATCAAGTTAGCAGTGCAGGGCTGGCCTGGGCAGTAATTCTGTCTCCCTCAAATCCACAACTGTCTCTTCTTAGGTTTTGGTTCCTGTTAGCGATAAAGTAATTCTCTATACTTGCGGCCCAGGAATACACAGAAATATGAGATCCTCAGGGGTTTCAGGTGTACATGAAGAGAACTCAGATGGTGAAAGCCATAATAACACCAAGGTGGTACAAGCCCCCATGCAACTATTGCTTTTGCAGATGAGAAGCACCTTAGAACAAACCAGAGGCTGAGATTCTTGCTAAGTATTTTGTATGCATCAGTCAATTGTTAATCTGGAAGACATGTAGATTTCATCATTAAACTGCATATAGATTTTTCTTTGCACTCCTCTGACTTCCTGCCTCTTTCCTACATTCTCTTGCTTCTTATCTTCTCATTCCTCAGTTCCTGTCCAGGCTGTCCTCATCCCACTCACCATGGTGTGTCCCACAGGCATCTCCACAGCCATATTCCATTCATGTATTTCCATTAGAGTGCTGTCAAATCAACTCCCAGTTTTCTTTGATATAACCCAGAACCTCTTTCAAATAAAAGTTATGTGGCCGGGCACAGTGGCTCACCCCTATAATCCCAGCACTTTGGGAGGCCAAAGTGGCCAGATCACCTGAGGTCAGGAGTTTGAGATCAGCCTGGCCAACATGGCGAAACTCCGTCTCTACTAAAAATACAAAAATTAGCCAGGCATGGTGGTGAGCACCTGTAATCCCAGCTACTTGGGAGGCTGAGACAGGAGAATCGCTTGAACCAAGGAGATAGAGGTTGCAGTGAGCCGAGACCGTGCCATTGCACTCCAGCCTGGGCAACAAGAGTGAAACTCCATCTCAAAATAGCAGTTATGTGAATAAAGTAGGAAAAAAAAGGCCATTCCTGTTTGGAGAAGGTGTTCAAATGCCAGTATCTCAAATTTTACATCATATGATATTTGCATCCACAAGATACTAAAAATACCACAGTAATAATTACATTCACAAATAAGGATTTCTTGCCAATAAAATCAACATTATCAAGTAACTATGCTTGAAGGATGAATTCATTTGGATATATATTAACACATTTTAGGGCCATTCCCTAATCATTCTGGTCATTCCAGTCCCTTTTCCTTTTTTCTGTTAACAAAAGAAATGACAGTTTAAAAATCCATTCAAAACTCCATATATTTAATACAAAAACAAGTTCTTAAAGAAAATGCCACAACTATTTGTCATTTTAACTTAATTTTAATGGTACATCCTTCAGCACTATGGATTTTCTACAGGGTATGGAGCTGTTTTACTCCAGTTACAAAGGAAGTACTTTCAAATCAAGAATTTTTTCTTATCTTAATTTAAAAGAACAACAAAATTATTCATCAATAAAAACAAATGGGGGCCAGATGCGGTGGCTCACGCCTGTAATCCCAGCACTTTGGGAGGCCAAGGCGGGCAGATGACCTGAGGTCAGGAGTTCAAGACCAGCCTGACCAACTTGGAGAAACCCTGTCTCTACTGAAAGTACAAAATTAGCCAGGTGTAGCAGTGCATGCCTGTAATCCTAGCTACTCAGGAAGCTGAGGCAGAAGAATCGCTTGAACCTGGGAGGTGAAGGTTGCGGTGTGTCGAGATCACACCATTGCACTCCAGCCTGGGCAACAAAAGCAAAACTCCATCTCAAAAAAAAAAAAAAAAAAAAAGAAAAGAAAAGAAAGGAAAAAAAAAGAAATGAGCTACCAAGCCATGAAAAATCTTGAGGGAAACTTAAATGTACATCACCAAGTGAAAAAAGCCAATCTGAAAAGGCTATACCCTGCATGGGTCCAAGTATATGACATTTTGCTTTTTTGTTGTTTTGAGGGGGGCAGAAGTTGTTTGTTTTGAGACAGGGTCTCACTCTCTCCCCCAGGCTGGCATGCAGTAGGACGATACTAGCTCACTGTAACCTCAAACTCCCAGGCTCAAATGATCCTCTTGCCTCAGCTTCCCAAGTAGCTAGCTAGCACTATAAGCATGCACCACCACACCTGGCTAATTTTTTTTTCACTTTTTGTAGAGATGGGATCTCACTATGTTGCCCAGGCTGGTCTCAAACTCTTGGGGTCAAGCCATCCTCCCACCTCAGCCTCCCAAAGTGCTAGGATTACAAATGTGAGCCCCTACACCAGACCCAACTGGAAAACTATGGAGACAGTAAAAGGATCAGTGATCACCAGAGTTCAGAGGGGACAAAGAGACAAATACAGCACAGAGGATTTTGTAGGGCAGTGAAACTACTGTATGATACTATGATGGTGGATACATGTCGTTATACATTTGTCAAAACATGTAGAATGGGTGTGGTGCGGTGGCTCACACCTGTAATCCCAGTACTTTGGGAGGCCAAAGCGGGCGGATCACAAGGTCAGGAGTTCGAGACCAGCCTGGCCAACAAGGTGAAATCCCATCTCTACTAAAAATACAAAAATTAGCCGGGTGTTGTGGCACGCACCTGTAATCCCAGCTACTCAGAAGGCTGAAGCAGGAGAATTGCTTGAGCCTGGGAGGCAGAGGTTGCAGTGAGCCAAGATTGTGCCACGGCATTCCAGCCTGGGTGACAGAGCAAGACCCTGTCTCAAAAAAAAAACATATATATATATATATATATATATATATATATATAATGTATAACACCAGGAGTGAACCCTAATGCAAACTCTGGACTTAGAGTTCAATATAGGTTCATCAGTTGTAACAAATACCACTCTGGTAGGCGTGTTGATAGTGGAGGAGTGTGTGTATGTAGAGACAGGGAATATATGAGAAATCTCTGTACCTTCCACCCAATTTTGCTGTGAACCTGAAACTGCTCTAAAAAATAAAATCTACTTTAAGAAACAACAACAGGCTGGGTGCAGTGGCTCACGCCTGTAATCCCAGCACTTTGGGAGGCTGAGATGGGTGGATCACTTGACATCAGGACGTCAAGACCAGCCTGGCCAACATGGTGAAACTCCGTCTCTACTGAAAATACAAATATTCGCAAGGCATGGTGGCGTGCACCTGTAGTCCCAGCTACTCAGGAGGCTGAGGGAGGAGAATCGCTTGAACCCGGGAGGCAGAGGTTGCAGTGAGCTGAGATCATGCCACTGCACTACAGTCTGGGCAACAGAGCAAGACTCTGTCTCAAAAAAAAAAGAACAAGAAAATTTACTTTATTGGTTTAGTGCCAATTGTTGTTTATTCAGGGTTACAGATAACCATAACTCTCAAATATGCTTATGCAAAAATGAAAAGTTAATGGAAGGATGCAAGAGTATTTCACAGAACACAGGGTCAGGAATCTGAGCCCAGCCTTGTGAAGGACTAAGACCACTCAACTTGACTCTCCATCTCTTCTCTGGCCCTCACTGAATCCTGGTCCTGACTTCTCTCTAACTGGATTACTTCATTTTACCCTCCCCTCTCACCACGACCTCCTCTTCCTCCTCCTCCCTCTCTCCTGTTTTCTCAACTCTACTTTCACATTGGCCCAAACTTTGGGTCCCACTCCAACGTTGGGTGTCCTTACAAATCTCGCTTCTCTGAGCCATATTTCCTTTTTTTTGAGATGGAGTCTTGCTTTGTTGCCCAGGTTAGAGTGCAGTGGCACGATCTTGGCTCACTGCAACCTCCACCTCCTGGGTTCAAGCGATTCTCCTGTCTCAGCCTCCCAAGTAGCTGGGATTACAGGTGCCTACCACCATGTCCGGCTAATTTTTGTATTTTTAGTAGAGACGGGTTTTTGTCATGTTGGCCGGGCTGGTCTCAAACTCCTGATCTTAGGTGATCCGCCCGCCTTGACCTCCCAAAGTGCTGGGATCACAGGAGTGAGCCACCGTGCCTGGCCCATATTTCCAAATTCATAATATAGACTCTTGTTAGCTCAGTCTAGCCCTGGGGTCAGGTGTCCTCAGTTGTGTTGGAAAGAGACAGGCTCAGGAGGTAAAATAAGACTTCAGGATGCCTGAGGAGAATGAGGGGTTAGTGCTCAGAATAGGAGAATAGACAGAGCAGGCACCCCAAAAGCCATCTTTTCCATACTGTAAAATAACTTGGCCAGCGCCCCGTCTGGGAAGTGAGGAGCGCCTCTGCCCGGCCACCCATCGTCTGGGAAGTGAGGAGCGCCTCTGCCCGGCCACCCATCATCTGGGAAGTGAGGAGCGCCTCTGCCCGGCCACCCATCGTCTGGGAAGTGAGGAGCGCCTCTGCCCGGCTGCCCCGTCTGGGAAGAAGTTAGGAGCGCCTCTGCCCGGCCGCCCCGCCTGGGAAGAAGTGAGGAGCGTCTCTGCCCAGCCGCCCCGTCTGGGAAGAAATGAGCAGCGCATCTGCCCGGCCGCCCCATCTGGGAAGAAGTGAGGAGCACCTCTGCCCGGCCGCCCCGTCTGGGTAGAAGTGAGAAGCGTCTCTGCCCGGCCGCCCCGTCTGGGAAGTGAGGAGCGCCTCTGCCCGGCCGCCCCGTCTGGGATGTGGGGAGCACCTCTGCCCGACCGCCCCATCTGGGAGGTCTACCACGGAGGCCAGAAGCAATGTGGGGGCTGGACGTGGTGGCTCACGCCTGTGGTCCTGGCACTCTGGGGGGCCGAGGCGGGTTGATCACTTCAGGCTAGGAGTTCAAGACCAGCCTGGCCAGCATGGCGAAACATATGAAAAATACAACAGAGAAACCAACCAACCAACCCAGTGACAACAAAACAGGTCTACCCTGGAGTCATACTCTAATTTTTTCTATTTTCCTCCCTTTCTGATCCTTTATCCCACTTTCTTTTTCTTCCTCTTCCTCCTTCTTCTTCTTTGTCAAATAGAGGATTGAGTTGTTATCACTGATCCATATAAAGTCCCTCTCTCATTTATTTTAATTCCCACTCCCCATTTCTATTCCCTGTCTTCCCATGTGCAACCTTCCTAATGTGTTTGATACGCATCTTTTTGTTTGTATGTATTTTTAGAAAATGTTTATTGTTTTGTGTGCCAAAAAAATTAATAAAAAAAAAAGAAAAAAAAATAACTTGGCCAGGCACAGTGGCTCATGCCTATAATCCTAACACTTTGGGAGGCCAAGGTGGGTGGATCACTTAAATAATCCAGTTGGAAATAAGCTGTGGTCCCCACTACTCAGGAGGTTGAAGTGGGAGGATCACTTGAGCCTCGGAGGCAGAGGTTACAGTGAGCTGAGATCGCGCCACTGCACTCTAGCCTGGGCAACAGAGTCAGACCCTGGAAAAAAAAAAAGAAGAAAGAAAGGAACGAAAAGAAGGAAAGGAAAGGAAAGGAAGAAAGAAAGAAAGAAGGAAAGAGAGGAAGAAAGAAAGAAAGAGAGGAAGAAGGGAAGAAAGAAAGAAAGAGAGGAAGAAGGAAAGAAAGAAAGAAAATAGTAACTTGAATAATTCTCACCAGGAAATAATGAGAAAGATTGTGAAGCAGGGGAGGAAGCCGCTCCTTATGTGCTAATCCCAATGTAAGATCCTCCTCCCCACCAGGAGAGACAGATTATTCTCCCCAGGCCTTGTGTGGGTGCCCATCATGCCTGGCCAAGCCTGCCTGAGGTCTCCCAAGAAGACAGTGGCAATCCTTGGATTAGAACCCAGGACTCCTGGCCAAGTGTGGTGGCCTGTAATCCCAGCAATTTGGGAGGCTGAGGCAGATGGATCACTTGAGCTCAGGAGTTCCAGAGCAGCCTGGCCAACATGACGAAACCCTGTCTCTACTAAAAACACACAAAAAATTAGCTGGACGTCGTGGCTCGCACCTGTAGTCCCAGCTACTTGGGAGGCTGAGGTGGGAGGATGGCTTAAGCCTGGGAGTCAGAGGTTGCAGTGAGCCAAGATCACGGCACTGCACTCCAGCCTGAGCAACAGAGGGAGACCCTGTCAAAAAAAAAAAAAAGAACCCAGGACTCCTAATTCCCACCCCAGAATTTTTTCCATCCCTCCAAGGTGCTTTCCTGCTCGTCTGTGCCCTCCTCAAGCAGCCACACTCTGCCAACCCAGGCTGAAGTCATGCCTGCCCTTCTCCCATCCCCATTCACAGGTTTGTCATCCAATCTGCCCACTAGCACTCCCTTGGTGGAAGGCTGGACCTCCCCCTGACGGCCCCACAGACAGTGGCCCAGATCAGTAAAAAGCAGGAAGTAGGCACCAAGCTGACTATGGAGGTGAGAACCCCGAGACCTCTGTGACACCCCTCCTGGGCTCTGCCTGCCCCCACCTTCACCCTAGAATCCAGCATATCGTGCTTCCCAGGGCAGGGACTGAGGTAAAGGGCCCCTGGGGAAACCCAGACCCTGAGCTCCATCTACCCAGGCAGGTGCTCCAAACCAATCTGCAGAAGGCCATGACCACGGGCCAAGCCCATCACTCGGTGCTGCAGTTGTACACTACCCTGCTGTTCCCTGCCTCTTCCTCTTCCTCTGTGTTTTGGGTTACATTTAGAAAGGCCTTCCTCTCCACCTAAGTATAAAACTATTCGCCTAGATTTTCTTCAAGCACATACATATTTGTTTGAGCTTTCATGTTGTATCATAGTTTCATCTGAAATTTAGTTTAACATAGGGTAGGAAGTAGAATTCTATTTTTTTTCTATTAGAAATTCTATTAGAATTATACTAGAATTCTATTTTTTCTCCAGCCTGGGCGAAAAGAGTGAAACTCCATATCAAAAAAAAAAAAAAAATGGGTTAGTGGTTGCTTAGGATTGGGTAGGGGATGGAGATGAATGTTTGGGGGATTGAGAGCTAAAGGATACCAATTTTCTGTTTGAGGGGATGAAAGTGTTCTAAAATTTACCATGGTGATGGTTGTACATATCTATGAGTATACTAAATATCATTCAATTGTACACTTGAAATGGATTACTTGTATGGTATATGAATTACATATAAATGAGGCTGTTACAAAATAAAGTATTCACCGTTATTTGAAATTCAAAAATATTAAATTCATCAGCATAGACTTGTTCATAGATTTTTTGCATCTTTTTAATGACTCTAAGTCTTTAGTTGTGTTTCTTTTTTATTCATAATATTTGCTTATGTCCTCGATCCTTCATTTTTTGATTATTGTTACTCAAGATTTGTCCATTTCATTGATATTATTAAAGACTAACTTTTTGTTTTGTTGAGCTTCTATATTATATCTTAGTTTTCTATTTAATTTATGGTATTATTGTTATTGTTGATGTTGTTGTTGTTGTTTTACAACTAAGGTAAATTGTCCCAAATACACTTAATGAACAGTTCCACCTTTCCTGGCTGGTGTGAAACACCACGCTTATCACATACTATTTCTGGACTGTTTCATCCCATTGATTTGTCTGTCTATTCTGGTGCCAATAGTGTTCTGTTTTATTCTTAGTTATAGTGTGACACATAAATGATTGTCTTCTTGTGGACAGCTTCTCACTGTGCCCTTCACCAGTGCTGAAGCAGGACACAGAACACAACACATCTCAGAGCAAAGCTTCCCCACAAAGTGTCACTAAACATTGTCGATTTTTCCAAGACTCCATGGGGCGATAAAGGAGATGCTTATATCTCATACCACACGGTATAAAAAACTTAATAGGCATTTCTGTTCTCCTTCAAATCCTTCCTTGGCTAACAGCTACACATGCTTCCTCTCTCTCCTGACTCTTCTCCCATTTAATCTCTGAGTGTCCTAAAAATTCATGTCTAGCTGTAAACTTGTATACATCACTCAGCAAAGCAAAACTGCCATTAAATAAATCTTTACTTCTTAGAATTCATCAGTTCATCAGATCAGTTGTTACTTGAGCTATCCAGTGGGGAAGAACAGACACACACACACACACACACACACACACAAAACTTCCCAGTACAATCCGCTTATAAATGCAAGCATCCACCAAAAGCTGATCTCTTAGGGCGGGGAATTAGGAGGGGAAAAAGGAGACCTACTGCTAAGTAAAAAATATTTTTTCCCAGATAATTTTTTTTGGGCGGACCGTCTCCCTCTGTCACCCAGGCTGGAGTACAATCAAGCAATTTCAGCCCACTGTAGCCTCCACCTCCTGGACTCAAGTAATTCTCGTGTCTCACCCTCCTGAATGGCTGGGATTACAGGCATGTTCCACCATGCCCAGCTAATTTTTCTTTTTGTAGTTTTAGTAGAGACAGGGTTTTGCCATGTTGGCCAAGCTGGTCTTGAACTCCCGGCCTCAAGCAATCCACCCGCCTCAGCCTCCCAAAGTGCTGGGATTACAGGCATTAGCCACCGCACCTGCCTTTCCCAGATAATTTTTAAACATTATCTAATTTCTGGCCAGGTGCAGTGGCTTGTGCCTGTAATCCCAGCATTTTGGGAGGCCAAGGAAGGCAGATCACTTGAGCTCAGGAATTCAAGACCAGCCTGGCCAGCATGGTGAAACCCTGTCTCTACTAAAAATACAAAAATTAACCAGGCGTGGTGGCGTGCCTCTGTAATTCTTGCTATTCAGAAGGCTGAGGCAAGATAAATCACTTGAACCTGGGAGGCGGAGGTTGCAGTGAGCCAAGATCACGCCACTGCACTCCAGCCTGGGTAACAGAGTGAGACAGTCTCAATAAATAAACGAATAAATAGAATTAGGGGAAGATTTTCTTATCTGCAATTGAAAGATTAAAAACTCCACTCACACACAGCACAGGGCTGATGTAAGGTCTAAAGGAGAGAAGAGATGTGAGAGTAGTTTGTCAGCTGCAATTGCTATGTAGATGTGTCATGGCTCTTACCCAGAGTATATCCTCTCTGCTCCTGCCCCAGGTCTGTAATAGTCTTCAGCTCCTGCCCCAGGTCTGTAATCATCTTCAACTCCTACAGTTCAGTCATAAGTCTGCAAAGTTTGGAAATCAGTATCTACCTGATCCAAGTATTCTTTGCAACTGTGAATCCACTATTTTATTTGCTGGGCTTTTTGGTCACCAGATTTCTGGGCCGCAGGCCTACCCAAATGGCCTCCTTGCTGCTTTCAGAGATCTATATTCTGGCTTCTGCAATGGTACTCCTGGGTAAGCACCTGCCGCACCTCTGCTCCTGTCCTAATTCTTTCCCAGACCCAGACCCAAATCTGCCCCAGGCCAGCTACCTAGAAGGGTGGAAAAGACCCAAGATTCCTTCAGACTTTTCCTAGTACCTTGCCATCATCTTCATTCCCTTCCATATCAGTTATTCCTCTGCATTACAATGGTCGTGTTAGGAAAAGACTATGCTACTGGATCTACGAGCTGCATCTTCATCTATGCAAGAGAACTATGCCTATAATAATATAGTGAGTGAGGTTTTGGGGAGGGATCCGGGGATAGGACAATCAGGCCCTAGAGCAGATTTCAAGTTGGAAAGGGCACAAAGGTCAATCAACTATTTTTTAAGGCAAGAAAGGAGGACAAAAACATTAAAATCAAGGTAAATAAAAGACAAAAGGTAAGATGATATCAATAACTCCAAACATCTCAGTCACCACAATAAATGTAAATGAATTAAATTTACCAATTCAAAGGCAAAGATATTCCAGGTAACATTTGTTTTAAATCTAGTTCATGCGGCCGGGCGCAGTGGCTCATGCCTGTAATCCCAACACTTTGGGAGGCCGAGGCGGGCGGATCACGAGATCAGGAGATCAACACCATCCTGGCTAACACAGTGAAACCCCGTCTCTACTAAAAACATACCAAAAAAAATTAGCCGGGCATGATGGCAGGCGCCTGTAGTCCCAGCTACTCGGGAGGCTGAGGCAGGAGAATGGTGGGAACCCAGGAGGCAGAGCTTGCAGTGAGCGGAGATCGTGCCACTGCACTCCAGCCCGGGCAACACAGCGAGACTCTGTCTCAAAAAAAAAAAAAAAAAAAAAAAAACTAGTTCATGCTATTTACAAGAAACTCATCTAAAGTTTTGTATATATAAATGTTAAATGTAGAGAGATGGAAAAAGATATAGCAGACAAATATTAACCAGAAGAAAGCTGATTAGCTACACTAATAGTAGTCCAAATAAACTTTAAGACCAAAAAAAGGTGCAATGGTTAAGAATCTGGCTCTGGAGCCAAAGTTTTTGGTCCAAATGCTCAGTTACCTTAGTTGTAAAACAACAACAACAACATCAACAATAACAATAATACCATAAATAAATTAAAAAGAAAACTAAGATATAATATAGAAGCTCAACAAAACAAAAAGTTGGTCTTTAATAATATCAATGAAATGGACAAATCTTGGTAACAATAATCAAAAAATGAAGAATAGAGGACATAAGCAAATATTATGAATAAAAAACAGAACTAAAGACTTAGAGTCATTAAAAAATGCAAAAAATCTATGAACAAGTCTATGCTGATGAATTTAATATTTTTGAATTTCAAATAACAGTGAATACTTTATTTCCTAACAGTAGATATGTACAACCATCACCACGGTAAATTTTAGAACACTTTCATCCCCTCAAACAGAAAATCGGTATCCTTTAGCTTTCAATCCCCAAACATTCATCTCTATCCCCTACCCAATCCTAAGCAACCATTAATCCTTTTTTTTTTTTTTTTTTATGGAGTTTCACTCTTTTTGCCCAGGCTGGAGTGCAGTGGCATGATCTGAGCTCACTGCAACCTCTGCCTCCTGGGTTCAAGTGATTCTCCTGCCTCAGCCTCCCAAGTAGCTGGGATTACAGGCACCTGCCACCACACCCGGCTAATTTTGTATTTTTAGTAGAGATGGGGTTTCACCATGTTGGCCAGGCTGGTCTCGAACTCCTGACCTCAGGTGATCCATCCGCCTCAGCCTCCCAAAGTGCTGGGATTACAGGCATGAGCCACCATGCCCGGCCCCACTAATCCATTTTCTATCTCTATAGATTTGTCTTTTTTGGACATTTCATATAAATGGAATCATATACTATGTAGTCTTTTATGACTGGCCTCTTTTAACATAATGTTTCAAAGTTCATTCATGTTGTAGCATGTATCACTACTTCATTCAATTTTATAACTAAGTAATATTCCATTATATGGAAATACCAATTTTGTTCATCCATTTATCAGTTGATAAACATCTGAGCTGTTTATACCTTTTAGCTATTATAAATAATGCTGCTATGGACATTTCTGTACATGCGTTTACATAGACATATGTTTTCATTTCTCTTAGGTATAGATTGAAGTGAAATTGCTGAGTCCATTGGGTAACAGTATCTTTAACTTTTTGAGAAACTGCCAGACTGTTTTCCAAAGTGACTACCCACAATCAGCATATATGAGGGTTCTATATCCTGACCAACACTCATTACTATCTGACATTTTTATTATAGCCATTCCTAGTGGGTGTGAGGTAGTATTTTTTTCTTCTAATTTTTATTTCAGGTTTGGGAGTACATGTACAGGTTTGCTATATAGGTAAATTGCATGGCACTGGGGTTTGGTGTACAAATGATTTTGTCACCCGGATAATGAGCATAGTACCTGAGAGGGTCGAATGTTTTTTGTTGTTGTTGTTGTTGTTGTTTTTGAGATAGAGTCTTGCTCTGTCACCCAGACTGGAGTGCAGTGGCACAATCTCAGCTCACTGTAACCTCTGCCTCCTGGGTTCAAGCAATTCTCCTACCTCAGCCTCCTGGGTTCAAGCAATTCTCCTACCTCAGCCTCCTGAGTAGCTGGGATTACAGGCGCACACCACTACACCCAGCTAATTTTTGTATTTTTAGTAGAGACAGGGTTTTGCCATGTTTGCCAGGCTTGTCTTAAACTCCTGACCTCAGGTGATCTGCGTGCCTCAGCCTCCCAAAGTGCTGGGATTACAGGCATGAGCCACCACACCCAGCCTATAAATTCAATGCAATTCTGATCAAAATCCCATTGGCCATACTCAAGAAACTGGCTAAGCAAATTCTAAAATTTACATAAAAGTGCTAAGGGCCAAGTAGAACTAAGATGCTCTTTTTGGAAAGAACAAGGTAGAAAAAATTGCCCTACCAGAAGTTAGTACATACTATAAACTCTTACTTTATCACTGTAGTGATTAAGACAGTAGATGATGGTGCAGGAAAAACAAAATAGGCCAGTGGAGATCAAGCCCAGAAACAGACCCACACATAGAAGAAACTTGAGGCCGGGCGCTGTGGCTCACGCCTGTAATCCCAGCACTTTGGGAGGCCGAGGTGGGCGGATCACAAGGTCAGGAGTTCGAGAACAGCCTGGCCAACATAGTGAAACACCGTCTCTACTAAAAATACAAAAAAAAAAATTAGCTGGGCGTGGTGGTGGGCGCTTGTAATCACAGCTACTCAGGAGGCTGAGGCAGGAGAATTGCTTGAACCTGGCACGTGGAGGTGGCAGTGAGCTGAGATCAAATCAGCACTCCAGCCTGGGTGACAGAGCAGGACTCCATCTCAGAAAAAGAAGAAAAAAGGAACTTGGGAAGTGACAGAGGAGGCACTGCAGATCACTAGGTAAAACACGGGCTATTCAATAAGTAGTACCAGGACGTGTATTTACCCACATAGGAAAGAAATAAAATGCAATCCATATTCCAACCTTAAATTCCTGCTGAAGGGAGGAGAATTTAAGACATAAAAAGTGCTAGCCAAAAAAAAAAAGTTGATAAATTTTTCTGCTTTAAAGTGTTTTAATTTGGGTCATCTGTTTTACTATATATAAGGTGAAAAGAGTAAAAGATAGAATTTACAAGGATTTGTATTCAGAATTTATAAAGAATTTCTGGAAATTGATTAGAAAAAGGATTTCTATTTCCATTAAAATAACAAAATTACACTGAAAAATCATCCCAAAAAAAAGGTATATTTTTAAATAACCTTAAAAGCACCAAGGAGCTAGAAAGATAGTAAGGAAAAGATAACTTTAAAAGCACCAAAAAGCAGCCAGGTGCGATGGCTCACACCTGTAATCCCAGCACTTTGGGAGGCCGAGGTGGGCAGATCACGAGGTCAAGAGTTCGAGACCAGCCTGGCCAACATGGTGAAACCCCGTCTCTACTAAAAATACAAAAATTAGCTGGGTGTGGTGGCATGCGCCTGTAATCCCAGCTACTCAAGGCAAGAGAATCGCTTGAACCCGGGAAGTGGAGGTTGCAATGAGCCGAGATTGCACCACTATACTCCAGCCTGGGTGACAGAGCAAGACTCCGTCTCAAAAAAAAAAAGCACCAAAGGGCTAGAAAGATAGGAAAATGGGGCCAGGTGTGGCAGTTCACACCTGTAATGCCTTTGGGAGGCAGAGGTGGGCAAACTGCTTGAGCTCAGAAGTTCAAGACCAACCTGGCCAACATGGCAAAAACCCATCTCTACAAAAAATACAGAAATTAGCTAGGTGTGATGGCATGTGGCTGTAGTCCCAGCTACTCAGGAGGCTGAGGAGTGAAGGATCACTTGACCCCAGAAGGTTGAGGCTGCAGTGAACCAAGATCATGCCACTGTACTCCAGCTGGAGCAACAGAGTGAAACTTTGTCTCAAAAAAAAAAAAGAAAGAAAGAAGATAGTAAGAAAAATCTAGGCCAATCATCTAAGGAAAAGTGCAAACCCAGAGAGGTAAGCAGAGCATCTGAGCACAAAACCAAACACTACATATAATGAGAAAATGTATATGCATTCTCTTCAGCATCAGAATCAACTATTTAACACAGTATTGGGGGGCCTGACCAATACCACTCTAGTAGGAAAGAAAAAGATATAAGAAAATTAAAAGTTGGCCGGGCGCGGTGGCTCACGCTTGTAATCCCAGCACTTTGGGAGGCCAAGGCGGGCGGATCACAAGGTCAGGAGATCGAGACCACGGTGAAACCCCGTCTCTACTAAAAATACAAAAAAATTAGCCGGGCGTGGTGGCGGGCGCCTGTAGGCCCAGCTACTCGGAGAGGCTGAGGCAGGAGAATGGCGTGAACCCGGGAGGCGGAGCTTGCAGTGAGCCGAGATCGCGCCACTGCACTCCAGCCTGGGTGACAGAGCAAGACTCCGTCTCAAAAAAACAAAAAAAAAGAAAATTAAAAGTTAAAAAAGAAAAGTTAAAAATCTCATTACTTAGAATATGTTCTAAAAATCTCATTACTTGGAATATGTTCATCTACCTAGATAAACGAACAAAATCAACAAACAAAACTAATAAGAGAGTTCTGCAAGGATGCTGGATACAAAATCAAATTACCAAAATATCAATAGCAATAACTTAGAAGCAATAATCTAGAAAATATTGTTTTGAAAAGTAAGACACCACTCAGAATAGCACCAAAAGATATATCTCATTAGAGAATTAACAAAGGACACCCTGTTAAATTTGTTTGCAGCTTTTCTTGATGCAGGAAGAAACAGAATTGAGAAGACAGCTTGGAGATAGACATGTAAATATGTAAATTTGATTATATCAAAAAGGATTTCTGCTTACTGAAGGACACATTGGACAAATTTAACAGATAGATGACAGATTGAGAGGAGAGATTTGCAACTCTTTTTTTTTTTTCCGAGACAAACTCTGGCTCTATTGCCCAGGCTGGAGTGTAGTGGTGCAATCTCGGCTCACGGCAACTTCCACCACCCGGGCTCAAGCCATCCTCCCACCTCTGCGTCCTGAGTAGCTGGGACTATAGGCACTTACCACCATGCCCAGCTAATTTTTGTATTTTTTGTAGAGACAGGATTTTGCCATGCTGCCCAGGCTGGTCTCAAACTCGTGAGCTCAAACAATCCACCCACCTTGGCCTCCCAAAGTGCTGAGATTACAGGTGTGAGCCTCTGCGCCTTTAACACTGACAAGACTCCTTCCACAAGAAAAAGAAAGGAACACAAGTAGTAGACACATGGGCAAAGAAAATGAATAGACATTTTACAGAGAAAGAAATCCAGAAGATTAATCACCACGTGAAAAATGAGATAGTGGCTGGGTGTGGTGGCTGACGCCTGTAATCCCAGCACTTTAGGAGGCTGAGGCGGGCAAATCATGAGGTCAAGAGATCAAGACCATCCTGGCCAACATAGTGAAACCCCATCTCTACTAAAAATACAAAAATTAGCTGGGTGTGGTGGCACATGCCTGTAGTCCCAGCTGCTTGGGAGGCTGAGGCAGGAGAATTGCTTGAACCCGGGAGGCAGAGGTTGCAGTGAACCAAGATCGCACCACTGCACTCCAGCCTGGTGACAAAGCAAGACTCCATCACAAAACAAAAAAAAAGAAAAAAGAAAAAAATGAGACAGCACTTTACACCCATTAAACTGGCAGCATTAGAAAGCCAGGTAAATGGCAAGTGTTACTGGCCACATTAGAATACAGGACCCCTATATCCTCACATTTCTCAAATGCACTGCTGGTGGGAGTGAAATTGGTACCACCATTCTGGAAAGCAATTGGCAACATTCACACCCACGAACACACACACACACACACACACACACACACACACTAGTAATTCCCTTCTTGGGCCTGTATCTCAGAGAACTTCTCACAAAGGCCCTTCTGGAGATGTGTACAAGGACATTCACTGCAGTATTGTTTGAGGTCGTGGGTGCTGGCAACAATCTAGATCCCCATAGCCGGGGGAATGAGTGTTTAGGTAAAATGTGGAGACCGGCACACCATGGCATAGTATGCAGCAGCAGGTAAACACCATAAAATCTCTTTAAAACAAAGTGCTGAATGGAATGAAAAATAGAATAAGATCTATTGCCTACACCACTTAGGTAAATTAAAATATTTGCAGACAAAACAATACACATTTTTTTTGAGACGGAGTCTTGCTGGGTTGCCCAGGCTGGAGTGCAGTGGCACAATCTCAGCTCACTGCAACCTCTGCCCCCCAGGTTCAAGCGATTCTCCTGCCTCAGCCTTCTGAGTAGCTGGGATTACAGGCACACACCACCATGCCCAACTAATTTTTGTATTTTTAGTAGAGACAGGGTTTCACCATGTTAGCCAGGCTGGTCTCGAACTCCTGACCTCAAGTGATCCGCCCATCTCGGCCTCCCAAAGTGCTGGGATTACAGGCATGAGCCACCAAGCCCAGCCAACAATACACATTTTACAAGAACATACACAAATAAGAGTGCACATCAAACACAATACACTAGTTGACTTTGGCAGGAAGGGAATTAGAAGTGGGTAATGGTGATAAAGGGGAATAAACATTAAAGGGTAAAACAAGGGGCCATTGCAAAGACAAAAATAGAGGGTCATGAAATGAGGAGTATGATTAATTCAACCCTCTGCACCTGACGTTAAAAGAGAACTGCAGAGAAGGAACCATCAGGTAGCTAGTTTAGATAAAATGATCAGGGCAATCAGGAAAGTATCCTCAGTAAAGATCAAAAGACCAAGTTAAAGATCAAGTCTGGGCTGGGCACGGTGGCTCACATCTGTAATCCCAGCACTTTGGGAGGCCGAGACAGGCAGATCACTTGAGTCCAGGAGTTCGAGACCAGCCTGGCCAACATGTCAAAACCCTGTCTCTACTAAAAATACAAAAATTAGCCAGGTGTGGTGGTGGGCGCCTGTAATCCCAGCTACATGGGAGGCTGAGGCAGGGATAATTGCTTGAACCCAGGAGATGGAGGTTGCAGTGAGCCGAGATCACGCCACTGCACTCCAGCCTGGGTGACAGAGCAAGGTGTCGACTCCCAAAAAAAAAAAAAAAAAGACCAAGTCTGATGGTTTTAATGTGTAAACAAAGGGACAGGGCACAAGACAAGAGAAGAGGTAGGCAGAGACCAGTCATATAAGGACTTATAAGAAGGTCAGATTGGCTGGGCGTGGTGGCTCACGCCTGTAATCCCAACACTTTGGGAGGCTGAGATGGGTGGATCACTTGAGGTCAGGAGTTCAAGACCAGCATGACCAATACGGTGAAACCCTGTCTCTACTAAAAATACAAAAATTGGCCAGGTGTTGGTGGCACATGCCTGTAATCCCAGCACTTTGGGAGGCCAAGGCGGGCGGATCCCGAGGTCAGGAGATCGAGACCATCCTGGCTAACACGGTGAAACCCCATCTCTACTAAAAATACAAAAAAAAAAATTAGCCAGGCATAGTGGCGGGCGCCTGTGGTCCCAGCTACTCGGGAGGCTGAGGCAGGAGAATGGTATGAACCCGGGAGGCGGAGCTTGCAGTGAGCCAAGATCACACAACTGCACACCAGCCTGGGCAACAGAGCGAGACTCCGTCTCAAAAAAAAAAAAAAAAAATTAGCCAGGCATGGTGGCACATGCCTGTAATCCCAGCTACTCGGGAGGCTGAGGCAGGAGAATTGCATGAACCCAGGAGATGGAGGTTGCAGTGAGCCAAGATCACGCCACTGCACTCCAACCTGGGTGACAAAGCAAGACTCCATCTCAAAAAAAAAAAAGGTCAGATTGTATTCTAGTAATACAATGGGACATCACTGGATGGTTTTAAGCAGAGAGTGAAATGATCTGAATTATGGTTTTAATTTTTAAGAGAACACTTTGGCTTCTGCATAGAGAATGGGGTGGGGCCAGGGAGTCAGGATCAAGGCCAACAGTAGAAATGGGAAGAACTGTCAGGAGGCTACTGCAATAGTACAGGCAAAAGGTGAAAATCACTTGAAGTGACATGTTTGTGTTAGTCCATTTTCATGCTACTGATAAAGACATAGCCAAGACTGGGCAATTTACAAAAGAAAGAGGTTTAATGGACTTACAGTTCCACATGGCTGGGGAGGCCTCACAATCATGGTGGAAGGCAAGGAAGAGCAAGTCATGTCTCACATGGATGACAGCAGTCAAAAAGAGAGCTTGTGCAGGGAAACTCCTGTTTTTAAAACCATCAGATCTGGTAAGGCTTATTCACTCTCATAAAAACAGCACAGGAAAGACCCGCCCCCATGATTCAATTACCTCCCACTGGGTTCCTCCCATGACACATGGGAATTATGAGAGTTACAATTCAAGATGAGATTTGGGTGGGGACATACCCAAACCATATCAGTGGTGGACAGAGGTTGTTGTAGAGATAGAGAGAAGGGAACTAACTCTGTGTGAGTTTGGGAGGAACAGCTATCCAAATTCCTATTTTGGATGTAGAAAAATAAGGGAACAGGAGGCATCAAGGATAATTCCTAGATACTTGAGCTTGAGCAAGTAGGTGGTTAGAAGTGCCATTTACTAAGATGGGGAAGTCTGGGGGAGGAGCAAGCCTGGAGGAAGAAATGAAGAGTTCCTTGACCATACAAAATTTGAGAGGCCTTTTAGACATCCAAATGAAGATGTAGAGTAGCTTGATATGTAGCCTGGAGCTGGAGAGACAGGTTGGTTAGGAATTTGTTCACAGTCACACAGTAAATTCAGATTAGAACTGGAACCTAGACTTCTTAGGTCCAAAATCATTTGCTCCTCCTTTCCTTTTAGCTCAATTAAATGCAATCATTTGACCCTGTAGCAAATGTGAAAAGAAGAAGCCAGGGTGGCAGGCAGTGTAAGGGCACCCACAAGTCCCACGGTCCTCACCAAGGTGCTCCTCCTTCCCATAGGCAGAGGGGTCTGAGCATGACAACAACTGTGACCAATGGTGGCACCATCCTAAGCCTACTGGTAGACATGGCTGCTCAGTTCTACCCTTCTCTGACTCTATTCATCTATAGTGTGGTCCCTGTGGCTGCCAGTATCATCACTGTCCTCCTGCCAGAGACCCTTGGCCAGCCACTGCCCAACATGGTGAAAAGGTGGAGAAGGACCTGGAGAGAAGGTGAGCTACACCCTCCCCCAAGCTTCTTTTGTCATAAAAGGCCAGACCAGGGGAGAGCAGGGACTTAGCCAGGGTCATGCAGCTGGTCCCTGATGGAGTCAAGGCTGAAATCCAGGCCCCCAAATCCTATTCTCACACATTGGCTGAGTCCCAGGAAACCTCCCTGAGACTCTCAGCTCTTGGAAATAGTGGGTGGCTTTGGATGTAAAGTAGGACAACTGAGCACAGAGAACTAAAAAGAATCCCCAAATTCTACTCCTGAACGCTGCTTCTCCTTCCCTCCCAGGTGGAAAGAGAAACTGGGGCAGCAGCAACAGGAACAGCAGATGGTCCCACTCCAAGCCTCCTGAGGACTGAGAAGGAGCAGAGGGTGGAGAGGAGGAGCCCTGTATCTCTTGGATATCCAGCCAGGAAGTGGATGCAGAAATGGCAGCCAGTAGAGGGCAGGGCCTGTAAGGTCTCAGAGAAATGCTTCCCATGGGCCCCACACTCCTGGCCAGACCCACCCAAGACCACTTCATTAAAAGTAACTACGGAGCCAGGCCTCTAGTCCCAGCTACTTGGGAGGTTGAGACAGGATCTCTTGGGCCCAGGAGTTCTAAGCACTATGCCGATGGGGTGTCTGCACTAAGCTCAGCATGATGACCTCCTGCAAGCAGGGGACCACCAGGTTGCCTAAGGAGGGATGAACTGCCCCAGGTCAGAAACAGAGCTGATCAGTAGTGGGATCACACCTGTGAACAGCCACTGCTCTCCAGCATGGGCAGCACAGCAAGACCTTGTCTCTTAAAAAAAAAATGCACAATTTATCCCATTGTTCCCCTCTGGCCCATACATAGTGGCCACTCCACATTAGCCAACCCTTGGTTCACAATATCCTTCAGTGATTATCTATGTAGAAAATCCAGTGGAATCTACAAAAATACTGCTACAACTAAAACATGATTTTAGCAAGGTTGCAGGTTATAAGATCAATATAAAAAAGGAATTGTGGCCAGGCACGGTGGCTCACACCTGTAATCCCAGCACTTTGGGAGGCTGAGGTGGGCAGATCATGAGGTCAGGAGTTCAGGACCAGCCTGGCCAATATGGTGAAACTCCATCTCTACTAAAAATACAAAAATTAGCCGGGCATGGTGGCTCATGCCTGTAGTCCCAGCTGCTCAGGAGAGGCAGAAGAATCGCTTGAACCCAGGAAGCAGAGGTTTCAGTGAGTTGAGTCGTGCCACTACACTCCAGCCTGGTGACAGAGTGAGACTCTATCTCAAAAAAACAAAACAAAAAGAATTGTGGGCAGGCGCAGTAGCTCATGCCTGTAATCCCAGCACTTTGGAAGGCCAAGGTGGATGAATAACCTGAGGTCGGGAGTTCGAGACCAGCCTAGCCAACATGGTGAAACCCTGTCTCTACTAAAAATACAAAAATTGGCTGGGTATGGTGGCGCATGCCTGTAATCCCAGCTACTCGGGAGGCCGAGGCACAAGAATCACTTGAACCCGGGAGGCAGAGGTTGTGGTGAGCCGAGATCACACCACCGCACTGCATCCTAGGCAACAGAGTGAGACTCCGTCTCAAAAAAAAAAAAAATTGTGTTTCTATATACTAGTAATAAACAATCAGAAATTGAAATTTAAAAAACAATGCCATTTATGATAGCATCAAAAAATATAAGGAGACAGCAAAAAGATCAGTGGTTGCCAGAGGTTCAGAGGGAGAGGAGAGAGATGAGTAAGCCAGCACGAGGGATTTTTTAGGGCACTGAAACTATTCTTTATGGTACTATAATGGTAGCTACATGACATTATACATATCAAAACCCTCAATAACCTATAAGGTAAGTAATAGCATTATCCTCAAGGTGAGGAAGGCTAGGAGATACACTTGAACCTGGAGAGTTGGCTTGGCAGAATTCAGGGATGTGTATACACACACACACACACACACGCACACACACACACACACACACCCCTTACTCCTTACCTTTCTTGCCATTTTCTCCGCTCCCTTAAAGGTTTTCTTCTGGTGATAGAGAAAAACGTTATGTCTTGCTTCTCCTCCTCCCATTTCAGTCTTTCCTGGAAGGGTAAAAGGAACTAAAATGAAGGCAGCCAATAAGGAGGCTTTGTTTGAGGCTCTTCCCCTCCCTGAGGCAGGTGCAAACATCTGGAAACAGGAGGCAAGAAGAAAGGAGAGAAGAATGCAGAGGCAGGGGGCAATAGCCCCTCCTCCCTAGGCCAGATCCTGGCTGCAGGAGCAGTTTGCCACCTTACATCTGGGCCTTTGCCCAGGAAGTTCAACCCACCAGCTAACCTTAGCTTTTCTGTTGCACTTTTGGACTTTTCTGTACCACTTCTGGACTTTTCGGTAATCTGCCTCTAGAGAGCCCTAGGCTGGCAGTAGTGAGGCCCCAGAAGGAAAAACACAGCCAGGAAAGTGCCTGAGGTCTGATCTCCTCCATCCTCCATCCTCAGGTCTTGCCTCCTCCCCAACCCCTCCCTGCCCTTCCTGGGCTGGTAGGAGCCAGTGCTGATGGCACTGGGGAGACCACATGAGCAGGATGAAAGACAACCACGATCTGCAGTCCAGGACAGAACCCAGGATGCCCGGTGCCTGTTCTGCTGCTCACATCAGGAAGGACCTGATGGTGCAGGCCACGAGGTGCTCTGGCAGGGACTGCAGAGTGGCCAGAGTGGGGTGGGATGCAAGCTGTGGCTGCCCAGCACAACAGTTAACCATTCATCAGGTCCATCTGCCCACTCAAGGCCTGCTCTGGGCTAATGAGACCCTGCCCTGGTCCTAGGAGCCTGACTCCAGCCACATCCAGAGACAGGCATGCACTGTCCCAGCCCCAAGGAGACGAGGAAGAGGGCTGGCATGACCTGCACCTGGCCCTGCCGGGGAAGGGGGCAACCATGCTAAGGCTAACCCAACACACAGGTACTAGACAGGTGCTAGATTCAGTCTCCAGACCCACCCTTCTTCCCTGCCCTAATCCCATCCCCTAGCCTTGGCCTGACGACCCCCAATCTACCAGCCCAGCCTTCAGACCCTAAACATGGCTCTGACCCACCCCCCAACCCCCCACCTCTCGGCCTTGGTGCTGCCCGAGACCCTATCACCAGGGTCAATCTAGAGGCCTCATTCTCCTGGTCCTGCTTCAGCTGAGAATGCGAGGATCTGCACGGCCTTCTCCCTCAGCTTCTCCACCTGCTGCAGCTACCATTCCTGATCAGATGGCTGATTCAGGGCAGTCCTCAACGTGAGCCAGGTGAGTGCCCCTTCCTCCACGTGGCCCCACCCCTGTCCCGGATGCCCCGCCCTTCCCTGGTCTTTAACTGCCTCTCAGCCAAACATGCACCACCACCAAGCACAGAGTTTCTGTCCATTACCTCACCAAGACTCGCTAATACAGGCCGGGCGCTAATACACGCCTGTAATCCCAGCACTTTGGGAGGCCGAGGTGGGTGGATCACGAGGTCAGGAGATCATAGACCGTCCTAGCTAACACGGTGAAACCCCCTCTCTACTAAAAATATAAAAAATTAGCCAGGCGTGGTGGCAGGCACTTGTGGTCCCAGCTACTCGGGAGGCTGAGGCAGGAGAATGGCGTGAACCTGGGAGGCGGAGCTTGCAGTGAGCCAAGATCACAGCACTGTACTCCAGCCTGGGAGACAGAGCAAGACTCTGTCTCAAAAAAAAAAAAAAAAGACTCGCTAATACAATTTCACAAGCCAGAAACGTCTTGTCCAGCCCACTGCCATCCCCTGGGCCAGGCTTCTCCACCTAATTTCTTCCTGGCGCATTGTTTGGTGTCCCTGTCCAGCCCATCCTCCCACGACCCCAGAAGGATCTTGAGTCACTGGCCTGCAGTCTAGGGCCAAGACTAGCGTAGAGTGAGTGAAGCAGTGAAGCAGTGGACTTACCTCTCCTGTCTGAGCCCTGCATGATCCAGTCTCGTTTTTTTTTGAGACAGCGTTCTGCTCTTTCACCCAGGCTGGAGCCAAGTGGCACCATCTCGGCTCACTGCAACCTCTGCCCCCCTCCCCCCACACCCAGGGTTCAAGCGATCCTCCTGCCTCAGCCTCCTGAGTAGATGGGATTACAGGCACCCGCCACCATGCCCAGCTAATTTTTTTCTATTTTTAGTAGAGATGGGGTTTCACCATGTTGGCCAAGCTGGTCTCGAACTCCTGACTTTGTATCTGCCCCCTCAGCCTCCCAAAGTGCTGGGATTACAGGCATGAGCCATCACGCCTGGCCCTGATCCAGTCTTTAATTGAAAGTTTGATATTTTATTCATCATGAACTTTTGCATTAATTTTAATTTTTAAAATACTACATTAAAATATTATTCATCATAATTGTTGAGTTTTTTGGCACCCTCTTAAATTTGCACCTCACCTCACTCTAGTCCCAACCCTGCCCTGCACACATACCTTCCTCGGCTGCCCACTGCTTAAGGGACATTCAGTGACTTTCATGACTGGCTCTGGCCAGGCTCTCTGGGCTCCTCTCTAAGTGCCCGCTGCCCCAATTCCCAAACCTTTGCATGATCTCTATCATAATCTTTATCTTGTAGAATCCTGATGGTTCATTTACTATTACCTGGCCAAAGATAACACTAGTACAAAGTCCTTGAGGCAGGAAAGTGCTTGGCAGGTTCTTGGAACCACAAGGCCAGCGTGGCTGGGGCAGAGCAGTGAGGAGTCAGTGGTAGGAAACCAGGCTCAGGAGGAAGCAGGAGCTGCTCCTGTGGGAACTGAAGCTTTACTCTGAGAAAGCTGGAGAGTCGTTAGAGCATTTTGAACAGAGGAGAGACATGATATAACTTACATATCAAAAGGGCCTGAGACAGTAATCCAGGTGAGAGACAACACTAGCAAAATCACAGTGGTTGCACTCCAGATGTATTTAAGGAAAAGACAAGAGGATTTTCTAATGGATTAGATTTGGCATGTGAGAGAAAGAACGGAGTCAAGGGTGACTCCAAGGTTTTTGGCCTGAGCTACTGAAAGGACAGGGTTGCCACCTGCTGAGATGGGCAAGGCTGCGGATAGAGCATGTTTGGGGTTTGGGATGAGTCATGACTGAGATGATTCTACACATCCAAATGGAGCTGGCTGGCAGGCAGCAATAATGACAGTGGTAATAATAAGCATAGCTCCAGCCATAGTGCTCACTCTGAGCCAAGCATTTTTCCAACACTTTCCATGTCTAAACCCATTTAATCCTCATTATGGCCCTAGGATGTAGAGCTATTATTATTCCCATTTTACAGAGGAGGAAATATTGGATAGACAAGACTGGTGTTCAGGCCGGGCGCGGTGGCTCACGCCTGTAATCCCAGCACTTTGGGAGGCCGAGGCGGGCGGATCACGAGGTCAGGAGATCGAGACCACGGTGAAACCCCGTCTCTACTAAAAATACAAAAAAATTAGCCGGGCGTGGTGGCGGGCGCCTGTAGTCCCAGCTGCTCGGAGAGGCTGAGGCAGGAGAATGGTGTGAACCTGGGAGGCAGAGCTTGCAGTGAGCTGAGATTGCGCCACTGCACTCCAGCCTGGGCAACAGAGCGAGACTCCATCTCAAAAAAAAAAAAAGACTGGTGTTCAGAGGCGAGCCTGGGCTAGACATGTACATTTGGGAGTCATCAGTGTGTGGGTGGCATCAGCTCACCTGGAAAGTGGGTATGAAGGTCCAAAGACTGAGCCCAGACAGGCGTGGTGGCTCACGCTTGTAATCCCAGCACTTTGGGAGGCTGAGGCGGGTGGGTCACCTGAGGTCAGGAGCTCAAGACCAGCCTGGCCAACATGGCAAAACCCCATCTCTACTAAAAACACAAAAATTAGCCAGGCGTGGTGGTGCATGCCTCTAATCCCAGCTACTCAGGAAGCTGAGGCAGGGTGAAGTGCTTGAACCCAGGAGGTAGAGGTTGCAGTGAGCAGAGATCATGCCACTGCACTCCAGCCTGGGCGACAGAGCAAGACTTCGACTCAAAAAAAAAAAAAAAAAAAGCTGAGCCCAGACACTCCAAAGTTCAGAGCAGGATGGCAAGGAACATCAGCAAAGGAGAATGTGGAATAACAGCCAGGGGAGTAGGAAGAGACCCAAGAGTGGGTGTCCCCAGAGGCTGAGCATAGCAAGGATTTCTAGAAGGAGGAGATGCTGAAGAAAAAGCACTTTGGAAACTGCACATTGAGATCATGATATGAGGAGACAATTTTGGGTTGGGCACTGGCCACTAACATCTGGAAACAGGAGGCAAGAAGAAAGGAGAGAAGAATGCAGAGGCAGGGGCAATAGCCCCTCCTCCCTAGGAGGGAGCCTTTGGCAAATCACAGGGCCTCAGCTTCCCCATCTGTAAAATGGTTCTTTAGAGATTCCCCAGCTAGGACACCCTGTGGCAGGCCCTATCCTCAGCACCATTTCAGGACTGAACCAGGCTTACCACCCCCATCCGTCTCCTGTCTTCTCCTTACCCTGCCCTTGGCCCCAACCCCCACCTCCCACCATTTACCTCATTAGAATTTTCTGTTCATAATCTGTAATTTTGCCTCTAAGGGGTTCCCTTACCTTGAACCAGGCTGGGGGGTTGGGGGCAGTGTTACTGTAAATAGTTGTCCTCAACTCCTGAGATTCACCCCTCACTCAGCCAGGGTGCTCAATTGCTCTCCTCTGGCCCAGGCCCCTGGCTCAGGCCCAAAAACCAAGTAGGTTGCAGCTGCAGCTGGAGAGAAGAAAGAGGCTGCCTATTAACCCCCTAGAACCCAGAATCTCAGAAACTGCTTTGGAGAGGAAGGCTGGACACCACTGGTGGGCAGCGGGACTAGGGCTTGGAGCTGCAGATTAAGGTGCAGGAGCCTGGAGCTGAGAGCCAGGAGACTTGGGGCTAGAGGCCTCATGTAGGGGATAGGGAATGAGGTCTGTTGATTGAGGGCTGAAGAGGGAGGCTTGAAGCTGAGCCTGGGAAATTTGGGACTAGGGCCTGGGATTAGGAACCAGAAAACCACGTACTGGGACTGAGGGTGGCTGTCACACTGACCCTACCAGAAGAGCCCAGACACTGCCCCTCAGGTCCTCTGGGAACTGGAAAGGACCAGGGAAGGGGCAGCGGATGAAGTTGAGCCCTCTAGGGGGCTGAGCCAGGGAGGTCATAGGAAGCCAGGCACAAGAAGGGCTCCCTAAAGAGAGTACAGTAAGGGATCCAGAGGTGGGCAGTGTCCGGGAAAGGTTGGGGCCAGGGAAAAGAATCCTTCAAGGAGGCAGGAGTAGAGGCCAAATGGGTGACAGGTGGTGCCTAAAACTATCACATCAGAGCTGGAGGTTTTCTAGATAAGCCAGTCCAGAGTGACCCACCTGTGTTCCTCAGAAGCCAGTCCTATGAGACACTCCATGTAAAAAAAGATCCTGTGGAGAAATAAGTTTGGGAAATGCTGATCGTTCTCTTTGCCTCTCAGAGACTCTCAACACACGTTTGCCATTTATTTGTTTGGAGAGGTTCCTACAGTAAAGAAAGCCTAATTAATTTCCCATTTCATCACACAGGCCTTTTTAAAAAAATAAATAACACCTACTAACATCCACAAAATAAACTGAGGAACACTGGGCTAGCCTGAGTTCCCATTTTACTTTCAGAGAAACTGAAGCTCAGAGAACGGAGGGATCTGCCAGGCCACAGAACAGAGTCAAGCCCCAGGTGTCCCATCTTCAAGGAACATCAGAGCTGGGAAAGCCCACTGAGGCTACCAAGTCGAACTCTGCCTCCATCTCCACTCCATGTACAGAACAGTAGACTGAGGTTGGGAGAGAGGCCATGATCCTCTTCTACAAGGCGCTAGACAGGGCCCCGCGACTTGACTCAGTCTGGCGCCCTGACATACCACACAACCTCCAAAACCAGATCACCCTTCCTGGGCAGGCCTGCACCCTCCGCATAGGGCCAGCTTCTACTGACCATCCTTCTACCTTCCTTCACCTTTTTATCCTGTTCCTGGGAAATGCATGCGCCCAGTGTGCCCTAATACCTTTCCCAAAATCATTTTGTCTCCCCAACAAGCTCATAAGCCCCATGGTTTCTGGGCTCTGGTTTCTCCTATTCCCTTCCCAGTGTTGAGCACGGGCCTAGACTCCAGTCTGAACCCTTAGGGTGAAGCTTCACTACCAATCTGGAGGAGGCAGGACATGCTATGGGCTGCACTATGTGGTTTTTAAACTAGTGAAACTCTGGTGACCTGTCCCCTGAATGCAGGGCAAGGGAACAAAGGGTCCCCATAAGGAGAGCTACAGCTGGGGCTGGGCTTTTACTCATGTGTTCCTTCAGGCTAGGCTGTTATAACAAGAAAACTAGAGCAGAATGGGTATGTGCTCAAGAGAGAAGTTGTTCAACGCCTGGGGGAAAGACACAGGGATACAAGTGAGGAGGCTTGGGCCCAAGCGGAGCTGTCCCGCACCATCCAAACCCCAGACGGACCCAGCCCTGCTCCTCCCTCTCTCCCTGCATTGCTACCATTTCCTGTTGAGAGGTTGCCCTTTGGGAAAAGCCTTCCTTCCTCCTTCCTTCATTCCTTCCTTCCTTGGACAAGGTCTGGAGCTGAGACACACCCAGCCCCACTGTCTCTGTGGAAAGGGGGCGGGGGCAAGAAGGACAGGGAAGGTTGTCTACATGCACCCTATACCCTCTGGCTAGGCACTGCTCATTCTCGGTCTCCTTGAGGGGCTTCTTGCAAACCCCTAAGATCCCCAGGGAGCGAAAGCTCTGGGCGGCAGGCCCCTCTCCCTGCCCCGGCCTCCAGCTGCAGAGCTCAGGTCCTAACTCGATTGTGCACCGTTAATCACTGCGTATGCCTGCCGGCAGAGTAAACAGGTGGCCTCGGAGAGCCTCTCACTCTCATCAATCTCTACCCTGGTCAGGCCTCCGTCAGCAATGGGGCTGGCAGGAGGCGCCAAGGGGGCGGGGAAGGGGGGCTGTGGGGCCAAGGTCATGTCAGATCCTAACAAAAAGGCTGATTGCCCCACAGTGGGAGCCAGAAGGGGAGAAGGAGGCAGGAGATGATGTGGATACATCGCCATTGACATTTGGGGAACCTTTAGGATAGGGGCAAAAGCAATGATTGGAAGTCAGCTAGTCTGGCTCTGGCATGTACTAGCTGTGTGACCTTGGACAGGTTACAGAACCTCTCGGTGCCTCGGTTTCTTCATCTGTAAAATGGGAATAATAATTCTACCTGCTTCGTCAGGTTATTACGAAAATTAAATGAGTTAAAACGTAAAACACTGAGAAGGTGACAGCACATTGCTGGTGCTATGCAAGTGTTTGTTAATATAATGGGACCACAAAATGAAGCACTGCAGGAGACATCGATTTAGCAATTTCCCAGGAAACTCCCTCTTACAGATAGCAGACAGTGTTCTCAGATAGTTAGGCTCCAAGCTGGGGGCAAAACCTGCAAACTGGGAAGGGGTTAAGAGGGCGGATTGTTACCTAACCTCCCTGGGCCTCAGTTTTCTGTCTGCAAAATGGGGACCTTAACTGCGCCTACATCGTGGGGCAGCCGTGAAGATTAAATGAGAAAGTGCACGCAAAGACGTTATGAATGTGGTAGCCAGGAGCAAACCCTCAATAAAGGGCAGCCAGCTCCTATCGCCTTCCTAGCGTTAGCTCTGCACAACCCCTTACCCAACCCCGCCAACAAAAGGCCTGCACTGGGGCATGAAGGGGATATAAGTGCTGTTATTCCTCTCCCTGAGAAGGAGAGTGGGCGCTTGGCACCAGGCCTCTCTCCCAGCCCAGGCACTCCAGCCCGTCGCCCGGCCCCTCCTGGGCATGGAGCTGGGTGGCCCCTAAGGGCCGCGGCAGGGGCGCAGAGGGTCATGGGGGTCACCGAAGCGGCCCCGGGCGGCGGCGACTGAGGTGGAGAACCCCTGGGAGCCAATAAACAAAGGGTAGGGCAAAGGGCAGCCCGCGACCCACCGACGTACTTGCGGCGCCTGCGCAGGGGCGAGGGTCTCGCGGAGACGCGAGTACATTTGACACTGGGGGGACATTTAGGATCGGGGCAAAAGCAATGATTGGAATTCTACTGGCCTGACTCTGGCGCCTACTAGCTGTGTGACGTTGGACAGGTTACTGAACCTCTCGGGGCGTACTTGCGGCGCCTGCAAGGGTCTCAGCAGAGGAACCGGACTGAGGCTCCACTCGCCCGGCGCCTTCCCACCCACCCTTCGTCATCGTGGGCTTCAAGCTTTGGCCTCCGCCTGCGGAGGAGGTAGGGAGACTCGAGGACTCGGCGTCCAGGGAACTGGGGGACGAAGCCGGCAAGGGAAGGAAGGGTGAAACTTCGCCGGGCTGGGAGCAGGGGGACCCTGAAATCCGCACTGCCTCACTCGGGTCACGACCCTGGACGAGCGGATTCCACTGTACAGAGTTGGGGGTTGCCTTGAGACCTGGACCTGCTCTGACCCCAAATTCCCGTCCGAAGTTCCGCCGGGCTCCAGCAGTTTCACGTGGGACCTACACCCGCCTGGGCCCGGGCGCGTACACCCTGTGGCGGAAAGCTGGGGAGCCCAATGTCCGTAGACCCAGCGAAGCAGGGTCGACGCCGTGAATCAGGTGTTTCGAGCAGCGAGGGGCGCGAGCTTCCATAGTGCGGGGGAAGGTGCCTGCTTCCTCCTTCGGGGCGGCACATTCACGGTACGTCCAACTCCAAGGCGGCAACCAGTGGCCTGGACTTCCAGGTCGTGTCCTCATAGGCCGGGAGAGAGGACGCTTAGGGATGCCCTGTGGGAACGCAGCTCCTCTCCACGGCCCGGTCCAGCGGGGAGTCCGAAACGCCACGTTGCGTTATCTCAGTTCCCAGCACTCACTACCCCTGGCAGGACCCTGGGCGCCGAGTCAACTCAGCGGAGTCTCCGGCCGGGCTATAAGGACCCGGGAACGGCAGGAAAACACGCGAGGCGCCGCTTTCGCGACCGCCCCAAACCCATCTTTTCTTCGAGAACTGCCCGCAAGACTTGGGGCGGGGGAGTGGAGCTGCTTCTCCGCACTCCCCCTGCCCTCCGGAGCCCAGCACGTAGCCGGGCAGGAAAGGTGAAGCGTCTACAAGGCCTCAATTTCGAAACCGGACTCGGGAAATCCCTATTTCCTGTCCCAATAAGATGCCTTTATTGTGGCCGCGTCCGCTCTCGCCTCGGATGGCGGGGACTCTGGGGGCCCCTTGCTGGGCCTGCTCTATGCGCAGCCCCGCCCTGGATTTGAGTTTCTTGTTTTACATCTGGGAATTAGTCTCTCCGGGAGTCCTGGCGAGAGGGGGTCGGGGAGAGAGGAAGTTGAGGACCTAAGGCCACTGAAGGTGAAGGTGCGAGGAGGGGCGCCCTCAGGCCGACCCGCTGCCTCCCACCCGGACTCAGAATGTATGCCCCAGGACAGAGGAAGCGGCACTGTAAAAGTGGCACATTTAGCTGGGTTTGAGTTTCTGACACGGATTAAAACCAAGGGCGGGCCGGGCGCGCTGGCTCACGCCTGTAATCCCAGCACTTTGGGAGGCCGAGGCGGGTGGATCACGAGGTCAGGAGATCGAGACCATCCTGGCTAACACGGTGAAACCCCATCTCTACTAAAAATACAAAAAATTAGCTGGGCGGGGTGGCGGGCGCCCGTAGTCCCAGCTACTCGGGAGGCTGAGGCAGGAGAATGGCGTGAACCTGGGAGGCAGAGCTTGCAGTGAGCCGAGATAGCGCCACTGCACTCCGGACTGGGCGAAAGAGCGAGACTCCGTCTCAAAAAAAAAAAAAAAAAAGAATATAGAGGCCGGGCGGATGCGGTGGCTCACGCCTGTAATCCCAGCACTTTGGGAGGCCAAGATGGGTGGATCATTTGAGGTCAGGAGTTCGAGATCAGCCTGGCCAACATAGCGAAACCCCGTCTCTACTAAAAATACAAAAATTAGCGGGGCGGTAGTGGCGCGCGCCTGTAATCCCAACTACTCGGGAGGCTGAGGCAGGAGACTCGCTTGAGCCTGGGAGGCGGAGGTTGCCTGTAAGCCGAGATCACGCCACTGCACTACAGTCTGGGCGACAGAGTGAGACCCTGTCTCACAAATATATATATATAGAGAGAGAGAGAGAGCACTTAGCAGTTCCTGACACATATTAAGTGCTCAGTAAGTGTTATAAAAAAGAACAGCCGGGTGCGGTGGCTCAGTAATCCCAGCACTTTGGAAGGCCGAGAGGGGCGGAGGCGGGCGGATCACTTAAGCTCAGGAGTTCAAGACCAGCCTGGCCAACATGGTGAAACCCTGTCAATAAAAAATTAAAAAAAAAAAAAAAAAAAAAAAAAAAGCCAGTGGGGTGGCGCGCGCCTGTAGTCTCAGCTACTCAGAGTGGGTGAGGGGGTAGGGCTGCGGTGGGAGGATCGCTTGAGCTCGGCAGGCAATTGCAGTAAGCCCCACTGCACTCCAGCTTGGGCAAGAGACCGAAACCCTGTTAAAAAAAAACACACACACACACAATGATGGCTTTCACTTTTTGCAGACGTACGTGCCACGTTTTACCCGCAGAAGCTCAACTAACCCGTCAAACAACCTGGTCGGGGAGGTATTTCTACCCTTCTTGTCACTGATGAAGAAACTGAGACCTAGAGAGGGGGCCTAGCTTGCTCAGGCCGCTTCAACTAGAAAAAGGCCAAGCTGAATTCGCATTCAGGGCACTCTCCTCTTCCACAGTAAGGGGGCGGAGACTGGGGCCGAGCCGCGCAAGGGCGACTCCACGTTCCCTCGGTGGCCTGGAGGAGTGAATTCTCGACCAGGCGACCAAAAATAACAACCAGCAGGAGCCGAGACCCGAGAGTCAGCCCCTACCCGACCCAGCCAGAAATGAGGGAGAACTGGAGGGGGTCGCGCGGGGCGGGGCCAAAGCCCCACGTGCGCCGCCTGCAGCCGCTTCAAGAAGCCCTTTGTCGCGAGCAGCCGCGTTCGTGCCGCACTCGGCGGCTTAAAATAAAGACAATGTTCCCAGCCTCCCTGCGGCTAAATCGGGCGCGAGTGCGGGGGTGGTGAGCGAGCCGGGCGGGAGCGCTTCTCCAGGCCGTACCTCTCTTCTCCCCTCCTGCCTCAGTTTCCCCATCTGATAAGGGTGACCTAGCCAAGTCTGGGCGGGGAAGTGAGAAGAGTGATACAGTGGTGGGGGTGGCGGGGGGCGTCATCCCCCTGCATCCGCGACTGCACAGACTTCAGAAGGAAGCCGCGTGGGACAGAGGGGGGCACTCAGGAGGAGGCAGGGGAAAGCTGGACACCCTCCCCACCCGCCCACAAAATAAGTGTTTTTATTTCTAAAGGGACGTGTGCAGAGGCGGTGGGAGAAGAGAAAAGGGAGACCAAGGAGATTGGGGGGAGGTGGCAAAGAGGGAGCCTGATTCAGATTCGGAAATGGATGTTGAGCGTGGAGGCCTAACACCCCCACACTCAGCCACGTGTACGCGCACAAGTACACGCAGCCCCACCGCGCCGCCCAAGCCGCAGCCGCAAACCCAGGGCAGCCCAGCAGGGGGCATCCCGAGTCCGCGCCCAAGGGTAGGGACTGGTCAAGTTCTGACCCAACCCTGACCGGCTGGGTGACCCTGGGATGGAAAGGGGATGCTCACTTAGATTTCTCTCCAAGCTGCAGCGTCTGCTTGACTTCAGGAGGAAGGAGGACTGGGTGCCTGCTGGAACCCCAGCTGGCTTTGAGAAGCACAGACGCCCCCACATGTACCTGCCACGTGTGCCCACCAGTAGCTGCTGACCAAACCCCAGGAACTCCAGTTTCAGCTCCACTTGGCTCCACTGGCCAACTGGACTCCTGGGTGAGAAAGCCCCAGGTTACCGTCAGGCACCAGCATTGGCGGGGTTGTGGGGGGCGGGGACCGCGCTTGGTGGGGAAATGAGTAGGGGAAACCCCTGCCCCAGACTCCAGAGCCCTGGGCTTAGAGCCAAGCGACCTGAGTCCAAACACCTGCCCACCACATGCTAATCATACCTCTGCTCTTCAGATTTCTCACCTACAAAATGGGGATAATTGATGCTCCCATTCCTTCCCACCTCTCACCCCAGGACTTCGACACAGCCCAGTGGGGCAAAAAACACAGCAGCCCCAGCAGGCAGTCCCTGCAGCCTCCAACTCTCCTCCCCAGTCAGCTCCTGGGGAGGTCTCTAGGGCCAAACGGAGGCAGTGCAGCACCCACATCTCTATGGCAAACGGCCCCCCAGGGGTTCTATCTCTGAGGAAGCTCAACACAGAAGTCCAGACCAGCCTGGCAGGGAGGGATGCTGGCCTCACCCAGTAGGGCTGAGGGAGATGGGGAGGAGGGCTCATCTCCTCCCAGGTACACACCTGTGAGCCCTGAGTGGGAGTCAGGGGAGACAGAGCTTGACAAGCTGGGAGGAGAGCTGTCTGTCTGCCTGTCTGTCTTCCAAGTGGAATCCTGGGGTGGAGCAGGCAGGTAGAGGCTGCCTCACTTGTCAGAATTAGCAAGTTCCACAGTTGGGCAACACTCAGCCACACATCAGATACAGACACATGTGCACACGCGTCCTGCCTCCAGACTGATAGGGTCACACCTGCACTTACACAGGCTGCATGGTGACATGAATATACAGGGACACACACATGCAGGGCACTCAGCCGCACATGGGGCAGGCACCTGGCCCTCTACTCATCCCCGAAAAGCAGACACCCATATACCCTCACAACGGGCTATGCATAGCCCAATGCTAGCACACACAGCCCAGCACGCGGGCACGTTCGCTCAGCCCCCGGGCGGGTGCGCCAGCCCTCTGGGTCTGTTCCAAGTTGGAGCCTCTCACGTGAGGCCCAATGTGTCATTTCCAAACAGAAGGAATCTAGCTCTCTCGCAGCAGGGAGGAAGAGCAGGGTGTGTAGTTGGGTGGGTGGGTGCGTGGGCATGTGCAGGGGGGAGGGCGTGTGTGTGAGGGAAGCAGGCATGTGAATACCGGGGCATGTGTTTTGGGGCATGGTGCACATGGGCTGGGGGCTCTAAGGTTGGGTGGGGGGAGGAGCCCAAGGAAACAGTGTGCCTTTGTGAGGGTGTGTGTGCCGCCGGGTCTGTGCAGTGGGTGTGGGTGTTTGTCTCCCTGTATCCGCCTTCTCTCCCGTCCTGGACTTTTAGCCTTCCTGGGCTTGCCTTCCTCATGTCCTTCCTCCTCCCTCTTGGGGCTCAAATTGGGTGCCCTGGTGAAGGAGGGGGGCACACTCCAGAACCTAGTCCAACCCCAGACGCTGCCTGAGGCTTCCCTCCAGCTCCCCTCCCTTCCTTTTCTCCCTTTCCTCCCTCCCTCTCTTTCCCTTTCTCCCTCCCCGCTAAGGCTGGCGTGCCAGGGGGTGGGACATGCCAATCACTGGCTGTGCCTCTCCCGCTGCCAGCACAGGGCGCAGCTCCCCCTGGGAGCCAGGTGTTTGGGTCCCTGGAGACGCCGCCGGCCCCCAGGGAGGCAGTGGGGCTGAGGACCCTACAGACCCCTCTTCAGCCCCGTGGTGAGTACATTTGGGAGGGCTTGGGAGGGGCTGCACTGAGGTAGAGGGTAGCAGGGTCCTGGGGAGCGGGGGAGGGCAGGGACTAAGATGAGATGGAAATAGGGATGGACTCACAGAGATAGGAGGAGGCCAGGGAGGGGTCTAGAGGGCAAGGGGGCTCTGTAGCATTGAACACTGGCTGCTCCAAACACTCGGCCTCCTGGCTTTGAGTGGATGTATCTAATGTTTTTCTGGGCTTCGGCTGGCAGAGGAGATGGAGACCCCCCTCAGGAAACTGGACCTGAGGCCCAGAAGGGATTAGGCTGCCTGGTAGCAAGCAGAACCCCCAACACCCTAGGGGCAGAGTGGGAAGGGCAAAGGGCCAGGAAGCAGCCCTTGCCTCCAGCATCCTGTGGGAGGTTGACCCCCATCTTGATGTGGGTGCCAGTCCCAGAACCTCCTGCTCTCCTCCCTCAGGGCACCCTGAAACCCACCACCCCTGTCCACCTCAGCTCCCCCGAGATGGACTGAATCAGGCTGCTGGCCAGACAGAGAAGCTAGAAGCCAAGGTGGGTGTCAGGCCAGAAGCCAGCAGGAGACCAGGCAAAGAGCCCCAGGGCTCTTTGGGGACAAATGGGCATGTGGATGGCCACACTGGCCAGGGAAGGTGGCCCTGACGTGTGCAGGGGCCCAGAGGACCCTCCTTATGTTTCTAGTATCTTGGGCTCCCGCAGGGTGGGTCTCAGTCCTATATCCGGGCAATGCACGGATACCAATGGGCACCCATGCCAGGTACTCACCCCAGTGCCCGCAGACTGCACAATGTGGGGATGGGCTAGGGGCCAGGAACTCTGATGCTTGTAGAGTTGTCAGCTCCTGGGCAGGCCAGCTGGGGAGGGGGTCGTCAGCTCTCATTAAGTCATCCAGACATGTGCAGCTTAGAGGTTATCAGAGCCAATGGAGAGGGGTTCACATCTTTGCACAAAACACATCTGCAGCTCCACCCAGACTGACCCAGGACCCCTGCCCAACTGGCTGGAAGGAGTCGGGCAGTCTCCAGTGGCCAGACAGTCTCCTTTCTCGGGGTAATCAGCTGTTCACTGGGCTGTCAGATGAGAGTTCTCTGCCCTCTGACCTCAGCCACCAGGCAAGCTGCAGTCGTTATCGGGGCTGAGATATGAAAGGGAAGGAGGTAGTGAAATGGGCTGCAGAAGATGTGAGTCTTGGCTCGCAGCTGACAGCTGGCGGTTGGAGTTCTGAGAATTGGATTCTGAAGTGTAATGGGGAGACCAAAGTGTCAAGAAAGGGCTAACCAGAGGTCATGTCAGACCTAGAAAGGAGGCTTTCTATTGTATGGAGGGACTGAGGCTGAGAAAGGGAAAGGGACGCGCTCATGGTAGGAGAAGGGATTTGTAGGGATCCAGTTGGGGCTTGGACCCCTTCTCCGCATCCTCAGCACAATACGGCGCTGCCGCCTCCATGAGCAGGAAGACGGGGTGGGAGAGCAGGGGGCGCAATAAGCTCTGAGACGCAGAAGCTTGGGCTCCCAGCAGGTGGGGAGAGGTGGGTGAATTGCGCTGGGTTTCTGCTCTGCTGTGGTGCCATGGTGATGCCTACAAGGATGGAGGAGGGAGGGAGAGAGAAGAAAGGAAATGAGGAGGGGAGTGCAAGGAGCCAGGAGCAGGGGGCTTGCGGAGAGGAGGATGAGGGACCCAGAACCTCTGATGCCACACTGGCAGAGTGAGGTCTAGGGTCCAGCTGCTCATGCCCAGGCTTTGGCATGGTCTGGCCAAAGTTAGGCAACTGCTTAAGATCCATCATGGGTGAGCAAATTTGGCAGTGATTCTAGGGCTGACGCTCCTCTTCCAGCTAAGCGGTATGTTTTATGTAGCATTTAACTGATGGCTGCTGCCCTCCACAAGGCTAGTTAGCCCTCCCAATGGCAACTGTTGAGCCTTAAAACTGTGATAAATTCTATCTGTTTACTCCCTCATTCCCAAAGCCAGATATCAGGGGTGGAAGTTTTGTGCACTTTAATGGGTCAAGAGCTGCCGTCAAAGAAAAGTTAACCCCAAGGGGAGAGCTGCCTCGTATGGGCTGGCTTCTGGGGTCAGGCCCTAGCAGAAGGGACCAGTGAATAGACATGGCCAAAAGGAGCGCCCTCCTCATATGTGAGGCCTCAGGTGCCCAACCCCACAGCCCCCTCCACATACCTCCTGCTCCCCAATATTATCCCCTCTCCCTAACCAGGACTCTACCAGCTTCCAGGCCCAGAATCACAAGATGTCTCCGCTCCTCCCTCCTAAATCTCTTCCCCAGCATCCCCTCATTCCCTCCCTCCTCTTCTGTGCTCTTTAGCCAGTGGTAAGTTCAGAAAAGCCTGGTGTTCAGGAATCCCTCTCCCCATTTCCCTTTCCCTGCCTCCCCCAGTGGTTCTCTCTGCTCCCAGTTGCTCTCATGAGCCAGATCCCCAGCCCCTAGGGATCGGTCCTGGGCGCTGGCAGTCAACAGTCTGGCCTGCTGTAATAAAGGCTCTGACCTCATCCCTTAACCCTTAGAGCCCAGGCTAACATTCTCCTCTCCCCAGTGACAAATGCTTTGGCACGTCCATGTCTGTCCTGGCACCTCACTTAGCTTCCCTGCAGCTGGGTGAGGCAGGGTTTCCTTGGTCCATTTTACAGACAAAGATGCTCTTGGCTGTTTTTCTCCTATGCTCTCCAGCCAGGCAGGGCCTCACTCAGGGAAGCAGGGACCCGGCAGATGAGATGCGGGAGCTCGAGGGAGAAGAGGGGCCTCTGGACCATGCTCTGGACCTGGTCCTGACCCCCACAGGCTCACCCTCAGGCTCCAGGGTCTGAAGTTGAGTACACACATGTACATTTATTCCACAAGTATTTATTGAGCAACTACTATGTGCCAAGCCCTGGGATAAAGCATTGAATGAGACAGACACAGCCCTTACCCTGCCCTTTAAAGAGCTCCAGTAGACCCACCCTCTTCCCACAGCACTGTCACCACACATCACACAGATATACGACGGACACTGCCGCGCACACAAGGAGGCCAGATTCTGAAAGAAGGACCGATTGCTCACCGTTAACTGATTCAAAGTAGGGCTTGAGTAAGCCAGCTGAGGTGGGCAAGGAGGCTGGAAAACTCCCCCAACCCCTCAAGAGTAGGAGTAGGGTTTGAGAGGTTGGTCTCGGAGGCAGATGGCCTGGATCCAAATCCTGGTTGGATCGCCGATGAGCTGTAAGGTCCTTCAGGTCTTGAAGCCTCAGGTTAGGCCTTTTGCAAACTGGAGATAGCAGGACCTACTTCACAAGGAGTTGTAAGAGGTAGATTAGATCGAGTTTATAATGTTTATGTATATAATGCTTAGAGCCATGTCTGGTATATAGTATGCAGCCAGTAAATACCAGTTACTGTAATATGAGTAATTTTTCTTTGCTGCTATTATGTGTAAGGAGTATTAGTGATATTATTAAAGGCTTCTAACAGCCTTCATCAGGAGGCCACAGTCCTGGAGAGAAGCCCCTCCTTGCTTCCTCACTATCTTCCTGAACTGCAGGTGAAACACCCTCTGAGGATGAGTCCCCACAAAGCTATGGACCCACCTCCACCATTCCCAGCGTTGCTCAGCAATGCATATACCCTCACACACAAACACTCATCCTAGGAGTTCACCCCATTCCACAGAAGGGCCACCAGGTCAGGACGGTCATTTACCCAAGGTCACATAGCAAGAAAAGAGCTGGCAGCTAGGCAGAGGCAGTGCCAAGGACTGCCTTGGGGGGTCTTCCTGCTGCCCACTGCAATCCCCATTGACAAACTCACCGCATATGTGAGCCCCAGCCCCCACGGATGCCTTCACAGGACGTGCCCTGCAAATCCAGCTTCAAGCCCCCTTTTCAACCAGCTGGCAGTCCTAAGTCCCTCCTTTTTTAGGGATTCTAGAGCTACCACTGAACCCCATACCCTAACCCTCAGCCTAGGGCTGGTCTCCCCAGGGGAATCTGCCACAATCATGGGAAACCAGATTCTTTCACAGCCACAATCTCACTGATCCCACAGGGGCCTTGGACAGGTAGAAGACTGCCCCACATCGACAGTTAAGGAGACTTGGACAAGGTCACACAGAAGGGACTAGAGCACGTCTCCAGGAACCTTCTCCTGAGCTCTTTCTCTGTCCAAGAGAGGGCTGGGGGTGAGGACCTCTGCTTCTGATATAGAGGAAAGGCAGTCATTCATTGATGGGTCTGTTCTTGGGCTGCGTCATAGGGGGCAGAAGATCTAGATGGTGGCAAGAATCAGGTTCCAATTCTCTGGAACCTCTGGTGACTTCTCTACCTGCCACCTGTCCCAGGTGAGAGGCCTTAGCCCTCATCCGAATAAGTGGGGCAGAGGGGTTTTGCCAAGGTGGAAAGAACACAGGCTTGGAGCCCACAGGTCTGGGTCAGAATCCCACCTCCACCACTTCTGTGGGACCATCAGAAATCTACTTTGCACCCTGAGCCTCAATGCCCTTACCTATAATATAAAGATAGAGCCCCCCATGGGATGTCCACTGAGGTGTCCTGTGATTAAGGGAAAGAATATATATTAAGTGCCTGCCACCAGGAGGCATTAATTATGGTGGTTAGCAATATGACTATTAAAATGGGAGATTTGGAAGGAATTTCCAGACATCAAGGCAAGGGACTGCCGGCTTCCTCACCTCCAAGGACTCCTCTAGGAGAGGTCCTCACCTCCAAAGACTCCTTGAGTTACTTCTTCTCACAAGCCGCCTGTTCTGAAAGCATTTTTTAATTCACCAAAGTTGTAGCTAGCCTTGTGATAGGCACTGTATTCCCAACCTGAGTTGATGTCATTTCCAGCCCCAAGTGAGATAATGTAAGTGAGCCTTCAGCCTTGCCTCAGGGACTTGGGTTCTTTCTGTTCAGCACCTTGAGATGTTGGTTTCCGGACTCTGTAAAATCTCCCCAGACACCAGGCTTGTCCAACTCCTCCATTGCAAATGAGCAAACTGGGAACCAGAGTAGGGGCATGCCTGGGGTCTGGAGGGGAAACGGCATGGTGGGAAGAGGCTGGGCACTGGATCAGGAGAAGGAGTGGAGAATAACAACAGGGCCAGGCGCAGTGGCTCATGCCTGTAATCCCAGCACTTTGGGAGGCCAAGGCAGGTGGATCACCTGAGGTCAGGAGTTCGAGACCAGCCTTGCCAACATGGTGAAACCCTGTCTCTACTAAAAATACAAAAATTAGCTGAGTGTGGTGGCAGGAGCCTATAATACCAGCTACTCGGGAGGCTGAGGCAGGAGGATCGCTTGAATCCAGAAGGCAGAGGTTGCAGCGAGCTGAGATCACATCATTACACTCCAGCCTGGGTGACGGAGTGAGAGTCCATCTTAAAATAATAATAATAATAATAACAACAATAAGGCTTTAACTTTTTAACTGAGTGTCTGTTTCAGTGCCAGGCACTCTGAACAGTATCATCCTCACAGCTGGGGATGAGGGCAGCAGGGGAATGAAAGGTTGACTAGTTACTGATGGTCACACAGCAAGGAAGGCTCAGCGCCGAGCTTCAAACCCAAGACTGGGAACTACAAGGCCAGGACTAGGGTGAATCAAGCGAGGCACTCGCTTCGGAGCAAAATTTAAGAGGGGGACATAAAAATACTCACTAATCAAGAGAAATAATATCATAATAATATTTTTTTAAATCAAATAGCAAATTCCAGCCCACAGGCTGGCTGGCTGTTTTTGTAACTAAAGTTTTATTGGAACCAGGGTCAGGATTAGGGTGAGGTGAGTGAGAAAGGGCTGTGCAAGTGCAGGGTGGACCCTGTCTTTATTTAACATGTTGTTCATCTTGGATTTTTTTGCATTAACTTCCATTTTTGTAAATATTACATTAAAATATTTTCTTGATTACTAAGTTTTGGGGCACCCCTTACATTTTGCATTGGAGGCAAGTGCCTGTTTTTCACCTTACCCTAGTCCTAGCCTGCTGAGGTATAAGGAGTCAAGCTTTTTTTTTTTTTTTTTTTTTTTTGAGACAGGGCCTCACGCTGTCACCCAGGCTGGAGTGCAGTGGCATGATCGCAGCTCACTGCAACCTCTGCCTCCTGGGCTCAAGTGATCTTCCTGCCTCAGCCTCCCAAGTAGCTGGGACCATAGGTGCCCACCACCATGCCCGGCTAATTTTTATATTTTTAGTAGAGACAGGGTTTCACCAAGATGCTGAGGCTGGTCTCGAACTCATGTGATCCGTCTTCCTCAACCTCCCAGAGTGCTAGGATTACAGGCGTGAGCCACCATGCCAGGCCTAAGGAGTCAAGCTTTAAAGGCTGCACCATGCCCAGGCAGATGAGAGGCCCCTGCAGCAGGGCAGGGTGCAGCCTCTCAGGCTAGCGACCTCCTCTTGTCTAACTCAGCCTTTGCAGGTCTTTGCCCAGGGCCCAGGGCTACAGAGCTGATCCAAACTACCAGGAGAGTATGGCATGGAGGGCAGTACCCAATCTAGGAGCCAGGAGACCTTGGACTAGACAATGCGTTCTACTCCCTTTTCTCTGGGCCTCAGCTGCTCCCTGTGAGCAATGGGCATTAAATAGCACTGAGCTCAGAAGATGACAGTGACAAGAATTGCACAAATTCTCAAATTCCCCAGTGGCCTCACTGGGGAATGCCCCAGCCTAATCCCAGCCTCCAGCCCAGTGGTTGACTTTGTTTAAGGGAAAGGGTACAGCAAAACTCAGTAATCAAGACAAATCATATTTTAATGTAATATTTTTAGAATTCAAATTAGCAAACTATGATTCCCCAGGCTGGTCTTCGGTTTTTGTAAATGAAATTTCATTGGAACAAACTGCTTGGGCTCAAATCCTAGTTCCTACCTTCCTTGCATGATCTTGTACAAATTCCCTTGCTTTTCTCAGTCTCAGCTTCCTTATCTATAAAATGGAGACAATAGGCCAGGCGCGGTGGCTCATGCCTGTAATCCCAGCACTTTGGGAGGCCAAGGCAGGCGGATCACAAGGTCAGGAGATCAAGACCATCCTGGCTAACACGGTGAAACCCTGTCTCTACTAAAAATACAAAAATTTAGCCAGGCGTGGTGGTGGCGGGCCCCTGTAGTCCCAGCTACTCAGGAGGCTGAGGCAGGAGAATGGCGTGAACCCGGAGGCGGAGGTTGCAGTGAGCCAAGATTGTGCCACTGCACTCCAGCCTGGGTGACAGAGCAAGACTCCATCTCAAAAAAAAAAAAAAGAAAAAGAAAATGGAGACAATAGCTGCAGTGAGCCGAGATTGTGCCACTGCACTCCAGCCTGTATGACAGAGTGAGACTCCATCTCAAAAAAAAATGGAGACAACAGCCATCCCTTGATCCTAGGCTCCTGTTAAGATTAAATAAAATGGCTGGGCACGGTGGTTCATGCCTGTAATCCCAGCACTTTGGGAGGCCGAGGCGGGTGGATCACGAGGTCACAAGATCAAGACCAGCCTGACCAACATGGTGAAACCCCATCTCTACTAAAAATAGAAAAATTAACTGGGCATGGTGGCATGCGCCTGTAATCTCAGCTACTCGGGAGGCTGAGGCAGGAGAATTGCTTGAACCTGGGAAGCAGAGGTTGCAGTGAGCCAAGATTGTGCCACTGCACTCCAGCCTGGTGACGGAGCGAGACTCCGTCTCAAAAAAAAAAAAAAAAAAAAAGATTAAATAAGATTATGCATATAAACCCTTTAACAGCAACTGGCACTCAGGGAGCTCTCAATAACAACGATGAGCATTATTATTACTAGTTGCTATTGTCATAGTACCAGACATTTCTTTTTTTTTTTTTTGAGACAGAGTTTCACTCTTGTTGCCCAGGCTGGAGTGCAATGGCACAATCTTGGCTCACCACAACCTCTGCTTCCTGGGTTCAAGCAATTCTCCTGCCTCAGCCTCCAGAGTAGCTAGGATTACAGCCATGTACCACCACACCTGGCTAATTTTGTATTTTTAGTAGAGACAGAGTTTCACTATGTTGGCCAGGCTGGTCTCGAACTCCCGACCTCAGGTGATCCACCCGCCTCGGCCTCCCAAACTGCTGGGATTACAGGCGTGAGCCACCACACCCAGCCAAGAAGTAGACATTTCTAGGCAGCCTAGCACCCTCATTGCTACACATCCTGAGAGTTAAAGGAGACCTACTGTTTACCATGTGCCAGGGCCATTCTAAGCATCTTACATGCATTGATTCATTTAATCCTCATCGCCTGAAAAGAGGTGACAGTCTTGCTAATGGGTATTATCCCATTTTTCAGTTGAGGAAACCTAGGCATATAGAAGTTATATCGACCGGGCGCAGTGGCTCACGCTTGTAATCCCAGCACTTTGGGAGGCCGAGGCGGGCGGATCATGAGGTCAGGAGATCAAGACCACGGTGAAACCCCGTCTCTACTAAAAATACAAAAAAAAAAATTAGCCGGGCGTGGTGGCAGGCGCCTGTAGTCCCAGCTACTTGGAGAGGCTGAGGCAGGAGAATGGCGTGAACCCGGGAGGCAGAGCTTGCAGTGAGCCGAGATTGCGCCACTGCACTCCAGCCTGGGCGACAGAGCGAGACTCCGTCTCAAAAAAAAAAGAAGTTATATCACTAGCAATAATCACACATCCAGTGAATAGGATAGACTGGATTCAAATCCAGACAGTCTGGCTCCGGAGTCCAGGTTGCACATGCCCCCTCATGTGCAAACTGTCCCAGACACACAAGCACACACTGCCAGCCACAGTCCTTGCTTATTCTGTCCCCCACTGAACTCGCCACGCTGTCAGTGACTTGCACACACTGAGGGTTCACGGCAAGCCATGGAGATGCCCTCAGCCACAAACCACCCAGGCCACCTATCACAGCTGCCTGTCACAGGCCAGGTGCCCAAGGAACACCAGGGCTCAGTGGACCCTTGCCCAACATCTCTCCCTTGGAATTTTCCCAACAATATAGCCCCTGGAGGCCACAGCTGAGGGTCAGGGGCTCCTCAAGCTCTTCAATGGACAGATGGATGCCTGAGGCCCAGAGCAGGAAGGGACCCACCAAATCACATGGCAGCAAGCCCCTGGCTGAGCTGCCTGGACCCTTACCCTTCCATCTGGCTTCACTGTGGCTATGGGGGCCTCCTGCCCAGCCAGCAGGTTGTTAAGGGCCCTGGCCTTTCTCTTTACCCAGCCTTAGTGCCTGGACCAGATTCCAGATCCAAGAAAAGTCTGGGGGATCTTCCCATTCCCCTTGCTTCTCCCCGCTCAGCTGGGGCCCAGGAGCAGAGCCAGGAGAGGGAGGGAAGCCTCCCACACCCCATGGGTCCAGACCCCCAATGAGCTAGGAGCCGAGGCCCTCATCCCTGCTTCCTGCTTTTGCCCCCCAGACCTCCTTCTTTTTTTTTTTTTTTTTTTTTTGAGACGGAGTCTCGCTCTGTTGCCCAGGCTGGAGTGCAGTGGCGCAGTCTTGACTCACTGCAACCTCCACCTCCCAGGTTCAAGCGATTCTCCTGCCTCAGTCTCCCAAGTAGCTGGGACTACAGACGCGCACCACCACGCCCAGCTAATTTTTTGTATTTTTAGTAGAGATGGGGTTTCACCATGTTAGCCAGGATGGTCTCGATCTCCTGACCTCGTGATCCACCTGCCTCTGCCTCCCAAAGTGCTGGGATTATAGGCGTGAGCCACAGCACCGGCCTGCCCCAGACCTTCTTACTACCAACTGAGTGTCTGAGTCCAGCACAATTTTCCTTGCTGCCCTCATAGGGAATTCAATTCAGCCCCAAATACCACCCCCTACATACATATGTAAACCCACATGCACAGAAAAACGTGCAGAAAAAAAATACACACACGCACACACCCCTAAGGCCCCTCTGTTCCCATCTCTCTCTGTTTATCTTCTCAGGAACTCCCCTTTCTTCCCATCTCTCCTTATTAGTGGAAAAGTCCCACTGGAGCACCACATACCCAGGGGGAGTGAGAATGGCTTCTTTTCTTTCTTTCCTCTTTTAGGACACATTTCTGTTCTTGCGGGTTCTTATCATATTTACTATCTCTGTCACCATGGCCAAGCCTTGCAGCTGCTCAGAGCCACAGTTCCTTCATAGTGAGATGGGCATAATAAGAGCCCTTTCTCCTAGAGATTTACGACAGTTAAATTAGATAATTCGTTTAGGTGGTTAGTACTGTGTCTGGCATGCAGTGACTACTCAGTAAGCGAGGGCTTTAATAAAGTTGAGTGAAATGCTTTGAGAATTTGGCAGGACTGTATACAAAGTGAGTTTCCCAACTCCCGCAACCCAAGTTACGTAAGACAGGAATTTGTAGTAATTTCCCAGTGAGAAAATTGAGGCCCGGAGTCTGAACGGTAAAACTGGAATGAAGATTCAAATCCCTGGATCCCAAAGCCACTCCACACTGCTGGCAAATCCACTTATGGCTGGGAAAGTGCATGGTAAATGACAATGAGCGGGCACCAGTAAGGGAGGGTGATGCTATCTGGTCTGAAGCTCTGCAAGGGCAGGAATTACATCCCTAGCATCTCCCAATAAGGCCTATCAGAAATGTCCAGTGGCCCAACCAAAGCCCATGTCCTCTCTTTTCAGGTGATGACTTTCCTCTGAGGAAGCCCTGTAGCGTGCCTGGAGGAAGGGGCTCTCCAACCCCAGCCCCACCTAGCCACCATGAACACCTCAGCCCCACCTGCTGTCAGCCCCAACATCACCGTCCTGGCACCAGGAAAGGGTCCCTGGCAAGTGGCCTTCATTGGGATCACCACGGGCCTCCTGTCGCTAGCCACAGTGACAGGCAACCTGCTGGTACTTATCTCTTTCAAGGTCAACACGGAGCTCAAGACAGTCAATAACTACTTCCTGCTGAGCCTGGCCTGTGCTGACCTCATCATCGGTACCTTCTCCATGAACCTCTACACCACGTACCTGCTCATGGGCCACTGGGCTCTGGGCACGCTGGCTTGTGACCTCTGGCTGGCCCTGGACTATGTGGCCAGCAATGCCTCCGTCATGAATCTGCTGCTCATCAGCTTTGACCGCTACTTCTCCGTGACTCGGCCCCTGAGCTACCGCGCCAAGCGCACACCCCGCCGGGCAGCTCTGATGATCGGCCTGGCCTGGCTGGTTTCCTTTGTCCTCTGGGCCCCAGCCATCCTCTTCTGGCAGTACCTGGTAGGGGAGCGGACAGTGCTAGCTGGGCAGTGCTACATCCAGTTCCTCTCCCAGCCCATCATCACCTTTGGCACAGCCATGGCTGCCTTCTACCTCCCTGTCACAGTCATGTGCACGCTCTACTGGCGCATCTACCGGGAGACAGAGAACCGAGCACGGGAGCTGGCAGCCCTTCAGGGCTCCGAGACGCCGGGCAAAGGGGGTGGCAGCAGCAGCAGCTCAGAGAGGTCTCAGCCAGGGGCTGAGGGCTCACCAGAGACTCCTCCAGGCCGCTGCTGTCGCTGCTGCCGGGCCCCCAGGCTGCTGCAGGCCTACAGCTGGAAGGAAGAAGAGGAAGAGGACGAAGGCTCCATGGAGTCCCTCACATCCTCAGAGGGAGAGGAGCCTGGCTCCGAAGTGGTGATCAAGATGCCAATGGTGGACCCCGAGGCACAGGCCCCCACCAAGCAGCCCCCACGGAGCTCCCCAAATACAGTCAAGAGGCCGACTAAGAAAGGGCGTGATCGAGCTGGCAAGGGCCAGAAGCCCCGTGGAAAGGAGCAGCTGGCCAAGCGGAAGACCTTCTCGCTGGTCAAGGAGAAGAAGGCGGCTCGGACCCTGAGTGCCATCCTCCTGGCCTTCATCCTCACCTGGACGCCGTACAACATCATGGTGCTGGTGTCCACCTTCTGCAAGGACTGTGTTCCCGAGACCCTGTGGGAGCTGGGCTACTGGCTGTGCTACGTCAACAGCACCATCAACCCCATGTGCTACGCACTCTGCAACAAAGCCTTCCGGGACACCTTTCGCCTGCTGCTGCTTTGCCGCTGGGACAAGAGACGCTGGCGCAAGATCCCCAAGCGCCCTGGCTCCGTGCACCGCACTCCCTCCCGCCAATGCTGATGGTCCCCTCTCCTGCATCCCTCCACCCCAGTCCCCGGGAAAGGCCGGTGGGAAGAGGGCAGGGGCTGCATCCTCAGCCCCAGGGCCCTGCTCAGGCCTCACCTGGCTTCCCAGGCCCCTGGGTCACCTTCCTGGGCAGCCCAGAGAGACCCTGCCAACTTTCCAGACTTCGCTATTCCCAGGCAGGGAGGGAAACCCGGGGAACTGGTTTTTCTGTTCCCTGCTGGGTGGGAATGCGCTCTTCACCAGGAAGAAGGCCCGGGAGGAGGATCCGGGCTTTGGACTCCTTGTTTGCCTTTAGGCAGGAAGTCAGGAGCCAGCAGGGCAGGCCAGGAGAAAGAAGGCTTAACATTAAGTATTCCTGGGCCCAGCGGCGGCCCAGATTGCGGTGTGAGATGGTGCCCCCTGGGGGGCACAGCCAGAAACTGAACTGGCCACTGGGAGAAAAGCCTGATGACAGGGAGCTGGGGAATCCCCTCGCTTCGTAGGCAGAGCCTGCCCACCTGGGCCCTAGGCATACCCTCCAGGATTGTCCAGACCCCCTACAAATGTCCTCAGAGGGTCCCTAGGTGGGTCAACTCCAAGGCAAATGTCCAAGCATCAGCAAGACAATGACACTGGAGGGGTCCGGCTTGGCTAGTCACATATCAAGTCCCAAGGCAGCAACAGGACCAGGAGCCAGGTGTCCTGACTGTCCTACGATATCATTTTCCTGGGAGTGGGAGTCAAGTGTGCCTGCTATCCAGCCCCAAATCCATACCCCCTGCCCCAGAGAAGCCTCAGTCCCTCCCTCCTGGCTCACAGCCACCACCTGGATGGATCTGCTCCATGCAGATCTAGCCAGGCCTCCCGCATGCTGCCTGCCTCTGGCCCTGCCCCACACAGGCCTGGCCCAGCCAGCAGGTTCTCTCCTGTGAGCCCCCCAATCCAACCCATGCATGGCCTCCCAGCCACCCGGATCTCCAGGCCCATCCTGGCCCCAAATGTTCTTTCCTTTCATCCTCAGCAAGTGCTGAGTCTGTGAATAAAGCCACATAACCAGCGGGCACTAAGGGGCCTTCCTAACTGTGTTGGCTCAAGGCCTTGGTCTCAGGCCGGGGCTGGATGGGGCAGGGAGGGCCCAAGTACTTTGGAATGTGGGCCGTGGCCCTTAAAGTGGTTCTAGGAGGGCCAGCACTGCATGGTTGCATCTACTAAAGCCTGGGGACCCCAGCACCGTGGAGTCCCTGGCTCAGGTGAGTGGGGCTATAAAACGCAGACCTGACCTCTGGAAGTGAGGCAGCTAGGTGAAATAAACCAACCCTGCCCACATCCCTGCATATTCTCTATTGGCTTTGCCATACCCAGGGAGAACAGAACTCTTCCAAACCCCCATTTACACATGAGGAGATAAGGCCCAGAGATCCAGGGGGATTGTTCAGGGTTACCCCACAGAGCAACACCCAGACTTCCAGGCAATTCATAACCTCCTGACCCCTGGATTGAGTAGATGAGAGCCTAAAGTATTTAGGCCAAAACACTCCATCAGGATGACCCTCAGGTCAGGTTATAAGGCACTTCTTTGGTGAAGGGTCCCCAAAGCCCAACGCAAAGGAATTCTAGAGAGGTTAATCCCGTAGCCTGGAGTAGTGGTTTCCAAGACCATCACTGGGTTCAGTGATTTGCTAGAACGATGCATAGAACTCAGCAAAGCTTGAGACTGATTTGAGTAATAATAAAACTCCAGTCTCTCTCAAAAAAAAATAAAAATAAAAATAAAAATAAAAAAATTTATAAAAAAGAACTCAGCAAAGCTATTATCCTCACAGTTTATTACAGTGAAAGAACATAGAGCATAAAACAGCAACAGCAAAAGGTGCACAGAGCAGAGACCAGGAGAGACCAGATACAAACTTCCAGCTGTCCTCTCCCAGTGGAGTCATGCAGACAGTGCCCAGTCTTTCAAGCAATGATGTATGACAAAAAAAATGAAGTACTGCCAACCAAGAAAGCTCACCAGAGCTTTGGTGTCCAATGTTCTTACTGGAGGCTGGTCACGTAAGCATAGCTGACCACCCACATGGCTGACCTTACTTAGTCTCCAGCCCTTCCAGAAGTTAAACTGATACCATGTGGCCCAAGGAGCAAAGGTAAGCAAAAACACTTACCAGGCAGGATATTCCAAGGGTTTAGTGTTATCTTCCAGGAGCCAGGCAAGGCCAAACCTTTCTTTGAAATGTGCAAATGTGCAGGGTTCGGATAATCCAGACCTGCTGAGGGAATCTTTCAGTTCACAGTGGTTCTGACCAGTAGCCCCAGTATCACCTGGGAACTTGTTAGCTATGGGAATTCTCAGGGTCCCCCTAATTTACTAAATCAGAAACTCTGTGGAACTCGCCACCTATTTTTAACAAGCCCTCTAGGTGTTCTGATGCAGGGTAAAGTTTGAGAATCTTTGGCCTAGAGGGATGAGGTCCTGGGTGGAGCTAAGCCCTTGCAGAGGGAGGAGTGGGGATTCAGCCCCCTTGCAGCCGTTGGGACTCCCAGAAGCCTTTGGAAGAAAGCTTCCAACGTGATGGGAAATGATATCCATTGAAGATCTAAACAGGATAGGCTAGCCAGGAACTACAGCACTGTGAGAATGACCCTGCTGTTTGGACCTTCCTGTTTGGAAGGATCCAAACCCCATATCCCCTTCCCACCAGCACAGCTTACTGGGTTGTGAGCTCAAGATCCTAAGAGGGCCCCTCCCTTACCACTGCTCCCTCACAGCCCTAAGGCCCCTTTAAGGCTAAATGCCCTGCCCCATGTTAAAGGCGTTGAAACTGAGGTCCTGGGAGGCAGAAGGACTGAGCAAGCTGAGCAGTGCTGGGAGAACAGCAACTTTGGGGCCAGATTAACCTCGTCTCTACTGAAGGCCAGAAGTGGAGAGGATAAATCTGGTATTCACTTCAGGAATGGAGCTAGCAGTTCACACTTGTCCCTTGTCCCAGATGCAGGTCTGACCTGCCATGTCCCTCACTGAACAACCTTAGGCATGTCTCTTCTCAGTGTCTTCATCTCTGAAACGGGAACAAGCCCTTTGCAGAAGAGTTAGGAGGATGAGAGAGATCGTAGGGAAATGCCCTCAGTGGCTCTATGATCAGTGTTACTACGGCACAGGGCTGCTCGCCGGTAAACGCCAGAAACCAGGACTAGTTTCAGACCCAGCTCTGACCCTACACCTCCAGCCTGAGCTTTGAAAAGCCCATGCTCCCAGTCCAGGGAGAAGAAACTTAAATCCCATCATGGCTTGGTTAAAGGAGTTTGGGGGAAGAAGTTTCGGTGGGAGAGGGAGTGTGCATTCCAGGAAGGCTTCCCGGAGGTGGGGTCTGTGCCCTCAGTCCTCTGAAGCTAGATTCCTGCAGGCCCAGCTGCCAGAGAATTGGGGAAATGGGATAAGCCCAAAGAGAGAGTGGCTGGACATGGCAGCTGTCCACCCCAAACACTCCACCACTCCCCCGTTCTGAGAGTCTTTCTTGGCCCCAGAAACAAGGGCGACTACGCGCCTGAGCTGGAAATAGGGAAAGAATGAAGCGGCTTTGTGAATGCTGTCTTCCCCTCTACTGCTACCAACCCCTTCTCCGGCCTGGAGAAGTTAGGATCCTCTCTCCTCCTGCGCCACCTTCCTTCCACTCCCATCGTGTTGCTTTAGCGCCGTCTGCTGGCAATCACAGGAATAGCTCTGCCAAAACACGGCTCTTGGAAGCCGCCTGGGCCTGCTTATCAGACAAGACCACAGGACAAGATGGAGTAGGTGGTTTTGGCCACCCCAGTCCCTGCCCCCAAGTCTCAGCAGGTACATCACACCCCAGAAGAATCAGCTTCCTTGGATACCACTATCAACTTGCAGAGACAGGCCCTACCTCTCTGGCCCGTATACCAAATTCACCAACAAGGAGATAGAAGGTAGGGGGCTTGGCCTCTAGGAACAGCTCCATCTTCTCCTAATCCCCCATGGCCCCAGGCCTTTGGAATCCTTGGTTTTATTCTTAGGACACTGGCTGGGATTTCAAAGGACTCATGCTGATCCAACTGGAAATTTAGACAAGTACCTGCTCACCTTTAGAGCACAAAAGTCTTTTGAATGCCCAGGTACCCCACACCAGCCTCAGGCTCTAAGGGGCTTGAGGGAGCTTGAGGTTATTGCTTCTGACATCGTTGTTGTTAGCATATTTGGTAACATACACAAACTGGACAACCCCACAAATCAGACTGTCACACAAAATGGGCCTGAAAACAGTTCTCACTCTTCACTGTGAGTCCCTGTCCTTCCCCTGCCCTTGAGTTTCACTTTCTCTCTTGATATTCCTGGCCTGGCTAGCACCACCATTCACACAGTTGCTCAAACCAGAAAGCTGGGAGTCATCCCAGACTCCTTCTCTCTTTTACTCCCTGTACTCAGCCTATCTCCTGAATAGTTCCCAAATTCATCCAGTTTTCTGCATCTCCACTGCCTCCAAACTAGTCCAGGCTTCTTGCCTGAAGTGCCAAAAGAATCCCTTAATTCAGAGATTAGCAAATTTTTTCTGTAAAGGGCCAGATAGCAAATATTTTAGTTTTAGACTCTGCAGACCAAGAGACAAAATCAAGAATATTATGAAGGTACTCCAATATTACACAGTCTCTGTCACAACTATTCAACTCTGCTGATGCAGTCAAAAGCAGCCATAGACAATATATACTTAAATGAGCATGGCTGTGTTCCAAAAATATTTTCTTTGAATATCACTGAGATTTGAATTTCATATAATTTTTCTTGTGTCACAAATACTATTTTTGTTTATTTTTCAGCCTTCTAAAAATGCAAAATTCAGGCCAGGCGTGGTGGCTCATGCCTGTAATCCCAGCACTTTGGGAGACTGAGGTGGGCGAATTGCCTAAGGTCAGGAGTTCGAGACCAGTCTGGCCAACATGGTAAAACCCAGTCTCTACTAAAAATAAAAATAAAAAAAATTAGCCAGGCACAGTGGTGTGCGCCTGTAATCCCAGGTACTTGGGAGGCTGAGGCAGGGGAATTGCTTGAACACCAGGGAAGTGGAGGCGGCAGTGAGCCAAGATCGTGCCACTGCACTCCACCCTGGGCAACAGAGGGAAACTCCGTTTAAAAAAAAAATGCAAAATCCATTCTTAGCTAATGACTGGTACAAAAACAGGCCCACGAGACATAGTCGGCCAACACTGCCTTAATTGGTCCCACTCCCATCCATTCTCCATGCTCTAGCCAAGGTGATTTTGCCAAAACACAGATCTGATGCTTTCAACTCCTTGCTTACAGCTAGCCAATCGCTGAAAATAAAAATGCAAGCTCCTTAGCCTTCAAAAGGCTTCCCATTCAGCCCTACTTAATTCTTCAGCCTCTTCCGTGGCGCCTCCCCCCACAGACCTTAGTCCCAGCCTCTGGCACTCTCCCGGGCCTCACACAGGTCCTCAGCTTACTTCTTCATGGTTTTACTCCTTTCAGTTCCTTTGCTTGGAACAGTCTTTTCCTATTTCACCTGGGAAATGTACATGCTTCCTTCAAGAGCCAGAGAGAAAAAAACAGCCCCCACCTGAGAGGGTTGCAGGGTGTCCTCGGGGGAACAGCAGGTTTCGGATGAAGCCAGACGGTGGAGGAGATGGTCAGAGAAGAGGCTCAGATGCAGAGGCACTGGCAGACCATTAAACAGAGAGGGCACAGCAGAGAGGTCTGGGAGGAAGGGCCCAGGCAGTAGAGGGAGGGGATATGTGGGACACGTGGGGAAGGGTAGGGAAATGGCAGTTAAAGCAGTGACAGGCCGGGCGCCGTGGCTCATGCCTGTAATCCCAGCACTTTGAGAGGCCGAGGTGGGTGGATCACCTGAGGTCAGGAGTTTGAGACCAGCCTGACCAACGTGGAGAAACCCTGTCTCTACTAAAAATACAAAATTAGCCAGGCATGGTGGCGCATGCCTATAATCCCAGCTACTCAGAAGGCTGAGGCAGGAGAATCACTTGAACCCGGGAGGCAGAGGTTGCGGAGAGCCGAGATTGCGCCATTGCACTCCAGCCTGGGCAACAAGAGAGAAACTCCGCCTAAAAAAAAAAAAAGCAGAGACAGACCCACATGAGCCTCCAGCAGTCCTCCCCGAAGACCCATCCTCGAGGGCTTTTTGCGCACTGGGCCAGCTCCAAGGTCCTGGAGAGGATGGATAGTGTCTTTTTATAGCCATCTCTGCCATCACCTCACTCCCAGTGCCATTCCACCACACCTACTGTGGTCCTCTCTTCTGGTTATCTGGAGAGGTACCTCTGCTGAGGCAATGCTTAGAAAGGGGTCCATCTGTGGGCAGTGGAGATGCTTACTTAGAACCACTTTGCTAATGGCAGGACCAGGACAACAGGAGCTGTCCAAATCCAGAGCTAAATCAAGGTTTTATCTCAACACTAACTCCTCTGCTCACAAGCTGGATGACTTTGGGCAACTTTTTTAACCTCTGTGAACTTTCATTTCCTTACTGGGAAAAAAGAGCTGCTATACTTTCCTGATGGGGAGTTCAGTTCAGATAAATATTTGCCAGGCCCCAACTCTGTTTCAGAGACTGTAGGAGCAGGGAACAGAGAAGTAAATAGAACATAGTCTCTGCCCTGGAGAAGCTGACATTCTAAGAGTTTTTTGAACTGTGGGTTGTGACCCCATTAGTGAGTCATGAAATCAGAGTCATGATCAGCTTTTTTTTTTAAATGAACTTGTTTTAAAATAGATTTGAAAATACTAGGGTGTGACACATAATGAGGGTAAGTAGTACTTTTTGAAACTTTTGTTTCACTTTAGAAAGAGAAAACAGATACATGTTTGCATGCACCAGATCACTAGGTAAACTATTTCTAATGGTGGAACATGGTACTAGGAGTTTGAAATCCCCTGGACTGGGAGTCACTGAAAGGACTAAAGGAGATAAAGTACATGGATTAGTTTCCTAGGGCTGCCGTAATGAAGTACCACAAACTGGGTAGCTTACAACAGAAACCCATTGTCTCACAATTCTGGAGCCTAGAAGTCTAAAATCAAGGTTTTGGAGCAGCCATGCTCCCTCTGAAACCCGTAGGGAAGACTCTTTCCTTGCCTCTTCCACTTCTGGTAGCCACAGGCATTCTTTGTCTTACAGCTGCCACACTTCAATCTCTGCCTCAGTCATCACATGGTGTTCTCCCCTCCTCTGTCTATGTCTCTCTGTCTCTTCTCTTCTTATAAGGATACAAGTCATGTTGGATTAAGGGTCAACCCTACTCCATTGCAACCTCATCCTAATTAACCATATCTGCATTCTCTGGTACTGAGGATTAGGGCTTCAATGTATCTTTTTAGGGTACACAACTCAACCCATAACATTATAGGACAGTGCCCAGCACTACGTCTGGCTCTCAGGGAGAGTTCTTTGAGCTTGTCCCCCGCAGAGAGCCAGCCCAGGAGCCTTCAAGCACCTGTAACTCTAGGGCTTCAAGTCTGGGTGCTTGAGTTGGGAAGTACTAAACCATCAGAACCTCTAGTTTCCTGTTCTTGAAACCCAATGCAGAAATCTTGCAAAGCCAAAAAATACTATGCCTCAACATACTTCTCAGAGCATACCAGATCTTGAGCCTTTCCTTCCTAATTCAAACTTCCCTAATGCCTGGAATCCCACCCTCTTCTTTCCTCCTCTCTTCTCCCAATCCCCCCAAAGGAGATGATATGGAGTACAGCAAGAGTTTGGGAGCCAGAGTTTAGTGAACATGGACGAGTCACTTCATTATTCCAAGCTTCAGTTTCCTCATCAATAAAAGGGGGACAAATCATGCTAAGCCTGTCATATGTTAAACACTCAGAAAACACTGGTTTCCTTCCCTATTCCCTGCAATCTTCACTTTCCCTTTATTTCTCTCTGCCTCCGCCCAACCAAGCCTAGGCCAGCACACTTCAGACCCTGACCTCTCAGCATCTGTACGCACCTGGCATATTGTCTGTGACACAGTAGGGAATAATTTTTTTTTTTTTTTTTTTGAGGCAAAGTCTCACTCTGTCATCCAGGTTGGAGTGCAGTAGTGCCATTTCAGCTCACTGCAACCTACACCTCCTGGGTGCAAACAATTCTCCAGCGTCAGCCTCCTGAGTAGCTGGGATTACAGGTGCACACCACCACACCCGGCTAATTTTTGTATTTTTAGTAGAGACGGGGTTTTGCCATGTTGGCAAGGCTGGTCTTGAACTCCTGACCTCAAGTGATCCACCCACCTTGGCCTCCTGAAGTGCCGGGATTATAGGCATGAGCCACGGCACCCAGCCAATAAATGATTACTAAATGACATTTTTGCTGCCTTGGACACCTGAGAACCAGACAGGAAGTCTATCTGCTTCTCTGACTCTATTAGCATTCTTTTTTTTTTTTTTTTTTTTGAGAAAGAGTCTCACTCTGTCACCCAGGCTGGAGTGCAGTGGCATGATTTCGGCTCACTGCAAGCTCCACCTCCCGGGTTCACGCCATTCTTCTGCCTCAGCCTCCCGAGTAGCTGGGACTACAGGTGCCCGCCACCACGCCCAGCTAATTTTTTGGTATTTTTAGTAGAGACAGGGTTTCACCGTGTTAGCCAGGATGGTCTCGATCTCGTGACCTTGTGATCTGCCTGCCTCGGCCTCCCAAAGTGCTGGGATTACAGGCATGAGCCACTGCACCTGGCCTAGCATTCTTATCCCTCTAACATACAGACAAACTCTGAGTCTTGAGACTCCCTCAAGATGGATGTTATTGGCCCTATTTCATGGAGAAGGAAACTGAAGTTAAGAGGTTCAGGCAGGAATAGAGCAAGGATTTCACCCCCAAACGATCTCAAAACCCATGCTTTCCTCCTTTTTTTTTTTTTTTTTTTGAGACGGAGTTTCGCTCTTGTCGCCCATGCTGGAGTGCAATGGTGCAGTCTCGGCTCCCGAGTTCAAGCAATTCTCCTGCTTCAGCCTCCCAAGTAGCTGGGACTACAGGCGCATGCCACCACACCTGGCTAATTTTTGTATCTTTAGTAGAGACGGGGTTTCACCATACTGGCCAGGCTAGTCTCAAACTCCTGACCTTGTGATCCGCCCGCCTCGGCCTCCCAAAATCTCACGCCTGGGATTACAGGCATGAGTCACTGCGCCCAGCCTCCTCCTCTTACATCTGGCCACCATCCTGGCTGGGTGACCCACTCAACTCAATAGTGCCAGTGTCATGATGTCTTCAGCCCCAAGGACCTTACCCTCTACCCTGTATCAGCCAAATCCAGAGCCCTCAACTGCTCCCACTTCAAGAGCTAAAACCCCAATGTCTTCCACTCTCACTCTCCCACCCCCTCAGCCTCTCACCTTCCTCCAGGCCCTGTCCTTGCCCATCCTCAGCAAGTGCTTTCCTTCCCTGAGCAGCCTGGACCCTGCAATCTTTCCTCAGCACCACCAATACTCACGATCCCCCGGCCCCTTGCTTCTACCACAAATTCACCACCCTGGGTCAATGCTACCATCCATCTTCTCTGACTCGACACATGGGCAGTCAAGCACTGCTGGAAAAAGCTCCCACTCTCTGGCAGATTGGCACCAGAACAAATGCAGGGTTCCTGACCTCTGCTCAGGAGCCTCATGGCTCCACCTCACATCTTTGTGCTTGTCCTTAGTCAAATCCCTTGCCTTATTCCCAAAAGTGCTTGTTCTCAACTTCCACCTCTCTTCATGGCCGCTACCTCTGGCTTGCTGCCTGCATGATTTTTTTTTAAGAGTTGGGGGCCTGGGTGTGGTGGCTCACACCTGTAACCGCAACACTTTGGGAGGCCAAGGCACATGGATAACCTGAGGTCAGGAGTTCAAGATCAGCCTGGCTAACATGGTGAAAACCCGTGTCTACTAAAAATACAAAAATTAGCCAGCCATGGTGGCGTGCACCTGTAGTCCCAGCTACTCGGGAGGCTGAGGCAGGAGAATTGTTTGAACCCAGGAGGCAGAGGTTGCAGTGAGCCGAGATGGCACCACTGCACTCCAGCCTGGGCGACAGAGCAAGACTCCGTTTCAAAAAAAAAAAAAAAGAAAAGAAAAAAAGAGTTGGGGGGTCTCGCTCTGTCACCCAGGCTGGAGTGGCTCACTGCGACCTCACATTACTGGGCTCAAGGGATCCTCCCACCTCAGCCTCCCAAGTAGATAGGACTACAGGAGCACACCACTGCACCCAGCTAATTTTTTTTATTTTGTAGAGACAGAGTGTCACTGTGTTGGCCAAGCTCGTCTCAAGCTCCTGGGCTCAAACAATCCTCCTACCTCAGCCTCCCAAAATGCTGGGATTATAGGCGTGAGCCACCACACCTGGTCTCCATGTTGATTTAAATGAGACAATATGCTCAAATTCTTTGTTTGATTTAGAAATCTTGCAGTCACTGGGTTTATTCTACCTCATGCACGTGGGAGAAGAGGAATGTGTCAATGCTCCGCCTCTGGCTTAACAAAGAAAACTCACAGGTATTTATACCTTCTAGAAAACACAGATGTGAATTTAAATATTATTGCCAGGGCAACACATTATTAAGGAAGACAAGCAATCAGAATCACAAGCTTTTTAAAAGATAAAGGTTACTTTCGCAGGACAAAGCAAGTCTCATAAATTTAATTGTCTGACAAGACTCCCTTGTTAGAAATAACGTTTGCAAAGATGTGTGGTTTCACGATGCACAAAAGAATCTGCTTTTTATTTCTGCTGCTGCAGAAGAAGAGGGCACATTTTCTCTTTCTTATCATACTGAGGTTTTTTTTTTTGTTTTTTTTTTTTTGTCACCACCAGTTAGAAGGACCTGGAGTCTTCAAGGCAGCACCAAGAGAAACAAAGGCAGGCTGAGAGGCTGATCTTAAGCCAGTTGTTCCCGCCGCCCACTACATGGCAATCAACTTGCAAATCTCTCAAACAGTGGCTCTCCCACACTCCTGCATCAGAGCTTGTCAAATATGAGTGTGCATAGGAATCACCTGGGATCTCATTAAAATGCAGATTCCAGGCCAGGTGCGGTGGCTCATGCCTGTAATCCCAGCATTTTGGGAGGCTGAGGCAGGTGGATCACCTGAGTTCAGGAGTTCAAGACCAGCCTGATCAACATGGTGAAACCCCACCTCTACTAACAATACAAAAATTAGCTGGGCATGGTGGCACGTGCCTGTAATCCCAGCTACTGGGGAGGCTGAGGCAGGAGAATTGCTTGAACCTGGGACAGTGGGGGGTTGCGGTGAGTGGAGATGGTACCACTGCACTCCAGCCTGGGTGACAGAGCAAGACTCAAAAAAAAAAAAAAAATGCAGATTCCGGCTGAGCACAATGGCTCACATCTGTAATCCCAGTGCTTCAGGAGCCTGAGGTGGGAGGATTGCCTGAAGCCAGAGGTTTGAGACCAACCTGGGCAATGTAGTAAGACCCCATCTCTACAAAAAGTTAAAAACAACAAAAAAAAAAAGCCAGGTGTGGTGATGCATGCCTGTAGTCCTAGCTATTCAGGAGGCTGAGATGGGAGGATGCTTTGAGCCCAGGAGTTTGATGCTGCAGTAAGCTATGATGGTACCACTGACTCCAGCCTGATTGGCAACAAGACCCTGACTCAATAGGTCTGAGTAGACCTGAGAATCTGTATTTCCAACAAGTAAGTTGTTACTGTGGTTGCTACTGGTCCCCAGACAGACACTGTGAATAGGAAGGTCTGAGGTGTTTATTCACAATTTCTCCTTTCTCCCCAAACCTCCGACACTTGGAGGTTTATCACACCCCATAAATCTATACAATTATTATTAATTCTCAATTAACTTTTTGTTTTTTGAGACGGAGTCTCACTCTGTCACCCAGGCTGGAGTGCAGTGGTGCAGTCTCGGCTCACCACAACCTCCGCCTCCCAGGTTAAAGCGATTCTCCTGCCTCAGCCTCCCAAGTAGCTGGGATTACAGGCATGTGCCACCACGCCCGGCTAATTTTGTATTTTTAGTAGAGATGGGGTTTCTCCATGTTGGTCAGGCTGGTCTCGAACTCCCGAACTCAGGTGACCCGCCTGCCTCATCCTCCCAAAGTGCTGGGATTACAGGCGTGAGCCACCTCACCTGGCCCCTTCAGCAGCATTTGACAGCGTTTACCCCTTCCCCCTCACTTGATCCCCAGGACCACACCCCTCTGCCTATCTCACTGTCCCCTCATGCTTTGTCTGTATTGCTGGCCCACCCCCATTTCTCCAACCTCTGAAGAGCTGAGTCCTGGGGCCTCTTCTTTTCTCTCTCTGCACTTACTCCCCTGATCACCTCCTATTATTTCATGGCTTTAAACACCAGCTGTGCAGAGGATGCCTAAATTCACATCTCCAACCCAGGCTTCTCTGTGAACAGCAGGGCAGTATGTCCAGCTGACGTCTTCACATTTGCACTTTAATGTCTAAGATTTCAAAGGCATTAAAGGCCCAAACTCAGCTGCCTATTTCTCCTTTTAAGTCCACTCCTTCTGCAGCCTTCTCCATCTCATTAAATGGCAAATCCAATCTTCTAGCTGCTCAAACCAAAAATCTTAAAATCACCGTTGATGAGGCAGAGGTTGCAGTGAGCCAAGACTGAGCCACTGCACTGCAGCCTGGGCGACAGAGCAAGACTCCGTCTCAAAAACAAAATTAAAAAATAAAAATAAATAAAATCGGGCCAGGCTCAGTGGCTCACACCTGTAATCCCAGCACTTTGGGAGGCCAAGGTGGGTAGATCATGAGGTCAGGAATTCGAGACCATCCTGACCAACACGGTGAAACCCGGTCTCTACTAAAAATTCAAAAATTAGCTGGGTGTGGTGGTGGGCACCTGTAATCCCAGCTACTCGGGAGGCTGAGGCAGAAGAAACACTTGAACTCAGGAGGTGGAGGTTGCAGTGAGCCGAAATCACACCACTGCATTCCAGCCTAGGTGACAGAACGAGACTCTATCTCAAAAATAAATAAAATAAAATAAAATAAAATCACCATTGACTAATTCTATTTCTAGGGCCACACTAACCATATCAGCATCATTGTGTCAATTTTAAGAGGGTGTCCCTGCAGAGCAGTGACAGTATCATGGGTGCATGATTTGGCAACTGGATGGAGCCCTGTTTTTTGTTTTTTAGATTTAGGGTCTCACTCTGTCACCTAGGCTGGAGTGCAGTAGTATAATCATGGCTCACAGCAGCCTCAATCTCCCCAGCTCAAGCAATTCTCCCACCTCAGCCTCCCAAGCAGCTGGGACTACAGGCATGTGCCACCATGACAGGCTATTTATTTTATTTTCTGTAGAGACGTGGTCTCGCTATGTTGCCCAGGCTGGTCTCAAACTCCTGGCCTCAGACAGGCCTCCCACCTCAGCTTCCTGAGTAGCTGGGATTACAGTGGAGAGAGCCCTTTGTAAGAAGTAAGAGGTGATCCCCCTTTGTCCTTGAACTCGGGACATGCAAGGGCCATTGCAAATGGAACATGTTCTGAATTTCAGCACCACCCACATCCCACCCAGGGTGGCCAATGCCTTCATGCAGCACGCCTTTGTGCCCAGCCACACACATTTTGGCAGAATGTTTCCCAGTGGCAGCATCCCAGGCTGTTCCAGTTAAAAGACAATTGTACTTCCTGCTTCTTGGCGCTTGCTTCCTGCCCATTTTCCAAGTCTGGTCCTGCTTCCTCTTGGCAGTTCCTGGTGGCCTTCCAGTAAATTCTTTTGCTGCTTAAGAAAACCAGGTGCTCCGGCCGGGCGCGGTGGCTCACGCCTGTAATCCCAGCATTTTGGGAGGCCAAGGCACGCGGATCACGAGGTCAGGAGATCGAGACCAACCTGACTAACACAATGAAACCCGGTCTCTACTAAAAATACAAAAAATTAGCCGGGCGTGGTGGCAGGTGCCTGTAGTCCCAGCTACTCGAGAGGCTGAGGCAGAAGAATTGCTTGAACCCAGGAGGCGGAGCTTGCAGTGAACCGAGATCACACCACTGCACTCCAGCCCTGTGACAGAACGAGACTCTGTCTCAACAAAAAAAAAAAAAAGAAAAGAAAAAGAAAACCAGATGCTCCAACTGATACTATCTAGAAACATGTACAAATCCTTCTCACCCTTCAAATTAAAAAAAATCAATTTCTCCATGTTCCCCTGGAAGAGCTCTGGAGAAGATCACCCAGAAACCACCAATGCTCTCCTTGTCACCAAATCTGAAGGCCACCTGGGACAGTTCTACCAATACCAGCTGGCCTCTTCTTGTCTTCCTATCCCCAGCCCCAGGCTCTGTTCTCTGCCTTCTATGTGGGTCTCTCTTCAACTGTGTCTAGTCTATAGATGTTGCCAGTCCTCGGGGCTCCAATCTCACCCTTCTGCCCTTCTCCACCCACACACATCATTTATCCTCATGGCAAATCCCCCACCTCTACCCCCAGGGCTCCCAGATCTTGCCCTCTGCTGAGCTGTAGACTCTCCCCGGCTGGAAACCTCCACCTGCAAGGATAGGGGCACCCAGCGTCTCTGCATGGAGCTGATCAGCTTTCCACCCTCAGCTACTTTTCTTTTTTTTTTTTTTTGCAACAGAGTCTCACCCTGTTGCCCAGGCTGGAGTGCAGTGGCACAATCTCAGCTCATTGCAACTTCCAACTCCCAGGTTCAAGCGATTCTCCTATCTTAGCCTCCCGAGTAGCTGGGATTACAGGTGCGCACCACCATGTCCGGCTAATTTTTTCTATCTTTAGTAGAGACAGGGTTTCACCATGTTGGCTAGGCTGGTCTTGAACTCCTGACTTCATGATCCACCCACATCGGCCTCCCAAAGTGCTGGGATTACAGGCATGAGCCACCATGCCTAGCCTCCTCAGCTACTTTTCTTCCTGCCTCCCCTACTCAGCTTGATGGCCCCAGCCTGCACTCAGAGTCACCTAAGCTAGAAACTCAGGAGTCACAGCACAGCCCTTCTCCCTTCATATCCAGCCCATCCCACCTACGTGGTCACAAATCCTGGAGTCTCTTCTCTTGAATCATTTCTCCAACCCATCCCCTTCTCTCCAAACCCACAGCCTCTGTCTCCTTGACTTTTTTTTTTTTTTTTTTGAGAGAGTCCTGCTCTGTCGCCCAGGCTGGAGTTCAGTGACACGATCTCAGCTCACTGCAACCTCTGCCACCCGTGTTCAAGCGATTCTCCTGCCTCAGCCTTCTGAGTAGCTGCGATTAGAGGCGTGCACCATCATGCCAGCTAATTTTTGTATTTTTAGTAGAGACGGGGTTTCACCATGTTAGCCAGGATAGTCTCAATCTCCTGACCTCGTGATCTGCCCACCTCGGCCTCCCAAAGTGCTGGGATTACAGGTGTGAGCCACTGCGCCCGGCCTCTTGTTCTTTTTTTGTTCTTTCTCTTGTTCTTAGCTGAGCTTGTTACATGGGTTCTAGTGTCCCATCCCAGACCTTCTGAATCAGAACATCCAGGAGAAAAATTCAAGGCTTTTCTTTTTCTTTTCTTTTTTCTTTTTTTTTTTTTTTTTTTTTGAGACAGAGTCTCGATCTGTCACCAGGCTGGAGTGCAGTGGCGCAATCTCAGCTCACTGCAACCTGCAACCTCCGCCTCCAGTGTTCAAGCAATTCTCCTGCCTCAGCCTCCCGAGTAGCTGGGACTACAGGTGCATGCCACCACACCCAGCTAATTTTTGTTATTTTAGAAGAGACGGGGTTTCACCATGTTGGCCAGGATGGCCTCAATCTCTTGACCTTGTGATCTGCCCGCCTCGGCCTCCCAAAGTGCTGGGATTACAGGCACGAGCCATCACGCTGGCCAAGGCTTTTATTGCTAATCATTGCCCCCGGGCATAACTCAGCACACTTGGGAAACACTGATCTGCTCTAAGAATAATTTGGGGAAGGTGGCTAAAAATAAACTTCCAGCCAGGTGCAGTGGCTCACGCCAATAATCTCAGAACTTTGGGAGGCCAAGGCAGGCGAATCACCTGAGGTCGGGAGTTTGAGACCAGCCTGGACACGTTGAAGCCCCATCTCTACTAAAAAAATACAAAAATTGAGTGGGGCGTGATAGCGGGCATCTGTAATCCCAGCTACTCGGGAGGGCTGGCACAGGAGAATCGCTTGAACCCAGGAGGCGTAGGTTGCAGTGAGCCGAGATTGTGCCACTGCACTCCAGCCTGGGCGACAGAGTGAGACTCCTTCTCAAAAAAAGTAATAAAATAAAATTAACTTCCAAGCTCACACCCTTGGAGATTCACGGCATATCCCCCTTGGCTATTCTGATTTGGTGTAAGTTGGATGGGAAAATTTTTTCCAGAGGATTCTGCATAACCAGGCTGGGAACCACTAATCTACATGATGGGGTAAAGTACAGACAACTTGAGCCATGGCTGTTAAAGCCCTTTGTGCTTCAGCCTCTGGTTGGCTCTCACCACTCTCCCAAATTGTCCAAAATCATACTTTATGTCCCAGTTACAGTTCTTCACATTCGTCAGGCTGTCTCAACTGAGCAGTGGTACATAATGTCACCTATACCCGGCGGCCTTTTCCTTCACATGCATAATGTGAATGCCTACTGGTGCCTCAATCTCAGTTCAAATGAAGGCTCCAGGAAGCTTTTCCTGATCCCTCTAGGGTTAAGCTCCTCCTCGGTCCATCACAGGGCCTGGTGCTCTTCAGCCTTTATCTCACCCGATTACTTACACATCTGCTTTCACTCCCGATCAGTGAAGGTCAGATCAGCAGGACAGTATTTTAGTTCTGTTTATGTCCCCAACATGTAGCACATCGATTGGAACCAGAAGAATGGCTCAGGCTGACAGAGATATCCACCCCGACCCATGATCCAAAGGCAGGTAATTGGCCAGGGATCCCAGGAAGGACCAAGTCCATTGGCACCTGGGGCTTGACCATGGTACTAAGGCCTGGGTCTGAATGGCAGCTCCACTGCTGTGTCTAGAAGGGTCCCTTTACTTCCCTGAGCCCTCAGCCTCCATAAACAGGGTCCCCACAGTCCTCCTAGGTGTGTCATAATGACTTAAAAGTGAAAGTCATTAAACCAATGACTTGCTACATTGTTACATTGTTATCTCAGTTTGTGGTGCCCTTAACCCTTAAGAGAGGTTCTCAGTGCTTATCATCAAGCATTTGGTCCTTTGGAGGTTGGAAATCATGTCAGAACAGGGTCTTGTTCACCCCTGTACCCAGAAAGTTGAGGATGGTACCAGAGACAGAGCAGTAACTCAAAAATGCTTGCTAATGGCTGGGCGCAGTGGCTCATGCCTGTAATTCCAGCACTTTAGGAGGCCAAAAAGGGCAGATGACTTGAGGTCACGAGTTCAAGACCAGCCTGGCCAACATGGTGAAACCGTCCCTACTAAAAATACAAAAATTAGCTGGGTGTGGTGGCAGGCACCTATAAATCCCAGCTACTCAGGAGGCTGAGGCAGGAGAATCACCTGAACCCGGGAGGCGGAGGTTGCAGTGAGTCCAGATGAATACCACTGCACTCCAGCCTGGGCGAAAGAGCAAGATTCCATCTCAAAAATAAATAAATAAAATAGTAAATTTTATGCCATGTATCTTACAATTTTTTTTTTTTTGAGACAGGGTCTCACTCTGTCACCCAGGTTGGAGTGCAGTGGTGCAATCATACCTCACTGCAGCCTCAACCTCCAGAGTTCAAATGATCTTCCCGCCTTAGCTTCCAGGTTAGCTGGGACTACAGGCACATGCAACCATGCCCAGCTAATTTTTTTTTTTTAATAGAGACAGGGGTCTCACTATGTTGCCCAGGTTGGTCTCAAACTCCCGGCCTCAAGAAACCCTCCCACCTCAGCCTCCCAAAGTGCTAGGATTACAAGCATGAGCCACCATCTGGCCTTACTATATTTTTCTTAAGTGAAAATCTCCCTGGTGGTCTAGTGGTTAGGATAGGGGGAAAAGATGAAAATTAAATAAGCACATAACCATAATGAGGCTCCATCCATAACAGCACTAAGATATAAACTGTGTTAAGAGAGGAGTCCAGGAGGCAGAGGAAGGAGGAAAGGGGGAGGGCTGGAGCTGGGACCCTGGGAAAGGACATGGACAGGGAAGGGTGGGGAGCCTCAGGAAGAGGCCCAGAGCAGGCAAGAGCCAGAAGGTGGGGCGGGGGTGGGGGTGGTTACTGAGAAAGAAGGGAAACCCTAGGCAGAGGGAAGCCTTAGGCCCAGCAGGCTGGAGTGTCTTCTCAGGAACTGTGCTCTGACAGCCTCAGGATCCTGGGCCTTAATTTGGGTCTTTTAATGTCTTGATCTCTCCCCTACACCAGGAAACCCTCAGAGGCCCAGGCCCACTCCAGGACACAGCCCATGGGAAGTGAAGCCTGCACCAGTGACCCGCATTCTTTTTTTTTTTTTTCCGAGACTGAGTCTCGCTCTTTGGCCCAGGCTGGAGTGCAGTGGTGTGATCTTGCTCACTGCAACCTCCGCCTCCCAGGTTCAAGCAATTCTCCTGTCTCAGCCTCCCGAGTAGCTGGGATTACAGGCACCCACCACCACGCCCGGCTAATTTTTGTATTTTCAGTAGAGACGGGGTTTCACCATAATGGTCAGGCTGGTCTCGACCTCCTGACCTCAGGTGATCCAACTGTCTCGGCCTCCCAAAGTGCTGGGATTACAGGAATGAGCCACTGCACCCAGCCAGCATTCTTTTCTGTAAGAAAACTAAGAGAGCCAAACTAACCCCAAGGGCCATGAGGCCTGCGCAGATCACTAGTACTGCAACAGGATCCCAAAAGCAAATACTGCAGATCTGCTTGCAAAATAAACACAGGACCAGCCGGGCATGGTGGCTCACGCCTATAATCCCAGCACTTTGAGAGGCCGAGGCAGGCAGATCACGAGGTCAGGAGATTCAGGAGATCGAGACCATCCTGGCTAACACGGTGAAACCCTGTCTCTACTAAAAATACAAAAAAATTAGACGGGTGTGGTGGCGGGTGCCTGTGGTCCCAGCTACTCTGGAGGCTGAGGCAGGAGAATGGCGAGAACCTGGGAGGCGGAGCTTGCAGTGATCGTGCCACTTCACTCCAGCCTAGGAGACAAGTGTCTCAAAAAAAAAAAAAAAAAAAAAAAAAGAAACACAGGACCCAAACACTTCTTAACACTTCTTACCACCTCACTACCATCCTAAAAAGTATTCTAGGTTGCAGAACAAACCGTCTTAACTGGCCTCCCTGCTTGCAGGCTAGTAACAGCCAGTGAGTCTGTTAAATTCCAAGTGAGACCATGTCACTCCACTCAAAACCCTGCAACAACTCCCATTCCACTCCCTCAGACCCTATGTATAGTGAAGAATTCTTACTTGGAAGTCTGGCCTTTACCCTCGGCTACTGTTAAGTGCCCTCTAGACCCATGGAATGCCCTGACTAACAGGAGTGTCAGTGATAAATGTGATTTACGATCTGAGCTTTGGAACAGGCAACCTCTGGGGGAAATGGAGACAACTGAAGGCCTTAGCCCAAAGCTCTCGCAGGGGCTGAAGATTAAAGGTCAGCCACAGAGCACTATGTGATTAAGCACCAAGGGAAACTCGGCACACCCAAGATCAAGTGAGCTTCTCTGGTTATACCTCCATCATGGCCGGGAAGAGGTACCAGGACTCCATTGCAAGAAGACAGCAGGAAGCTTCTTACTTAGCTCCCTTCCAGACCCTGCCCCAGGCCTCTCATCCTTTGGCTGGCTCTGGGTATGCTTTTGCTGTAATAAAACCATAATCCCAATACCTTCCTGAGTTCTGAGTCACTCTAGTCTATTACCTACCTGAAGGTGGTCATGGGGACCCCTGAACTTGCAGCTGGTATTGAAGTGAAGACTTGTGGGGACCATGCCCTCCAACCATGTAGGCTGCCAAACTCTCTGCACCCTACGTGACCCCTTATTACAACTGTCATGATCTGCCCACTCCTTGCCGATGAGACTTCATCCCTTACTCCTTTCCTCACTCACATCAGCCAGGCTCACATCCCTCAGTCCCAGGAAGCCCCTTCCCCAGATACTAACCAGGTGAACTCCCTCACTTATTAGGCCTTTACTCATAAGTCACCTCCTTGGTGAGGCCTCCTCTGGGCCCCTCCACCCTGAAACACCTCTCCTGCTTTACTTTTTCCTCCATAAGAACACTGTCACCATATCCACTGCACTACAACAGCTATATCTTTTTTCTTTGCTCCCCACAAGAGTATGAGCCCCAAGGAGGCAGGAATTTTTGTACTGTGTTCCCTGCTGTGACCCCATAACAGGGACAGTTTCTGGCACGTGCTGAGTGTTCAACAAATTCTTGAATGCATGACCTCTAGTATCCTTTAGAAATACCTTTTAAAAACCAGACCATCCCACCCCCACTCTCCGTGAAAGGCCAAGTCTGCAAAAACAGGAAAACTATGTTTGGCCAGAGCCCTTTGCTGAAGGAGATGAAGTTAAGAGTCGGCAAGACCCAAGATGTCCAGAGAGCCCCGTGGCCCAGCGTGGGTGAGGCATGGGTGCTATCCCAGCCCTGATACCTCCATGCTGTTGACTTTGGGAGGCCCCCTTTCCTCTGGCCCTTGGACCCTACATAAATTATGAAGGAGTTGGAGCAGATGCATGGGAGGGGAGGAAGGAGAGAAATTCCTGCTATGAGAGAAGCAGAGGGAAGACAAGACTTCACCATGCAGGGGTGACTTTTATTTGAAGGCAGAAAACACCCTATTTGGGGGTTCACTTATAATCTGCAACAGTTTTTTTTTGTTTGTTTTGTTTTTTTTTAAAAAGGGGAAAAAAAGAGAAAAATCAGAAGCCAACGGGCCTGGGAAGGAAAGGAGAAGGGTAGTGGGTCCATGTCAGGCTGGGGTCAGGCCGCATAGGGGAAGCGGAGCAGCAGCCCTTCGTGAGGCTCCAGTTTCAGGCGTTCCAGCTCAAGAGGGGAGCCCTCCTCACGGCCTGGCTGGGTGCTGAGCAGGAGGTCAGCCTTGGCTGGCAGGCTGGTGCTGGCAGGCAGGTCAGAGGCCTGCAGCCCAGCCGAGAGGCCCACATCCCCAAAGTTAAGCACTACCAGAAAACGCTCATTCTGGTCCCAGTGGCGGATATAGGAGAAGAGTCCAGGCCCAGCAGAGAATGCATGGAAGTCCCCATGCAGTAGGGAGCGCTCCTTACTCCGCTGGTCACTCAGCCGCCGGAACAAGGAAAGGAGGGAGCCAGGGTCTCCACTCTGGCCCTAAGAATGATAAAAACATAGCAGAAGCACGTGAGGGGCTCCCCTGGGTACAGACTTCTACAAGTCCAGCCCACCCTCCACCAGTCAGGTTCTACCCATCTAGAACTCTTACCTTCACAGTCATGTTGGCACTTACAGCCCCTGGGATGTCAGGGAAGCTGGACTCATCCCACAGCATGACTGGAGCCTCCACAGGCTGAAAAGCAGAGAAAAATAGGACTTTAAAAAGGCCTGGGGTCAGGCATGGTGGCTCACATCTGTAATTCCAGCAGTCTGGGAAGTCAAAGCAAGAGGATCGCTTGAGCCCAGGCATTTGAAACCAGCCTCGGCAACATAATGAGCCCTCATCTCTACTACAAAATTTTAAAAAATTAGCTGGGTGTAGTGTTACATCCCTATAGTCCCAGCTACTGGGGAGGCTGAGAAGGGAGGATCACTTGAACCCAGGAATTTGAGCTTGCAGTGAGCCATGACTGCACCACTGTACTCCAGCCTGGGCAACAGAGTGAGACCCTGTCTCAAAAAAAAGCCCTGGGCCCATTGTCCCGTATCCCTCTTCCCATTCCCATCCTCACCAATATATAACCTCCCCAACTCATGTCTGGCTAACTTTTTTATTTTTTTGAGACAGAGTCTCGCTCTGTTCAGGCTGGAGTGCAATGGCACAATCTTGGCTTACTGCAATCTCTGCCTCCTGGGTTCAAGCGATTCTCCTGCCTCAGCCTCCCGAGTAGCTGACCATACGTGCGCACCACCACACCCAGCTAATTTTTTCGTATTTTTAGTAAAGACAGGGTTTCACCATGTTGGCTAGGCTGGTCTCAGGTGATCCACCCACCTTGGCCTCCCAAAGTGCTGGGATTACAGGCATAAGCCACCACGCCCGGCCTGGCTAACTTCTACTGGACAAGTGAGGCAGGCTCCCACCTCAGGGTCCTCACACATACACACCTATAGTCCCAGCACTTTGGGAGGTCAGGGCAGGCAGATCCATTGAGCCTAGGAGTTGGAGACCAGCCTGGGCAACAATAGTGAAAGCCTGTCTCTACAAAAATTAGCTGGGCATGGTGGTGTGCACCTGTATTCCCAGCTACTCGGGAAGCTGAGGCGGGAGTATCACTTGAACCCAAGAGGCAGAGGTTGCAGTGAGACATAATCGCACCACTGCAATCCAGCCAGATCAACAGAGCAAGACCCTGTCTCCAAAAAAAAAGATCAGCTGGGCATGATGGCACGCACCTATCTATGGTACGTATCCCAGCTACTCAGGAGGCTGAGATGCGATGATCACTTCAGCCTGGGAGGCGGAGGCTGCAATGAACCAAGATCATGCCACTGCACTCCAGCCTGGGCAACATAGGGAAATGCTGTCTTAAAAACAAAAACAAAAAAACAAAACAAAAAAAGTCGGGCATCAACAGTAACCCTGTGTCTAAAGCTAGTGAATGCCTTTGTAGTAGTATGTAGTAGTATCCCTCCCTACCATGTATTTCTTTCTTTCTTTTTCTTTTTTTTTTTTTGGAGAAGGAGTCTCCCTCTGTCGCCCAGGCTGAAGTGCAGTGGCACAATCTCAGTTCACTGCAACCTCTGCCTCCCGGTTCAAGCGATTCTCTTGCCTCAGCCTCCCCAGTAGCTGGGACTACAGGAGTGCACCACCATGCCTGGCTAATTTTTGTATTTTTAGTAGAGACTGGGTTTCACCCTGTTGGCCTGGTTTCGAACTCCTTACCTCCAATAATCCACCCGCCTCGGACTCCCAAAGTGCTAGGATTACAGGCATGAGTCACCATGCCCAGCCACTGCCATGTACTTCTCCACTTATTTGTCTGGCTCCCTCACTAAACTATGAGCTCCTGAGGGCACAGAGCCTAGCACAGTACCCACTGTCCAAAGAATAAAGGAATGAATAAATGAATGGTGGCTACCATAGCAAACATCTGCCAGGTACCAGGCATTACCATTAAAAACATGCCCTCGTTTAATCCTAACCACCCTTCAAAAAATGCAGTAACACAAGGGATGAACAAAATTCAGAAAGGTAAAATAATTTGCCCAAAGCCACATAGCTACTCAACTACTCAGCTACTGACTAGGAATCAAACACGTTTTCACCCCAAGGCTCACGTCTATCTGCCGCCATCCCCAGAATCATCACTGTAAGATGGATAAACAACCTCCCTGTGACAGAAAGACAGCACGCAGTACCTGTCCAGGAAGGGCAGCCGCATCCAGGCCAATCTCATCCCCATAGCTGAAAACAGGGGTCCCTGGCAGGGTGAAGAGCATCAGCTGGTAGAGTCGAAGAAGTTGAGCCGGCAAGAAGGAAGTCAGGAGCCTTGCCTGAGACAACTACAGGGAGAGACACTCCAGTGAGCCTCATAACCCACCTCTGCCTCTGTCTCCCAACAACCCTTTCTTCTCCCATCTGCCCCCTTTCCCACCAGCATGGTACTCACACTCCAGCTGCACCAGCGATTGCCAGTGGCATTCAAATACTGTGTGACTAGGGATTTTGTATGCTCCCCAGTAGAACCAGAATCAGACAGGTATGAACTAGTCAACAGCAAATCTTTGTTGGATTCGAGTAGGCTCAGGATCTGCTGAAGGTCGGAGGAGTTAGTCCCCGCAATCAAGAGCCTGCAGAGGGGAGGGAGAGGGTCAAGGTTAGTATAAGAAAGAAAGAATGGGGCCGGGCGCAGTGGCTCACGCCTGGAATCCCAACAATTTGGGAGGCCGAGACGGGTGGATCACTTGAGGTCAGGAGTTCAAAACCAGCTTGACCAACATGGAGAAACCCCGTCTCTACTAAAAACACAAAATTAGCCAGGTGTGGTGGCCCGCGTCTGTAATCCCAGCTACTTGGGATGCTGAGGCAGGAGAATCGCTTGAACCAAGGAGGCAGAGGTTGCAGTGAGCCAAGATCACGCCATTGCACCCCAGCCTGGGCAAAAAGAGCAAAGCTCCATCTCAAAAAAAAAAAAAAAAAAAAAAAAGCAAAAGAAAGAAAGAATAAAGGTAAAGAAAATTCTCTAGACTAGGAATCCCCCCTTCTTAGGCCTAGCACTCCACTGAGGGGTTCCCACAATGGAGCTGAGTCAGCAGAATGGCGCCTGCACCCACCTGTCTTCACTGAAGCCCTTGGTGATGTTTTGCCACTCAGCCAAGAATGAGGATGCATCCTAGAAAGAAAAAAGCAGAATCAAGGACCAGAGAATATTACTAGGCTCTAGCTGAGTCCCTCTGTTCTCTCCCAAGCTTTGTCCCTAATGTGGAAAGGGAACTCACCTTCAGATTCTCTATGTCCCGAACCTGGAACCCATCCACGCCAGCTTGCAGCCAAAACTCCAGAGCATCCTATAGGGGGCAGAAGAATACAGGACAGACATCAGTTCTCAGGAAAAGGCTCAGAAAATTCCAGCCCACACTAAACCTCACCTACCACACACCTCCCCCGCCCCCGCCGGAGCTGGGGAGAGTCCTGTGCCTTGCCTGGGTCTTCTCCACCTGCACTACAAAGGCTTAGCCTTTGGACCCCTCCAGCTCTACCCTTCCACTGATTTTCTTAGTGCTACAGCATTTTAGTTCTCTATTCTTGCCTCTGGCAAATCACACAGCTTCAACTTTGAAAGCCACAGAAAAGGCCCCAGAGAAAATGTATGTCCATAAACATAACTTTGTTTAACACTTAGCATTGGAATGTTAGCGTACGTACTTTAGAGATGAAGAAACAGACCCAGAGAAGCAGGGAGACGTGTCCATAGTCATAATCAGTGAGCAGGAGACAGGATCTAAAATGTCAGTCAAGATCCCCCCTCTCCCACTTTCCTGAGGCCTGGGGAAGGTGTGAGTACAATAACTGCTCAAAGCAAGGCCAAGGATGAAAGATTGAAATTCAAAGCACAGCCCCAGGGCAGTTTAGATTTGAAAAAAGGCCAGTGCTGCTGAATGGAATCCTGGCAGTCCTGCACACACTGCGGAACTTCACCCCCACTCTCCTTTTCTTCCCTTCTCTGGGCCATGTACTCTCTCCTCTGGTCTCCATTTCCATCTGAGGGTACCGCCCCTCATGCCAAACCATCCAAAAACATTCCCTCATCAGCAACTTTTAAAGGGTCCCCTAGTAACTAGCAAGGCCTAAACTGGATGATCCCGGGGTCCTACCCAAATGCTGGGAGTCCAGAATTCTATCTTAGTATCACAGCTACCAGCAGTGTCAGTATCTGCTTCCATTTTTGTTCTACCCATTCTGAATAGGTCAGTGTCCTAGCACCCAGACATCAGGAGCTAGGGTGACATTCAAAGCACTACTCCTAGCCTGCTGGGTACAGATTTGAGCCTATGGCAAATTAGATACCTTGTATGGTTATACAGGGAATTGGAAAACATCTATAAAATACTTGGCATAGTCCCAGACACATAGGAGTACCCCAGTGCTTATAATTTCAGACTGGGCTCTATTCCAAACACATCAAACAAGAACTGGGAAACCAGGCAGGACAGGATTCTCACAGAGAAAGGGCTTCCTCTCCCAAAAGAAAGAAAAATCAAACTTCCAGACTGACGTCTGAGAAGGTCCCTTCCTGGCCCTGTCTCATCCTCAGAGTCAAGGAAATAAGAAAAATTAGAGGTCAGAGGCCGGGCGCGGTGGCTCACGCTTGTAATCCCAGCACTTTGGGAGGCCGAGGCGGGCGGATCACGAGGTCAGGAGATCGAGACCACGGTGAAACCCCGTCTCTACTAAAAATACAAAAAAAAAAAAAAATTAGCCGGGCGTGGTGGCGGGCGCCTGTAGTCCCAGCTACTCGGAGAGGCTGAGGCAGGAGAATGGCGTGAACACGGGAGGCGGAGCTTGCAGTGAGCCGAGATAGTGCCACTGCACTCCAGCCTGGGCGACAGAGCGAGACTCCGTCTCAAAAAAAAAAAAAAAAAAAAAAAAAAAGAAAAATTAGAGGTCAGAAAAGGAACAAGAAAAACAGGTGTGCCTATCCTTTGGCTATAGGAGGAGGCATTCCTGCTTGGCCCCAAGGAGCAAAGGGACCCTCAGTTGGAGCCAGGCTGGGTCTACAGGGATTGCTGTGAAAGGACCATCCCAGCCCCAGCATCTGACTTCCACCAGCCATCAGCTCCAACACTCACCTTCACCTTGGTGGCCACAGTGTCAACCTGAGTGGAGAACCATGAGTTCTCACCCCGGTAGTTGGGAGTAAGGTCCAGAATGACACGGATGCCTAAAACAATGGAGGAAGACGCAGTCATGAGACAGTCTATGAGTTAAGGGGAAATAAGGAAATCACAAATGCAAGTCACTGAGTGTTTCCTATGTATTATTTGGTACAAAAGCTTGAATTTGAACCCGGGCAAAATTCATTCCATTGAAACAGATGTGAGCAAGGAAGGGCCTTGAGATATTGGAAGGCAGGCCAGGCAAGTTCAAAACCAGCCTGGTCAACACGGTGAAAATCGTCTCTACTAAAAATAAAAAAATCATCCGGGTGTGGTGGCACATGGCTTTAGTCCCAGCTACTCAGGAGGCTGAGGCACGAGAATTGCTTGAACCCCGGGGGAAGAGCCTGCAGTAAGCTGAGATCATTCCACTGCACTACAGCCTGGGCGACAGAGTGAGATTCCATCTCAAATTTAAAAAAAAAAGATATTGGAAGGCAGAAAGTTTATAGTGCAGAGAAGTGGCCCCTGTGTTCCCCACTCCCAAAGTGAACCTTTTTAAACATGTGTCTATGTCGAGTCGTAAAACAATATTTGGGATTTCCACCCCCACCACAAAGAACCTACTGTTTTACAAGTTTAAAACCACTGGTTTAGTAAATATCTACATTTTGCAAATAAGGGCACTTAAGCCCAGAAGTTAAATGACCTGCTCAAGATTCCACAGCCAAGTAGAAAGCCCCCAAACGACTGGATAAATCCTTTTTAGGCTGAAGACTAACAAATCTCCCCTCTACCTGCCCGAGGAAAACTCAGAGCCAGTTAGGAGGAAATCAGACAAAAGTTCTATCCTACTTTTCCTCTGGCCATGTCCTTTCTAGCTGTTTCCTTGGGAACCCCAGGACACCCACTCTTTTTTTTAGCCGATTGCAAGAGACTGTCAAAATCTTCCTTGGAGCCAAAATCGGGGTCGATCTGCAGCAAGTCGGTCTGAGCGACATCATCCTTCTGGTTCTTGTGAATTGGGCCCAGCACAAGGCCCTTCACCTTCAGAGAGCTCAGGTAATCGAGACGCCCCTTCAGACCTGAAATGGGGGGCTGGGTTAACAGGTGAGGCCCCTCTGAGAGGCCCCTGACCTCTGCACTCTCCTCTCTCCCACAGCCTAAGGGTGGGACCGGGAGAGGGGAGAGGGGGAGAGGGAGGCAAGGCTGAATCACGAGACTCAGAGGAGCTGATGTAAGGAGTCCTGCACATTACTTCAGAAACCGGTTGCAACTGGCTTCTGGTGCCGCGGGGAGGGAGGACGCTGAGTCACCCACCCTCGTGACAGAGTGAGGGGCGGGTCGGCTTTCTTCAAAGAAAGGAGGGAAGGACAATGTGCCGGGGAGGGGGTGGGGGAAGGGGGAACGGTCGTCGGTACCGGATGGAGGGGAGAACCATCTAGATCCGTCTGGGGACAGAGGAGGGGGTCGGTGCAGGCCACTAGATTCAACCGGGGGCACCCGGGACGGGGGCGCGCTGCACTCACCCGCCAGGTTGCCCGCGCCGTGGCCCTGGAAGGCCTGAAGGTCGCCGATGCGGTAGAGGGCGCCCGTGTGCCACCACTTCTGCGCCGGTAGCTCGCGACAACGAGGCGCCCGCACGATTATGACCACGGCACCCGCCAGCATGCCGAGCCAGCCGAGCCAGAAGAGCAGCAGCAGTGCCCAGCGGGTGCGCACCCAGCCGGGGCTGCCCGCCACCTTCAGCAGCTCCTCCTTGGACAGGCCCGTGAACTTAGCCGCGGCTGCCGCCTCCGCCTCGTCTTCCGCCACCTTGATCTTCACCAGACCATTCTTCTCGGCTCCCGCCACGGACATGGCCGCCCCAGACGCCGCGTTCATCGGCTGCTTCTCGGGCTCTAACTCATTCAGCTCCACCTCCTTCATATCTACCTCGGTATCCTGGTTCATGGTGCCTGCAGAACCGGCGACACGACGCAGCTTGCGGTCAGATGGTGGCTCAACCCCTGCCCGGACCCACGGACCCAGAACGCTCTCCCCGACCTCTGTGCCTCCGCGCAGTTTCGGCTACTGCATCTGCTCAGCAGCAGGCGCGGCCTCTGGGAAGGGGCAGCGGAGCCCCGCCTCGGCCCGCCCCTTAAGGTGGAACCTCGGGGACTGCCCCAGCCGTGGGCGGCTCAGGGTAGTAAAGTCAGGAACACGCCTCCGACAGTACTTCCTACGTCGTCCAATTTCTCATCTCCAACCTGTCTAACCCTAAGGTTCATTTCAACCTGATTCTGGGAAAGCTTGGCACGGAGCCACCTTTAAGTGGACTAGGCCTGTGATCCTGCCCGAAATCCCGAGGCCCCTCCAGTGCCCTTTAGGCCTTACCGTCCCCAAACGCCCCTCTTCTTCCATTCCGGCAGGCTAGTGACTACCCCAACACCATCCTCCATTTGCCCCTGGTTCACGGCTCCGGCCACCGTCTGGTTTTCCCAACTTTGCATGGCTACTTGCACTCTCAGAGGCAGCCAGTCACAACTTCTGCCTTTTCCCCCACCAAGGCTTGCCCTCTCAAGCCTCTGGGACTTGGCGCTAGACCTCTGCTTCCGTGCACGGCTTACTCCCACTCGTTTTTCAAGACTCATCTTGAATTCATTTCAAGAAATTCCTCATGCAGCAACTATTTATTGTGTACTCACTACAATACTTTGCTTTGTTAACTTTATTGAATTAACACTAATCCAGTCTTCTTCACAGTACTTTAAAATGAATGGTTTGGGCAGGAAGGTTGAGGTAGACACCCCTCTTCTTATCCTACCCCACCCCCAGCTGCTAGCACCTGGATGTTTGGCAGCTAGGAATCAGACATCCAGAAGAGACTGATAGGGCTGTAATGAACATAACAGAGCTAGGTCTCAGAGGCATCCACCTTTTTTCTAGAATAGACCAGAAGATGCCATGGCCAGACTCTTACCCACCTTGCAGGGCCTCCCACGGTTATCCCCAAACTCCCCCAAGGTCCTGTCTCCCTATCACTTCACTATGTTAGGCCTTGGAGGCAGCTGGTACTGCAGAGGCTTTGAAGAAGCCTAGAATTCCCTCTAGAATTCCCTCCACAGGGTCCTTGGATTGAAGTGGGGTAGAGACAGGGTTCACAGCAGGGAAGTACCGGACATCAACACCGTGGGGTGCCAACACTCTCAGGAACTCCTTGTTCCTAAACAGTGCCAGTTGGGCTACTCTCAGAGAGGAGCTGGAGGAAATTGGTTCTTTCTCCCTTTCCCACCTAGGCTGGAAGCCAAGATTGCTGTGTATTTGGAAGAAAGCAAAAGCCAGGATCTGAAGTAATAGCACAGAGAAAAGGGTCATCCTCTGCTAGTCCCCTCTGCAGCCCCAGGAATCCAACCCCATCCCCACCCTAGGAACAAGGGGTGCACGGGGCAGCCCCTGGGAGAAGGCGAGCAAGTGGGTTCAGACCAGTGCTCAAAGATGATAAGAGGTCCAAGGTGCCCTGCATGTGCCAGATAAGAAGTGCCAACCAGAGGTTCTGAATGGACTGTATCTCAAGCACAAAAGCTCAAGGCTGGGCGCAGTGTGACTCATGCCTGTCACCTAGCCCTTTTGGAGGCCAAGGAGAGAGGATTGTTTGAGGCCAGGAGTTTAAGGCCAGACTGGGCAACATAGTGAGACCCCATTTCTAAATAAATAAAAAAATTAATTTTAAAATTATCTGGGCCTGGCTGGGTGTGGTGGCTCACACCTGTAATCCCAACTACTAATCCCTGTAATCCCACTTCTCATGCCGTGGCATGAGAATCGCTTGAATCCAGGAGGTAGAGGTTGCAGTGAGCCGAGAATGGGCCACTGCACTCCAGTCTGGGTGATAGAGCAAGACTCTGCCTCAAAAAAAGTAACAGGCCAGGTGTGGTGACTGACACCTGTAATCCCAGCACTTTGGGACGCTGAGGCTGGCGGATAGCTTGAGGTCAGGAGTTCGTGACCAACCTGGCCAACATGGTGAAACCCCATCTCTACTAAAAATACAAAAATTAACCGGACATGGTAGCACACGCCTGTAGCCCCAGACTTGGAGAGGTGAGGCATGAGAATGGCTTGAAACCGAGAGGCAGAGGTTGCAGTGAGCCAAGACTGTGCAGCTGCACTCCAGCCTGGGTGACAGAGTGAGACTCTGTCTCAAAAAAGAAAAAAAAAAAGGCCAGGCATGGTGGCTCACACCTGTAATCCCAGCACTTTGGGAGGTCGAGGCGGGCGGATCAAGAGGTCAGGAGATCGAGACCATCCTGACTAACACAGTGAAACCCCGTCTCTACTAAAAATACAAAAAAAAAAAAAAAAAAAAAACTAGCCAGGCATGGCAGCGGGCACCTGTAGTCCCAGCTACTTGGGAGGCTGAGGCAGGAGAATGACATGAACCCAGGAGGCGGAGCTTGCAGTGAACCAAGATTGCACCACTGCACTCCAGCCTGGGCTACAGAGCAAGACTCCATCCCCCCCAAAAAAAAAAAAATTATCATCTGTAACTGGTGATGTGCCTCTGGAGTCCCATGAGATGCCAACACTCAAGGGAAGCAAAAGCAGGAGGATCACTTGAGTCCAGGAGTTTGTGAGGCTGCAGTGAACCATGGTGGCACCACTGCATACCAGCCTAGGAGACAGAGCGAGACCCTGTCTCTAAAAATAAGTAAGAACAAGGTTGAGAACTGTGGGGTCAGAAGCTGTCTTTGAGATGGTCCAACATGACACAGTATCTCACTCACAGACCCTCATGGCTCCAAATGGCTGAAGTCAATTCCTTTTGTTTTGTTTTTTTGAGACAGGGTCTCACACTGTCACCCAGCATGGAGTACAGTGGCGTGATCTCAGCTCACTGCAACCTGTGCCTCTCAGGTTCAAGCGATTCTTCTGCCTGAGCCTCCGCAGTAGCTGGGATTATAGGAGGCATGCACCGCCACACCCGGCTAATTTTGTATTTTTAGGAGAGACAGGGTTTCACCATGTTGGCCAGGCTGGTCTTGAACTCCTAACTTCAGGTGATCTGCCCGCCTCGGTCTCCCAAAGTGCTGGGATTACAGGCATGAGCCACTGTGCCCAGCCTGAAGTCAATTCCTTCTGCATGCATAAAGAGGATAACAGCTTGCCTCTCCAATCTTATCAGCCACGACCCGCTTCACAGGCACTACCCTCCAGCCACATCAGCCTTCAAACACCTGCCAGACTCACAACACACCAGGTTTTTTCAGGCCTCTGCATCTTGTACATGCCATACCTCTGCTGCTGGCCCTTCCTGTTTGTCCACTCAATCTCATGAGTTCCTATTCATTCAAGATCTAGCTCAAGTGACAGCTTTTCTCAACTCCCCAGACAAAATTACTTTCCCTCCACCACGCATCTGCCTCTGCTACAATCATGGCCCATTTGTTTATTACATTTCTTTGTCTGGATGTCTCTTTGTTCTTGAAGACAAGTGGCAGGAGCCTTGTGCTATTGTCAATGAACCTGCCTATTCTGAGGCAGCACATAGTAGGCACTTCGCAAGTGTTTGGTAAATAAGTGGATGAACTATGTCAATCAAAACCAATATCTCCCTTCTTAGAAACAACTAAATAGGCTAGGCGCGGTGGATCACACCTGTAATCAGCACTTTGGGATACCAAGGCAGGCAGATCAATTGAAGTCAGGGGTTCAAGACCAGACTGGCCAACACGGTGAAACGCTGTCTCTACTAAAAATACAAAAATTAGCCAGGCGTGGTGGTGGGCACCTGTAATCCCAGCTACTCTGGAGGCTGAGGTGAGAGAATCACTTGAACCCAGGAGGCAGAGGTTGCAGTGAGCCCAGATCGCACCACTGCACTGCAACCTGGGCAACACAGCAAGACTATCTCTCAAAAAAAAAAAAAAAAGAAAAGAAAAGAAAAGGAAAAAGAAAAAAGAAACAACTGAAAAAAACTAGCATGTGAAGACAAAGGCAGGAAAATGAAAAGGAATTTAAATAACACTGTATCAAATCAAGATGAACCTGTTACTGCAGGAAAACAAACAAAGACTTATAACTGTTCAACCAAAATAAAACAAACTGCCAGGCACTGTGGCTCACGCCTGTAATCCCAGCACTTCGGGAGGCCGAGGCAGTCAGATCAATTGAGGTCGGGAATTCAAGATCAGCCTGGCTAACATGGTGAAACCCCGTTTCTACTAAAAATACAAAAATTAGCCAGGCATGGTGGCACGTGCCTGTAATCTCAGCTACTCGGGAGGCTGAGACAGAAGAATCACTTGAACCCAGGAGGCAGGGGTTGCAGTGAGCCAAGATCGCACCATTGCACTCCAGCCTAGGCAACAAGAGCAAAACTCTGTCTAAAAAAATATATATAAAATATAATAATAAAACTAATAAATTAGGAGATGGAGGACAGGAAAACAAAAAGACTACAGAGAAAAGACTAGAGAAAGGGACCAGAGGTGAGTAGAGAGCCTCAGATCCTGCCATATGTGTTGATATAAAGCTTAATATTTACTATCGGAACGCAAAGAATATAATTTTTCAAGAATTTAGCCCTCAAGAGAAGGCTGGGCAAAGCAAAGGAAAAAAAGCAGTTTGGCAGCCCAGATGCCAATAAGGTCCACTTTACACTCAGACAGGCAGATGGCGGTGGAGCCCTGAAATGCAGAGGGCCAAGTATATAAAGAAAGTTCCTTTCTAACCTTCTGCTGCAAAAATCCATGTCACATGCTTCCTAACACATAAGGATTATTACTTGATCTTAGCCTGAAAACAGGACGTTTATTTTTCCTCAAACATGTAAAAAGGATTGACCAGGCACAGCGGCTCATGCCTTTAATCCCAGCGCTCTAGGAAGCCAAGGCAGGAGGATCACTTAAGCCCAGTAGTTTGAGACCAGCCTCGGCAACATAGGGAGACCCCATCTCTACAAAAATTAATAAATTAGCCAGGCATGGTGGCTCACCCCTGTAGTCCAAGTTACTAAGGAGGCTGAAGTGGGAGGATCACTTGAGCCCTCAGGTTGAGGCAGCAGTGAGCTGTGATCACAATCACACCATTGCATTCCAGCCTGGCTGACAGGGTGACCCTACCTGAAAACAAACAAACAGGCTGGGCGCAGTGGCTCATGCCTGCAATCCCAGCACTTTGGGAGGCCGAGGCGGGCGGATCACCTGAGGTCAGGAGTTTGAGACCAGCCTGGCCAACGTGGTGAAACCCCGTCTCTTGGCCGGGCGCAGTGGCTCACGCTTGTAATCCCAGCACTTTGGGAGGCCGAGGCGGGCGGATCACGAGGTCAGGAGATCGAGACCACAGTGAAACCCCGTCTCTACTAAAAAAAATACAAAAAATTAGCCGGGCGTAGTGGCGGGCGCCTGTAGTCCCAGCTACTCAGAGAGGCTGAGTCAGGAGAATGGCGTGAACCCGGGAGGCGGAGCTTGCAGTGAGCCAAGATTGCGCCACTGCACTCCAGCCTGGACGACAGAACGAGACTCCATCTCAAAAAAAAAAAAAAAGAAAAAAAGAAACCCCGTCTCTACTAAAAATACAAAAATGAGCTGGGCCTGGTGGTGGCTGCCTGTAATCCCAGCTACTCAGGAGACTGAGGCAGGAGAATCGCTTGAACCTGGGAGGCAGAGGTTGCAATGGGCCCAGATCATGCCATTGCACTTCAGCCTGGGCAACAAGAGCGAAACTCCATCTCAAAAAACAAACAATTAAAAACATCTAAGAAGGACTTCTTTTTTTTTTTTTTTTTTGAGATGGAGTCTCGTTCTGTCACCTAGGCTGGAGTGCAGTGGTGCGATCTCAGCTCACTGCAAGCTCTGCCTTCCAGGTTCACCCCATTCTCCTGAGGACTACAGGTGCCCGCCACCACACCCAGCTAATTTTGATTTTTTTGTGTGTATTTTTAGTAGAGACGGGGTTTCACCGTGTTAGCCAGGATGGTCTTGATCTCCTGATCTCGTGATCCACTCGCCTCGGCCTCCCAAAGTGGTGGGATTACAGGTGTGAGCCACCGCACCCGGCCTAAGAAGGATTTCTAAAGGCAGAGAGAAGATGGGAGGACAGCTAGAAACTCTTAAGGAGACTGTCTCTGTCCAATAGCCTCCATAAATCTTCCAAAGCCCAAGACTCTATTCCAAAGACCCAGTTAACAAAACATCAAAGCTGCCTCTAAAATACCAATCAGCCAGAAATCTTGAAGATTTTAGCCATTTGAAAAATGAGGCCAGTGTGGTGGCACATGCCTGTAATCCCAGCATTTTGGAAGAATGAGGCGGGCAGATCATTTGAAGTCAGGAGTTCGAGACCAGCTTAGCCAACATGGGAAATCCCCATCTCTACTAAAAATACAAAAATTAGTCACACACGATGGCAGGTGCCTGTAATCCCAGCTACTTGGCTGAGGCAGGAGAATTGCTTCAACCTGGGAGGTGGAGGTTGCAGTAAGCTGAGATTGCACCACTGCACTCCAGCCTCGGTGACAGAGCAAGACTCTGTCTCCAAAAAAAAAAAAAAAAGAAAGAAAAAGAAAAATGAAAGATGGGTGAGGAATTGAGCATTTGGAAGTCAAAGCATGGCTGAAATTAAAGCAGAGAAAGAGACTCCAACCAAAGCAGTTCACTTGGCAGCTACTATCTGAAGAACCGATGTCAGAATACTATTAATTGTTACTATGAATCCTATAGGAGGGACACTGGCTGTTAAAGAAGAGAACTGTCAGGGTTGTCTTAGTAAAGGGTGAAGAATGCAAAGTGGGGATAAAAGCCAGAAAGAGTGAAAGAAATAGAACCAAAGTCATGTCTTAGGAGAAGAGAAATAAATGCACCATCTGAAAAGTATCCAGTATTCAAGTAAGTTAGACAAATGAACAACACTGCAGCAAGCCATTCTCTCAAATGCAACCAAATACGAAAAGATAAACACCAGAGAAATAGCAGGTCAGTATGTGGAAAATATGGGGTAGTACTTTTAACATATTATCCTTGGATTAATGACATCAGATATTCAACTGATCAGAGACAGAATACTTAATCTCATCAAAAAAGCTAAGTAGCAATAAGAGACCTTGAAATTATCACTGAGGCCCTCCAACACCAGCTATTTCTTTTTTTTTTTTTTTTTTTTTTTGAGACAGAGTCTCGCTCTGTCACCGAGGCTGGAGTGCAGTGGCACAATCTCGGCTCACTGCAAGCTCCGCCTCCCGGGTTCACGCCATTCTCCTGCCTCAGCCTCTCCGAGTAGCTGGGACTACAGACGCCCGCCACCACGCCCGGCTAATTTTTTGTATTTTTAGTAGAGACGGGGTTTCACCGTGGTCCCGATCTCCTGACCTCGTGATCCGCCCGCCTCGGCCTCCCAAAGTGCTGGGATTACAAGCGTGAGCCACACCAGCTATTTCTGCAGTCATGATCACACAATACTGCATCCTCATTTTCTCCCTCCCCTGGCCCTCCAAAACTTTGTCATCACACTCTGAGGAAGAGAGTCACTAAGCGCAGCCTGCCCTCAAGAGGTACAGAGTTAAACTCTGTATCTCTGGGCAGAGGGAAGATCTACATAAATTATTTGAGACTCTTTCTCCAAAAAAAAAAATATATATATATTAGCTGGACATGGTGCAAGTACCTGTGGTCCCAGCTACTTGGGAAGCTGAGGTGGGAGGGATCACTTGAGCCCTGGAGGTTGAGGCTACAGCGAGTTATGATTGCACCACTGCACTCTAGCGTGGGCAACAGAGCTAGATCTGGTCTAAAATAATTAAAATAAAAATTAGAAATAAACAAAAAAACAAATAACTGATAAGCCTGGCCAGGTGCCATGGCTCACGCCTGTAATTTTGGGAGGCCAAAATGAGAGAATCATTAGATCCCAGAAGTTTGAGACCAGACAGGGCAACGTAGCAAGACCCCGTGTCTCTATAAAAAAAAGTTTGATTTTAATTAGCTGGCCAGGTGTGGTGGCTCACACCTAGTACTCCCAGCACTTTGCAAGGCCAAGGTAGGAGGATTACTTGATCCCAGGAGTTCAAGACCAGATTGGGCAATATAGTGAGACCTTGTCTATACAAATTTTTTTTTTTTTTTTTTTGAGACAGAGTTTCGCACTGTCACCCCAGCTGGTGTGCAGTGGCGCGATCTCGGCTCACTGCAACCTCCGCCTCCCAGGTTCAAGTGATTCTCCTGCCTCAGCCTCCCAGAGTACCTGGGACTACAGGGGCCCACCACCATGCCTGGCTAATTTTTGTATTTTTAGTAGAGACAGGGTTTCACTAATGTTGGCCAGGCTGTTCTCGAACTCCTGACGTCATGGTCTGCCCACCTCGGCCTCCCAAAATGCTAGGATCACAGACGTGAGCCACCGCGCCTGGCCACAAAAAATTTTTTAAATTAGCTGAGTGTGGTTGCACATGCCTGTAGTCCCAGCCACTCGGGAGGTTGAGGTGAGAGGTATCGCTTGAGCCGGGAGTGCAGTAAGCTGAGATCACACTACTGCACTCCAGCCAAGGCCACAGAGCAAGACCCCGTCTGAAAAATATATATGTATTTTATAATCAATAAGGTAAAAAGAGAATATAAAATATTGAGAAGTAGATATTTAGAGTATGGTATGGTGTAACAGAAAATTGAATTTGAAATATCACTCATTCTGCAACTAAAAAATTGGTTAGGCCAGGCGCGGTGGCTCATGCCTGTAATCCCAACACTTTGGGAGGCCGAGGCAGGCAGATCACCTGAGGCCGGGAGTTAAACACCAGCCTGACCAACATGGAGAAACCCCATCTCTACTAAAAATACAAAATTAGCCAGGCGTGGTGGCACATGCCTGTAATCCCAGCTACTCGGGAGAATGAGGCAGGAGAATCGCTTGAACCAGGGAGGCAGAGGTTGCAGTGAGCTGAGATCAAGCCATTGCACTCTAGCCTGGCCAACAAGAGTGAAACTTCATCTCAAAGAAAGAAAAAATTGGTTAATTTCAACACCAAGTCTCTTAAAAGGAGGCTGGACTATAGAGAAACTAAAGACGAATTCTGTTTTCTGTTTCTTGGGTTTTTTTGAGACAGGGTCTCTCTCTGTTGCCCAGGCTAGAGTGCAGTAGTGTGATCTTGGCTTACTACAGCCTTGACTTCCTCAGCTTAAGTAATCCTCCCACCTCAGCCTCCTGAACAGCTGGTATTACAGGAGCATGCAACCATGCCTGGCTAATTTTTGTATTTTTTTGGTAGAGACAGGGTTTTGCCATGTTGTCCAAGCTGGTCTCGAACTCCTGGGTTCAAGTGATCTGCCTCCCAAAGTGCTAGCATTAGAGGCATGAGCCACTGCACTCAGCTAATGAATTCTTTTTAAAAAAAAAAAAAAAAAACTGAGGGCCAGGTGCAGTGGCTTACGCCTGTAATCCCAGCACTTTGGGAGGCCAGGCAGGTGGATCACAAGGTCAGGAGATCGAGACCATCCTGGCTAACATGATGAAACCCCGTCTCTACTAAAAATACAAAACAAAATTAGCCAGGCGTGGCGGCGTGCGCCTGTAGTCCCAGCTACTCAGGAGGCTGAGGCAGGAGAATGGCATGAACCCAAGAGGCAGAGGTTGCAGTGAGCCGTGATCGCACCACTGCACTCCAGCCTGGGTGACAGAGCAAGATTCCATCTCAAAAAATAATAATAATAATAATAAAATAAAGATTGTCATAAAGAAGATTGTCATAAAGATGTCATAAAGAAATTAGTGCTCCCCAAGCCGGGCGCGGTGGCTCACGCTTGTAATCCCAGCACTTTGGGAGGCCGAGGCGGGCGGATCACGAGGTCAGGAGATCGAGACCACGGTGAAACCCTGTCTCTACTAAAAATACAAAAAATTAGCCAGGCGTGGTGGCGGGCGCCTGTAGTCCCAGCTACTCGGAGAGGCTGAGGCAGGAGAATGGCGTGAACCCGGGAGGCGGAGCTTGCAGTGAGCCGAGATTGCGCCACTGCACTCCAGCCTGGGTGACAGAGCGAGACTCCGTCTCAAAAAAAAAAAAAAAAAAAGAAATTAGTGCTCCCCAAACAATCTAAAAATCCAAATGCAATTCTAATACAAATCTTAATATCTGGTGGCGAGAACTTTGCAAGATGATTCTATAATTCATGTGTAAGAGAAAAGGGCCAAGAATAGTAAAGATACCTTTAAAGAAAAAAAATCGTATTTTTAAAGACAAATTCTACCAGATAGCAAGCATGTTATTTGCTAAAATAATAATTACCTGTAACCTCAGCAATCTTGGAAGCTGAGGCAGGAGGATCACTTGAGGCCAAGAGTTGAAGGCCAGCCTGGGTAACACAGTCAGACCCCGTCTCTACAAATAATAATAATAATATATAAAGTATGGTTGGGCACAGTGGCTCACGCCTGTAATCCCAGCACTTTGGGAGGCCAAGACGGGCGGATCACCTGAGATCAGGAGTTCGAGACCAGGCTGGCCAATGTGGCAAAACCCCGTCTCTACTAAAAATACAAAAAATTAGTCAGGCTTGGTGGCGGGTGCCTGAAATCCCAGCTATTTGGGAGGCTGAGGCAGGAGAATTGCTTGAACCTGGGAGGCAGAGGTTGCAGTGAGCCAAGATCACACCACTGCACTGCAGCCTGGGCAACAGAGCAAGACTTCATACCAAAAAAAAAAAAAGACAAGTCCTACCAGGCAGCAGGCATGTTATTTGCTAAAGTAATAATTACCTGTAATCAGGCTGGGCGCAGTGGCTCACGCCTGTAATCCCAGCACTTTGGGAGGCCGAGGCAGGCAGATCACAAGGTCAGGAGTTTGAGACCAGCCTGGCCAATATGCTGAAACTCCGTCTCTACTAAAAATACAAAAATTAGCCAGGCATGGTGGTGGGCGCCTATAGTCCCAGCTACTCAGGAAGCTGAGGCAGGAGAAACACTTGAACCCAGGAGGCGGAGCTTGCAGTAAGCGGAGATCGTACCAGCGCACTCCAGCCTGGGCAACAGAGCAAGACTCCGTCTCAAATAAATAATAATAATAATAATAATTACCTATAATCTCGGCATTCTGGGAAGCTGAGGGAGGAGGATCACTTGAGGCCAAGAGTTTGAGACCAGTCTGGGCAACACAGTGAGATCCCAACTCTACAAAAAAAAAAAAAAATAGTAATAATAATGTATAAAGTAACAATCATAGTATGCTAAAGACACAGGGATGGGCAAGTGTCCAGTGGAACAGAAAACGAGCCTAAAAATAACTCATGCATACTTGAAACAATATATGAGAGAGATAAATAATACTGGGAAAAAAACTATAAAAATAAAAAAAAAAAATCAGAATACATTGACACCAATCAATCAATGAGACAGGAAGTCTACTAAAATAAAAAATAGGGGGGGCGTATCCAGCATAGGAGGGAAAGAATGAACGAGTTGTAGCCAATTGGCACATGGCATAAAACTCTCAAAAAAAAATAAAAAATAAAATTAGATCACTACTTCACACCAATCACAAAATTATATTCTAAGTAACCAAATAGGCCAGGCACGGTGGCTCACACCTGTAATCCCAGCACTTTGGGAGGCTGAGGTGGGCAGATCACAAGATCAAGAGATCGAGACCATCCTGGCCAACATGGTAAAAAATCCCATCTGTACTAAAAATACAAAAATTAGCTGGGCGTGGTGACGCACGCCTGTAGTCCCATCTACCTGGGAGGCTGAGGCAGGAGAATAGCTTGAACCTGGGAGGCAGAGGTTGCAGTGAGCCAAGATCGCGCCACTGTACTCCAGGCTGGTGACAAAGTGAGACTCTGTCTCAAAAAAAATAATAAATAAATAAGTAAAATTTTAGAAGAAAATAAGAATATCTTTCTGACCTCAGGATAAGGAAAGAGTTTTTAAAGAAGAAACAAAAGAGGCCAGGTGCGGTGGCTCACGTCTGTAATCCCAGCACTTTGGGAGGCCAGGGCGGGCAGATCACAAGGTCAGGAGTTCGAGACCAGCCTGGCCAGAGATTAGCCTAGCCAACATGGGAAAACCCCGTCTCTACTAAAAATACAAAAATTACAGGCAGGCACCTGTAATCCCAGCTACTCAGGAGGCTGAGGCAGGAGAATAGCTTGAACCTGGGAGGCGGAGGTTACAATGAGCCGAGATCACGCCACTGCACTCCAACCTGGCCGACAGAGCAAAACTCCAACTCAAAAAAAAAAAAAAAAAAATACGCAAAAGAATAAATCATGAAGAAAAAGACAAATAAATTGCGCAACATTAAAAGAGAAAAAATTATGCATCACAACTTGCCATAACAAACTGAAAAGACAAGCCACAAATAGAAGACATACTATCTGAAACTAATACAACTAACAAAGTAGATGAAACATATAAATTATCACTAAAAACCAGTAAGAAAAAGCCCAATAATCATCAAGAAAAAAAAAAAATCACCAAATAGAAATTCTATACTTTTTTTTTTTTTGAGATGGAGTGTCGCTCTATCACCCAGGCTGGAGTGCAGTGGCGCAATCTCGGCTCACTGCAAGCTCCGCCTCCCGGGTTCACGCCATTCTCCTGCCTCAGCCTCCAGAGCAGCTGGGACTACAGGTGCCTGCCACCACACCTGGCTAATTTTTTGTATTTTTAGTAGAGACAGGGTTTCACTGTATTAGCCAGGATGGTCTCGATCTCCTGACCTTGTGATCCACCCGTCTCAGCCTCCCAAAGTGCTGAGATTACAGATGTGAGCCACCGTACCCAGCCTATCAAATAGAAATTCTAATCACATAATAGAAATAGCCAATTCAGGCCAGGCGTGGTGTCTCACACCTGTAATCCCAGCACTTTGGGAGGCCGAGGTGGGTGGATCACTTGAGGTCAGGAGTTCGAGACCAGCCTGGCCAACATGGTGAAACCCTGTCTCTACTAAAAATACAAAAATTAGCGGGGGCGTGGTGGTGCACACCTGTCATCCCAGCTATTCGGGAGGCTGAGGCGAGAGAATCACTTGAACACGGGAGGCAGAGGTTGCAGTGAACTGAAATCACACCACTGTACTCCAGCCTGGGCGACAGAATGAGACTGTCTCCAAAAAAAAAAAAAAAAGCCAATTCACAAAATTAGATATAAAAAAGAATGGTAAAGATTACAGAACCTCATTAGTAATCTGGAAAGTGCAAATTAAAATGGCAAGAGAATAGAATTTCATGTCCATCAGATTGGCAATATGAAAACATCTGACTAAACTAAGTGATTAGGAGGATACAAATTGCGTAAGTGGCAACATTAGTTGGTACATCCGGTCTAGGAGAGCAATTTGCAACCACCTATAGAATGAAAATACCCTTGGCTGGGCACGGTGGCTCACGCCTGTAATCCCAGCACTTTGGGAGGCCGAGGTGGGCAGATCACGAGGTCAGGAGATCGAGACCATCCTGGCTAACATGGTGAAACCCCGTCTCCACTAAAAATACAAAAAATTAGCCAGGTGTGGTGGCAGGCACCTGTAGTCCCAGCTACTCGGGAGGCTGAGGCAGGAGAATGGTGTGAACCCAGGAGGCGGAGGTTGCAGTGAGCGGAGATCATGCCACTGCACTCCAGCCTGGGAGACAGAGTGAGACTCTGTCTCAAAAAAAAAAAAAGAATGAAAATACCCTTTTACCCAACAGTCCTAGCTAGATTCATACCCTAGAGAAACTCTCAGGCTGGGCGCAGTGGCTCATGCCTGTAATCCCAGCACTTTGGGAAGCCGAGGCAGGTGGATCACCTGAGGTCAGGAGTTCGAGACCGGCCTGACCAAGATGGAGAAACCCTGTCTCTATTAAAATTACAAAATTAGCTGGGCATGGTGGCGCATGCCTGTAATCCCAGCTACTCAGGAAGCTGAGGCAGAAGAACTGCTTGAACCTGGGAGGTGGAGGTTGCAGTGAGCCAAGATCGTGCCATTGCACTCCAGCCTGGGCAACAAGAGCGAAACTCCGTCTCAAAAAAAAAAAAAAGAGAAACTCTCACACATGTACACAAACATGTACACAAAGCAATATATAAAAGATTTCACTGCAGCACTGGTTATAGTAGTAAAAATTTGGAAATTTGAAAAATAGGCCAGGCGTGGTGGCTCACACCTGTAAACCTAGCACTTTGGGAGGCTGAGACAGGCAGATCACCTGAGGTCAGGAGTTTGAAACCAGCCCAGACCACACGGTGAAACCCCGTCTCTACTAAAAATACAAAAATTAGCTGGGCGTGGTGGCAGGAGCCTGTAATAGCAGCTACTCAGGAGGCTGAGGCAGGAGAATCGCTTGAACCTGAGTGGAAGAGGTTGCAGTGAGCCAAGATCATGCCATTGCACTCCAGCCTGGGCAACAAGAGTGAGACTGTCTCAAAAAAAAATTTTTTTTGAAAAATAATTTGTAGAACATTTTTAAAATAAATTGTAGAAAATTTCTAACTAGAATACTAGAAATGACTAAATCTGAAAGAACCAGGACATAAAAGATATGCAAAATGTGTCAAAAACATAATGTTAAAGAAAAAAGGGGTCAGGCATGGTGGCTCATGCCTATAATCCCAGCACTTTGAAAGGCTGAGGTGGGAGGATTGTTCGTGGCCAAGAGTTTGAGACCAGCCCGGGCAACATAGTGAGACAAACATCTTAATTTTTAAAATTAAATTAAATTTAAAGAAAAGAGGGAAGCGGCCAGGAACAGTGGCTCATGCCTGCAATCCCAGCAGTTTGGGAGGCAGAGGTGGGCAGATCAAAAGGTCAAGAGATCGAGACCATCCTGGCCAACATGGTGAAACCACATCTCTACTAAAAACATAAAAATTAGCTGCCTGTGATGGTGCACGACTGTAATCCCAGCTACTCAGGAGGCTGAAGCAGGAGAACAGCTTGAACCCAGGAGGCGGACAGTGCAGTGAGCCGAGGTCGGGCCACTGCACTCCAGCCTGGAGACAGAGCGAGACTCTGTCTCAAAAAACAAAAAAAAGAAAAGAAAAAGAAAAAAGGGAAATAGGCCGGGCACGGTGGCTCACACCTGTAATCCCAACACTTTGGGAGGCCGAGGTGGGCGCATCACCTGAGGTCAGGAATTCAAGATCAGCCTGACCAACATGGACAAACCCGATCTCTACTAAAAATGCAAAAAATTAGCCGGGCGTGGTAGCGCATGCCTGTAATCCCAGCTACTCAGGAGGCTGAGGCAGGAGAATCACTTGAACCCGGGAGGCTAGAGGTTGCGGTGAGCCGAGATCAGGCCATCGCACTCCAGCCTAAGCAACAAGAAACTCCGTCTCAAAAAAGAAAAAAAAAGAAAAAGAAAAAGAAAAAAGAAATAGCAGATTCACCTTAAAGTTTTTTCCAGAAACCAAAAGATACAGTGGAATGCGACAGTGTGAATTTTAACTGACATCTACCCCAAAAGGGAGAACCATAGCATTCATGGAGGTAATGCAATACTATATTGACTTGTAAAAAGGATGAGCACGTTTAAGTTTTTATTCAATCTCCCCATTCCAAAAATCCACCTGATAAAGTATCCTCAAGTACAGAAGTGATGAGATGTTAGAGGATAAGAACAGATACTATTCTGCCTCACAGACCAAAAAAGCAGGGCCAGATGCAGTGGCTCACCTTGTAATCCCAGCACTTTGGGAAGCTGTGGGGGGCGGATCACCTCAGGTCAGGAGCTTGCAATGAACCTGGCCAACATGGTGAAAGCCCATCTCTATTAAAAATACAAAAATTAGCCAGGTTTGGTGGCACACACCTGTAATCCCAGCTACTTGGGAGGCTGAGGCACAAGAATAGCTTGAACCCAGGAGATAGAGGTTACAGTGAGCCAAGATCGTGCCACTGCACTCCAGCCTGGGCAATAGAGTGAGACCCCCCCCAAAAAAAAAAGCAAAGAAACTACCACAATTAACATTCCCATCAGGGTGGATCACCTGAGGTCAGGAGTTCGAGACCAGCATGGCCAACATGGTGAAACCCCGTCTCTACCAAAAATACAAAAATTAGCTGGGGATGGCGGCAGGCACCTGTAATCCCAGCTACTTGGGAGGCTGAGGCAGGAGAATCTCTTGAACCCAGGAGGCAGAGGTTGCAATGAGTCAAGATCACACCATTGCACTCCAGCCTTGGCAACAAGAGCAAAAATCCATCCAAAAAAAAAAAAAAATGGCCATGCTGGAATAGATATACATACTGTACTGTACTATGTGAGATCAGAGAATGGCGTTCCAAGAAAGGACCCGAAGGACACATTTACAAGACCATCAGGAATATACTGGTGACATCGGTGGACCTCAGCATCACTTAGAAATTCAGTGGTGGCTTCTGAGCAGTCCACAGCTGATGACAGGAGAAGCAGTCACAGAGCTGAGCTACTCAAGATATACGGGGAAGTATCTCCCAACACATAACAGAGGCCGGGTAGCACTACTTAGCTGCCAAAAGCCAGAAATATGCAACTACCATAAAACTGTCAATGTTGCAGGGGTAGCCATGGGGAGTTCGATTCACAGAGTTGTGGATACAATAGAGCATAGCATCCTCAGGGGAAAAATATGTGGATAGCCAAAAAGGATGCTACTACACATCTACAAACAGAAAAAGGCAAGAATAGAGGAGGAAGAGGCAGCTAAGGGCAATCACCACAATAAACAGTCAAAATCCTGAATTCAGCTCCTGGATCTAAGCCACCTTTTTTTTTTTTTTTTTTTTTTGGAGACAGAGTCTTGCTCTGTTGCCCAGGCTGGAGTGCAGTGGTGCGATCTAGGCTCACTGCAACATCCTCCACCTCAGGGTTCAAGGGACTCTCCTGCCTCAGCCTCCTTAGTAGCTGGGATTACAGGCACACGCCACCATGCCCAGCTAATTTTTGTATTTTTAGTAGAGACGGGGTTTCGCCACATTGGCCAGGCTGGTCTCAAACTCCTGACTTCAAGTGATCTGACCACCTTAGCCTCCCAAAGTGCTGGGATTACAGGCATGAGCCACCGCACCTGGCTGAACCAACTTTCACATCCAAAACTCAATTACTGAAGAGGTGCCCAAATCCCTACGAAAGGATGCTAAAACTGTAACAGTTCTGCCAGTTCCTCCTAAAAGGGAGAATGTCAACATATCACTTACTCAGATAACTGTACACTGGGTAAAGGGAAATGCCTAACACTTTGAGGATTTTGGGCACAAGATCTGAGCTGACATTGAGACCTGGAAACCCAAAGCATCATCATGATCCCCGCATTAGAGTGGGGACTTACAGGTGTCAGGCGGTAACTGAAGTCCTAGCCAAAACTTACTAGCTCATAGTAAGTCTGCTTGTCTATGGACCCATCACTAGTCCTTTTCTCAGTTCCAAGTGTTTAAACGGGGGCTGGGCATGGGAGGCTGAGGCAGGAGAATTGCTTGAACCCAGGAGGTGGAGATTGCAGTGAGCCGAGATTGCACCACTGCACTCCAGCCTGGGCGGCAGAGTGAGACTCTGTCTCAAAACAAAAAAAAATTAGCGGCCGGGCGTGGTGGCTCATTCCTGTAATCCCAGCACCTTGGTAGGCAGAGGCAGGCGGATCACGAGGTCAGGAGATCGAGACCATCCTGGCTAAAACGGTGAAACCCCGTCTCTACTAAAAATACAAAAAATTAGCCAGAAGTGGTGGCAGGCGCCTGTAGTCCCAGCTACTCGCGAGGCTGAGGCAGGAGAATGGCGTGAACCCGCGAGGTGGAGCTTGCAGTGAGCCGAGATTGCGCCACTGCACTCCAGCCTGGGCGACAGAGCGAGACTCCGTCTCAAAAAAAAAAAAAAAAAAATTAGCCAGGCGTAGTGGTGCACGCCTGTAGTCTCAGCTGCTTGGGAGACTGAGGACCAAGAATTGCTTGAACTCGGGAGATGGAAGTTGCAGTGAGCCCAGATGGCGCCACTGCAAGCCAGCACATTCCATCTCAAAAAAAAAAACCAAGTATTTAACAGGATTGATATACTTAGGAGTTGAAGTAATCACATTGGATCCTTGGCCTAAGAGGTAAGACCTATCATAGTGGGACAGACAAAGAGATCTCTAAAACCCCTCCCTCTCTTCAGCCACGATAGTAAATCAAAAGCAGTATCACATCCTGGGGAGGGACAGAGATCAGTGCCACCATTAAAGACAAAAAGGATGCATGGGTGTGCTGTCTATCACATCCATACTTAGAAATATATCTCCAGCCCACATACCGGGTAAGCTGCCAACTTTGACTCAAACTCTGAGCAGGAAAGGGCTCTGCATCAAGTCTAGGATGCAATGCACACTTAAGCCATGCAATCCAGCAGATCCTGGGGGTTCAAAGTATCAGTAGGGAAAAAAAGATTCAGTGTAGAACTTATGGCAAGCTCCTATGGCAAAAGTACAATGCAAGTCCCTGAGATTCTGGAGCAAGGCCAAGCTGTCCAAAGCAGGGAAGTAGGTGCCTTTTGAGAAAAAGCGTCAGGGCTGTTACTGGAAAGCTTGACTATGAAGCATCCAGAACTGCCCCATTATGAATTGGGTCTTGTCAGACCTATTAAGTCATAAACTCAGACAGACCCTTTAGTCAGACATAAAGATGGAAATGGTATATCCATGATGAAGCTGAAAGCAGAACCAGAAAACATTAGTACATTGCATGACCAGGTAGCCCAGATACCCATGTTACCTACCACAGTTGTAAAGGCACCTCTTCCCTGGAAGAACACCTCAATGTCACACTCCTCCACAACCCAGGAAATTCTATTTATTTTGGGCCAGGTACAGTGGCTCATGCCTGTTTCCCAGCAATTTGGTCGCTTGAGCCCAGGAGTTGGAGACCAGCCTAGGCACCATAATGAGGCACTGTCACACTCCAAAAAATTAAAGAATTAGCTGGGTGTGATGGTACATGCCTACAGTCCCAGTTACTCAGGAGGCTGAGGTGGGAGGATCCTCCGAGCCCAGGAGTTCAACGCTGCAGTGAGCCGTGATCACACACTGCATTCCAGCCTAGGTGACAGAGTGAGATCCTGGTTCAAAAAGAAAAGAAATTGAGGCCCAGAGTGGTGGCTCACGCCTGTAATACCAGCACTTTAGGAGGCCGAGCCAGGTTGATCACTTAAGTTCAGGGGTTCGAGACTAGCCTGGCCAACATGGTGAAACCCCGTCTCTACTAAAAATACAAAAGTCAGCTGGGAGTGGTGGCGGGCGCCTGTAATCCCAGCTACTCAGGAGGCTGAGGCAAGAGAATCGCTTGAACCTGGGAGGCAGAGGCTGCAGTGAACTGAGACCACACCACTGCACTCCAGCCTGGGTGACAGAGTGAGACCCCATTTCCAAAAGAAATTGAGCCTTTTCTCCACTGTCACGTCTCTACAAGTTCCCTGCCAAGCACTGGTCATTTGCCTGTCCTTCTCCTCTATTAATTGAGGCAGTGCCTCTTCCTGCCAGGTGGGGGCAGGGTTGCTCCTTGAACAAATACTCTCCAGACCTCTGTAAGAGCAAAATCATTTGTTAAGGTAGGACAGTCAATGAATTGGCTGAGAAAAGATCATTTAAAAATTTACAGCGTTCCAAACATAAAGAGGCAAACTGAAAAAAACTTACAGAGGTAACTAATAAATGTATATTGAGTCCTATTTGTGAATTGTATTCTGCTAGACAATAGAGATAGCAGGATGATTTACCTAGATAAAATCAAACCCCAGGGAGTTTACTGTGGGTGGGAAGGGGTAGATAAGGCTTGGGGGAGGGGTGGTGATAGGGAGGCAGGGCTTTTTTCCTGTAGAGATGGGGGTTTCATCTTACTATGTTGCCCAGGCTGGTCTCAAACCTCTGGCCTCAAGGGACCCTCTCACCTTGGCCTCCCAAAGTGCTGGGATTACAGGTGTGAGCCATTGGCCCTGTTAGAAGCAGGGCTTTTTTTTTTTTTTTTTAACTGAGACAGAGTCTCACTCTGTCACCCAGGCTGGAGTTTAATGGCGCTATCTCAGCTCATCGCAACCTTCACCTCCCAGGTTCAAGCAAGTCTCATGCCTCAGCCTCCCAAATAGCTGGGATTACAGGCACACTCCAAAATGTCCAGCTAATTTTTGTATTTTTAGTAGTGACGGGATTTCACCATGTTGCCCAGGCTGGTCTTGAACTCCTGACCTCAGGTGATCCTCCCGCCTTGGCCTCCCAAAGTGCTGGGATTACAGGCGAGCCACCGCACCTGGCCTAGCAGCACTTCTTAATGGCTGTATTGATCAATTTGGGCTATAGCTTAAAGACAATGGAGAGGCACTGAAGGATTGTGAGCTGAAGTGGGACCTGACCAGACTTTTTTTTTTTTTTTTGAGAGAGAGAGGTTTCGCTCTTGTTGGCCAGGCTGGAGTGCAGTGGCGCGATCTCAGCTCACCTCAACCTCCGCCTTTCTCAAGCGATTCTCCTGCCTCAGCCTCCTGAGTAGCTGGGATTACAGGCATGAGCCACCACGCCTGGCTGATTTTGTATTTTTAGTAGAGATGGGGTTTCTCCATGTTGGTCAGGCTGGTCTCGAACTCCCAACCTCAAGTGATCCACACGCCTAGGCCTCCCAACGTGCTGGGATTACAGGCATGAGCCACTGTGCCCGATCGACCAGAGTTTTTATTCGTAAAGATCACTCTGACTACAGTGTGGAGAATGAACTAGAAGGGAAGAAGCCACAGCCAGGAAGCCAGACTGAGTCTGTTACCTAGGGATTGCTTTGGGAGGCCAAGCCTGGAGAATCATTTGAGCCCAGGAGTTTGAGACCAGCCTGGCAACACAGCAAGACCTCTGTCTATTCAAAAAGTAAAATAGATTAGTTGGGCACAGTGGCCCATGCCTGTAGTCCCAGCTCAGCCCAGAGGATTGCTTGAGCCCAGGAGTTTGAGGTTACAGTGACCAAGAGTGAAACCCTCTTTTTTTTTTTGAGACAGGGCCTCTATTTGTTGCACAATTAAAGCTCACTGCAGCCTTGAACTCCTGGGCTCAAGCAATCCTCCCCACCTCAGCCTCCCCCGGAACTGGGACTATACACGTGCACCACCACACGCAGCTAATTTTTATTTTTGTAGAGACGGGTCTCCGTATGTTGCCCAGGCTGGTCTCAAACTCCTGGGCTCAAGTAGTCTGCTTGCCTTGGCCTCCCAAAGTGCTGGGATTATGTGGGGGAAAGAAAGAGAGATCAGACTGTTACTGTGTCTATGTGGGAAAAGGAAGACATAAGAAACTCCATTTTGATCTGTACTAGGAAAAATTCTTCTGCCTTGAAACACTGTTAATCTGTAACCCTAGCCCCAGGCCTGTGCTTGCAGAAACATGCGCTGTATTGACTCAAGGTTTAATGGATTTAGGGCTGTGCAGAATGTGCTTTGTTAAAAATGTGTTTGCAGGCAGTATGCTTGGTAAAAATCATCGCCATTCTCCAGTCTCGAGTACCCAGGGACACAATACACTGCGGAAGGCCGCAGGGACCTCTGCCCAAGAAAGCCTGGGTATTGTCCAAGGTTTCTCCCCACTGAGACAGCCTGAGATATGGCCTCATGGGAAGCGAAAGACCTGACCGTCCCCCAGACACCCATAAAGGGTCTGTGCTGAGGAGGATTAGTGAAAGAGGAAGGCCTCTTTGCAGTTGAGATAAGAGTAGTCCCAGCTACTTGGGAGGCTGAGGCATGAGAATTGCTTGAACCTGGGAGGTGGAGGTTGCAATGAGCAGAGATTGCGCCATTGAACTCCAGCCTGGGCGACAGAGTGAGACTCTGTCTCAGGAAAAAAAAAAAAAAAAAAAAAAAAAGCCCTGCTTCTAGCATTAGCATCTGTCTCCTGCTAGTCCCTGGGAATGGGACTGTATAAAACCCGATCGTACATCCTATTTACTGAGATAGGAGAAAACCGCCTTATGGCTGGAGGTTAGATATGCTGGCAGCAATACTGCTTTTTTTTTTTTGAGACAGAGTCTGGCTTTGTCGCCCAGGGTTCACGCCATTCTCCTGCCTCAGCCTCCCAAGTAGCTGGGGCTACAGGCGCGCGCCATCACACCCGGCTAATTTTTTGTGTGTTTTTAGTAGAGACGGTTTCACCATGTTAGCCAGGATGGTCTCGATCGCCTGACCTCGCGATCCACCCACCTCGGCCTCCCAAAGTGCTGGGATTACAGGTGTGAGCCACCGCGCCCCGCCGGCAATACTGTTTTTTTTTTTTTTTTTTTTTTTTTTTTTTGGGACGGAGTCTCGCTCTGTCGCCCAGGCTGGAGTGCAGTGGCGCAATCTCGGCTCACTGCAAGCTCCACCTCCCGGGTTCACGCCATTCTCCTGCCTCAGCCTCCCGAGTAGCTGGGACTACAGGCGCCCGCCACTACTCCGGGCTAATTTTTTGTATTTTTAGTAGAGACGGGGTTTCACCGTGTTAGCCAGGATGGTCTTGATCTCTTGACCTCGTGATCCGCTCGCCTCCCAAAGTGCTGGGATTACAGGCGTGAGCCACTGCGCCCAGCCAATACTGCTCTTTACTGCGCTGAGATGTTTGTGTAAAGTCAAACATAAATGTGGCCTAGGTGCACATCAAGGCACAGCACCTTTCCTTAAACTTATTTATGATACAGAGTCCTTTGCTCACATGTTTTCCTGCTGACCCTCTCCCCACCATTACCCTATAGTCCTGCCACATCCCTCTGGCTGAGATGGTAGAGACAGTGATCAATAAATACTGAGGTAACTCAATCGCCTGCCACCGCGCCCACACCACGCCCGGCTTATTTTTGAATTTTTAGTAGAGAACGGGTTTCACCATGTTGGCCATGCTGGTCTCTAACTCCTGACCTCAGGTGATCCGCCCACTTCGGCCTCCCAAAGTGCTAGGATTACAGGCATGAGCCACCGCGTTTAAATTCAACATTTTAAAGTGGGTAAATACACAATTCTAGACTTCTGGATTCTTTTGAAAACTGACTATCTGATCACACAGAGACAATATTGTCGCAAGGCAACAATCAGCTGGAGCTGTGAAAGGGCTGCCCAGTTCACCAGTCCCAACTCAATTCATTTCACTTACCTACATTACTTAGCTGATTTCTGTACGTGAGTTGGAGACCCCTAACCTAAATGTCCTCTTTTCCACTTCCACTGCCATTACACTTGTTAGTATTGAATCCTCTTGCCTAAACTACTATGGCAATCTAATTAATGGCCTTGTCTCCATCTTATCCCCCAATGTCTTATCACTTTCCTACTTAAAAACTCTCCCTGGTTTTTTTTTCTTTTCTATCTATAATTCAAATGATTTAGCTTTGCATTCAAGGTCCTGCTTATCTGGCTTTCCCCAGGAAATACTTTCCAGTTTTATATTCTAATACTCCCCTTTTGCCCATCTTTCACGAATTGTAGCTACACACTTCCTTCTTTTTCTAGCACCAAGCTTGTGCTCCAGTTGTTTCTTCAACTGGAATTCCCCTCCCGAGTCTTTCTACCCTTTCATGCCCAGACACTTTATAAAGCATTTCCCAACTGCCATTCCCACACACAACCTCCCCAGCCTTGTCTGTCTACTCTGGGCCATCTTTATTTTCCAGTTTATCTGTCCCACTTTTTTTTTTTTTTTTTTTGAGACAGGGTCGGTCCCAGTCATCCAGGCTGGAGTGCAGTGCAGTGGCTTTATCACAGCTCATTTGCAGTCTCAACCTCCTGGGCTCAAGCAATCCTCCCACCTTAGCCTCCCAAGTAGTTGGGGCTACAGGCATGCACCACCGCTCCTGGCTAATTTTTTCTGTTTTTTTGTAGAGATGGGTATGGGTTTCTCACTATGTTGCTTAGGCTGGTCTTGAACTCTTGGGCTCAAGAGATCCTCTCGCCTTGGCCTCCCAAAATACTGAGCCAGGCCAGGTGTGGTGGCCCACCCCTGTAATCCCAGCACTTTGGAAGGCTGAGGCGGGAGGTGACCTGAGGTCAGTAGTTCGAGACCAGCCTAGCCAACGTGATGAAACCCCGTCTCTCCTAAAAATACAAAAATTAGCGGGGCATGATGATGGCGGGAGCCTGTAATCCCAGCTACTCAGGAGGCTAAGGAAGGAGAATCGCTTGAATCTGGGAGGCGAGGTTGCAGTGAACAGACATCCCGCCACTGCACTCCAGCCTGGGCGACAGAGCAAGCCAACGTCTTGAAAAAAAAATGTTTATAAAGTGTGCTTGTACACGTAGATGTTTACCACAAACGACTGAACTAATGCTGTCCGGTCTCAGTAAAACAGTCTATAGCTGACTGCGACCATATTGATCAGGCAGGAGTTGCAGCAGGCAGCACCGCCGGAGCTCTTTCGGGTTCCCCATCAATAAAATGGGGATTGTCATCCTACCTAGCTCTTGGGATTTTGTTGGATTAATCGATTCATATAGTGTGCTTAAAACGGTGCTCCATAAATGTTAGCTAATGTTGGCCCGTAGTAGTCCAAGATCTAAAGAAAACGCACCAGAAGGCAGGACATAGGGGACCAGTTAGGAAAAAATCAGATCCTGTCTTCAGTGGAGCACTTACGCCCTGACTTACTTTCCCGAAATGGCCCCACCAAAGGGGACCTCCTCCCGAGCTTAGCCCGGGATCCAGTACCTGAGTCGTCTCCGGCACTGAGACCCTGGACACCAGCCTCCGAATGTGAGCCAGGCAGCTGGTGCGGAATCGACACGACGGCGATCGAGGCTTCAGGAGGCTGTAGCTCCATGGACGCGGATCTCGCACACAGGTTTAGGGTGTGTGTGGGCAAGGGGCAGCTCAGAACAGGGTTAGAGGGTAGGCAGTCGTGACCGTCAGTCCAGGATCGGCGTGAGGCAGTGATCTCACCGCTCCTGCCACATGCACTGGGTGAGAAAACCAAGCCGCAATGCTGTCGGTGAGCAAGCACGCTTCCGTGGGACGCATGCGCGCCTTTTTCGCGCCGCAAGTTCAGGCAGCGCTTTGTCTACGCCCTCCTTCCCTGGAACTCTCTACCCACAACTCCCCGGGGTCGCATACAGTCAACGTATGCGCGTGCGCTCGTCGTAGCCCCGCCCCCAAATCCCGTGGGCCTCTGCGGGATGGTATTTAATCGTCTCTCCGTGCTAAATTCGTTCTCATTTTCCTACTGCGCTGGGTAAGTGGGTTTGTGGGCCTTGTAGCTGTTACTCTTTTGTGCTTTGTCTTTTTCTTTTATTTTCTTTTGAGCGATTGTGCGAACATAGCATAGCACGCGCTATGCCTTCTGTGTTGTAGCTGTCTGGCCAGGATGACTGGTGAATAAGGTCTTGTGCGTGGCCTCGAGGCTTAAAAGTAGTAGCGGGGCTTTGTGAAGGACAAAATGGCGATGGCGGGCCGTGCAGGTCCCCTCCCTATGATGAGGACCTTTTCACAGACCTGTACTGAGCTCCGTGAGGATATGTAACTCTGAGGAGATGGGCCCTGCAAGCCTCATGCTTAGTAACCGTCTGTTCAGAAAATAGCGTTTTCGAAATGCCCTGTGTTGACCTAATGTCTTCTTGGGCTCCTGTCTCCAGGGTTTACGCGCACGTTGGAATCGAAGAGAGTTCTATTGTTGCAGTAAGTTCTTATGGCCATTTCTTAACCTCTGCTCTTTCGTTGAGTGTGTGGAAGTTGCTACGGGGATGATTTTACGAACTGAACTCTCTCTTTCTGATGGATTAGTGGAGAAAACACAAAAATTCTGAGTAGCACTGTACTGTACGCAACAAATGTCAGGGCCCTATTGATTTGTCTGAGGTGTTAGTGAAGAGTGTTATTTTTTCAGATGTTCAGCCCACAAGAGCTTACTGGTGAAGGAATGGGACAAGACCCATCTTTATGCAAAGCCAGCGTTACAGTAATGTTCCAGGTAGGTGCACATGGTCTACGCTGTTATAGAGGAGACCTTGCTAGATAACCACTCCATGATGAACACAAAATGACAAGCATATGGCTGAACTTACAAGTGATGTCATCTTACTACTGAGAAGTGAGAGAGAGGTCTTAAGGGGTCTTTGAATGACTATTTTTAGCTACATAAAATGCCTTCCTCTGTTGTCTACAGCATCTCATAACCTATCCTGAGGAATTCAGCTGCCTCCCAGGGTGAATACAGGTAATTATCCAAATTGGTGTATGTCATCTCTAAATGTTCACAAGAGAACAAGTGGCCGGCGGAAGCAATATTGTTTTTTGGCGCCTTCCATCTTGTTCCTCTTGAAATGATTTTCTGGGGAGGGAGATCGCAACCCGGTGCTACAGTTCTTGTAAGGGTGTGCTGTTACCCTCATCCATATATCGATCACGTTACTGTCAGATGATTTGAATTGATAAGCTGATGTTCTGTGAGGTACAAAACTTAATAGCATGTTAGAGTTCTGATGGCAGTTGTTGTTTATGAATAAACTTCATTCTATCCTAATACCTTAAATAACTAATTTGCTTTCCTTTCCAGGTATTCCTGATGACAGTCTGCCTCTATCTTACAGTAAGTTTTTCGAATTCTGTGGGCCTATTATCTAATAGACAACTTAGCCATCTTGATATTTGTTACCAAAGCCTGCTTAACCCATAAAGTTTTCTGGTTCCTCTTGTTCTCTGTAGTGATGTTTCTAGATCTCCCCTTTTTTCTCTCAGATAGATGCCCACTGATCTGCCCAGGGTCAGACGAATGCTTGTCAGTTATAGCTTTCCAGGGTTCAGCTCCAGTGAGGAGGAAACATCCTGCCTTACCCCTGTTCTAGCCTGGGAACCAGTAATTGTGAACCCACCAGGGTTAACTTGAAGACGGCATGAGAGGTTATTCCATAAGGAACTGTCTGAGGCATTTGGTTACCTTTTTCTTAGCTTGTCCACTAGCAATCATAAATAGTTTTGACTGTTTGGGATAATTAGCTAATTGAATGATTTTTTTTTTTATTCAGGAGCAGCTTGTTGCTATATACCATTGAAAAGCCTTCAGAGCTGAGAGGTTAGTTGATATTTTTTGTTCCTTACAGCTTAGGCCACCAAGTAGGCAGTTTCTATGATGAATAAAACTAGCTCACTATGACTGACAGTGAAAATACATGAACACCTGAGAAACTGGAGAACGCAGGGAGTCGGGGGTTACCATGTCTGAGGAATCTTTCACCCACAGCTTTGTTTTTCTCTAGGTACTACTAACCAATAACCTGCTTGGCTCAAAGGTGAGTAATTTCACTGTATTCAATGCATTCAGCATATAGGGTAGGAAAAAAGTGCCTTTTTAGGCATGTGTTTGTGATGACTTACATGGAATCTCGTTCGGCTGATGACTTGCTGTTGAGACTGAAATCTGATTTTCTAAGAATGATGGGTGGGAACAACATAATGCAGAATATGAGAAGCACTACTGACTCGGTCTTCCTCCTTTCAGGGCCAGCACCTTCTCTCTAAAGCCCAAGAGGAGTTGGAGGTAAATGGCTTTGCAATAGTTACCGTCAATGGCTGCTATATGAAATTTTCTGTGATTTTTGTGTGTGATAGCACTATGATCTTGGTGAATGTATACAGACATAACTGGCTTAACCCAAAGTCTTTGATCTCGTGAACCACCAGTGATGAATTGCTGCTCACCACTGATGAGTTGAATACCGCCCCAGTCTGATCAATGTGTGACTGAAAGGTATTTTCTGAGCTGTGAGCCTGCCTTCCAACGACATGTTCTAAAAATTGCAAGTTATTTGAGGAGGCTTTACAGCCAATAGGAAGTTCTTGGGCTAAGTAGTGTTTCCTATAAAATGTGCCCTGAAACTTCTTTCTGCCAAGCAACAGATATAATTGAGAGATTGTAAAATGTGTTGTAGAATGAAAGTCTCTCAAGACTACATGTTTTTTTCTTGATTTTGCAGGAAAACTAAGTGTCTCTGTTCACTCCAGGCTGAAATTACAGGTGAGTAAACCTAAATGTAAGGTGGATTATGCTAAAAATTCCCAATGAAGAAACTTTCACATGTCTTACTCTCTGTCCTAGTCCCAGAGCCTGTAAAGGTGAACCCACTGGGACTGGCTGGGGGAGAAGAGGAAGATTTGTTCCAGAAGGAACTGTCTGAGGGATGATAAAGATTTCTATACAGAGAAAGGGAGTAATCATCACTTGTTGAAAACATTGGTTTTATTTTTTCCAGGTCTGAGGAAAGAAGGTGTATAAAAAATGGTAGGTATCTGTTGAAATATTTAACTGGTTTTATAATAGCAACCTTTTGCTTCTAGGTTACATAGTGTTAAATATTGTGTACATTTGTATTTTCCAATCCAATAAGAATTTTTTTTCCTCTGCAGGAATCTGTCTTGGAGGACATCAGAAAGTGAATTTTCCAAGTCCTTGGACAACCTAGCTGTTGAAAAGCTTTCTGGGTTTGGGGGGGGTCTTTCAGATGTACCTTAAAGTGTTAGCAAACACAGATTTAAGACACTGGGAGCCAATGAAACAGCAGTTGAGGGTTTGCTGTGTATCACATTTCTGTATTTTATTACCCCCTTCCTGCAACATTATTTCTGTGGAATCTACCTGCCCTTTTGTTTTTTAGATACAAGGGCTTGGTATTGTTACCAAGGCTGGTTTCAAGGCCCTAGCTTTGAGATCCACTACAGATTTCCAAAGTGCTGGGATTACAGGTGTGATGCGTGGCACCCAGACTTTGCTGCCTTTCTTACATGATCCAGGCCCAGAACCCAAACTCAGGCACTGCATAGATGACCAGTTTGGTAAACTACTGACCTAGCTTGTTGCCAGTTGTTGATTGAGCTTCCCATAACTCCACTTCATTTCTGTTCCTCTGTATACAGCCACCTTCTATTCCCATCATGAGCCTTTAGGTCTCCATTTCCATATTGCAAATACTATGTTCCACGTAGGTAGCTCAGTCAGGGCCTTGCTCTTCACTTCAAAAAAGATTCCCTTGAGGACTGGCTGTCAATTTGTGTTTCTGTGTTGGTTGTTAATGAAAATAATAAAATGATGGATTACATAGTCCTGTTTACTTTTTTTGTATGTATGTGTCTCTTAGCAGCAGTGTGTAAATTTCCATGGGAAACTGGCTTTCCTCTCATGCTCCCTCAAGTACCTGGTACTTGAAGGGACATCTAACAGGGTTTGCCTGCCAAGCAGTGTGTTAAATGAGTAACCTGATCTGAGTAGAACATCCATCTTTTTTTTAAGTTTCCTTCTTGCCCAGTCCTAGGGTGCAGTGACATGATCACAAGTTCACTGCAACTTCAAGCTTTCGGGCTTAAGCAAACCTACTTCACTTCAACCAGCAGTAGAGGTTTTGCCATGTTGGCCAGGCAGAGCACTCAAGTGATCTGCCTGTCTCCCAAATGTGCCTTTTTTTTTCTTTTAATTTTTTTTAAATTTTATTTTTTTTTGCACACAAAACAATAAACATTTTCTAAAAGTACATACGAACAAAAAGATGCATATCAAACATTAGGAAGGTTGCACATGGGAAGACGGGGAATAGAAATGGGGGATGGGAATTAAAGAAAATAGAGAGGGACTTTGTATGAATCAATGATAATAACTCAATCCTCTTTGACAAAGAAGAAGGAAGAGGAAGAAAAAGTGGGATAAAGGATCAGAAAGGGAGGAAAATACAAAAAATTAAGAGTATGACTCCAGGGTAGATCTGTTTTGTTGTCGCTTGGTTCATTGGTTGGTTTGACAGTTGTATTTTTCATGTTTCGCCATGTTGGCCAGGCTGGTCTGCCAGCCTCAAGTGATCAACCCGCCTCAGCCTCCCAGAGTACTGGGACTACAGGTGTGAGCCACCACATCCAGCCCCACATTGCTTCTGGCCTCTGTGGTAGACCTCCCAGACGGGGCGGCCGGGCAGAGGCGCTCCGCACATCCCAGACGGGGCGGCCAGGCAGAGGTGCTCCTCACTTCTTCCCAGATGATGGGTGGCCGGGCAGAGGCGCTCCTCACTTCCCAGACCGGGCCGCCCCCCCAGACGGCGCGGCGGCAGAGGCGCTCCTCACTTCCCAGACGGGGCGGCCGGGCAGAGGTGCTCCGCACTTCTTCCCAGACGGGGCGGCCGGGCAGAGGCGCTCCTCACTTCCCAGACGGGGCAGCTGCGCAGAGGCGCTCCTCACATCCCAGATGATGGGTGGCCGGGCAGAGGCGCTCCTCACTTCCCAGACGGGGCGGCCGGGCAGAGTCGCTCCTCACATCCCAGACAATGGGCGGCCGGGCGGAGGCGCTCCTCACATCCCAGAAGATGGACGGCCAGGCAGAGACGTTCCTCACTTCCTAGACGGGGTGGCGGCCGGGCAGAGGCGCTCCTCACCTCCCAGACGGGGCGGCCGGGCAGAGGAGCTCCTCATAATCCAGACGATGGGCGGCCAGGCAGAGACGCTCCCCACCTCCCAGACGGGACGGTGGCCGGGCAGAGGCTGCAATCTCAGCACCCCGAGAGGCCAGGGCAGGCGGCTGGGAGGCGGAGGCTGCAGCGAGCCAAGACCACGCCACCGCACTCCAGCCCGGGCAACACCGAGCACCGAATGAGCGAGCCTCCGTCTGCAGTCCCAGCACCTCGGGAGGCCGAGGCGGGCAGAGCAGTGGAGATCAGGAGCTGGAGACCAGCCTGGCCGACATGGTGAAACCGCGCCTCCAGCCAAAGGAGAAAAACGAGGGAGGGGTGGCGACGCGCGGCGGCAATCCCAGGCAGCCCGCAGGCCAGGGCAGGAGAATCACCGGAGCCGGACGCAGGGAGTCAGCAGCGAGCCGAGTTTACTCCAGCCTGGGCCACAGAAGGAAGAAGAAAGGAAGGAAGGAAAGGAAGGGAAGGGAGGGGAGGGGAGGGAGCTTTTATTTTATTTTATTTTATTTTTGAGGTGGAGTCTCGTTCTTGTCACCCAGGCTGGAATGCAGTGGCGTTATCTTGGCTCACTGCAACTTCACCTGGATTCAAGCCATTCTCCCTGCCTCAGCCTCCCGAGTAGCTGGGACTACAGCCGCGTGCCACCACACCCGGCTACTTTTTTGTATTTTTAGTACAGATGAGGTTTCACCGTGTTAACCAGGATGGTCTCGGATCTCCTGACCTCATGATCCGCCCGCCTCGGCCTCCCAAAGTGATGGGATTACAGGTGTGCGCCACCACGCCCGGCTAATTTTTGTATATGTATCTATTTTTTTTCAGTAGAGACGGGGTTTCTCCATGTTGGTCAGGCTGGTCTTGAACTCCCGACCTCAGGTGATCCACCCGCCTCGGCCTCCCAAAGTGCTGGGATTACAGGCATGAGCCCCTGTGCCTGGCCAAATCTCTGCTTTTTAATTGGCTTTGAGGAAGAAGGGAAAGCACAGGGACAGTGCCAATCTGTGGATACCATGGGGTACAGAGTTGTGTGTGGTTAGGTCAGCAGCTCTCAATTTTTTCAGACGGTCTCGCTGTCACCGAGGCTATGGTACAGTTGTGCGATCACAGCTCACTGCAGCCTCAACTTCCTGGGCTCCAGTGATTCTCCCACCTCAGCCTCCCAAATAGCTGGGACCACAGGTGCACACCACCATGCCCAGCTAATTTTGTATTTTTGTTAGAGACAGTTTCACCATATTACCTAGGCTGGTCTTGAACACCTGAGCTCAAGCAGTCCACCCAACTCTGCCTCCCAAAGTGCTGGGATTACAGACATCTGCACCTGGCTGCTTTTCTTTGTTTTTTGTTTTTTTTGTGTGTTTTTTTTTTAAGCCACCAGGTATTAAAGCTGGTTCTCAATCTTTTTTTTTTTCTTTTTCTTTTTTTTGAGACAGAGTCTCGCTCTGTCGCCCAGGCTGGAGTGCAGTGGCACGATCTCGGCTCACTGCAAGCTCCGCCTCCCGGGTTCACGCCATTCTCCCGCCTCAGCCTCTCCGAGTAGCTGGGACTACAAGCGCCCGCCACCACGCCCGGCTAATTTTTTTTGTATTTTTAGTAGAGACGGGGTTTCACCGTGGTCTCGATCTCCTGACCTCGTGATCCGCCCGCCTCGGCCTCCCAAAGTGCTGGGATTACAAGTATGAGCCACCGCGCCCGGCCCTCAATCTTTTTAACCAGGCAGCCCCCAAACCAGAATATGTTTGGAGAGATTTCTTCAGTTTTTTTTGTTTGTGTTTGGTTTTTGTTTTGTTTTGTTTTTGTTTTTGTTTTTGTTTTTGAAGCTCTTTGTCGCCCAGGCTGGAGTGTAGTGGTGTCATCATGTCTCAACACAGCCTCAAGCTCCTGGGCTCCAGTGATCCAACACCTCAGTTTCCCCAATAGCTGGGACTATAGGGACATGCCTACTCTGCCCAGGTAATTTTAATTTTTTGTAGAGATAGTCTCACTATGTTGCCCAAGTTGGTCTCAAACTGAGCTCAAGTGATCCCACTGCCTCAGTGTCTCAAAGTGTTGAGATTACAGGCATGAGCCACTGCACCCTGCATCCCTCAAAAGAGCAATTTTATAAATCTTCCCTGAACTTGGAGACTCCAACCTGCATTGACAGGTAGCCCCCCATTGGGTGATTCTGTTGTAAGCCATCAGATAATGACTACCTTTATATTTCTCAAAGTGTTTGAGAGAATGGATACCAAGTAGTGATAAATTACGGGATTTTTACCTGTTTTTATTTTTTAGTTTTTTATTTTTATTTTTTATTTTTTGAGAAGGAGTTTCGCTCTGTCACCCAGGCTGGAGTGCAGTGGTGTGATCTTGGCTCACTGCAACCTCTGCCTCCCGGGTTCAAGCGATTCTCCTGCCTCAGTTTCCCAAGTAGCTGGGACTACAGGCGTGTGCCACTACACCCAGATAATTTTTGTATTTTTAGTAGACACAGGGTTTCACTATATGTTGGCCAGGCTGGTCTCGAACTCCTGACCACAGATGATTCACCCACCTCGCCCTTCCAAAGTGCCAGGATTACAGGTGTGAGCCACCGCACCAGGCCCTGCTTTTAATTTTTGTTTGTAAATTTTAGGATTTCTCCAGTCAGAATTATAAGAACGGCAATTCAGCTGAAACAACACACATTTTTTGCTCATTAAATGGTAGCCACATAGACTTGAGAGTTGTCAGCACAATAACTTACAACCACAAGAATGGAAGGGTCAATTCTGAGAAGACCACCCAAAGACCCTAGGGGAGCACCAGAATTTAGAGATGGAGGATCAGCAGAACAGAAACTTAGAAAAGCAGTGCAAGCAGTGGGAACCTGCACAGTACTGACTTGCAAACTGAGGGAAGTCTCCCCACTGCCCACAGTTGAATCTTTTGTTAAAGCCACAAAGAAGTCAGGTGGGGACTGGCCAGGTGCAGTGGCTCACACCTGTAATCCCAGCACTTTGGGAGGCAAAGGTGGGCTGATTACCTGAGGTCACAAGTTCAAGACCAGCCTGGCCAACATGGTGAAACCCCATCTCTACTAAAAGAAATGAGCCAGGTGTAGCGGCATGTGCCTGTAGTCCCAGCTACTCAGGAGGCTGAGGCAGGAGAATCTCTTGAACCTGGGAGGACTCCAGCCTGGGCAACACAGCAAGACTGTATCTCAAAAAAAAAAGACCGGGCACAGTGGCTCACGCCTGTAATCCCAGCACTTTGGGAGGCTGAGACAGGCGGATCACCTGAGGCCAGGAGTTCAAGACCAGCCTGACCAACATGGAGAAACCCTGTCTCTACTAAAAGTACAAAATCAGCCAGACATGGTGGCGCATGCCTGTAATCCCAGCTACTCGGGAGGCTGAGGCAGGAGAATCACTTGAACTCGGGAGGCGGAGGTTGCGGTAAGCTGAGATCACACCATTGCACTCCAGCCTGGGCAACGAGAGAAACTCCATCTCAAAAACAAAAAAAGAAATGAGACTGGGACAATATGGAGAAATGGAGGAGAAGGCCAGAATGATTGAGGCCTGGCTCCTCACATTCCTTCTGTACATTAATGACTCAGACTACAAGGTCTTTAGCGAGAACCTCTTCCCTAAGCTCCAGAGGAGCTTGCAGTGAGCCGAGATCACGCCACTGCACTCCAGCTGGGTGATAGAGCAAGACTCCATCTCAAAAAACAAAAAAAAGAAAAAGAAAAAAAAAGAAAATCACCTGGCCACAGTGCCTCTGTCTCCTCTTCTGTAAAAGAGAACATTAAAAGCACCTACTTATCTCTTAAGGTTGTTAATACAACCTGCCTGGCACCATTGACCAGCAGGCTAGAGACCTGGAGTCAGTCATCACCAGAGAACAGAGGGAAAGAAAGCCAGGGCCCTCCATGGGACATTTCAGCAGAGTGTGAAGAGAGGGAGAAAATTCAAATTCCTGGCCAGGCATGGTAGCTCATGGCTGTAATCTCAGCACCTTGGGAGGTGAAGGCAGGAGGGTTGCTTGAGGCCAGGAGTTCAAGACCTGCCTGGGCAACATAGCAAGACCCCATCTCTACAAAAAATTAAAATTAGCCAGGCATAGTGGTGCATGCCTGTAGTCCTAGGTACTTGGGAGGCTAAGGTACTTGAGAGGGTAGCTTGAGCCCAGGAGGTCAAAGCTAATTCCTAGAGAACCAGGGAGCAGATAAAATTAGCAAGGGTAAGGTTGATGGCCAGCAGGTAAGCCAGTGTTTCTTTTGTATTTTTATTTATTTATTTATTTTTTAGAGACCGAGTCTTGCTCTGTTGCCTGGGCTGGAGTGCAGTGGCACGGTCTTGGCTCACTGCAACCTCCACCTCCCAGGTGCAAGCGAGTCTTCTGCCTCAGTCTCCTGAGTAGCTGGGATTACAGGTGTGTGCCACCATGCTGGCTAATTTTTGTACTTTTAGTAGAGAGGGGATTTCACCATGCTGGCCAGGCTGGTCTTGAACTCCTGACCTCAGGTGATCCACCCACCTCAGCCTACCAAAGTGCTGGGATTACAGGTGTGAGCCACCGCGCCCAGCCACCAATATTTCTTTCCCAGGACCTGCCCAACTCCAAGCCAGAGTCACCACTGACAGAGCACGAGTATTGCCATCTTGGACAAGCACTGTCATTTTAAGTTCACCTTGATCAAAAACTGCCTAAATCCAAAGGGCATCAACCTAATGGCTAAAGTCACCATGACCGCAAACCACAAATGATATCTCCATCCAGAAACATTCCAAACCCCTCCCCGACCAGAGACATGCCAGCCCCGAGATAACCTCCACTCCAGACACATTTCAACCCTGCCATAAACTTCTCCCCAACACAGAAACATTCCAAGCTTGTGATAAACCCCCTCACCCTAAAACCAATATATACTCTTAGTCTATAAGAGAGAATGCTCCTGGGCTGGGCGCGGTGGCTCACGCCTGGTAATCCCAGCACTTTGGGAGGCTGAGGTGGGCAGATCACCTGAGGTCAGGAGTTTGAGAGACTCCGTCTCAAAAAAAAAAAAAAAAAAAAAAAAAGAGAATGCACCTGACCAAAATTGGACAGAAGCCCCTCTCAGGTTTATTTATTTTAGAGAAATAAACCTGTCTTTGACTGTTAAGCCACATTTCGTGTTTCTTTCCTTTTTTTTTCTTTTTTTTTTTTTTTTTAAGGCAGAGTTTCGCTCTTGTTGCCCAGGCTAGAGTGCAGTGGCACGATCTCAGCTCACTGCAACCTCCGCCTCCTGAGTTCAAGCGATTCTCCTCTTGCTTCGACCTCCCGAGTAGCTGGGATTACAGGCATGTGCCACCATGTCCAGCTAATTTTTGTATTTTTAGTAGAGATGGGGTTTCTCCATGTTGGTCAGGCTGGTCTCAAACTCCTGATCTCAAGTGATCTGCCCTCCTCAGACTCCCAAAGTGCTGAGATTACAGGCGTGAGCCACTGCACTCATTGTCTTTCCTCTTTAACTCTTAAAACCACGAGGGAATATGGGCCCAGGTTAGCCACTCAAGTCCTGGAGCCAAAGATCCTCCCGGTCAGCCCTTCACCAGGGCTGCCCACAATGGCCCAAGGACCTCTAGATCCAGTTCCTTCATGTCTGGCCAGCCCTTTCCGGATTTCTGTGGCCTTTTATCAGATATTTGGACACCTTCAGTTAGGTTCCCCTGTCTCTCTGGAGCTGTGGTTGTTAGTGTATAGATTAATTAAATGGGCTTCAGCAGGGCTCCAAGAATCCCCCCATCTAATTGTGTGAGGCAAATACCCATTGATTTGGGGAAAGCATTCAATAAATTCTCAGAAGAGTTGAAGGATGCAATAAAAATGAAATGAAAAATGCAATATAAACCCAGCCTAGCCAACATGGTGAAACCTCATCTCTACTAAAAATACAAAAATTAGCTGGGCATGGTGGCGGGCACCTGTAGTCCCAGCTATTCAGGAGGCTGAGGCAGGAGAATTGCTTAAACCTGGGAGGCAGAGGTTGCAGTGAGACTCTATCTCAAAAAAGGAAATAAGAAATTAAAAAATAAAATAAGAATGAGGCTGGGCACAGTGGCTCAAGCTTGCACTTTGGGAGGCCGAGGCGGGTAGATCACCTGAGGTAAAAAGTTCGAGACCAGACTGGCCAACGTGGTGAAACCCTGTCTCTACTAAAAATACAAAAAATTAGCCAGGCATGGTGGTGTGCGCCTGTAATCCGAGCTACTTCAGAGGCTGAGGCAGCAGAATCCCTTGAACCCAGGATGTGGAGGTTGCAGTGAGCCAAGATCGCACTACTGCACTCCAGCCTGAGCATCAGAGTGAGACTCTATCTCAAAAAAAAAAAAAAAAAAAGTTTGTAACATTCTCATCTTCAAAAAAGAAAAATTTAAAAAGGCCAGGTGCCCTGGTTCAAGCCTGTAATCCCAGCATTTCAGGAGGTTAAGGAAGGAGGATAGATTGAGGCTGGGAGTTTGAGATCAGCCTGGCCAACATAGCAAGACTCCATCTTTATATTAAAAAATAAAAAGAAAAAAAGAAAAACAGGCCGGGTGCGGTGGCTCACACCTGTAATCCCAGCACTTTGGGAGGCCAAGGCGGGCAGATCACGAGGTCAGGAGATCGAGACCATCCTGGCTAACACAGTGAAACCCCATCTCTACTAAAAACACAAAAAAATTAGCCAGGCGTGGTGGCGGGCGCCTGTTCAGCTACTCAGGAGGCAGAAGCAGGAGAATATCGTGAACCCGGGAGGTGGAGCTTGCAGTGAGCCGAGATCATGCCGCTGCACTCCAGCCTGGGCGACAGAGTGAGACTCCGTCTCAAAAAAAACAAAAAACAAAACAATTTAGAGGCTCGAAATCCCAGCACTTTGGGAGGCCTAGGCGGGTGGATCACTTGGTCAGGAGTCCAGACCAGGCTGACCAACATGGTGAAATCCTGTCACTACTAAAAAAAAAAATACAGGCCGGGCGCGGTGGCTCACGCTTGTAATCCCAGCACTCTGGGAGGTCAAGGCGGGTGGATCACGAGGTCAGGAGATCGAAGACCACGGTGAAACATCGTCTCTACTAAAAATGCAAAAAATTAACCGGGCGTGGTGGCGGGCGCCTGTAGTCCCAGCTACTCGGAGAGGCTGAGGCAGGAGAATGGTGTGAACCCGGGAGGCGGAGCTTGCAGTGAGCCGAGATTGCGCCACTGCACTCCAGCCTGGGCGACAGAGCGAGACTCTGTCTCAAAAAAAAAAAAAAAAAAAAAAGGGCCGGGCGCGGTGGCTCACGCTGTAATCCCAGCACTTTGGGAGGCGAGGCGGGGGATCACGAGGTCAGGAGATCGAGACCATAGTGAACCCGTCTCTACTAAAAAAAAAAAAATAGCCGGCGGGTGGCGGGCGCCTGTAGTCCCAGCTACTCGGAGAGGCTGAGGCAGGAGAATGGCGTGAACCCGGGAGGCGGAGCTTGCATCGGGCCACTGCACTCCAGCCTGGGTGACAGAGCAAGACTCCGTCTCAAAAAAAAAAAAAAAAAAAAAAAAAAAAACGCCCATCGTATGGGATGTGAGGAGCGCCTCTGCCCGGCCGCCCTGTCTGGGAGGTCTACTACGGAGGCCAGACGCAATGTGCGGGATGGACGTGGTGGCTCATGCCTGTAGTCCCAGCACTCTGGGAGGCCGAGGCGGGTTGATCACTTGAGGCTGGGAGTTCGAGATCAGCCTGGCCAACATGGCGAAACATATGAAAAACACAACAGACAAACCAACCAACCAACCCAGCGACAACGAAACAGGTCTACCCTGGAGTCATACTCTAATTTTTTCTATTTTCCTCCCTTTCCGATCCTTTATCCCACTTTCTTTTTCTTCCTCTTCGTTCTTCTTTGTCAAATAGAGGATTGAGTTATTATCATTGATCCATACAAAGTCCCTCTCTCATTTATTTTCTTTAATTCCCACCCCCTGCTTCTATTCCCCGTCTTCCCATGTGCAACCTTCCTAATATGTTTGATATGCATCTTTTTGTTTGTATGTATTTTTAGAAAATGTTTATTGTTTTGTGTGCAAAAAAAAAAATTAAAAAAAAAAAAAGGCCGGGCATGGTGGCTAACGCCTGTAATCCCAGCACTTTGGGAGGCCGAGGTCAGCAGATCACGAGGTCAGGAGTTCGAGACCAGCCTGACCAACATGGTGAAACCCCGTTTCTTTTTTTTTTTTTTTTTTTGAGACAGAGTCTTGCTCGTCGCCCAGGCTGGAGTGCAGTGGCATGATCTCTGCTCACTGCAAGCTCCGCCTCCCGGCTTCACACGATTCTCCTGCCTCAGCCTCCCAAATAGCTGGGACTACAGGCGTCCGCCACCACGCCCGGCTAATTTTTTGTATTTTTAGTAGAGACGGGGTTTCACCGTGTTAGCCAGGATGGTCTCGATCTCCTGACCTTGTGATCTGCCCACCTCAGCCTCCCAAAGTGCTGGGATTACAGGTGTGAGCCACTGTGCCCGGCCTCCACCCTGTTTCTACCAAAAAAAAAAAAAATACAGGCCGGGAACAGTGGCTCATGTCTGTAATCCCAGCACTTTGGGAGGCCGAGGTGGGCGGATCACGAAGTGAGGAGATCGAGACCATCCTGGCTAACAGGATGAAACCCCGTCTCTACTAAAAATACAAAAAAATAGCTGGGCGCGTGGTGGCGGGCGCCTGTAGTCCTAGCTATTCGGAAGGCTGAGGCAGGAGAATGGTGTGAACCCAGGAGGCGGAGACTGCAGTGAGCCGAGATCACGCCACTGCACTCCAGCCTGGGCAACAGAGCAAGACTCCATCTCAAAAAAAAAAAAATACAAAACAATAGGCCAGGCACAGTGGCTCACGATTGTAATCCCAGCACCTTGGGAGGCCGAGGCAGGCAGATCACAAGGTCAGGAGTTCGAGACCAGCCTGGCCAACACGGTGAAACCCCGTCTCTACTAAAAATACAAAAATTAGCCAAGTGTAGGCCGGGCTCGGTGGCTCACGCCTGTAATCCCAGCACTTTGGGAGGCCAAGGCGGGAGGATCACAAGGTCAGGAGATCAAGACCATCCTGGCTAATACGGTGAAACCCCGTTTCTACTAAAAATACAAAAAATCAGCCAGGCGTGGTGGCGGGTGCCTGTAGTCCCAGCTACTCAGGAGGCTGAGGCAGGAGAATGGCATGAACCTGGGAGGCGGAGCTTGCAGTGAGCTGAGATCTCGCCACTGCACTCCAGCCTGGACGACAGAGTGAGACTCCATCTCAAAAAAAAAAAAAAAAAATAGCCAAGTGGTAGCGTGCTAATCCAGCTACTCAGGACTGAGGCAGGAGACTCTTGAACCTGGAGCAGAGGTGGTGAGCTGAGATCACACCTCTGCACTCCACCTGGTGACAGAGTGAGACTCCAAAAAAAAAAAAAAAATTAGCCAAGTGTGGTAGCGGGTGCCTATAATCCCAGCTACTCAGGAGGCTGAGGCAGGAGACTCTCTTGAACCTGGGAGGCAGAGGTTGCGGTGAGCTGAGATCACACCTCTGCACTCCAGCCTGGGCGACAGAGTGAGACTCTGTCTCAAAATAAATAAATAAATAAATAAATAGCCAGGTGTGGTGATATGTGCCTTTGTATTCCCAGCTACTCAGGAGGCTGAGGCAAGAGAATCACTTGAACCTGGGAGGCAGAGGTTGCAGTGAGCCAAGATGGCACCACTGCACTCCAGCCTGGGCAAACTCAGTGTAAGACTCCCTCTAAAAAAAAAAGTTTAGACCAGGCGTGGTGGCTCACTCCTGTAATCTCAGCATTTTGGGAGGCCCAGGTGGGCGGATCACTTGAGGCCAGGAGTTTGAGAGCAGCCTGGACAACAGACCACTGTCTCTACAAAAAACACATAAATTAGTTGGGCATGGTGGTGCGTGCCTGCAGTCGTAGCTACTCTACTCAGGAGGCTGAGATGGGAGGATCACTTGAGCCCAGGAGGTCAAGGCTACAGTGAGCCGTGATTGCACCACTGCACTCCAGCCTGGGTGACAGAGCAAGAGTCTGTCTTTAAAAATTAAAAAAATAAAAAACGAAAAATAAGGCCGGTCGCAGTGGCTCACGCCTGTAATCCCAGCACTTTGGAGGTTGAGGTGGGCAGATCACCTGAGGTCGGGAGTTCCAGACCAGCCTGACAAACATGGAGAAACCCCATCTCTAGTAAAAATACAAAATTAGCTGGGCGTGGTGGCACATGCTTGTAATCCCAGCTACTCAGGAGTCTGAGGCAGGAGAATAGCTTGAACCCGAGAGGCGGAGGTTGCGGTGAGCTGAATTGCACCACTGCACTCTAGCCTGGGCAACAAGGGCAAGACTCCGTCTCCAAAAAATAATAATAATAAATAAATAAAAATAACAAAATAAATAAATAGTATTAAAATAAAAGTAGGGTGTAAAATGAGGCAAGACACAGGCAACTACTGTTTTTATATGTCTTTTAACACTAGTTGACAATTTAAGGTATATTAGTTTCATGAAAATAAAACATGAATTTTAAATTTTTATTTCATTTTATTTATTTATTTATTATTTTTTCAGATAGGGTCTCCCTCTCTCACCCAGCCTAGAGTGCAGTGGTGTGATCACGGCTCACTGCAGCCTCAACCTTCCCAGGCTCAAGCCATCCTCCTGCCTTAGTCTTCCAAGTAGCTGAGACTCTAGGTGCGTGCCACCACACCGGGATAATTTTTGTACTTTTGTAGAGACAAGGTTCGCCATGTTGTCCAGGTTGGTCTTGAACTCCTGGCCTCCAGTGATCTTCCAGCCTTGGCCTCCCAAAGTGCTAGAATTACAGGAATGAGGCCCTGGGCCCTGCCCCTGTACTAGTTTCTTATTGCCCCTATAATCGTTTCTTATTGCTGTTGTAACAAATTACCCACAAACTCAGTAGCCAAAAACAAAACAAATGTATCATCTTAAGGTTCTGGAGACCAGAGGTCCAAAATGAGTCTCAATGGGCTAAAATCAAGGTGTAATGACAGGGCTGCATTGCTTTCTGGAGGCTGCATGGGATAATCTATTGCCTTGCTTTTTCCAACTTCTAGCTGTTGCCCACAACTGCCTGGCTGATGACTCTCTTCCATCTGCAGAGCAAGCCCTGGCTGCTCAAATCTTCCTCAGGCTGCATCACTCAGACTATCCTGCCTCCCTCTACCCCTTATAAAGACATTTGTGATTATTCTGAGCCCACCCAGAAAATCCAGGATAAATCTCGCCATCTCAAAATCCTTAATTTAATAATATCTGCAAAGTACCTTTTGCTATGTAAGGTAACACATTCAGAGGTTCTCACTGACCATCTTTGGGGCCTGCTTACTATCCTCTTTTTTTTTTTTTTTTGAGACGGAGTCTCGCTCTGTCGCCCAGGCTGGAGTGCAGTGGCTCGATCTAAGCTCACTGCAAGCTCCGCCTCCCGGGTTCACGCCATTCTCCTGCCTCAGCCTCCCGAGTAGCTGGGATTACAGGCGCCCGCCACCACGCCCGGCTAATTTTTTGTATTTTTAGTAGAAATGGGGTTTCACCGAGTTAGCCAGGATGGTCTTGATCTCCTGACGTCGTGATCCACCCGCCTCGGCCTCCCAAAGTGCTGGTATTACAGGCGTAAGCCACCGCGCCCGGCCTCTTTTTTTTTTTTTTGAGACAGAGTCTCGCTCTGTCACCCATGCTGGAGTGTAGTGTCATGATCTCAGACCACTGCAACCTCTGCCTCCCAGGTTCAAGCGATTCTCATGCCTCAGCCTCCCAAGTAGTTGGGACTACAGGCATGCACCATCATGCTCGGCTACTTTTTGTATTTTCAGTAGAGACGGGGTTTGCCACGTTGCCCAGGCTGGTCTCGAACTCCTGGCCTCAAGTAATCCACCGGCTTCGGCCTCCCGAAGTGTTGGGATTACAGGTGTGAGCCACCACGCCCGACCCCCTGCCTACTACTCGCTTGATGTGGCACCTCTCTGAAGGCTCTGGGTTTACTTATGAGAACTTGTAGAAATTTCTTTTGTTTATTAATACCAGTGTCATAAAATCATAGATTATCAGAAGCTTTGCTGGTTGACGTTTTATCAGTGAGAATGTAACGCCCCACTCCTGCCTGGAGGATCTCAGCCATGCAAGACGCTTTGATGCAAAGACACCGCCTCTATTTCCAACCCAGGTTAAGGGGTTTCCAACAGAACGATCCACGTTTATATTAATAGAGCTTCCAAGAAAGCAAGACCTTAAGTCCCTTCTCAGCCAGGGCCTCATATTAATCCCTTTCATTCTGGCGGGTTTGCTTTGATTGATTAAAAAAAAATCGCTCCATTTCAATTTTACCTACACTCTCCTCCTCCTCCTTCGCCCCAGTCCTCTAACGATCATGCCTCTGCCTTCGAGGAAAGGCCCTGTGGTTTCTTGTCGGACTTCCGGGTGGGATGCCTTGCCGCGTTGCTGGTCGGCCTGAAAGTAACTCTAAGTAGTGCGTGGGTCGGGGGACATCGGAGCTGAGGCGTCAGCACCTTTCTGCCACCGCGGGATCCCGGGTTTGAGGATCAGGAGCCTCTGAAATGCCTTTCTCAGGGCATTTTTCTCTCTCAGTGAAGGGCCAGATGGTTGCTGGTGGACAGTACAAATGCAAGGTGCGAGTCGTGCCTCGCCCCTAAGTCCTCAGTTCTCACAAACTCCGGAGAGTGAGTCTCACCATTTCCCCGTTTAAATGGGGAGGAAACAAGAGCCTAAGTACCAAGCCTCAGGCCGTTAAGTCAGGAACTGGAGAGCAGGGAGCCCAACCTCCTTTTTTGGACTCCAAAACCTGTGCTTTGACACCGCGCCGCGGCTTCTCCCAAGAAAGGTCCCGGAGAGGGGCGCCGCCACCTGTAGCACTGTCCCGCCGCCCCCTGGAGAGCCCAAAAACCCCTAGGATGGGAGACTAACGCCACAATCGGGGAAAAGGAGGCCACGCGGGCATTGAAATCACGACTGGCGTGTAGACCAATCCCAGGATCCTAAAAAAGCGATGGGGGCGGGTTTATGCAAAACAATCTGAGCAGAGAGCAGGCGGGAGAAGAAGTAGAGGATCCTTAAATAGGTCTGTTTCCAAACTATACCACTACTATAAAGAAAGGATAATGAAAACTGTGTTTCGGAATTATAATGTATTGGAAGATAATTTAACATTTAATGCCTAGACAGTTACCATAACCGAATAGAAGATGGGAAGGATAAGGCTGTCAAGGCGGAAACAGCATAAAATACCACTCATTTGGCCTTTTGGTTAATATCAAGCATGGAGTTTTTTTTTTTTTATGGCTTTGATGTATAACACGTTGTTCATCTGTAGTAGAAAAAAAAGATTAGTCTCTTATTGTGTGTATATGTGGAAGAAGTAGATATAAGAAACTCCATTTGGATCTGTATTTGAGTTGCAGTTGATCTGTGACTCTGCATTGTCCTCGCAAAAGATATGTGTTGTGGTGACTTAAGGTTAAAAGGGTTTTGGGTGGTGCAGAATGTGCTTTGTTTAAAGATAAAGGAGAAAACCGCCTTTAAGAATAAGGGGGGGCTTGCTGAAGCAATACTGCTAGAAGGTTTATGGAGATGTTCGCATATACATTTCAAAGTACAGCACCGGTGATGGTAAAGATAATTATGAATAAATACTAAGGGAACTCAGAGGCTGGGGCTGGTGTGGGTCCTCTGTAAGCACAGCACCGGTCCCCTGGGCCACGCTTTTCCTTCTCTACACTTTGTCTCTGTGTCTTATTCCTTTTCTCAAGTCTTTCGTCCCACCTAACGAGAAGCACCCACAAGTGTGGAGGGGCAGGCCACCCCTACATTATCCGGGAACGCGTTATCCGATGAACGCCGTATTAAATGGGTTTTTGGAAATAGGAGATGGAATAGGAGCTTGCTCCGTCCACTCCACGCATCGACCTGGTATTGCAGTACTTCTAAGGACGGTGCACACTCTTCCCTTTGGGGGAATAAACAAAGTTTTTATAAAAGTAGATCTTGGGGAACGTTTGGGTGCTTTTCGGAGTTCAGTTAAGGTTGTTGAGCTTGTCTTGTGTCATCTGGAGGCTGTTAAGCCTGTTTTTTAAGATGTGTTGAGATAGAGTTTCTTCCGTCACCAAACGTGGAGTGCTGTATTGTTACGTAGTATACAGCAGCTCTCCTACTTCAGCTTCCAGCGTTTTGTATTTTTTAGTAGAGACGGGGTTTCACAACTTATTAATAAGCAGGATTGTCTCGATCTTCTGAGCTTGTGATCCGACCGCCTCCGCTTTCCACACTGATGGGATTACAAGCGTGAGCCCCCGCTCCCGGCCTGGTTTTGGGTTTGATGTGTTAAACCTAGGTCGCGCGACGCTCGGGGTTTCACGTGAAATCCTTGAACTTCGGGAGGTTGGGGCGGGCGGATTGGGTAATTCCAGCCTGACTAACATGGTGTGAAAAATCCCTTCTTCACTAAAAAACCAAAAGAAAAGTGAATCAGGCCTGGTGGCGGGCGCGCTCTAGCCTGAGAGGGCAGGGTTCTATCTCAAAAAATAATCTTCGCGTTAAAGGGGTTTACTTGTAAACTGGTAATTTGTTGCTTTTCTGTGTTAATCTCTAGGTAAAGTAGCGACTTCTCTCTCCTATTTACGCATGCGCTATTACTGTATTTCTACTGAGCGATGAGTTTCTCTGCATTTCTCATGTAGCATAGCACAGAGTACTTTGTTTTTTAGTTTTTGAGACGGAGTCTCTGACGCCCAGGCTGGAGTGCGGTGGCGCAATCTCGGCTCACTGCAAGCTCTTCCTCCCGGGTTCACGCCATTCTCCTGCCTCAGCCTCCCGAGTAGGTGGGACTACAGGCGCCCGCCACCACGCCCGGCTAGTTTTGTTTTTGTATTTTTAGTAGAGACGGGGTTTCACCGTGTTAGCCAAGATGGTCTCGATCTTCTGACCTCGTGAATATAAGTCACAAAAGAAAGAAAGATGGGAAAAAGAAACCGACGATGGCCGGGCGCGGTGGCTCACGCCTGTAATCCCAGCACTTTGGGAGGCTCGAGGCGGGCGAATCACGAGGTCAGGAGATCGAGACCATCCTGGCTAACACGGTGAAACCCCGTCTCTACTAAAAATACAAAAAATTAGCCGGGTGAAGTAGCGGGCGCCTGTAGTCCCAGCTACGCGGGAGGCTGAGGCAGGAGAATGGCGTGAACCCCGGGGGGCGGAGCCTGCAGTGAGCCGAGATCGCGCCACTGCACTCAAGCCTGGGTGAAAGAGCGAGACTCCTTCTCAAAAAAAAAAAAAAAAAAAAAAAAAAGAAACCGACGATTTTTTTTTCTTTTGAGAGAGCTTCGCCGTTGTCGCCCGCCTCGGCCTCCCAAAGTGCTGGGATTACAGGCGTGAGCCACCGCGCCCGTCTGTCCGCCTCTTAAAGAGTAAACGAGGCCGGGCGCGGTGGCTTAGTAATACCAGCTGTAATCCCAGCTACTTGGGAGGCTGAGGCAGAAGAATCGCTTGAACCCCGGAGGCAGAGGTTGAGGTGAGAGGAGATCGCGCCTGGGCAACAACGGCGAAGCTTTCTCAAAAGAAAAAAAAATCGTCGGTTTCCTTTTCCCATTTTTCTTTCTTTTGTGACTTATATTCCAGAACGAAGCCCCACACATCATTAATGATTTGAATCGTTTCTAAAGCGTTTCTTAAATCGTTTCTTAAATTGTTTGTTGTTTCTTGTCTAACAGTCCAGCACACATATTACATAATGGAGCCGGGAGACAGACTACGGCTGGCTTGACCCGGCCACGCAGTCCAGGAAAGGTGCTTTTCACCCCAAGTGCAAAATGATCAATGTATTCTTCCGATCTACATAAACAAGCACCTCCTGGTTTCATTTTCGTAAAGCAAAACAAGCAGGGAAGCTTTACTCTTTAGGCTCTTTAAACTTCCAGCAACTACACTGCGCTGCATCGCGACGCCCGCTGGTGACGCACACGCTGCGCCGGAAGTGCGAACTGTCGGCCTCCAGGCTTTGTCATGGCGGCTGCTGCTGCGCGCTGGAGCCATGTGTGGGTCGGCACCGAGACTGGGATCCTGAAAGGTGGGTGGCAGGCTCGGGCGTCGGGAAGTGCAGGGGTGCACTTGCGCCCCTGGCGTGACTGACGCCCTCGTCTCTCAGGGGTAAATCTTGAGCGAAAACAGGCGGCGAACTTTACGGCCGGAGGACAGCCGCGGCGCCAGGAGGCAGTGAGCGCCCTGTGTTGGGGCATGGGCGGCGAGACCCAGGTGAGTGGCCGCTGGTCAGGCCGGAGCTGGGGGCCTGGGGCGCAGCAGCCTCGCTCTCCTCGCCATCTTGCCCTTCTTTGCCGCAGATCCTGGTGGGCTGCGCGGACAGGACGGTGAAGCACTTCAGCACCGAGGATGGCATATTCCAGGGTCAGAGACACTGCCCGGGCGGGGAGGGCATGTTCCGTGGCCTCGCCCAGGCCGACGGGTAAGACCAATCCCCTCGCTAAACTCAGGGCCGAAGGGAGAGCGTTGATGCTCCCTGAGGATACTGGAATGATGGCGACAGACAAACTCTTAATGACACGGCTTTGAATGGGTCACAGGAACCTGGGTTTCTGTCTTAGGTAGTTCATACCTGTAACACATATTTATTGAACATCTACTGAATTCCAGGCACTGGGCGAAGTACAGGGGCTGCCGGTAAAATTTCTGCCTTCAAAAAGTTCTCATCCTCTAAGGTTTTTCACCTGACTCCATTATAACTCTCTAAGTAACCATGGGCAAGTCATTTAATAGTTTTGTGTGTGTGTGTGTGTGTGTGTGTGTGTGTTTTGGAGACGGAGTTTTCGCTCTTGTTGCCCAGGCTGGAGTGCAGTGACGCGATCTCGGCTCACTGCAACCTCCGCCTCCCGGGTTCAAGCGATACTCCTGCCTCAGCCTCCCGAGTACCTGGGATTACAGGCGCCTGCCACCACGCGCGGCTATTTTTGTAACTTTAGTAGAGACGGGGTTTCACCCTATTGGCTAGGCTGGTCTCGAACTCCTGACCTCAGGTGATCCACCTGCCTCGGACTCCCAAAGTGCTGGGATTACAGGCGTGAGCCACTGTGCCTGCTAGTCATTTAATAGTTTTAAGCAAGGCTGGGTGTGGTGGCTCATGCCTGTCATCCCAGCACTTTGGAAGGCCGAGATAGGCGGATCACTTGAGGTCAGGAGTTCAAGACCAGCCTGGCCAGCATGGTGAAACCCTTCTCTACTAAAAAAATACAAAACTTAGCCGGGTGTGGTGGCTCATGCCTGTAATCCCAGCTACTTGGGAGGCTGAGGCTGGAGAATCGCTTGAATCCATCCCGCAGAGGTTGCAGTGAGCAGAGATCGCACCAGTGCACTCCAGGCTGGGAAACAGAGCAAGACTCCATCTCACACACACACACACACAAAAAGTTTTAAGCATTAATTCATTATTAATTCATTTATATTTTTTGAGACAGAGCCTTGCTATGTCACCTAGGCTTGAGTGCAGTGGTGCATTCATGGCTCACTACAGCCTCAACCCCCCGGGGTCAAACGATCCTCCCACCTCAACCTCCTGAGTACCTGGGACCACAGGCAGGTGCCACCCTGCCCAGCTAAATTTTTAAGTTTTTTATAGAGATGGGGTCTCACTGTGTGCCCAGGCCAGTCTCAAACTCCTGGGCTCAACTTGAGCTCAACCACCAACAAGGTGATGTAGCTCTGAAAGCAAAGATAATGAAGGTGCTAAGTGGTTGGATTACTGGCCCTGCTTTCTTCCAAAGATGATGAAAGAGGGCTGTGAATGTGAAGCAGGCTGCATAGGTTTGGTGGTGGTAATTCTGACAGGTGAGGTCTGGAAAGCCTCTGGCGGGGATTGGATGTTTGAACTGGGTCTTGAGGGATGGGTAGAATTTTGACTGGTGGAGAAGGGGATAAGGGTATTCTAGAAAGAGGGTACTGCCTGGGAGAGGCCAAGGACTGGGGGCATGCTACAGGGTACATAAATAGGATAAATAGCATTTGATTTGGAAGTTGATAACAAGGAAGCATTTTTTTTTTTTTTTTTTTTAACGGAGTCTCACTCTGTTGCCCAGGCTGGAGTGCAGTGGCACAGTCTTGGCTCACTACAACCTCCGCCTCCCAGGCTCAAACGATTCTCTTGCCTCAGCCTCCTGAGTAGCTGGGATTACAGGCATCCGCCACCACGCCCGGCTAAGTTTTTTTTGTATTTTTATTAGAGACAGGGTTTCACCATGTTGGCCAGGCTGGTCTGGAACTCCTGACCTCAGGCAATCTGCCCACCTCAGCCTCCCAAAATGCTGGGATTACGGGCGTAAGCCACTGCACCTGGCCAAGGAAGCATTTCAATACAAGATGGACACTATATTAGGTTGGGATTAAATGTAAAGGGCTTTAAGTGCTAGGTTGAGAGATGTGCACTTTCATTGGTGTTGGTGAGTTATTCATTTATTGTTTTTGTTTTTCTGAGAGACGGAGTCTTGCTCTGTCACTGAGGCTGAAGTGCAGTGGCATGATCTCGGCTCACTGCAACCTCCACCTCCCTTGTTCATGCGATTCTTCTGCCTCAGCTTCCCAAGCAGCTAGGACTACAGGCATGTACCACCACACCCAGCTAATTTTTGTATTTTTTAGTAGAGACAAGATTTCACTATATGTTGGCCAGGCTGGTCTGGAACTCCTGACGTCAGGTGATCTGCCTGCCTCGGCCTCCCAAAGTGCTGGGATTACAGGCGTGAGCCACTGTGCCTGGTCAAGTTACCAGTGTTTGAATAGGAAGTACCATAGTCAGCACTGGGAGCCTGTAGGAGTATGGAGGATGCATTGGAGACAGCAACTGGGAGACTTTTGCCACAGGTCAGGCAAGTCGATACAGACCTTGAACCCAGCTGGGGAGGGTTGGCAGGTGTGAGAAAGAACATAGGTGCAGGCTGTGCAAATCCTGGGGAGAGACTTGCTTGGACTTCTTGGGAGGGATATTTTAAGCAAGAGACTGACATTTAGTGCCTGAAACCCAGAGCAAGGAACACAAGAAGTTGGTGTTTGACTTTGACCAAACCCTAAATTCAGACCAGCCCTAGTAAGCAACTCAAGATTCAGATAGACCAGTATGGCCAGGTGCTAGACATAGCTGCAAATAGCAAAAGCACTCTGGAATATTACAGAGTTGATTTCCAGCTGTGATTGTAACATAGCTGAGTGGCAAATTAGTTTCTCAGCGCTTGTTTCCTCACTTGGTAAACCCTCACCCTGTTGAGTAAGTTGAATTAACAGATTAGGAAGCTGGAAGCTGTCAAGCCCTGCCTAGAGCCCAGTGACCTGGAGGATTCCTTCTAAACTGAACTATTAGTAGGGAATCTGGTTGATTTGAGTTTGGGGCCTAGAGAATACTTTCTTTTTTTTTTTTTTTTTAGACAGAGTCTTGCTCTGTCGCCCAGGCTGGAGTGCAGTGGCGCAATCTCGGCTCACTGCAAGCTCCACCTCGCGGGTTCACGCCATTCTCCTGCCTCAGCCTCCAGAGTAGCTGGGACTGCAAGCGCCTGCCACCACGCCCGGCTAATTTTTTTTTTTTTTTGGATTTTTAGTAGATACGGGGTTTCACTGTGTTAGCCAGGATGGTCTCGATCTCCTGACCTCGTGATCTGCCTGCCTCGGCCTCCCAAAGTGCTAGGATTACAGGCGTGAGCCACCGCGCCCGGCCGAGAATACTTTCATACTTTTTTTTTTCTTTAAATATTAGTCAACTGTAGTAGTGAGGAGGAGAGAACGATTAGAACAAGGAGTTTAAGCACTTAAAAAATCCCAACTCTATCCTTTCTCTGCAGCACCCTCATCACATGTGTGGATTCTGGGATTCTCAGAGTCTGGCATGACAAGGACAAGGACACATCCTCTGACCCAGTGAGGCTCCCCTGCCCTGATGGTTGGGGGAGGGGGGCTGGGGTAGGTGCCTAATGATCACGTTGGGGAAGGGAGGATTAAGGACTTTGGAACAGACTCTTATCTCCCGTTCTTTATAGCTCCTGGAACTGAGAGTGGGCCCTGGGGTGTGTAGGATGCGCCAAGACCCAGCACACCACCATGTGGTTGCCACAGGTGGGAAGGAGAATGCTTTGAAGATATGGGACCTGCAGGGCTCTGAGGAACCTGTGTTCAGGGCCAAGAACGTGAGTGACAAGAGTGTGAAGGAGCTGTTCCTGAAGTCGAGGGAGGCTGAGGCCACTGACTATGCATCAGAGACTAGATGGACTTTAGGGGGCGAAGGAGGGCTGAAAAGAGGGGCACATTGAGCCCCCCACAGCCCTGTCCTCCATCTGCCCACCCCACCAGGTGCGGAATGACTGGCTGGACCTGCGGGTTCCCATCTGGGACCAGGACATACAGTTTCTCCCAGGATCACAGAAGCTTGTCACCTGCACAGGGTACCACCAGGTAAGTTGTCACCTCACCCCTACCTTCTGGGATAAAGCAGCCTCCTGGAGAAATGGCCCCCACGGTTTGGCACAACTGCCCTTCTCACCATTCTGAGCTCAGAGGAGCAAGCGCTTCCCCATCTGTTCCAACCCTGTCCCTGAGCCCATGACCTTCCTCTACTGTATTCTAGGGTGGAGTTTCCTGAACTATGCCTGTTTTCCTCCCACCTAGAAGATTGGAGAGTGGATTTCCTTCACTGTGGGAATTATAGGGTGCAGGTGTCAGAGGACATTGGGCTAGGTGTTAAGAGAACTGGGTTCTGGTCCTGATGCAGCCTCTCTGATTTGCTTTGGGACCCAGGCCTGAGCCTCCCATCTCTGGCCTCAGCTCCTCAGCTTTACATGAAGGGCCCAAATGGGGAATCTTTATGGCTTGTCTCATTTGAGGTCTTGAGACACGGCGGGGCTGGGTCACTGTATTTGTCCTGTTTCCTTTGCTTCTGCACATCGAAGTCTGATCTTGGTCATACGCCTCTGCTCAAAACACATATGAGGGCATCCTCTTTCCTCCTTCATTCAGGCTAACCTCTGCTTGAAATTTAGCACCCACTGACTACTAGACCAACTTGCTTTTCCGTCCCTCCATTTCCCCTAGATGGGAGTATGGGGGGGATGGAATGCTCACACACTTCCAACCTAGGGGACCTCTCCCCTCAGCTCTGTCCATTTATGCTGCTAAGCAGCTCTCTTGACACCCTGATGCTCAGAGAAGAGGCATACATTTAAGATGAGAAAGTTTCTGAGAGTGGATCGTAAATAAGAAAGCAGTGTGCAGGGAGCGAGTGAGGATGCAGAGATGCCAGAGGGTAGGTGCAGGGTGAGGATACTTTTATGATGCTTCAGCCTCCCTCTAGGTCCGTGTCTATGATCCAGCATCCCCGCAGCGCCGGCCAGTCCTAGAGACCACCTATGGAGAGTACCCACTGACAGCCATGACCCTCACTCCGGGAGGCAAGTGAGTGTTTAGAGGGGAAGGGATGGGAGGGTGGGGCTTGGGAAGGGGTCCAGGAGGTTACTGCTGACCCCGCTTGCCTCTGGTCTCATCCTCAGCTCAGTCATTGTGGGAAACACTCATGGGCAGCTGGCAGAAATTGACCTTCGGCAAGGTGAGTGGACTAGGGTACGTTGGGGGAAAGGAAGGAGCAGGGAGAAGGGTCAGGATTCCCTCTAAGGCGGTGCAGTGGGGCCAGTGAGGCCTCATTCAGGTGCCAGATTGCCTGGGTTCAAATCCTGGTTTCCCAAAAGCTGTATGACCTTAAACTAATTATTTCAACTATCTGTGCCTTAGTTTCCTCACCTGCGAAATAGAAATATTAGTAGAAGCTCCAGTCTCAGGGTTTTGTTGCAGATTAAATGTTGAAATGGAAAGTGATTGGAACAGGAAACAATGAATGGTTGGTTATTGGCCAGCCAGTTATCACGATGCTTCCCCGCTTCTCTAGGGCGTCTACTGGGCTGTCTGAAGGGGCTGGCAGGCAGTGTGCGTGGGTTGCAGTGCCACCCTTCAAAGCCTCTACTAGCCTCCTGTGGCTTGGACAGAGTCTTGAGGATACACAGGATCCAGAATCCACGGGGTCTGGAGCATAAGGTAAGTCGTCTCTCCCACCCCCAACTCATGGTCTTGTGGAGGCCCCGCCTCCTGTGCCCCCCTGTTCATGTTTCTGTCTCAGCATGCCTGGCTCCTTAAGGCCCCTCATCTTTTGCAGGTTTATCTCAAGTCTCAATTGAACTGCCTCCTCTTGTCAGGCAGGGACAACTGGGAGGTGAGCAGTTGGGTCTGGGAATGTGGGAGCCAAGGGCATAGATGTGAGGACCTCCCTATGGAGAGGAAAAGGAGGCAGCTGGAATGCAGACCTGGGACTATCTGTTTACCTGCCTGGTCACTTAATTTCTCTGAGAGGCATTAACAGTTAAAATCCTGAGAGGGTTATTTCCAACAGCAGGGATGGGGTTGCTTTCTAGGAGCAGGGAATAAAGGTGGTGGTACCCAGAGGGATTCTTTCTCAGCCAGGGTCTCCTTGCCTGTGGGTTTGTCCCTGTGCCTCCGACTACTTTTCTTTTTTCTTTTTTTTTTTTTTAACTTCTTTTTGTAGAGATAGGGTCTCCTTATGTTGCCCAGTCTGGTCACTGAGTCCTGGGCTCAAGCAATCCTCCTGCCTTGGTCTCCCAAAGTGCTGAGATTACAGGTGGGAGCTACCGTGCCCGGCCCCCCTGACTCCTAAGCTTTCTTCCCACTCACCAGGATGAGCCCCAAGAGCCTCAAGAACCCAACAAGGTGTCCCTAGAAGACACAGAGACAGATGAACTTTGGGCATCCTTGGAGGCAGCTGCCAAGCGGAAGCTCTCGGATTTGGAGCAGACCCAAGGATCTCTCCAAACGAGACGGAGAAAGAAGAAGCGGCCTGGGTCCACCAACCCCTGACGCCCCTGTGCCCACTTTGTAAATAAACTACTGAACACCCACCGTGACCCTGAGCCTTTTGTGATGGGAGAAAGGAATGAGGGGTAGCTTGGGGCGGGGGCTGCCTGAGCTGGGGCGACGGGATATCTGATGTCACAAAAGCCGGGCCTGGAGGCAGGCAGGCTGGCGTGGGTGGCACTGAGTCCAGGGCCACGCGGGGCCATGGGCTGCTGCCAAGACAAGGACTTTGAGATGTCTGATGAGCAGTCCAAGGAGGCAGAGTCTGAGGACGGCAGGGAAGATGAGACCATAGACACACAAAGAGGGCCCAGGGAGTGTGAGAGGGGGCTTCCAGAGGGTAGGGGTGAGCTCAGAGGCCTCGTCGTCCCCTCAGGCGCCGAAGGTATCGACTTGAACTCCCCGGACCATCCGAATCACAAGTCGAACGAAAGCCTTCTGATCACCGTGCTGTGGCGGCGACTATCCATGTTCAGTCGTCGGGGCTCGTCGCGGTCAAGCAAGAGGCAATCAGACCAGATTCGGAAGCAGGAGAGTCCGATCCGAGAAGGCAACCAGGAGGAGCCGGAGAAGGGATGACCCCAGACCTGCTCTCAGTCCGCCCCAACCTCCAGAGAATAAAATTTCTAACGTGTACCTGCACGACCACTCTGGGGGACTGGGCGCGGACACCACCAGGCAGCTGGTTCTTTAAGGCTCCTTCCCGGAGACAGGCCCAGCCCCCTGAGCTCCTGCTGTAGTACTCCGGGGCGGGATCACGGTGGCGCCTTAGCCAATGGGAGGGCGGGGTCGCTCTTGCGTTTGGGTGTGGGGCGTGTCTTTCGGGTCGCCGGGCTTGAAACGCATGGGACCGCCCCCTCGTCACTGGGGGTGGGGTTACGTGTAGGTGACGTGGCCGCTTCCAGTCTTTGGTCGGGTTTCGGCGGCTTCAGTGCTCGGGGAGGAGGCAGTGACGGCTGGGGAGATTGGAAGTGGCGGCGGCGGCAGGCGGCAGAGGGGAGGTAAGATTCGCTCTAAAGGGGATCTGGCCGCCGTGTCACCTCTGGGGCAGTGGTTTTACGGGGGCGACGACTGACGGGGGGAAGGGAATCAGGGGCGAGCGGGCAAGTCCTGCCGGCCCGGCTCCAGGTGAGCGAATTCCTTGTCGTCCAATCAGGAAAGCCTCTGTTGAGAGAGACGTCGGCCTTAGCTAATGAGTGGTTGAAGTCTTCCAGAAGGCGGACCTTGGGCGGGGGGGGTGGGACTTCCTGTTTCAAATAAACACCCAGAGGTTTCCCCCTCCGCCCACCGAAGTGTGCCAGTCTTTGGAGGTCCGTTACCGGCTCTCCCTGAGAGGCCGAAGGAAATCTTGGAAACGAAAGGGCTGGGTTAGGGCCCGGGGCAGTTACACGAGCCAGGCCGCAGTCTCAGGACCACGGGATTGGCTCTGGCCCTGTCTCTGCTTCAGGGTCCCCTGCCCGCGCTCTGGCCGCCAGAGCCAAGTTGGAAAAAGAGTCTGAAGCGGGTTCGACTTGGGACGGGAAAAGCGGGGCCCTTTCCGCTGCTGGCCCGCCCCAGGATTTGCGAGCCTCTTGGGCGCGAAAGTCCATGAGAAGTGCAGAAGGGGCTCGAGGATTTGTTGATTGGGGTGGGGCGGGGGAGTTTGGGAAAAGAAGCTGCCTGGGGAATGACACTCTCCCCTCCACAACAGTCCGAGGTTATGCGTCTCAATGATCCCGCGGAAACGCTACGGGTCTAAGAACACGGATCAGGGTGTCTACCTGGGTCTCTCAAAGACACAGGTCCTGTCCCCTGCAACTGCTGGCAGTAGCAGCAGCGACATCGCCCCTCTGCCACCCCCAGTGGCCCTCGTCCCTTCCCCTCCCGACACCATGTCCTGCCGGGATCGGACCCAGGAGTTTCTGTCTGCCTGCAAGTCGCTGCAGACCCGTCAGGTAAGGACCTGGAGTGGAAAAGGCGAGGAGTGAGCCTTACTCAAATGTAGGAAGAACTGTGCTCCACCACTGTTAACCGAAGTAATTTTGGGGGGTACCTGATGGAACTGATAGGCTTGGATGGGGCCTGTAGGGTCTGCTATAGCAACAGAGAAGAGGTCGGCTGGCTAACTAGGGGCAAGGACTTAGGCTTTTTTTTATGAGGAATCCCTTGGAGGGCAGGATTGCTATTCTGGAGGGAGTACTTCAGAGAGTGCTTGGCTGCAATATAATTGGTGTGAATAAGGAACAAGTTCTAGGAAGAACCTTTAGGTTCTAATAAAGCTCTTCTAGGAAGAGCCTTTAGCTGAGCAACATGCACCTTGAATTTTCCAATATACTTCTACCATAAGTTTGCTCTGTAACCATGAGAAAATTAGTTAATCTAGTTACATCTTAGTTTTGATCTCTGTAAGATTAAGGACATTTTCTAGATAAGTTATTTGTTGTTTTTGTTTTGTTTTGAGATCTGTTTTTCAATTCTGTCAACAGGCTGGAGTGTAGTGGCGTGATGATAGCTCACTGCAGTCTTGAACTCCTAGACTCAAGGGATCCTCTTTCCTCAGCCTCCTGGGCAGCTGGGACTACATGGATGCACCACCCAGCTAATTTTAAAATTTTTTCGTACAGGCAATGTCTCACTATGTTGCCCAGGTTGCTCTGGACACCACACCTGGCCCTAGATCAGTAATATGTACCAAAATCACTTAGGGTTGGATGTGGTGGCTCATACCTGTAATTCCAGCACTTTGGGAGGCCTAGGCCAGAGGATCACTTGAGGCCAGGAGTTAGAGACCAGCAGGAGCAACAAAGCAAGACCCTGTCTCTACAAGAAAAAAAAAAAAAAAAAAAGCTGGACGTGGTGGCATGTGCCTGTAGTCCCAGCTACTTAGAAGGCTGAGCGAGGCCCAGTCTCTTCCTCTCTCTCTTTTTTTTTTTTTTTTTTATTTTGAGAAGGAATTTCGCTCTTGTCGCCCAGACTGGCGTGCAGTGGTGCAATCTCGGCTCACTGCAACCTCCTCTTCCTGGGTTCAAGCGATTCTCCTGCCTCAGCCTCTCGAGTAGCTGGGATTACAGGTGCCGTCACCACGCCCGGCTAATTTTTGTATTTTTTTTTAGTAGAGATGGGGTTTCACCATGTCAGTCAGGCTGGTCTTGAACTCCTGACCTGAGGTGATCTGCCCTCCTCAGCCTCCCAAAGTGCTGGGATTACAGGTATGAGTCACCACACCCTGCCTCTCTCTCTCCTTTTTTGGAAACAGGGTCTCTCTCTGTCCACCCAAGGTTGGGAGTGCCAATGGGTTCTGTCTCATCTCACTGCAACATCTGCCCTCCTGGGCTCAAGCAACCCTCCTGCCTCAGGCTCCTCAGTAGCTGGGATTATAGGCATGTGCCACCACATCTGGCTAATTTCTGTTTTGTTAGTAGAGATGGGGTTTTACCATGTTGCCCAGTCTGGTCTCGAACTTCTGGGCTCAAAGGATCCGTCTGCTTTATTTTTTCAAAGTGCTGGGATTACAGGTGTCAGCCACTGCACTCAGCTCCTCTTAAAAAAAAATTTGGGAGTGCTTTTTATTTATTTATTTATTTATTTATTTATTTATTTATTTTTGAGATGGGAATTTCTCTCTTGTTGCCCAGGCTGTAGTGCAGTGGCACGATCTTAGCTCACTGCAACCTCCGCCTCCTGGGTTCCAGTGATTCTCCTGCCTCAGCCTCCCAAGTAGCTGGGATTACAGACATGCGCCACCACGCCCAGCTAATTTTGTATTTTTAGTAGAGACGGGGTTTCTCCATGTTGGTCAGGCTGGTCTCAAACTCCAAACCTCGGGTGATCTGCCCACCTCAGCCTTCCAAAGTGCTGGGATTACAAGCGTGAGCCACTGCGCCAGCCGGGAGTGCTTTTTTAAGCAATCCCAGTGGGACCTGAGTAAGCATTGTTTGTTTGTTTGTTTGTTTTTGAGACAGTCTCTCTTTGTTGCCAGGCTGGAGCACAGTGACGTGATCTGGGTTCACTGCAGCCTCCACCTCTGGGTTCAAGCGATTCTCCTGCCTCAGCCTCCCAAGTAGCTGGAACTACAGGCGTGTGCCACCACACCCAGCTAATTTTTGTATTTTTGGTAGAGACGGGGTTTCACCATGTTCACCAGGATGGTCTCTGTCTCTTGACCTTGTGATCTGTTCGCCTCGGCCTCCCAAAATGCTGGGATTACAGGCATGAGCCACTGCACCTGGCCAAGTAACTGTATTTACTTATTTATTTATTTATTTATTTCTTGAGACGGAGTCTCGCTCTGTCACCCAGGCTGGAGCGCAGTGGTGGGATCTCGGCTCACTGCAGCCTCCACCTCCCAGGTTCAAGTGATTCTCCGGCCTCAGCCGCCTGAGTAGCTGGGACTACAGGTGCATGCCACCACACCTGGCTAATTTTTTGTATTTTTAGTAGAGATGGGGTATCACCATGTTAGCCAGGTTGGTCTCAATCTCTTGACCTCATGATCCGCCTGCCTCAGCCTTCCAAAGTGCTGGGATTACAGACGTGATCCACCGTGCCCGGCCAAGTAACTGTATTTTTAAATATTTTTACTGATGGCTGGGCATGCTGGCTGACACCTGTAATCCCAGCACTTTGGGAGGCTGAGGTAGGAGGATTGCGTGAGCCTAGGAGTTCAAGACCAGCCTGGGCAATATAGCAAGACCCTACCTCTACAAAAAGTTAAAAAATTAGCTAGGTGTGGTGGTGTGCCCTGTAGTCCCAGCTACTTGGGAGGCTGAAGTCGGAGGATTGCTTGAGCCCAGGATGTCGAGGGCGCAGTAAGTTATGATCATGCTACTATATTCCAACCTGGGAGACAGAGTGAGACCCTGTCTCAAAAATAGAAAAGTTATAAAGACGTGTTTTTCAGCTCATGGTAAAGCTGCTCTTCTATGTGATCTCCAAGAGCTTTGCAATCATCCTTATTGATTTCCCGATTTGAGGAATAGAATGGCAATACTAGATACCATTTATTTAGTGCTTACTATGTACCAGGTAGTTGACTGAAGTACTTTTCAGCCTTTTTGTTATTTAACCTTAGCAACAATGGGAGATGTGTGGATTGTCTTCGTTTTATAGAAGAGGAAGTAGAGATTTAGAATGTTTTAAGTAACTTGCCCCAAATCCCCCAGCTAGTAAGTGGTGAGTCAAGATTTGAACTCAGGTCTACCTGCTCTTCAAATCTGGACTCTAAATGACTACCACTCATAAATATAGATCATCTGATGGATGCCACCAGTACTAGAGATAGGTTAGTGGACACCTCAGGAAGTGAAAGCTGGGACCAGGGAAGGGAGAACTAAAGTTGTCACCTCCTGCCATCGCTTTTCAGAATGGAATCCAGACAAATAAGCCAGCTTTGCGTGCTGTCCGACAACGCAGTGAATTCACCCTCATGGCCAAGTGAGTTGAGAGAAGCTTTCTGGTGGGGTGATATAATGTCTGAAGAAAAGTAGACTTGCGATCAGCAGCCTTGGCTGTGAAGTCTGGGATTGGTTGTGGGTTCAGAAGGGCCTCCTGCCCTTTCCCACAGTCTCACTAGTGGTCATTTGCAGGCGCATTGGGAAAGACCTTAGCAACACATTTGCCAAGCTGGAGAAGCTGACAATCTGTGAGTGTTCTTGGGGTCTTTCAGAAGTGGGGCAGTAAATCAAAGAGGGCTGAGGGCTATATTCCCTGAGCTTTGTCCTTGACCTCACCCATTGTGGCTTCTTGTTTGTCTCTGTAGTGGCAAAGCGCAAGTCTCTCTTTGATGATAAAGCAGTGGAAATTGAAGAGCTAACATATATCATCAAACAGGTGAGCTACTAGCCATCAGGAGAGCCCAGCATTCCAATCAGATCACCTGTGTCTTCCTGTTATTTTCCATTGCCATGGGGACCCAGAGCAAGTTTCTTTTTTTTAGAGAGGGGGTCTCACTGTGTTGACGAGTCTGGAGTGTAGTGGTGTGACCTAGCTCACTGCAGCCCTTAACTCCTGGGCTCAAGCTATTCTCCAGCCTGAGCCTTCTGAGCGGTAGAGACTACAGGGACATGCCCTCATTCCTGGATAATTTTTTTTTTTTTTTTTGAGACAGAGTTTTGCTCTTTCACCCAGGCTGGAGTGCAGTGGTGTGATCTTGGCTCACTGCAACCTCCACCTCCCAGGTGCAAGCGATTCTCCTGCCTCAGCCTCCCCAGTAGCTGGGACTACAGGCACCCGCCACCAATGACTAGCTAATTGTTTTATCTTCAGTAGAGACGGGGTTTCACCATGTTGGCCAGGCTGGTCTCGAACTCCTGACCTCAAGTGAGCCGCCCACCTTGGCCTCCCAAAGTGCTGGGATTACAGGTGTGAGCCACTGCACTCGACTGTAATAGTAACTTTTATTTTATTTATTTACTTATTTATTATTTTTTGAGACAGAGTTTCACTCTTGTTGCTCAGGCTGGAGCACAGTGGCGCGATCTCAGCTCACTGCAACCTCTGACTCCTGGGTTCAAGTGACTCCCCTGCCTAAGCCTCCCGAATAGCTGGGATTACAGGCACATGCCACCACTCCCAGCTAATTTTGTATTTTTAGTAGAGACGGAATTTCTCCATGTTGGTCAGGCTGGTCTCAAACTCCTGACCTCAGGTGATCTGCCCACCTCAGCCTCCCAAAGTGCTGGGATTACAGGCGTGAGCCACTGCGCCAGGCCAATAATCACTTTTTTTTTTTTTTTTTTTTTTTTTTAAGACGGAGTCTCACTCTATCGCCAGGCTGGAGTGCAGTGGCGCGATCTAGGCTCACTGCAACCTCCGCCTCCCAGGTTCAAAACGATTCTTTTGCCTCAGCATCCAAAGTAGCTGGGACTATAGGTGCGCGCCACCACACCCAGCTAATTTTTTGTATTTTTAATGGAGATGGCATTTCACCATGTTGGCCAGGATGGTCTCAATCTCTTGACCTCATGATCTGCCTGCCTTGGCCTCTCAAAGTGCTGGGTTTACAGACATTAGCCACTGAGGAATTGTGTGTATGAAAATAATTCTGTTGATGCCTCTCGAAACTACAGTGCCTTTGACTCTTCCCTTTTCCTGAGTACTGTCCGGGGGCTTTGTTGGTCATGCCCTAGACCCAAGATTTTGGCCTTTGAAAGGGTTCTGTGGCCAAGAGCATGGCCTCACAGAATGGAGCAGGGCAGTAGGCTGGAGGAGTAAACAAGTTATTTACAAATGGAGGAAGGCCTACTTTGCCTCTTTCTAGCTCTTCTCTGCAGGAACTGAGCCAGAGCAAACACTAAACCTTGGAAAATCCTAGCAGGCCCATCTGGTCTGACTGTCTGAGATATTCTCACTCTGGCTGGTAACTTCCACCTTGCCCTTCCTACCAGAGATGGCCATTGTGAGAGATGCTGACTGAGGACTCCTTGGCTAATACTTTGTTTTTTCGTGGACTCTTTTACCAGGACATCAATAGCCTCAACAAACAAATTGCTCAGCTCCAGGATTTCGTGAGGGCCAAGGGCAGCCAGAGTGGCCGGCACCTGCAGACCCACTCCAACACCATTGTGGTCTCCTTGCAGGTGGGACCTGGGGAGGAAGGGAGGGAGGCAAAGGGGAAGAATGTGGAGTCTTCTTTGGTTGACCCTCTCTCCTTTTCTTCTAGTCGAAACTGGCTTCTATGTCCAATGACTTCAAATCGGTTTTAGAAGTGAGGACAGAGGTGAGAACAATCTGCGTAGGACGGGTAGGAATATGGGGGTAAAGATCCAAGAGGGAAATGAAGAAGGGACAAGTTCTACAGGGTCATGGGGCCAATGGTGGGAGTCTCTTTAACATGCCTGCTTTCTAGTGGCTTCAGGTCCTTTACATTTTTCCCCAACCCCAGAACCTGAAGCAGCAGAGGAGCCGGAGAGAGCAGTTCTCCCGGGCACCTGTGTCAGCCGTGCCCCTTGCCCCTAACCACCTGGGTAAGTCACAGGTAAAACGGGAAGCCCCGGGAGGTAAGGTTACTTACTCTGGTTGTGATGGCATCCTCTAAAGGCACGGGTTGGCTAGGAGAGTGGAGGGTCAAGGAATTTTCTAGGCTTTATCTCTCAGAGGCCGAACCAGATGGTTGAGATTCATGATCCACATTTAGACTCCCACATTCTCACTTATATTCAGAATAAGGATAATTTCTAATTTTTTTTGTACACTTACCTTTATTTACATTCTCTCATTTAATTTTCACAACCACCCTTTGAGAAAGCAACTGTTATTATCCCCCCTTTTACAGGTGAGGAAACTGAGGCTCAGAGAGGTTAAATGACCTGTCCAGGGTCACAAGGCTAGTAAGTGCCAGAGCTGGGATTCAAACCCAGAGCATGTGGGCTTTGAACCTGCTTTTAACTGTTAAGGTGTGCCACGTCCTGTTTTCTCCCCCAGGGGGTGGTGCTGTGGTTTTGGGGGCCGAGTCCCATGCCTCCAAGGATGTCGCCATCGACATGATGGACTCTCGGACCAGCCAGCAGCTGCAGCTCATTGACGAACAGGTACCCAAGCTCTGAACTAGGGAGAATCAGCTTCTCTATTATCCTCTGTGGTTCCCAAGAGAGTGTTTGGAGTGTGCCATGGGCAGAATGGCAAGCTGGGAGGGTTGTAAAGATGCAGGTCTGACCCTGAAGAAGCTGATGGTGCTCACGTGCTGTCTCCCTCTCCTGAAGGATTCCTACATCCAGAGTCGGGCAGACACCATGCAGAACATTGAGTCGACAATTGTTGAGCTGGGCTCCATCTTTCAGCAGTTGGCACACATGGTTAAGGAACAGGAGGAAACCGTTCAGAGGTGAGACACACTCTCTCACCCCAAACAGAGGAGCTTTCTCTTCCCCGTGGATTGGCATCTTAAAGTCCCCAGGGACTGCTTGATGCCCTTTGGAAGACAGAGTGAATTCTGCCCACCCATGGGACCCAGTTCACCTGCTTCCATCCACCCAACAAGTGTTTATTGAGCACCTGTTCATGTGAGGCACTGTTCCAGGTGTGGGAGATACAGTGGCAAGTAGGACAGTAAAGTCTGTCTGGAGCTGCTTTGTTGCATGTGTAAGTGTATGGAATTTGATAGGGCAGATGAGGACAGCTGTGGAAAAGAACTGACAAGGCTGGCACGGTGGCTCACACCTGTAATCCCATAGGCAGCACTTTGGGAGGCCGAGCAAGGCAGATGCTTGAGTTCAGGAATTCAAGACCAGTTTGGGCAACAAAGTGAGACCCTGTCTCTACAAAAAAATACAAAAACTAGCTGGGCATGGTGGCATGGGCCTGTAGTCCCAGCTACTTGAGAGGCTGAAGTGGGAGGATGGCTTGAGCCTGGGAGGCAGAGGTTGCAGTGAGCCAAGATCGTGCCACTGCACTCCAGCCTGGGCGACAGAGCCAGATGCTGTGTCAAAAAATAAAAATAATGAACAACAAAATTTCAGGTAGTAATAAAGGCTGTATACAGAGTTAAAGTAGGATGATGTGTTAAGAAAGTAGTGGATGGGTACGGTGGCTTACACCTGTAATTCCAGCACTTTGGGAGGCCCACGCAGTCACTTGAACTCAGGAGTTTGAGACCAGCCTGGGCAACATGGTGAAACCCCATCTCTACAAAAATAAATTAGCTGGACGTGGTCGCGCATGCCTGTGGTTCCATCTACTCAGGAGGCTGAGGCGGGAGGATGACTTAAGCATGGGAGGTCGAGGCTGCAGTGAGCCATGATGGAACCACTGCGCTCCAGCTTGAGTGACAGAGCAAGACCCCATCTCAAAAATAAGAAAATGACTAAGTAGGTATATCAGATTGTGTGGTAGGGAATGCTGCTCTGAAGACATGACGTTTAAGCAGAGACTTGAATGACAAGAGGGATCCTGCCAGGCAAAGAAGAGAAAGTGTTCTAGGCCAAGGAGACAGCTAGAGCAAAGCCTTGTGATGGGACAGTCTCACCATACACAAGAATCAAGAAGGCCTGCGTGGCTAGAAAGTAATGAACAGGGATAGAGAACTACAGGGTGTACTGGAGGGATGTAGGCAGAGGCCCAACAATGGGCTGGCCTCTCTGTTCCTCTGGTGCCTCATGCTACTACAAGAGGTTTTATCTGCTCCTCCTCTGTGGTGCTTAGCATTCAGTCAGTCAGTTATGGGAATATAGCAGTGGGCAAAAGAGACAAAATCCTTGCCCTTGTGGAACGTGTATTCTAATAGGGAGATAGATGTGAAAAAGTCATAATAAATAAACAGTATGTTAAAAAAAAAAAAGTCATAAATGCCAAAAAAAAAAGAGAGACAGTCAACACAGGATAAGCTAATCAGGAGTGCCAGGTTTGGAGGGAGATAGGCCCTATTAAGAAGGTGGCATCACACTTGGGAGAAGGTGAGGAAATTAGCTACATAGACCCTGGCAAAGGCCTGCAGGTGACAATATGTCTGATGAGTTAAAGGACAGCAGAGACTACTGCAGCTGGGATCAATGAGGAAGAGAGTTGTACAAGGTGTAGTCGGAGGAGAACTGTGAGACCTCTTGAGACCATTGGTAGGCTTTAGCTTTTACTCTGAGTGACATAGGGAGCCATTGCATTGCAGGGGTTAGTTTTTCTGTGTTTGAGACAGAGCCTTGCTCTGTCACCCAGGCTGGAGTGCAGTGGCATGATCTTGGCTCACTGCAACCTCCACCTCCTAGGTTCAGGTGATTCTCATGCCTCAGTCTCCCGAGTACCTGGGACCACAGGTGTGCACCGCCATGCCCGGCTACTTTTTGTATTTTTAGTAGAGACGGAGTTTTGCCACATTGGCCAGGCTGGTCTTGGACTCCTGGCCTCAAGTAACCTGTCCACCTTGGCCTCCCAAAGTGCTGGGATTACAGGTGTGAGCCATCACAACTGGCCAAATACATTTAATTTTATTTATTTATGCATGTATTTATTTATTTATTTTTATTTTTGAGATGGAGTCTCACTGTCGCCAGTCTGGAGTGCAATGGCAGAATCTCAACCCACTGCAACCTCTGCCTCCTGGGTCCAAGTGATTCTCCTGCCTCAGCCTCCTGAGTAGCTGGGACTGCAAGTGTGCGAGAGCACGCCCAGCTAATTTTTGTATTTTTAGTAGAGAAAAGGTTTCACCATGTTGGCCAGGATGGTCTTAATCTCTTGACCTTATGATCCGCCCACTTCAGCCTCCCAAAGTGCTGGGATTACAGGCATGAGCCACCATGCTCGGCGTTAATTTTGTTTTTATTTATTTATTTATTTTTGAGGCAGAGTTTCACTCTCGTCCAGGCTGGAGTGCAATGGCACCTGTCGCCTCACTCACTGCAGCCTCTGGGTTCAAACAATTCTCCTGCCTCAGCCTCCTGAGTAGCTGGGATTACATGCACCCACACCGCTCCCAGCTAATTTTTGTATTTTTAGCAGAGACGGGGTTTCACCATGTTGGCCAGGCTGGTCTCGACCTCCTGACCTCAGACAATCCGCCCACTTTGGCCTCCCAAAGTGCTGGGATTACAGATGTGAGCCACCGCGCCTGGCCACATTTAACTTTAAAACAAAAATTATAATAGTGTATACCCTGGGATTTGTAAAGTACATAGATGCAACAAATTTAACTGTAGAATAAAGGATGAAGCAGGAGGGTTTCAAAATTTTGACAGTTTTTTTTTGAAATGGAGTTTCGCTTTGTTGCCAGGCTAGAGTGCAGTGGCTCGATCTCAGGTCACTGTAGCCTCCGCCTCCTGGGTTCAGGTAATTCTCCTGCCTGAGCCTCCCGAGTAGCTGGGATTATAGGCGCCCACCACCACGCCCAGCTAATTTTTGTATTTTTAGTAGAGACAGGGTTTCACCATGTTGGCCAGGATGGTCTCGATCTTTTGACCTTGTGATCTGCCTGCCTCGGCCTCCGAAAGTGCTAGGATTACAGGTGTGAGCCACCACACCTGGCCAATTTTGACAGTTTATATGAAGTAGGCTGTGAAGAGTTAATAAGGTATATTGTAATCCCTAGAGCAACCACTGAAATAAAATAGAAACTCAACAATGACATATAGCAAGAAGAGCAATAACCAAATTGAAATGGAAATAGAATTTTAATCAAAATTTCAATTAATTCAAAAGAAGGACAAGAGAGGATAAACAGAAACAAAAAATAAAAGAGAAAAACAGAAAATAGTGCCGGGTGCGGTGGCTCACGCCTGTAATCCCAACACTTTGGGAGGCCAAGGTGGGCGGATCACGAGGTCAGGAGATCGAGACCCTCCTGGCTAACATGGTGAAACCCCGTCTCTACTAAAAATAGACAAAAAATTAGCCGGGCGTGGTGGTGGGTACCTGTAGTCCCAGCTGCTTGGGAGGCTGAGGCAGGAGAATGGTGTGAACCCAGGAGGCAGAGCAGTGAGCTGAGATCGCGCCACTGCCCTCCAGCCTGGGCAACAGAGCGAGACTCCATCTCAAAAAAAAAAAAAAGTAAAATGGCAACCCTAAATCCAACCTTATTAAAAATTACGGCTGGCCTCAAGTGATCTCCCCACCTTGGCCTCCAAAAGTGCTGGGATTACATATGTGAGCCACCACACCTGGCCAGATTCTGCCTTTTGTTTTTTTGTTTTTTTGTTTTTTTGTTGTTGTTGTTGAGACAGAGTCTCACTGTTACCCAGGCTGGAGTGCAGTGGCACGATCTCGGCTCACTGCAAGCTCCACCTCCCGGGTTCACGCCATTCTCCTGCCTCAGCCTCTCGAGTAGCTGGTGTTACAGGCTCCTGCCACCACGCCCGGCTAATTTTTTTTGTATTTTTAGTAGAGACAGGGTTTCACCATGTTAGCCAGGATGGTCTCGATCTCCTGACCTTGTGATCCGCCTGCCTTGGCCTCCCAAAGTTCTGGGATTACAGGCATGAGCCACTGCGCCTGGTCGATTCTGCCCATATTTTAGTCTCCATCCCAGACCTGTCTCCTAAACTCCGTATATCCATACTCCTGTTCAACATCTCCACTTACTGGCCTGGGAGCGGTGGCTCATGCCTGTATTCCTAACACTTTGGGAGGTTGAGGCAGGTGGATCATTTGAGGTTCAGGAGTTTGAGACCTGCTTGGCCAAAATGGTGAAACCCCATCTCAACTAAAAATACAAAAAAAAAAAAAAAATAGCTGGGCATGGTGACACATGCCTGTAATCCCAGCTACTCAGGAGCCAGAGGTGGGAGAATCACTTTAACCTTAGAGGCGGAGGTTGCAGTGAGCCGAGATCCTGCCATTGCATTCCAGCCTGGGCAGCAAGAGCAAAACTCTCAAAAAACAAAAACAAAAACACAAGCTGGGTGTGGTGGTGCACTTCTTGGTCCCAGCTGCTGGGAAGTCTGAGGCAGGAGGATCTCCTGAGCCCCAGGGGTGGAGGTTGCAGTGAGCAGAGATTGGGCCACTGCACTCCAGCCTGGGTGACAGCAACACCCTGTCTCAAAAAAAAAAAAAAAGTATTAAAAAGTTAAATGTATTTTGAAGAAATTAAGAGGAAGACATGGTAATAGTATTCACATATTTACCATCTTCAGTGTTCTTCATTCCTCCTTGAATAGATCTAAGTTTCCCACTGGTATCTCTTCCCTTTATCCTGAAGAAGCACTTCCTTTGGTATTTTTTTTGTAGTGGAGATCTGCTGACAACAGTTTCTTTCAGTTTTCTTTCATCTGAAAACTGAAATCTTTTTCACTAAATCAAAACTAAACTTTTTTTTTTTTTTTTTTTTGAAACAGAGTCTCACTCTGTTGCCCAGGCTGGAGTGCAGTGGCGCGATCTTGGCTTACTGCAAGCTCTGCCTCCTGGGTTCACGCCATTCTCCTGCCTCAGCCTCCTGAGTAGCTGGGACTACAGGCGCCCACCACTACGCCCGGCTAATTTTTTTTGCATTTTTAGTAGAGACGGGGTTTCACCATGTTAGCCAGGATGGTCTCGATCTCCTGACCTCGTGATCCGCCTGCCTCGGCCTCCCAAAGTGCTGGAATTACAGGCGTGAGCCACTGCGCCCGGCCTCACCTTCATTTTTGAAGGATGTTTTCTCTGGATATAGACTTCTGGATATACAGTTGTTTTTCTTTTTTTTTTTTAAGTTTTTATTTATTTTTTCCTGAGACAGGGTCTCACTCTCTTGCCTAGGCTGGAGTGCAGTGGCACGATCATGGCTCACTGCAGCTTTGACCTCCCACCTCAGCCTCCTGAGTAGCTGGGGCTACAGGCATACACCACCACAATAGGCTGATTTTTTTTTTTCTTTTTTGGTAGAGATGGGGATCTCACATGTTGCCCAGGCAGGTCTCAAACTCCTGGGCTCAAGAAATCTTCCCACTTTGACCTCCCAATGTGCCTGGCTCATACAGATTTATTCTTTTTTTTTTTCTTTTTTCCAAGATGGAGTTTTTGCTCTTGTTGCCTAGGCTGGAGTGCAGTGGTGTGATCTCGACTCATTGCAGCCTCCACCTCCTGGATTCAAGCGATTCTTGTGCCTCAGCTTACTGAGTAGCTGGGATTACAGGCACCCACCTCCATACCCGGCTAATTTTTTTTTGTATTTTTAGTATAGACGAGGTTTCACTATGTTGGCCAGGCTGGTCTTGAACTCCTGACCTCAAGTGATCCTCCCGCCTCCGCCTCCCAAAATGCTGGGATCACAGGCATGAGCCACAGCACCTGGCCCGATCATGTTTTTTTTTTTTTTTTTTTTTTTTTTTTTTTTTTTGAGATGGAGTTTCGCTCTTGTCACCCAGGCCGGCATGCAGTGGTGCGATCTTGGCTCACTGCAACCTCCACCTCCTGGATTCAAGCGATTCTCCTTCCTCAGCCTCCTGAGTAGCTGGGATTACAGGTGCCTGCCACCACGCCTGGCTAATTTTTTGTATTTTTAGTAGAGATGGGGTTTTGCCATGTTGGGCAGTCTAGTCTCGAACTACTGACCTCAGGTGATCCGCCCACCTCGGGCACCCAAAGTGCTGGGATTATAGGCGTGAGCCACCACGCCCAGCCTCTGAGTTTCTTTTTTTTTTTTTTTTTTTTTTTTTGAGACGGAGTCTTGCTCTGTCGCCCAGGCTGGAGTGCAGTGGCGCAATCTCGGCTCACTGCAAGCTCCGCCTCCCGGGTTCCCGCCATTCTCCTGCCTCAGCCTCTCCGAGCAGCTGGGACTACAGGTGCCCACCACCACGCCTGGCTAATTTATTTTTTTGTATTTTTAGTAGAGACGGGGTTTCACCGTGGTCTCGATCTCCTGACCTCGTGATCCACCCTCCTCGGCCTCCCAAAGTGCTGGGATTACAGGCGTGAGCCACCGCGCCCCGCCTGAGTTTCTTTTATGTGTAAATTTGTCTTTAAATTTAGGAAGTATTTGGCTATTATTACTTTAAACATTTTTCTGCCTCTTTCTGTCCTTACCATCTGGAAATATATATGTTTCCAGATACATGTCTTACATAATAAATTTATATTAATTATATGTATATTTTCAGGTCAATCTGCTGTTAAGCCCATTTGGTGAATTTTTTTAGATAATTTTCAGTTTCAAATTTACACTTCGTTCTTTTTTAGAGATGTTTCTCTGCTGTGATTTACTACCTTCTTAGTACAAGCATATTTTCCCTCAGTTATAATAGCTGCTTTAAAATTTAATTCTTTTCATCTGGATTATCCTAGGGATGGTGCCATTCATTGCCTTTTCTTTTCTGTATGGGTCACAGTTCCCTGTCTCATTGTATAACTACTAATTGAGGATTTTATCGTACATGTTATAATTGATATGAAGATTCTGGATTATCTTATGTTTCTATAAAAAATGTTGACTTTTTTGTTTTTGCAGGCAGTTAACTTGGCTGAACTAAGATCATTGTTTTTTATATTTCTTCTGTGGTTTATGTAATTTATGGAATGATTGGTATAATAGGAGGTACCCAGGCATTACTGGAAGGAGAACCTCGAGGAGTGAGAAATAGTCATTGGATTCAGCAATGTAGATAATGTTGGTGACTTTGAGTCAGATTCAATAGAGGGATGGGAGCAAAAGCTTGAATGCAGTGGCGTTTAAGAGAGAATGAGGCTAGCCATGGTGGCTCTTGCCTGTAATCCTAGCACTTTGAGAGGCTGAGGCAGGTGGATCACTTGAGGCCAGGAGTTCAAGACCAGCCTGGGCAAAATGGTGAAACCCCATCTCTACTAAAATTACAAAAAATTAGCTGGGCGTGGTGGCGTGTGCCTGTCATCCCCAGGAGGCTAAGGTTGCAGTGAGCCGAGATCCCGCCACTGCACTCCAGCCTGAGTGACAGAGCAAGACTCTGTCTCAAAACAGAAAAACAAACAAGAATGAGAGAGAGCAATTAGAAAGAGTAGGAATAGATGAATAGACAGCTCTTTCTTTCTTTCTTTCGTTTTTTCTTTTTTTTTTTGAGACAGAGTCTTGCTCCGTCGCCAGGCTAGAGTGCTGTGGCGCAATCTCGGCTCACTGCAACCTTCGCCTCCCGGGTTCAAGCGATTCTCTTTCCTCAGCCTCCCGAGTACAGGCACGTACCACCACACCCACATCCAGCTAATTCTTTTTTTTTTTTTTTTTTTTTTTTTTTTTTTTTTCAGTAAAGGCGGGTTTCACCATGTTAGCCGGGATGGAAAATGGACAGCTCTAAGAGTTTTGCTTCAAAATGGAGAAAGGAAATGGAGTAATAGCTGATAGGAGGAAGTTAATCAGAAGTTTTCTTTTTTCGTTTTTTTACTATGAAAATTTGGGGGTTAGGCAAAGTAGCTTACACCTGTAATCCTAGTGCCCTGGGAGTTCAAGGCAGGAGGATCGCTTGAGGCCAGAAGTTCGGGACCAGCCTAGGCAACATAGCAAGACCCTATCTCTCCAAGAAAATGAAAAATTAGCCTGGCATGGTGACATGCCTGTAGTCCTAGCTATTTAGGAGGCTCAGCAGAGAAGATCACTTGAGTCTAAGAGTAGTAGGAGGTTACAATAAGCTGTGATGGTGCCATTGTACTACAGCCTGGGCAATAGAGTGAGACCCTGTCTCTAAAAAATTTTTTAAGCCGGGCGCGGTGGCTCACACCTGTAATCCCAGCACTTTGGGAGGCCGAGGCGGGTGGATCACGAGGTCAGGAGATCGAGACCACAGTGAAACCCCGTCTCTACTAAAAATACAAAAAATTAGCCGGGCGCGGTGGCAGGCGCCTGTAGTCCCAGCTACTCCAGAGGCTGAGGCAGGAGAATGGCGTGAACCCGGGAGGCGGAGCTTGCAGTGAGCCAGATCGTACCACTGCACTCCAGCCTGGGCGACAGAGTGAGACTCCGTCTCAAAAAAAAAAAAAAAATTTTAAAAGAAAAAGTTTAAATTTACCAGTAAGTTAAAAGAACCATAATAAACACTGATATAGCTGCAACCTACATTCAACAGTTAACAGTTGGCCAGATTGGCTTTATGTTTTATTTTTCTGAACCATTTCACAGTAGGTTGCCGATATCATGACACTTAATCCTTAAATATTTTAACATGTGTCTCCTAAGAATACACAAATTCTCTTTAAAAACCACATCCAGTACTCACTTCAGCAGGATGTATATTAAAATTTGAAAAATACAGAGGTTAGCATGGCCTCTGCACATGGATGGCACAAATTTGTGAAGCTTTCTGTATTTTTTATTACCTGGGTGATGAGATAATATGTATACCAAGCCCCAAGACACACAATTTATTTATAGAACTAACCTACACATGTACCCCTGAAACTAGAATAAAATTTAAAAATTAAATAAAAAAATAAAAACCAGGCTGGGCGCGGTGGCTCACACCTGTAATCCTAGCACTTCGGGAGGCCAAAGTGGGCAGATCACCTGAGGTCAGGAGTTTGAGACCATCCTGGCCAACATGGAGAAACCCTGTATCTACTAAAAATACAAAAATTAGCTGGGCATAGTGGTGCATGCCTGTGGTCCCAGCTACTTGGGAGTCTGAGGCAGGAGAAGTGCTTGAACCTGGGAGGCAGAGGTTGCAATGAGCCGAGATTGTGCCACTGCACTCCAGCCTGGGCGACAGAGCGAGACTCTGTCTCAAAAAATAAAAACAAAAAACCACATCCAGTTATCCTATCTGTGAAAGTTAATGATTTCCTAATATTATGTATTATTCAGTGAGTGTCACTCACAACAGAGTGATACTCTGTCTCAAAAAAATAAAAACCACACCCAGTTATGTCTGTGAAAATTAACGATTTCCTAATATGTATTATCCAGTGAGTGTTACGACAGAGCGAGACTCTGTCCTAGAAAATAAAAAAATAAATAAAAACCACACCCGGGGCCGGGCACGGTGGCTCACGCCTGTAATCCCAGCACTTTGGGAGGCCGAGGCGGGCGGATTACCTGAGGTCGGGAGCTGGAGACCAGCCTGACCAACATGGAGAAACCCCATTTCTACTAAAAATACAAAATTTGCTGAGCATGGTGGCGCATGCAGGAGAATCACTTGAACCGGGGAGGCGGCGGTTGCGGTGAGCCAAGATGGCGCCATTGCACTCCGGCCTGGGCAACAAGAGCGAAACTCAGTCTCAAAAAAAAAAAAAAAAAAAAAAAAATTAGCCGGGCGTGGTGGCGCATGCCTGTAATCCCAGCTATTTGGCACGCTGAGGCAGGAGAATCTCTTGAACCCGGGAGGCGGAAGTTGGGTGAGCCAAGATCACGCCGTTGCACTCCAGCCTGGGCAACAGAGTGAAACTCCATCTCAAAAAAAAAAAAAAAAAAAAGGAAGAGTCCCGAATGCGGTGGCTCACACCTGTAATCCCAGCACTTTGGGAGGCAGAAGTGGGTGGATCACCTAAGGTCAGGAGTTCGAGACCAGGCTGATGAACATGGTAAAACCCATCTCTACCAAAAATACAAAATTAGGGTGTGGTGGTGCATGCCTGTAATCCTAGCTACTTGGGAGGCTGAAGCACGAAAATCGCTTGAACCCAGGAGGTGGAGGTTGCAGTGAGCCAAGGTCATGCCATTGCACTTCATCCTGAGCAATAAGAGCGAAACTCCATCTCAAGTAAATTAATTAAATTCTCCCTCTTTTCTGAGCATCACTGTAGGCTTTAATTATAGGTTTGAATATATTGTTTGTCTTATTATTAGTTAGGGCAATGATTATTGTGAGTGCTTAAGTTGTTCCAAATATGTCTGGTGGGAGCCTAGAGGGTTTAAAAGGCTGAGAGAAAATAAACGTATGTTTGCATGCCAATGGGAATGATGCAACAGATAAATTTAAAAATGATAATATAGGAGAAACATGGGAGAATTCTTGAAATGATGTCCTTGAGAAGGTGAAAGGAAGTGGGCTCCAGGGCATAAATCGAGGCTTGGCTCTAAGAGGAGCTGGCGATAGGTGGGCGACAGGTGGAAAGACAGAGGCTATTGTAGCAATGCTGGGGGTGGAGCGGCATTTATCCTCAGACCACTTCAGTCTTCTCAGCTCATTAAGAAGAAAAGCCAGTAGAGGAGAGGATAGGGGAGAGAAGGTGTAGGAGGTTTTAGGAATCCACTCCTGCCCACTTGCTCTTACCCTTTAGCCAGGGTCCAACCCTGATTGATCTTTATTCCCCACGGTATCTAGCAGAGTGCTTTTACCCTACATTGTTGATCATGTGAAACTGAGTGAACACCTACATTTGTATAAAGCCGGTTTCTGAACATCAATCCACTAAGCAGCCTCACACATTTAATTGGCCAAGGTAGAAGAAAACACTTGGAGATTCTGATTCGAGAGATGTAAATGGAGTGGGCTTTCAGGGAGCTTCATTTGTACAAATTCCATAGGGGGTTCTGATTAGCATCCAGGTGTGGGGACCACTGATTAAAAGAAAGTTTGTTTATTCAACTACTATATGTTGAGCACCAGCCATTTATAAGGTACTGCGAGTACAGCTGTTTTGATCCTAGAGTCAGGAGAATTGACCGATTTTTGTTGTTGTTATTGTTTGAGACAGTCTCACTCTGCCACCCAGGCTGCAGTGCAGTGGCACGATCTTGGCTCCCTGCAACCTCTGCCTCTCAGGTTCAAGCGATTCTCCTGCTTCAGCCTCCGGAGTAGCTGGGATTACAGGCATGCACCACCATGCCTGGCTAATAATTGACTGATTTTTTTTTTTTTTTTTTTTTTGAGACGGAGTCTCGCTCTGTCACCCAGGCTGGAGTGCAGTGGCAACCTCCGCCTCCTGGGTTCAAATGATTCTTCTGCCTCAGCCTCCCAAGTAGCTGGGACTACAGGTGCGAGCCACCACGCCTGGCTAATTTTTTTTTTCTTTTTTTTTTTGAGACAGAGTCTTGCTCTGTCACCCAGGCTGGAGTGCACTGGCGCAATCTTGGGTCACCGCAAGCTCCACCTCCCGGGTTCACGCCATTCTCCTGCCTCAGCCTCTCTGAGTAGCTGAGACTACAGGCGCCCGCCACCACGACCGGCTAACTTTTTGCATTTTTAGTAGAGACGGGGTTTCACCGTGGTCTCAATCTCCTGACCTCGTGATCCACCCGCCTCGGCCTCCTAAAGTGCTGGGATTACAAGCGTGAGCCACCACTCCCGGCCTAATTTTTGTATTTTTAGTAGAGATGGGGGTGTCACCATACTGGTCAGGCTGGTCTGGAACTCCTAGACCTCGTGATCCGCCCACCTTGGCCTCCCAAAGTGCTGGGATTACAGGCGTGAGCCACCGCGCCCGGCCTAATTGACTGATTTTTATCTATTTCAGCTGAGACCTAGGGAACTCCTTGCAGAGTTAGGCCATAAACACCATAGCTCCTTGAACTATGTTGTATTTTGAATATTAGAATATTAAGTCTGGGTGTGGTGGCTCATGCCTGTAATCCCAGCTCTTTGGGAGGCCGAGACAGGCGAATCACGAGGTCAGGAGATCGAGACCATCCTGGCTAACACAGTGAAACCCTGTCTCTACTAAAGAAAATATAAAAAAATTAGCCGGGTGTGGTGGCCGGCACCTGTAGTTCCAGCCACTCGGGAGGCTGAGGAAGGAGAATGGCGTGAACCCAGGAGGCGGAGCTTGCAGTGAGCCCAGATCACGCCACTGCACTCCATCTCAAAAAAAAAAAAAAAGATAGTTGAGTTCTTTCCTCAATCCATGTACATTTAAAATGAAATTATAGCATATAGGCAACTTTACATTCTAGTCTTCCTTGAAACAGCCTCATACGTATTTTTCACTGTTAGCATGTGTTTGCTCATTGATTTAGCAAACATTTGTTGCTGCTGTGAGCTAATCCTGCTGGGTCTGAGGATAAAAGGGTGAAAGACCATTCTGGTCCTCCTGGAGCTCACTAGTAGGAGAGACATAAGTTGACAGTGACAGCTCAGTATGATAGGGCAAGAAGAGAAGGGGATGAGGCTGGGCGCGGTGGCTCATGCCTGTAATCCCAGCACTTTGGGAGGCCGAGGCAGGATTACTTGAGGCCAGGAGTTCAAGACAGCCTGTGCAACACAGAGACCCCGTCTCTATTAAAAAAAAAAAAAAAAGAAGAAGAAGGGGATGAGAGAACTCAGAGTAGGTACTGCTCCTAGATGGGGCTAAGGGGCCTTCCCAGAAGTGAACCAAGCTAAGACTTGAAGGGAATGCCAGCCCAAAAAAGGGAAAGGAGAAGCTGTTCCATGTGAAAAAACAGCACAGAAATGAGAAAGAACTTGGTAGATTCAGGAGTGCAGAATTATTCAGCATGGCTGGGGGAGTGGTGAGAGGCAAGGCCAGGTCACAGATGACCTGTGTGTCACAGCAAGAAATTTGGTGTCACGGAGAGAACATAAGAAGAAGCAAGTGGATTGATGGTGGGTGAGAATTAGGTTTGTTCTGGATGTGCTGAGTGCCTCAGACTTCATGGGACAGCTAAATGACAGAGTTTAATAGGCATTTCATCTTCTGATGTTTGGAAGAGAAGGCAGTGCTAGAAGTAAGGACTTAGGACAGTGGCCTCTTGGTGAAACCCTGGGCATAGACCACCCAGAGACTGGGTAAAGTGAAAAAAAGGTCAGGACAGATCCCCCATGGAGTCAGGGGGTATGTGGAGAAGGGAAGAATCTAGCCAGACTGAGGAGGGAGGTTGAGGAAGATGAGGGAAGAAAGCAGAGAGAGAAATGTGTCCTTAGAACTTGGGGTAGAGGAATTTTAAGGAGTGGTTATTTCTCCTTGATCCTGAGAAAGAAAGTTCGAGGTAAGGATGTGTTTGAGTCAGGAGGGGCTTGAATTAATTGTATCAGTGCCAGTATTTTCAGTGGAATGGCTCAGTAGCAATTTTACAGTATGTTGGAGCATGAAAGGGAAATAAGGAAGTAGAATTTATGGGTAACCATATACAAAATTTATGAAAGGATCCAATCTTTAAAATAGGTGTAGACATTCATATGCTTCCTCTCTGCATGCCAGTGGATCTGGGTTTCAGCACTTGCTCTAGAAACCACTGATTAAGTCTCAAGTTTTTTGGGATGCAGATTCTTGGGCCCCAACCTAGAATTTCTGGCTGTGACACTTTAGAATTTTTATATTTGAGAATTCAACAGGTGATTCTTATTTCTCCTAAGGTGTGAAAACCACTGATCTAATGTTGCTCAGTCATTTTCCTTTTCACCTCATAAAATATTCAAACTACAGAAAAGTTGGGAGGATAGCACAATAAACACTCATATTCCTTTCACCTGTAGTCACTAACTTTTTTGTTTTCATGTTTGTTTTTTTCTTTTCTTTTGAGACAAGGTGACACTCTGTCACTCAGGCTATAGTGCAGTAGCGCAGTAATAGCTCACTGCAGCGTCAAACTCCTGGGCACAAGTGACCCCCACCTCAGCCTCCCCAGCAGCTGGGATAACAGGTGCATGCCACCATATCCAGCTAATTTTTAAATTTTTTTGTAGAGCCGGAGTCTCCTATATTCCCCAGGCTGTTCTTGAACTGAACTCAAGCAATGCAGCCACCTTGGCTTCCCAAAGTGCTGGGATTACAGGCATGGGCCATCTGGCCTGGCCACCAATTGTTAACATTTTATCACTTTTTTTCCTCTTTTTTTTTTGGGATGGAGTCTTGCTCTGTCACCCAGATTGGAGTGCAGTGGTGTGAGATCTCAACTCACTGCAACCTCCGCCTCCCAGGTTCGAGTTGTTCTCCTGCCTCAGCCTCCTGAGTAGCTGGGGTTACAGGTGCACATCACCACATCCAGCTAATTTTTGTATTTTTAGTAGAGACAGGTTTTCACCATGTTGGTCAGGCGGGTCTCAAACCCCTGAACTTGTGATCCACCCGCCTCAGCCTCCCAGAGTGCTGGGATTATCGGCGTGAGCCACCACACTCAGCCTTTCCCCCCTTTCTTTTGCCGAATTATTTGAAAGTAGGTGCAAATTTCATGCTGTTTTATCCCTAGATACTACAGCATGCTAAGAATAAGGCATTCTCCTGAACGCCATAATGTCATTTTCTTTCTTTCTTTTTTTTTTTTTTTTTTTTTGAGACGGAATCTTGCTCCGTTTCCCAGGCTGGAGTGCAGTGGCACGATCTCCACTCACGACAAGCTCTGCCTCCCAGGTTCACACCATTCTCCTGCCTCAGCCTCCTGAGTAGCTGGGACTACAGGCGCCCACCACCACGCCTGGCTAATTTTTTGTATTTTTAGTAGAGACGGGGTTTCACCGTGTTAGCCAGGATGGTCTTGATCTCCTGACCTGGTGATCCACCCACCTCGGCCTCCCAAAGTGCTGGGATTACAGGTGTGAGCCACCATGCCCTGCCCATAATGTCATTTTCAAGCTAAGAAAATTAACAGTTCTCCAACATGATCCAGTAATCAGCCCATGTTCAAGTTTCCCCATTTGGTTTTTTTTTTTTTTGAGATGGAGTCTTGCTCTGTCGCCCAGGCTGGAGTGCAGTGGCACGATCTCGGCTCACTGCAAGCTCCACCTCCCAGGTTCACGCCATTCTCCTGCCTCAGCCTCCTGAATAGCTGGGACTACAGGTGCCTGCCACCATGCCCGGCTAATTTCTTGTATTTTTAGTAGAGATGGGGTTTCACCGTGTTAGCGTGAATGGCCTCGATCTCCTGACTTTGTGATCGGCCCGTCTTGGCCTCCCAAAGTGCTGGGATTACAGGCCTGAGCCACCATGTCCGGCCCCCATCTGATATTTAAAACAAAAGTTCTTATCTTTTTTTCTTTCAGTTTAAGACCCAGGAAGATTCACATTTTGTATTTGATGTGTCTCTTTAGTGTGCCTTTTGTTTTATTTTTCATGACATCAACTTTTTTGTTCAATGTTAAATTAAATCTAACGTTGATTAAATTAGGTTAAATGCTTCTGCCGCGGTGATTACATTAGTAGGAACTTGATGAGATTATCCCTTTCTTGCTGATGTTAATTGAATCACTTGTTCAAGGTGCTATCAGACTAAGCACACTCATCCCTTGGTATTGTGGGGCATTGGCTCCAAGAGCCCCAGGGGAAACCAAAATCCATGCATCCGCAAGTCCCATAAAATCTTGTCATATGTGCATTAATCTACTCACATCCTCCGATATACTTATTTAATTTTTTTTTTTAATAGAGACAGTGTCTTACCATGTTGTTCAAGCTGGTCTCCAACTCCTAGGCTCAAGTGATCCTCCTGCCTGGGCCTACCAAAGTGCTGGGATTACAGCCTGGCCAAAACTAGGGTCCATATAGCTTTTTTTTTTTTGGTGTTTTTTTTTTCTCCCCCCCCGAGGCCGTCGTGCTATGTCCCCCATGCTGGAGTGCAGTGGCACAATCTCAGTGCAGCATCAAGCTCCTCAACCTCCTGGGTTCAAGCTATCCTCCCACCTCAGCCTCCCGAGTAGCTGGGACTATAGGGTCACACCACCACACCCAGCTAATTTTTGTATTTTTTGCAGAGATGGGGTTTTGCCATGTTGCCTAGGCTGGTCTCAAACTCGTGAGCTCAAGCCATCTGCCCACCTCAGCCTCCCAAAGTGCTGGGATTACTGGCCTGAGCCACCATGGTTGGCCATAGAGCTTTTTTTTATCCCCGACTTCCTGTCCATATCATTATGTTTTCCTTTTTCACTCAGAACCATGATTTCCTGACTGTAATGGTCTGTGAACATTTTTCCCCTTACAATAAATGTAATATAATATTTACAATAAATATAAATACAATAAATATAATATTTCCCCTTACAATAAATATTTCCCCTTACAATAAATATAATACATACTCACCAGATAAAAATGTAAATACTGATGAGCAAAAATTGTAACTAACATTTTTGGGGCTCTTGTGGGTTAGGGACTTTATACTAACTCATTGAAGACTGACAGCAGCCTGAGAGAAGGTAGGGTTTGGGTTATCCTCATTTTGCCGGTGAGGAAAATGAAGCTTGAAGTTAGACTAACTTAAGAGTCTTAAGCTAATAAATGGCAGAGTTGGTTTTCAAACCAGAAATAACTTGTTTATAGTACCCTTCCAAAGCTTTTCTATACACAAATATGTATAAGAATGGGATCATATTGTGACCATCTTTCCATGTCAATAAATGGACTTCAACAGCATTCTTTTTAATCCAGTGTCCTTTTGTTTCCTCTTCTCCCGGCCTTGTCCCCAGGATCGACGAGAACGTGCTAGGAGCCCAGCTGGACGTTGAGGCCGCCCATTCAGAGATCCTCAAGTACTTCCAGTCAGTCACCTCCAACCGGTGGCTCATGGTCAAAATCTTCCTCATCCTCATTGTCTTCTTCATCATCTTTGTGGTCTTCCTTGCTTGAACCCTCTCCACTCTGAGGCACTCTTGGGGTTTGGGACCCTCCTGGGAAGGCAAGTGGCCAGTGCTGCCACTGAGCCTGTGCAGGGTACTTGGGAGAAAGGCCCTGTTTCCCTGGAACTGCTAAGAATGGCCACTGCCCCTGATCCCCCACCCCTTGCCTCTGGCCACCCTGTCCTCCCCCCACCACCCTCAGGCCTATGAAACACACAGGGTTCTAGATTTGAACTCTGCTATGAAGTGACTGGAAGGGAGCAGAGGCCAGCTGGGGGCCAGGGGGGGTGGTTGTTTCCACTAGGAGATTTTTATAAACCCTCTCCAGCCTCTCCCTAAGGAAGCGTTGGCAGCAAAGGGAGATGATGCCCTTACCCACCTTCCTGTGAGTGAAGAGAGGAAGCAGCCCCAGGGACCAATTTTCCCAATTGACCTCTTCCTCTTTCACCATGTGAGGCAGGGAGCCCTGAGCCCTTCAGCTGCCTGCACAACCCCCAACACTGGCTGCTGGTGACTCTCAATCTGCCAAATGTGCTGCAGCCCGTTTTCTCCCAATTACAGCAAGACTGTCAGCCTCACTAGCCATGTCATCATTTCTGGGTGGGAGCGTCGAAGGGCCTAGGCAGCGAGTGGAGAGAGCCCACTGCCCAGTACCAGAACTGAAAGGGTTGGGCTAATGGCTCTGCCAGGTATCACTGCTGATGCAGGCTATTTTGGGCTCTGACACACAGCTGCCTCTAGGCAGGGGAGAACCAAGTGTTGCAACACTTCATTAGCTTGGAAACTTCCTTTCACACAGGGGAGCAGGATCCCAGAGGGGGTCCCTGATTGGTGGTAACTTCCAGGACTATCTCAAGCAGTGTTTGGACCTGTTTCATCTGTATCTTCCAACTATTTGGCCGTAATTCTTCCTTGAGCTAAGCGAGTCAGAAGCTCTGCCTGCTGCCAGGAGTAGAAGGTGTAGAATTTTTTCCTAACTCCAGTTGAGGCTTTTGATTCCCTCCAAGCACTTCACCAAATCAAAGCCAGTCACAGAGAATGGAGGAGACACCTGCCCAGAATACCCACCGTCCAGGGAGATTAATGTGCTTTGTTCTTCCTGACCGAGACTCACAACCACATTCTGAGGTCACTCGAGTGCCCCTGTCTCATACATGCCAAAGGAAGTTGAAGCTATAGAGACAACAATCAATCAGGGGCTGGTGGTGGTGCTTTTGGGGGTCTAGGAGAGCCCAAGGCCCTGATATTTTAAACTCTCCTCCTCCTTGGCATCTCCAGCAAGTTGCCGCTGCTGGTGAGCTTCGCTGTCTGCCCCGTTGACACGATGGGTTTCTAGTAGGGGACGCCATTGATGGAAGATCTGTGAAGACAATGCTCGCCAAACCCCTGACAGATGTCTCATTTGACTCAGCAACTCAGGGCGGGGTGGGGGAAATTCATAAAACAAATTCATTTATTTCACAAATACATGTTGAATTTTTACTATGTGCCAGGCATAGTACCTGCCGAGTCAAGCCCTCGAGGAAAAAAAGCCATTAATTAGTCAACGTTCGAGCTCACATTCTAATTCTCAACTTCGTGATTTGTTAATCCATCTTATAGGCGAAGAAAGCGAGGCATAGACAAGGAGCCGAGCTGAAACTGGCTAGATTCCGGTAGGGGTCTGAGCCATCTCTCCCACCTGGAGGCGCCGTCTCCATTCCTCTGAAGCCCTTTGTGCGGCCCCCTTCCTCGCTGAGTTCTGGGCTGCAGCGGCAGCACTCTGCTCTAGCACTAACTCTGAAGCTGCCAGGGCAGCGTCAGCGGACAGATGAAAAGGTGCCGGGACATGCCGGCTGCCAGCCGGGGTTCCGCAAGCTCAGGCCTTAGGGCGGGTCGTGGAGGGGAGGCCCCGCCCCTCGCACGACGGCCTTAAGTGTGCGCACGCGTAGGGGGTGGCTCTTTCTCCGGGCGGCGGCACCGCCCACACCCTGGGACGTCAGCGGCGTGCGACGTGCTTTGCTGTATAAATACAGTGGCGCCCGGCCTAGAGACACTTCGGTCCTGAGCGCTTGGGAGTGCGGTCGTTTGCCGGCGTAGCGGCCAGAGCCTGAGCCAGCACTTGCTCTTCGGTGTGGCATGGCGGACGAGGGGAAGTCGTACAGCGGTCAGTACTGGTCTTCGGGTCGGGAACCGGCTATCTGGGGCGTGGGTGGGCGGCGCTGGCCTAGGCCTCAGCCCCCGGGGCGTGAGGCCGCTAGGGGCCCGGAGTCCGCGGGGAGCGGCGCGCGGGGGCCGGGCACTGGAGGTGGACACCCGAGTTGTTGACTCCTGGATTCCTGCTGGAATCCTGGTGTTGGGGGACCTGCGGCTCGGAGCGGGTGGCTCGGGGGGTAGGGTGACGGGATTCCTTTGAACTTTGTGGGTGGTTGATGCCTGTCAGTTCGGTTTGGCGGCCTGACTCTTCCTTTAATGTGAGTTAGTGCCCTGCTCGTGGGCTGCCCTGGTGCCCTATTTTTTACTGCGTCCAGTCGGTCTTGAACCCTCGGGCCTGGGCTTTGGCTTAACATTCGAGACTTACACATCAACTGGATGTTCTAGTCTGAACACTACACTGGGTGTTAGTTCTTTTGTAGTAGTTAGGAGTGCGTGGTGGAGGTTGAAACCGTGAATTTAAAACTGTCGTTTTCCACCCCCTTAGTGTGGAATAACAACAGTATTTCTTAAGAGTGTGTGTGGGGAGGGGAAATGAGACCATTCCTATCAAGTGCCTGAAGCATAGTGGCCGGCACTGGAGAAAGTTCTCAGTGAATGTTAGCTGCGCCTTCTATGTTCTTTTTTCCTAGGGTCATTTGTTGAGATTCATTGTTTACAGAGTGCTCGATATTAGGCAGACCTCTTTTGGGAGTTAGGGACCTTTTTTAAGACGCCAATCCTACACAGCATGAATCAGAAGGTCATCTTCCTGGAGAGCATTCCAGGGTCCCTGGTTAAGCACCCTAGCTTGGCACTGCCGCTAGAGCCTGAGTCTAGAATTTGTCTCCTGAGTTAAAGGACATTTCTGTGCATGGAAACGAAGAGCTCCTCACAAAACTTCAAAGTGGCAATTTGAGAACAAGGAGAATTTTTAGAGGATCCTTAAACTGGTCATATTTGTAACTGGCATCTGTACTGTATAGACAAAGTACCGAGTGGCAGATTTCAGGTGGCTTTCAGAGGTCTGATTTGTGTTCAGTTACACTTTTGGGTCTCACATTTCTATATCCTGCTTCTCTCTAATTCCAGTTTCTACTTCATTTTTCAAAAGCCCTACACAGTTTTCCGGTAACTTTTCCCTGATGCTGCCCTGCCACAGAGAGGGTTCTTTCCTGTGGATAGGCAGCGAAGTTTGCGTGGAGATGGCCTCTGTAGTTAGTATGTATCTCTTCCAATAGTTCAGAGTACTAGAAACTATGATTGCCACACCCAGCCGGACCAGTTACTTACTTCTAATTTGTATTCCTGTTTCTAACTCTAGAACACGATGATGAGCGTGTTAATTTCCCTCAAAGAAAGAAGAAAGGCCGGGGTCCCTTCCGGTGGAAATATGGTGAAGGAAACCGTAGGTCTGGAAGAGGCGGTTCTGGTATTCGGTCTTCCCGCCTTGAGGAAGATGATGGAGATGTGGCAATGAGTGACGCCCAGGATGGTCCCCGAGTACGATAGTAAGTGACCAGTTGGTCTGGTTTGAATTTAGTGGCTCATGAGATTATATGGCCCTTTTACTCTCCATGTCATTTCCCTTCCCACCTGTTACAGTGAGAAATGCCAGGACTAGCTTAGTGATTAAACAATCTTAGTTGTAGTCCCACTGACAGTGCAGGAAGGTCTTTGAGAAGAGTTTCCTAGCATTTGTGGTCATTTTATTCTCTGCTTACCCACAGCAACCCCTATACCACCCGACCTAACCGTCGGGGTGATACTTGGCATGATCGAGATCGCATTCATGTTACTGTGCGGAGAGACAGAGCTCCTCCAGAGAGAGGAGGGGCTGGCACCAGCCAGGATGGGACCTCAAAGAACTGGTTCAAGATTACAGTGAGTACTTTGAGAAAGTAGATGGTGCAGTAGAGATAGGAGGCCACGTTGAGAGTGGAGATGTTTAATTTTATTCCACAAAAATTATTCTTTTTTTTCTTTTTAATGGAGTCTTGCTCTGTCACCCAGGCTGGAGTACAGTGGCGTGATCTCGGCTCACTGCAACCTCCGCCTCGCGGGTTCAAGCGATTCTTCTGCCTCAGCCTCCCGAGTAGCTGGGGCTACAGACACCCACCACCACGCCCGTCTAATTTTTGTATTTTTAGTAGAGACGGGGTTTCACTGTATTGGCCAGGCTGGTCTCGAACTCCTGACCTCATGATCTGCCCGCCTTGGCCCCCCAAAGTGCTGGGATTATAGGCATGAGCCACCGCGCCCGGCCCAAAAATTATTCTTGTCAGCTGATTACTCCACAGTCAAGTATCTATCTTTTCTCCTAGGAATCAGTATCTTCCAACACTTTAGAGCAGGTTCAGAGAAGGGGTGGAAGAGAAATATGAAAATTGTGGTTGGATGTCTTCATTTGGCTCAGGCTGAGTGTGGGGCTTGGAGTCCCTGGAGTTCTCTGAGGGGCAGGCAAGGTGTAAATAATATCTTGGAACTTTTAGAATAAATAAAATTGATTTTTTTTTTTTTTTTGAGGGATTATAAGTGTAAATGGGCTGGGTACAGTGGCTCTTGCCTGTAATCCCAGCACTTTGAGAGGCCGAGGTGGAGGATCACTTGAGGCTGGGAGTTCAAGACTAGTCTGGGAAATACAGCAAGATCCCTTCTCTACAGAAAATTTTAAAATTAGCCGGGCATGGTAGTACATGCCTGTAGTCCTAGCTACTCCAGAAAGCTGAGACAGGAGGATCGCTTGAGCCTAGGAGATGAAGGCTGCAGTGAGCTATGATCGCACCACTGCACTCCAGCCTGAGTGACAGAGTGAGGCCCTGTTACTAAGAAAAAATAGTAAGTGTAAGTAGACAGAAAGGAGTTAAAGAATCTATGTGTATCTCAAGTAGAAAACCTAGTACTGGTCCTTTCTTTAGATAGTCTTTTAAAGTTTGGTAGAAGGTATAAAAGGCATTGTATTGGGTCTGCTATTCAGCCTTACTTATCCCTTCTTTTCTCTTTCCCTCATTTCTAGATTCCTTATGGCAGAAAGTATGACAAGGCATGGCTCCTGAGCATGATTCAGAGCAAGTGCAGTGTGCCCTTCACCCCTATTGAGGTAAGACAAGGCCTGAGTGGCTGGCTGGCCAGGCACCAGGGATGGTGAAGGGGCAAGCTGGACTGCCAGTGTAATGCCCCTCCCCAAGGGCTCTGGACTCCCAGTGTAATGCTCCTGTTTCCTCTTGCAGTTTCACTATGAGAATACACGGGCCCAGTTCTTCGTTGAAGACGCCAGTACTGCCTCTGCATTGAAGGCTGTCAACTATAAGATTTTGGATCGGGAGAACCGAAGGGTGTGTTTAAAGGGCCTGGCTTGGCTGGAGGTGGAAGTTGGTGCTCAGAGCAGGGACTGGGTCTTGGTCTTGCGGCTTAGGCTTCCCTAGAGTTTTCTGTGTCCTTTGTGTCTTCCCTCCAGATATCTATCATCATCAACTCTTCTGCTCCACCCCACACGATACTGAATGAACTGAAGCCAGAACAAGTAGAACAGCTAAAGGTGAGGCAGGCTCAAATTAGATGTTTCCAACCCAGTCTTATCACTTCTCACACCCCCACCCCACACACACAACCCCAGTGACCACTAAACCCTTCTTTTTCCTCTGTAGCTGATCATGAGCAAACGATATGATGGCTCCCAACAAGCCCTTGACCTCAAGGGCCTCCGTTCAGACCCAGGTATGGTTGACAACAGTTCTCAGATAGGTGGTGACAAGGTGGGATCTGTCAGGGAGGGAAAGTTTGAGGATGTTTTACTCCTAACGTTGGCATGGGCAAACCCTCTCAGTCTTACCTTTCCTTCCCTTCTACTTCCTGAAGATTTGGTGGCCCAGAACATTGATGTTGTCCTGAATCGCAGAAGCTGTATGGCAGCTACCCTGAGGATCATTGAAGAGAACATCCCTGAGGTAAGGCCTTTGGCCCAGTATTAGGCATGAGGAAGCAGGGTGCGTTAGATAGGAAGTGGCTGGAGGGCAGATTCGTCTCTGATCCACTTGCTGGTGGTGCTTCCTCTAAACTCTTTTCTCTTCACAGCTATTGTCCTTGAACTTGAGCAACAACAGGCTATACAGGCTGGATGACATGTCTAGCATTGTTCAGAAGGCGCCCAACCTGAAGATCCTAAACCTTTCTGGAAATGAAGTGAGAATTGATAGCTCGGCTATATTTTTGAAGGGGTGGGTAGAGGGTGTAGAGAGTTTGTCCGGTGATGGCAAGAGGCAAGAGAGAGAACTCAGGCCAGATGTGCTGGTTTGCGACTGTAATCCTAACACTTTGGGAGGCCAAAGCAGGAAGATCACTTAAGGCAAGAAGTTTGCACGCCTCTAGTCCAAGCTGCTCCAGGGGGCTGAGGTGGGAGGATTGCTTGAGCTCAGGAGTTCAAGGCTGCAGTGAGTTATGATTGTGCCGTTGCATTCTAGCCTGAGCAACCTGTCTCAAAAAAAATTTTTTTAATTTAAAAAATAAATTAATCGAGCATGATGTCACATGCCTATAGTCCTAGCTACCCAGGAGTCTGAGGTGGGAGGATCTCTTGAGTCCAGGAGTTTGAGGCTGCAGTGAACTATGATCATGCCACGGCACTGAATTTGGGTGACAGAGTGAGACCCTGTCCCCAAAAAAAAAAAAAAAAAAAATTTTTTAAAAATTAAAAAAGATCTCAGAGCTAAGCGTAGGGACGGGGGGTATGGGGAGCCAGCTGGCTGTCTTCACCAGGGTCTCCTCCCTTTTTTCCTTCCACCCTTTGCAGTTGAAGTCTGAGCGGGAATTGGACAAGATAAAGGGGCTGAAGCTAGAAGAGCTCTGGCTCGACGGAAACTCCCTGTGTGACACCTTCCGAGACCAGTCCACCTACATCAGGTTAGTTGTAGCCTGTGTCTCCCCTCCTGGGGACCTTCACCCCCTGGGAGGCTGAGCTAATGCATCCTGACCAGGGCCCGTCTGCGGAGATGTGCAGCCCTGAGCTGGAACCACCTGTCCTTTGGGAGGAATGTGTGCTCCCCCTTTGGTCTGTCTGTGTCTTCCAGCTTTGTCCTGAGATCTTCTCTCTTCTCTTCTGACCTGACTATCTGTTTGCTGGGTCTGTGGCCTTTCTCTTTCTTCCTGAACACAACCTTTTCTAGAATCTCCCTACCCTGTTGTTCCAGGAAAGGCATCTCCCTTTCTACTCTGACCAGAGAGTGTCTTGTACATACCCTATAGATGGGGTTGCCTTGTGCCAAGAGCCTGGTGTCCATGGGTTGAGGAAGCCCTCCCTACATGGGACTTCCTACTGAGATGGGCCTTCCCTCCTTTATACTGTGATGGTCCCTCTTGCCCTTGTGCCAAGAGGTACCCTTTTCTCAGGATCCACTTGCCCAGGGCTGTTGCTGTCCATGCTGAGGTTGAGGCCTCCTAGGGGCTGGTGGCATGCAATCTGTCTCTCTCGCCCAGTGCTATGAGCTGGGCTCTCCCTGAAGAAGAAACCTGGGTTCCCCAAGATGTGACCAGAGCTGGGGCCCCGCCAGCAGGCGAGGGAATCCCAAGGCAGATGCTGGGCGTGGAGGCCACGGGGGCATAGGCTACCAAGGAGACAGAGAACTGACCCCCTCGGGGGCGCTGCCTCTCCCTCACTCACACACTGCACGTCACCCTGTTTGGCCCCGGTGGATGGCTGGTTAGCCAGAGACGGGTAAGATTCCTCAGGGAAGGAACAACCTAAGACAGGCACAGTCGCAGAGGGGCCATCAGGAGAGAACTTGGGGGCAACAGAGGTGGGGCATGGACCCTTACCCCCACAATCCTGCAGGGGCCTGAACCCTCACACCTTCTGAGGAAGGTCTCCTGCCCCCATGGCTGCTTTGCTTCCCACGCCCAGCTCAGATCGGGACCCAGGTAGCAGACAGAGACCTGGCCAACAGCAAGTGCCCACTCACCACAGCAAGGATTTGTTTCTCATTTCTACCTTGGACCACAGGGATGGGGCAGCTGAAAGAAAGGGCTGTGTCAGGGTGTCTTTCTCCCTTTTCTCCCTCATTTTTCTAGATGCTTTTTTGCCTTGTAGTTCTTTCCCTTTTTCTTTGCTTTCTCTTTCCTTTTTCTCTCTGTCTCCTATACCTCCCCATCTCTCCCTTGCCCCTGCCCCATCCTGCCTTTTTCTCTTTTTCCTCCTTTTCCTTTCCTTTCTTATTCCTTTGCCTCTCCCATTCCTGAGCCCCACCTGCTCATCTCCCTGCCCTAACATCTTGTGCCATCCCTGTGGTGTGTTTGGGTCTTGGCCAAGGCCAGACCTGGCAGAGCGGATGGATACCTGGTGAGGCAGCGGAGCCCCTGGGCTCCCACCCCATTCCCTCCTCCCGGGGCTGCACAGGTGAGTAGGTGGAAGGTAAGGGGGGCAGGGAGGGGAAAGAGGTCCTGGGCTTAAAGCCTGGGCTTGGAGTACTGCTCCTTGACACTCAGGGTCAGGCAGAGAGAAAAGAGACAGCCTTCAAGGCAGTCCATGTCTGGGTGCCCCGGCTCAGGTGGGGAGTGGGGACCATTTTTCCCTGAGCACAGGCTGGGAGGGAGTGGAGGGATGAGCAGGATGGGATGGGCTGTCCCTCGGGTTTGGTATATTTGCTCCTAGAGCAGCCCAGGAGGCACGGTGGCTCTGAAGCGTCACTCACTTCTGTCCCGTTCTTGACAGCGCCATTCGCGAACGATTTCCCAAGTTATTACGCCTGGTAAGTCCATAATTTTTTCATTCTAACAAGCACAGCATCTCTCACTCACAAGGATCCTGGTTAGTTTTCTTTTTCTTTTTCTTTTTTTTTTTTTATTTGAGACGGAGTTTCACTCTTATCGCCCAGGCTGGAGTACAACAGCATGATTTCAGCTCACAGCAACCTCTGCCTCCCAGGTTCAAGCGATTCTCCTGCCTCAGCCTCCTGAGCCCAAGTAGCTGGGATTACAGGCATGTGCTACCACACCTGGCTAATTTTTGTATTTTTAGCAGAGACAGGGTTTCACCATGTTGGCCAGGCTGGCCTCGAATTCCTGACCTCAGGTGATCCACCCACCTCAGCCTCCCAAAGTGCTGGGATTACAGGCATGAGCCACTCGCGCCAGGCCCTTTTTTTTTTTTTTTTTTTGATGGAGTCTTGCTCTGTTACCCAGAGTGCAATGGTGCAATCTTGACTCACTGCAACCTCTGCCTCCTGGGTTCAAGCAATTCTCCTGCCTCAGCCTCCCGAGTAGCTGGGATTACAGGTGTGTGCCACAACACCCGGCTAATTTCTTTGTGTATTTTTAGTAGAGATGGGGGTTTCAACCATGTTGGCCAGGATGGTCTTGAACTCCTGACCTCAACTAATGCATCCACCTTGACCTCCCAGTGTGCTGGGATTACAGGTGTGAGCCACTGCGCCCAGCCTGGATTCCTGGATACTTTTCATGATGCTTTTACACTTGACTTCTGACCCTTTTCTCTTAGTTCTTCAGTCTACTTATGCCTCCAGCCTTTTTCTCTCTGGTTTAAACTGTCAGCTTTCTTTTTTGTTTGTTTTGTTTTTTGAGACAGGGTCTGGCTCTGTCTTCCAGGCTGGAGTGCAGTGGCGCAATCGTAGCTTACTGCCACCTTCGCCTGCCAGGCTCAAGTGATCCTCCCACTTCAACCTCCCAAGTAGCTGGGACTGCAGGCATGCACCACCATGCCCAGCTAATTTTTGTATTTTTTTTGGTAGAGATGGGTTTTGCCATGTTGTCCAGCCAGGCTGGTCTCAAACTCCTGGGCTCAAGCCATCTGCCTGCCTCGGCCTCCCAAAGTTCTGGGATCACAGGTGTGAGCCACTGTGCCCAGTCTACACTGTCAACTTTTACTTCCTTTCCACAGGATGGTCATGAGCTACCCCCACCAATTGCCTTTGATGTTGAAGCCCCCACGACGTTACCGCCCTGCAAGGTAGGAAGCATGGACAGAGTAAGAACTTGGGTGTGGGGAGAATACTGCTTCCATGTTCCTAATACCTGTTTGATTTCAGGGAAGCTATTTTGGAACAGAAAACTTGAAGAGTCTGGTCTTGCACTTCCTGCAACAGTAAGTATCCCAGGGTCCCCCCTCCCCACCCCAAGGTTGAGGGGGAATGGTGGGCAGACCCAGGCACACATCAATCTTTTGGTTTTTTGTTTTGTTTTGTTTTGTTTCGTTGGACAGCGTCTCATTCTGTCACCCAGGCTGGAGTGCAATGGTGTGATCTTGGCTCACTGCAACTTCAAGTGATTCTCCTGCCTCAGCCTCCCCAGTAGCTGGGACTACAGGTGTGTGCCACCACACCTGGCTAATTTTTGTATTTTTCGTAGAGGTGGGGTTTCGCTTTGTTGGCCAGGCTGGTCTCCAACTCCTGACCTCATGATCCACCTGCCTCTTCCTCCCAAAGTGTTGGGATTAGAGGCGTGAGCCACCGCACCCAGCCATTTTTTTTTGTATTTTTAGTAGATATGGGGTTTCGCCATGTTGCCCAGGCTGGTCTCGAACTCCTGGGCTCAAGCTATTCACCCACCTCAGCCTCCCAAAGTGCTGGGATTACAGGCATGAGCTTCCATGCTGGGGCACAATTCACTCTTGGGAGCTACTGGGTCCTTTTATGGCTGTAGACCACAGAGCCATACTTTCTCTTTTGTTTTTCCCATAGGTACTATGCAATTTACGACTCTGGAGACCGGCAAGGGCTCCTGGATGCCTACCATGATGGGGCCTGCTGTTCCCTGAGCATTCCTTTCATTCCTCAGAACCCTGCCCGGTTAGTATCACATCCCAGAATCTGCCCGAGACCACTGGGTTTCCCAGCAGATACAGGGCAGCACCTGCTGGCAGCACTGCTCTGAACACCACGTCCATTCCTTTTATTCCCCCAGAAGCAGCTTGGCGGAGTATTTCAAGGATAGCAGAAATGTGAAGAAGCTTAAAGACCCTAGTAAGTGTGTGATACGAACAAAATATGATGGGAAAAGGGCATGGGAAGGAATCAGTCATAGAACTCAGGAGTGTGTGGCAGCACCACTGAGCTTTCTCCTCTACCCACAGCCTTGCGGTTCCGGCTGCTGAAGCACACGCGTCTCAACGTTGTTGCCTTCCTCAATGAGTTGCCCAAAACCCAGCACGACGTCAATTCCTTCGTGGTAGACATAAGCGCCCAGACAGTAAGCTCCTGCTTGTGCCTGACAGAAGCCTAGAATTGGGGTGGGGGTGGCATTTAATAGGCGAGGGGGGGCACTCAGGCTCTGAGAAGTGTACATTGTACCTTGATGCTGCTTCTCTTTCAGAGCACACTGCTGTGTTTTTCTGTCAATGGAGTCTTCAAGGAAGGTAAGAATATTTAGAGTACTGGGTTTGTAGCATGGTCCCACCCCCAGCTGGAATTTTCCTCAGCACTCTTAGCTTCCCAGCTACTTTCTCTCTCATTTTCTTTTTGAGCTCCTTCTCCCATTCTGCCCCCAAGCCGTCTTGGCTTGGCCTACCTCTCCACCTGTCCTGTCTGGATATGGGAAAAGCCTGGGAGGACTTTGGAGTCAGGCAATTCTTAGTTTCCATCCTAGTTTTGGTTGTGTGGGGCTGTGGACAAGTAACATTACCTCTAAGACAGATTCTTTATTTGTAAGATGGGGTTAGTAATAGCCATCTCATAGTGGTGCTGTAGGAAGTAAACTGAAGTGACTTACAAAGTGCTTGGCCTGGGGCCTGGCATACAGATGCTATCAGTGGATTAGTAGTTATTACTTTTTTTTTTTGAGACGGAGTCACACTCTGTCACCAGGCTGGAGTGCAGTGGCGCAATCTTGGCTCACTGCAACCTCCGCCTCTTGGGTTCAAGTGGTTCTCCTGCCTCAGCCTCCCAAGTAGCTTGGACTACAGGTGGGCACCACCACACCCAGCTAATTTTTGTATTTTTAGTAGAGAAGGGGTTTCGCCATGTTGGACAGGATGGTCTCGATCTCTTGACCTGGTGATCTGCCCGCCTCAGCCTCCCAAAGTGCTGGGATTATACGCATGAGACACCATGCCTGGCCGTAGTTATTACTATTGTCCTTTCTGACCTGACCCTTCACCCCACCTCTGCTTCCCTTATACCCTTATATACTTAATCATCCCTCTCTGACCTGCTAGGATTCTTTGTATCAAAGACGACCATGATTCAAGAAGCTGTTTGTAAACATAAAGCACTAGTGACCCTAAGGTGTTGTTGCTGTTCTCATTGCAGTGGATGGAAAGTCTCGGGATTCTTTGCGAGCCTTCACCCGGACATTCATTGCTGTTCCTGCTAGCAATTCAGGGTAAGTATTGTGCTTTTCACATTGGATACCAGTCCTAATCCATGGCCAACAGTGTGGTAATTAGAGGGTAGAGTCAGTCTTTGGGGTGATTTCAGAAAGGCAACAGGAAATCAGAGAAAGCTCACATAGTAGTTAAGAGCCAGTTAATAGCTTAGCTCTGGAATTGTACCGTCTGGGTTTTCATCCTGGCTCCACCACTTCTAGCAAGTAGGCTGCTGCCTCATCTGAAAATTCATATAACAATATTCACTTCCTAAGTTTGTTGTGAGGATGAATTAAAAAAAAGAGCTAAAGTCCATGGGTTGGGAGAACTCTAGTGTGTTTGGTAGATAATCCTTCCAAACATTGATTCCATGGGAGGGGATAAATGATAAGAGGTAACAATAGCTAAGAGTAGGAGGGGGACCTTGTGGATATTGAAAGAATCAGAGAATAGGAATGATGGGAGGATGACGTTATCTATCTATCTAGCTTTTTAACTGCTCTTTGTCCTCAAGGCTATGTATTGTAAACGACGAGCTATTTGTGCGGAATGCCAGTTCTGAAGAGACCCAAAGAGCCTTCGCTATGCCTGCACCCACGCCTTCCTCCAGCCCGGTGCCCACCCTCTCTCCAGAGCAGCAGGAAATGTTGCAAGCATTCTCTACCCAGTCTGGCATGAACCTCGAGTGGTCCCAGAAGTGAGTACTGGGCATGTGTAGGATGGGGGTGAACTGAAGTAGGGCTAGTAGTAAATAATGAGAGCTCCTGACAGTTTTTTTTTTTTTTTTAAAGACAAGTTCTTGCTCTGTCATCCAGGCTGGAGTGTAGTGGTGATCATAACTCACTGTAGCCTCTAACTCCTGGGCACAAGCTATCCTCCCACCTCAGCCTCCAGAGTAGCTGGGCCTATAGGCATGTACCACCTATTTTTTTTTTTTTTTTTGAGGTGGAGTCTTGCTCTGTTGCCCAGGCTGGAGTGCACTGGTGTGCTCTTGGCTCATTGCAACCTCTGCCTCCTGGGTTCAAGCAATTCTCCCATCTCAGCCTTCCGAGTAGCTGGGATTACAGGTGCACGCCACCATGCCTGGCTAATTTTTGTATTTTTTTTTTTTTTTAGTAGAGACAAGGTTTCACCATGTTGGCCAGGCTGGTCTCGAACTCCTGACCTTGTGATCTGCCTACCTCGGCCTCCCAAAAGTGCTGGGATCACAGGCGTGAGGCACTGCACCCAGCCAAATTTTTATTTGCTTGCTTGTTTGTTTTGAGACAGGGTCTCACTCTGATGCCCAGGCTGGAGTGTTGTGATCACAGCTCACTGCAGCCTCAACTGCTAGGGCTCAGGTGATTCTCACACCTCAGCTACCTGAGTAGCTGGGACTACAGGCATAGGCCACAGCACCTGGCTAATTTTTTTGTATTTCTTTGCAGAGATGGGGTTTTGCCATGTTGCCCACCTAGGCCTCCCAAAGTGCTGCGGTTATAGGTGTGAGTTACTGTGCCTGGGCTCCTGAAATTTTAAAAGGCAAAACTTTTGGCTGCTTAAAAAAACCTAATAGTTGGCCGGGCGAGGTGGCTCACACCTGTAATCCCAGCACTTTGGGAGGCTGAGGCGGCCAGATCACGAGGTCAAGAGATCAAGACCATCCTGGACAACATGGTGAAGTCTTGTCTCTACTAAAAATACAAAAATTAGCAGGGCTTGGTGGTCCACGCCTGTAGTCCCAACTACTCGGGAGGCCGAGGCAGGAGAATTGCTTGAACCTGGGAGGCAGAGGTTGCAGTGAGCCAAGATCGCGCCACTGCACTCCAGCCTGCTGACAGAGCAAGACTCAGTCTCAAAAAAAAAAAAGCAAACAGAAAAACACAAACCTGATAGTCTATAAAAAATTTGCCTGTGCATAAATTAGCATAAAAAACTTAAAGGTAAAATGGAAGTTCGTTTTCATATACTGTTCTGCAACTTAGTTTCTTTACTTACACCATGAACATCTTTCCCTACCACAGTAAAAACTTATCTTGGGCTTCTTGACAGCTATTTAATATTCCTTATCTTTGAGAAGCCATTGGTAGAACTTTTGGACTTTTACTAATTTCTCATTTGTATAAATAGTGCAAGGATGTATAAGAATGTACATATTTGTTGGCAAACTTGGGTGCTTTTATGGAGTGGACTTTCAACTGGCATTTAGGGGTCAGAGTTCTTACAGAGCTGCCTGTTCTTCCACTCCAGGTGCCTTCAGGACAACAACTGGGACTACACCAGATCTGCCCAGGCCTTCACTCATCTCAAGGTAAGGTCTGGAAATACAGTGGCAAAAAGACTAGGATCTCTGGGCCTCCAGGAGGTCAGGTTAGCTGGCGTTGCCGAGTCGGGAGGGTAGGCCTGCCTCAACTGACCTTCATTTTTCTCCAGGCCAAGGGCGAGATCCCAGAAGTGGCATTCATGAAGTGATCATAGTCATGCCTCAGAAGCAGCCCCCCTGTAAATAGTCCGTGGATATTACCGTCTGGTTGTCATCTGTCATCTCCTCCTGTCTGGCCCGAGGCCGCCCCGTGACTGTGACCGAGGGAGGGAGGGCTGCCTGATCCCTCTCCTCGCCTGCCTTCTGGAAGACTTCAGAAGATTGAGCCTCACTGGTGCCAGGAAGCCAAAGCTTACTTTGTAGAACTGACACTAAACTACCCGAAGGATTTAGGTGCTTTGTGTACTTAACCCCAGGACCTCCTTACTTTTTAATATAAAGAGTGATGTTGTATTTCGTGTTCTGTGTGTTGGATTGGTTGTCTCCTCCCAGCCCTGAGCGGGTGGGGGTGGGGGCGGGCCCTCTTGCGGGGGCGCCCAGGGAGGGCGGAAGGCGGCTCTGCGGCAGGAAGCCCCACCCCGGAAGTCGGCTGGCCATGGCGGCGCCTTGGAGGCGATGGCCCACGGGGCTGCTAGCCGTGCTGCGGCCCCTGCCCACCTGCCGGCCCCTGCAAGGCGCGACGCTGCAACGGGATGTGTTGCTCTTTGAGCATGATCGGGGCCGCTTCTTCACCATCCTCGGGCTGTTCTGCGCGGGCCAGGGCGTCTTCTGGGCCTCCATGGCTGTGGCAGCCGTGTCCCGGCCCCCGGTCCCGGTGCAGCCTCTGGATGCGGAGGTCCCAAATCGTGGCCCCTTCGACCTGCGCTCCGCGCTCTGGCGCTACGGTCTGGCCGTCGGCTGCGGCGCCATCGGTAAGACGTGGGGTGGCGGGACACGACCTTCCCTATAGAGTCAGGGACTCCCTATCCAAGAGTGGCGGGCGGGCTTTACCCCACAGAAATTCGAAACTCTGGCCGGGCGCGGTGGCTCACATGCTGAGAGGCCGGAGGCGGGTGGATCACTAGGTCAGGACATCCAGACCATCCTGGCTAACACCGTGAAACCCCGTCTGTACTAAAAATACAAAAAATTAGCTGGGCGTGGTGGCAGGCGCCTGTAGTCCCAGCTACTCGGGAGGCTGAGGCAGGAGAATCAATTGAACCTGGGAGGCGGAGGTTGCAGTGAGCCGAGATGACGCCACTGCACTCCAGCCTGGGCGACCGAGCGAGACTCCCGTCTCAAAAAAAAAAAAAAAATGCGAAACACTGATGTCTCCGAGCGCCGTGCCCTGTCATAGCCTAGGCTGAGGGCTGCCCTTTACTCTGCGACCTTGCGCAAGGTCCTTAAAGCTCTTCATCTTCCCATTAAAATGGAAACGGACATCTATTAAGGTTGTTGGGAGGAATAACGGGATTCTTGGGTATAACAGGAGCTCAGTACTGCACTCCAGTCTGGGCGACAGAGTGAGACTCAGTCTCAAAAAAAAAAAAAAAAAAGCACTCAGTATATACTACTTTCATCCCAAAAATTTCTTATTCAGAGGGCACTGGAAAGGTCGGTACTTAGATGTCCAGTGAAAACCCCTCACCCCAATCTCCGCCCTTCCTGCAGGAGCCCTGGTACTCGGTGCTGGTCTTCTCTTCTCTCTCCGGTCTGTGCGCTCAGTGGTGCTTCGAGCTGGAGGGCAGCAGGTGACCCTCACCACTCATGCTCCCTTTGGCTTGGGGGCCCATTTCACAGTTCCTTTGAAGCAGGTATCTTGCATGGCCCACCGGGGTGAAGTCCCTGCCATGCTACCTCTGAAAGTCAAAGGCCGATGCTTCTATTTCCTCTTGGACAAAGCTGGACACTTCCCTAACACAAAACTCTTTGACAATACTGTGGGTGCCTACCGGAGCTTGTGAAGAAATGGCCTCAAGTCACTCACCTCTCCAAGAGGAGGATGAAAACTGAATCTTGGGGAGCCAGGTGTGTTGGTTCACACCTGTTGTAATCCCAGCACTTTGGGAGGGTGAGGCAGGAGCACTGCTCAAGCCCAGGCTGGGCAACACAGCGAGACCTTGTCTCTATTTACAAAAAAAAAAAAAAAGCGCCAATCTTAGAATGGAGTAACAACCATGGTCACACAAGGAGGTCAAGATTCATTAATAACAAATAAAGAAGCAGTCATCCCTAGGGCAGCTGCCTGACAGCACCTCTAAGTTTCAATCCATGTCTGCTTAGCCTTCACTCCTTCCTCCTATCTAGTTGTACTTTAACATCAAAAACTCACTACTAAGATGAAGACAGTAATATAATATTTTGCTACAAAAACAGCTGTAGGAAGAGGTGGACGGGGGCCTGTCATTACGTTCCCCCCCTCCACCCCCCGCCGAAAGGAAAACTAAGACTCCCAACATAAACAGGGCCTTGTGGGGGAGAGGATTACAGGCACTTGGGCATGGAGTCTTCAGCTGCAGGAAGCAGTCTGGTTATTCTTCAGGAATGGGAAAGGCGTGACCCAATGAGAGCATCTGTCTCAGAGCTCCACTCAGGGTCACCCCTCTCCAGAGTCCGGTATGGGGTGGCTTCAGACTTCCACTGCACGACCTGGAACACCAAGACCACACACCACAATACCAAATTCACCCAAGAAGAGGTCTGTGGGAGACAGGGACAGGATTGTCAGGAGTGGGACCATTTCAAATCCATTCCTTCCCACCCACACACCACTCTTAACTGCTGAATTTTAAGTTGACAACCCCTTCAGCTCCTCTCACTGGTGAGCCAAGCTCACAATACACTGGTGAGCACCCACACAGCTACAGATACTTCTGTGAATCTTTCCTTCTATCTTTGGGTCTCACTTCAGCATTGTGTAGGTTGGAGTAAAACTGCAGAGCAGTTCCAGGGGGTGTCCATGGAATTTTCTGGGCTTCAGAACAGCTGTGAGGTCAAAGAGACAGTTGTGAGAAAGCGTGATAGTTTATATCCGAGGCACACCTGTGCCCAGTGCCCTGTGAGTTGAGAGCAACCAATGGGGATAAAAGGAAATTACAGGACCCTGCTGCAGAGGGAAGGTAGTCAGCCCCAGCCAGGCTTCCCTCCCTCTCCCATTACCTAATTGTAGTGTTCAAGGAGATGATGGAGTTGCAGAGAGACCTGGTGCCAAATCGAAGGATACAGGCAGACACCAGGACCAGGAAGACGGCTATAGCTGAGATGGCCAGTGCAATGCGCAGCCCTATAGCACCTCTGAGAGGGAGAGAACAAGCCTTGTGGTGGAGGCGAGGCTCATCCTATCTCAGCCCCTGGCCCTCAGGGTTAGGCAGTCACCTGTGGGAGTCCTCGATGCAGCTGCTGTAGATCCAGAAGAGCAGAAGCAGGAGGCAGTAGAGGGCCAAGAGGCCAGAGGCCCCAGCTACAAAGTAGCACAGGGATGGTGCTGAGGGACGGGATAAGGCCAGGGAGGAGCCATTCAGGGTGGCCACACCATACAGGGGACATCTACCACTGAAGGAGCCCTGTGGAGAGAAGCTGTTGAGTCCTAGATTTCAGGTTAATGCCTCTAGATACAGTCTCTTGGTAGGGTGTCAGTGATAACCTAGGAATGGTCCTGCATTCCAGGAAGTTATTTGTGCACTGTCAATTCCTATTTCTGGGACAGGGATATTGATGGAGAGGGCCTGCTAGGGAATCAAACCTGCAGTGGCCAGAAGCATCAGAAAATAGGCAATGATTAGAGAATACAATGAGCATCAGAGAAGCCTCACAAGTTCTGGTCTCTGTGCAGAAACTCAGAGTAAACCCAGGCCTTGTATATTCTTCAACAAATAACTATCTGTGAGGTGCTTTTTTTTTTTTTGCTGGAGTCTCCCTCCGTCGCCCAGGCTGTAGTGTAGTGGCGCCATCTCGGCTCACTGCACGCTCTTCCTCCTGGGTTCACGCCATTCTCCTGCCTTAGCCTCCTGAATAGCTGGGACTACAGGCGCCTGCCACCACGCCTGGCTTTTTGTATTTTTAGTAGAGACGGGGTTTCACCGTGTTGGCCAGGATGGTCTTGATCTCCTGACCTCGTGATCCGCCTGCCTCGGCCTCCCAAAGTGCTGGGACTACAGGTGTGAGCCACCGTGCCCGGCCAGTGTTTTTTGTTTTTTTTTTGTTTGTTTTTGAGATGGAGTTTTGCTCGTCGCCCAGGCTGAAGTGCAATGGCACGATCTCGGCTCACTGCAACCTCCGCCTCCCAGGTTCAAGCGATTCTCCTGCCTCAGCCTCCTAAGTAGCTAGGATTACAGGCATGAGCCACCACACCCGGCTAATTTTTGTATTTTTAGTAGAGACAGAGTTTTGCCATGTTGGCCAGGCTGGTCTCGAACTCCTGACCTCAAGTGATCCGCCTGCCTCGGCCTCCCAGAGTGCTGGGATTACAGGCGTGAGTCACCGCGCCCGGCGGATCGCTGAGGTTTTCTCATGGTGTAAAATAGGCACCCTAGTGCCTACTTAATGAACCCATGTTTACTAACCAGATTACCTGGCTGGGGTAAACGATGTAAATTATTAGCTTCTACCTTTACGTCAGCGTTTTCTACATCTCTTATTTTGTCATTTAATACACTGTGCTACAATCATGTGGCAGCTTGATCATCTCCACTACACTATGCTTTATTTCTCGACACAGCTCAGCACAAACGGCTTCTGATTTAACGGATGGACGCAGGTTCTGCGTCCGACTTGTTTCAGAACCACAGTAAGGCTGTGCAGCAGGAGCCACGAAACCCGACTCTACTTAGCGCTTTAAGACGCTACTGACCCGTCCCTTTGGCGAGGGGACAACTTCGAAGTATGACCTGGCCAGGAGGAGCCACAAAGCGCGATTAGCCTCGCTGCATTTCAGGTACAGGCCGGCGCCAGCCGTGCCTCACCAGGTCCACCGGCTCCGAACAGCAGCAAGCCCGGTCGGAAAGCGACAGCGGCCTCGCCATGTCAGGACCGGCCAGCTCCCCCGCCTACCTGACCCCGCCCCGCAGCCGCACCTGGGTCCGAGTCAGCGCCGCGGCCGCCACGGCCCCGCACAGGAAGGCGGCAGCAAAGAGCGCAAGCTCAACGCGCTGCAGCCAGGGCAACGCCATGGCACTCTAACCACCAGGAAGCAGCAACCTCCCCAAAGCCCACCTTATCCGGCGCGACCCACGAAGATGGAGACGTCACTTCCGGGGGCGGGATTTATTTACAAAGACCGAAGCTGCCACTAACTCAGAGCGGCAAGTACAGCGAGTAGTCCGAGAGCGCCCACCGGCGGGCGGGGCGGCTGGTGCGGCCGATCATGGGCAGCTTCTGCACGTAGCGGGAGGCCGGGCTAGGCCCGTACGGCGCGGGGAAGGCAGTCTGGAAAAGGCGCCCGCGGCAGCGCCTCCCAGCCTGCCGCCCGGCGATGATGAAACGAAAGTGCGGGGCGCCGCGCGGGGCGAAACGACTCTTCTGGAAGACGTCGCGGGTGCCGGTCCCGGGGCCCTGCTGCCGGGGTGCCCCGCGCGCCCGATGCACGCGCGGCAGGGCCCTGCTCTCAGAGGCGGCGGGCCCAGAGGCCGACGCGGGCCCGCCTCCGCCGCTGCCCCGGGGGCTCTCGTCGCCGTGCGGGCTGACCATGGCGCTTGCCGTCAGCTGCGGCATCTTCCGCACCGAGTCCGGGGCTGCCGCCGGCTCCTTCTTGTCCCCAGGCGGCCGCGGAGCCGTAGGTGCAGGCTGGCCGGTGCCAAAGCGTGTGGCCAAGCTGTCACCGAAGAAGGCGTAGAGCTCCCGGTAGATGTCCGCCAGGGTCACCGAAAGAGAAGGGTCCTCCGGCCCCGCGCCCCCTGGCGGCAGCGGGAGGCCGGACCCAAAGCTGGGCTCTGCACCGCCCCCGGAGGACGACTCTTGGAAGAGAAGGCTGTCCCACGGCAGGTCGTCCAGGCGCCGGCACCCCCTGCCACCTGGGCCACCCCTGTTGGGCTCTGCTGCCTGGGCCTTCATCTTAAGCAGTCGCTCTACGGCCACCTGTAAGAGCCGAGGACTAAGATAGGCAAAAAATTCGAGGAACCTGGGCCCATCAAATATTCCAAAGTAAGCCTGCTTGGCTGCTAAGCTCATGCAGGGAAGGGAGGCTGGAAGGGGACGGTACTCACCAGAATGGCTCCATAGACTTTGTGCCCATCTGCTTTGACCTGGGCATTAGATACTGAATAATCATCCAGCACAGCCTGCAAGTTTGTCCAGTAAGTGGACAGGTGTGGGTACAGGACTCGTTCTACTGCCTGGAAGGAAGAGAAGGAATGCAGTTAGCATCTCTTTGACACTTAGTCCCTCTCAAGGATCCTTTCCCATGAAAGACCTACCTTTATCTCTGATCCTAGACAGGGATCAATCCTCCTAAATTCCCTGATTGGCATATTCAGCCATATATTTATTTGGAACCTACTGTATACCTAAGCTAGGCATTGGGAATAAAGATAAGGTACAAAGGGAGACAATAAAAAGTATACCCAACATTACTGCCCTGTGTGCCAAATAACGCTCATTAGTGACAACTCCAAAATTTAGTTTGCATACTGCTACCCTATACAATCAGGCAAGTACTGGCTTCACTTAGATGTAAACCGAGACTCAGTTCAAACAATCTGCATAAAAACAACCAACCGGCCGGGCGCGGTGGCTCACGCTTGTAATCCCAGCACTTTGGGAGGCCGAGGTGGGCGGATCATGAGGTCAGGAGATTGAGACCACGGTGAACCCCGTCTCTACTAAAAATACAAAAAAAATTAGCCGGGCGGGGTGGCGGGCGCCTGTAGTCCCAGCTACTCGGAGAGGCTGAGGCAGGAGAATGGCGTGAACCCGGGAGGCAGAGCTTGCAGTGAGTTGAGATTGCGCCACTGGACTCCAGCCTGGGCGACAGAGCGAGACTCCGTCTCAAAAAAAAAAAAAAAAAAACAACCAGAGACTTGGACTCTGATTATACAATTTAAAATCCTGTGATTGGCCCCTGTGGCTCACGCCTGTAATCCCAGCACTTTGGGAGGCCGAGGCCAGTGGATTACCTGAGGTCAGGAGTTCAAGACCAGCCTGGCCAAGATGGTGAAACCCCGTCTCTACTAAAAATACAAAAATTAGCAGGACGCAGTGGCAGGCGCCTGTAATCCCAACTACTTGGGAGGCTGAGGCAGAAGAATCACTTGAACTCGGTGGGCGGAGGTTGCAGTGAGCCGAGATCACACCACTGCACTCCACCCTGGGAAGCAAAGTGAGACTCTGTCTCAAAAAAAAAGAAAGAATTAACTATAAGGAAAATACCAGCCAGGCGCAGTGGCTCACGCCTGTAATCCTAGCACTTTGGGAGGCCAAGGCAGGCGGATCAGGAGGTCAGGAGTTCGAGACCAGCCCTGGCCAACATGGTGAAACCCCGTCTCTACTAAAAATACAAAAAATTAGCCAGGTCTGGTGGTGAGCGCCTGTAATCCCAGCTACTCAGGAGGCTGAGGCAGGAGAATCACTTCAACCCAGGAGGCAGAGGTTGCAGTGAGCCGAGGTCGCGCCATTGCACTCCAGCCTGGGCGACAGTGTGAGACTCTGTCTCAAAAAAAAAAAAAAAAAAAAGGAAAGAAAATACCATGCCAGAATTTATAAAAGTCTACAGACACTCAAGAAAAAGATGGGCCAGGTGCAGTGCCTCACACTTGTAATCCCAGCACTTTGGGAAGGCCAAAGTTTCACTTAAACCAAGGAGTTTGAGACCAGCCTGGGCAATGTAGGAGGACCTCATCTCTATTAAATAAAAAAAGAAAAGAAAAAGATGATCTAAATCTTTTTTTTTTTTTTTTTTGAGACGGAGTCTCGCTCTTTCACCCAGGCTGTAGTGCAATGGCGCGACCTCGGCTCACTGCAAGCTCAGCCTCCCGGGTTCATGCCATTCTCCTGCCTCAGCCTCCCGAGTAGCTGGGACTACAGGCGCCTGCCACCCCGCCCGGCTAATTTTTTGTATTTTTAGTAGAGACGGGGTTTCACCCTGTTAGCCAGGATGGTCCTGATCTCCTGACCTCGTGATCTGCCCGTCTCAGCCTCCCAAAGTGCTGGGATTACAGGCGTGAGCCACCACGCCTGGTTGATGATCTAAATCTTATTAAATACAAAAAAGAAATACTCCCCACGTCATTCTATAAGGCCAGTATAACCCTGATTCTAAAACTAGACCAGGACAGTACATGAGAGGAAACGTGTTTAATTTCACTCCTGAATATAGCAGACCCACAAATAAATTAAAATACATTACAGTCAAATAAAAGTTTTGGATTTTTTCTTTACCATCCCATGACCTAGTTTAGTGTATAATGGAACTATAAAGATTGTTTACTATCAGGAAATCTGTAATAACACTGGAAAATAAAAGCTGAAAAGCCTTCGGATCATTTCAAAAGATGCAGAAAAACCATTTGATAAAAATCCAATATAAATTGATGATAAAATTAAGAATATAGGCCAGGCACGGTGGCTCACACCTGTAATCCCAACACTTTGGGAGGCCAAGGCGGGCGGATCACGAGGTCAGGAGATCGAGACCATCCTGGCTAACACGGTGAAACCCTGTCTCTATTAAAAATACAAAAAAATTAGCCGGGCATGGTGGCGGTTGCCTGTAGTCCCAGCTACTCTCGGAAGGCTGAGGCAGGAGAATGGCGTGAACCCGGGAGGCATAGCTTGCAGTGAGCCAAGATGGCACCACTGCACTCTAGCCTGGGTGTCAGAGCGAGACTCCCTCTCAAAAAAAAAAAAAAAAATTAAGAATATATATATATGGCGGGGCGCCGGTGGCTCATGCCTGTAATCCCAGCACTTCGGGAAGCCAAGGCGGGCGGATCACGAAGTCCAGAGATCGAGACCATCCTGGCCAACATTGTGAAACCCCGTCTCTACTAAAAATACAAAAATTAGCTGGCCCTGGTGGTGCACGCCTGTAAGTCCCAGCTACTCAGGAGGCTGAGGCAGGAGAATCACTTGAACCCGGGAGGTGGAGGTTGCAGTGAGCCGAGACTGTGCCACTGCACTCCAGCCTGGGCGATGGTGCGAGACTCTGTCTCTCTGTGTCTCGCTCTGTCACCCAGGCTGGAGTGTAGTGGCGCCATCTCGGCAAGATTCCATCTCAAAAAAAAACAAAAATCTCAAAAGCAACAAATAGAACTTATTCCAGGTATACAAAAGTGGTTCAGCAGAAGAATCCATTAATACACCTAGCGTATCAACAGAATAGAACTTGTCATATTAAACTGCATAATCGGCTGGGCGTGGTGGCTCATGCCTATAATCCCAGCACTTTGGGAAGCTGAGGCGGGCAGACCACTTGAGGCCAGGAGTTTGAGACCAGCCTGGCCAACATGATGAAACTGCCTCTCTACTAAAAATACAAGTTAGGTGGGCATGGTGGCACATGCCTGTAATCCCAGCTACTCGGGAGGTTGAGGTGGAAGAATTGCTTGAACCCAAGAGGGAGAGGTTGCAGTGAGCCGAGATCGTGCCACTGTACTCTAGCCTGAGCGACAAGAGCAAAACTCCGTCAAAAAAAAAAAAAAAAAAAGATCCTCCCTCTTAATATTATCACAGTGGCAACACCTAACTTTTTTTTTTTTTTTTTTTTTGAGACAGAGTCTTGCTCTGTCGCCCAGGCTGCAGCGCAGTGGCGCAATCTCAGCTCACTGCAAGCTCCGCCTCCCGGGTTCACGCCATTCTCCTGCCTCAGCCTCCCGAGTAGCTGGGACTACAGGCGCCCACCAACACACCCGGCTAATTGTTTGTATTTTTAGTAGAGACAGGGTTTCACCATGTTAGCCAGGATGGTTTCGATCTCCTGACCTTGTGATCTGCCCACCTCGGCCTCCCAAAGTGCTGGGATTACAGGCGTGAGCCACCGCGCCCGGCGCCAACACCTAATTTTTAAAGTGCATAATCATTTGATAATTTCTACAGATGCTAAAAAGGTATGACAAAATTCAGTATCTATTCATGTGTAAAATGCTCAATACAACAGGAATTGAAGGTATTTCTTAATGTGATAATATAGAGGCAGGAATTTATAAAATGTGGGGACATCAGTATCTGCCATGCAGGACTTTCGAAAGGATAAGACATTTACATTCAGAAAGTCAAGCTATCACTGAGCCTGGCCTAAGGCCAGAACTCAATACATGGCAGTAGCAGGCACACACCATTTTGGAGATAAAGACGCACAAGTACTATTTTTCTAACACAAATGGGAGTTCTTAACAGCTCTGTCTCTGAGAAAGGCCAGGGTGCTCACCTTCCAGCCAAGAGCATGCAGCCCCACCACGGCTCCATAGTGACAGCAGAGCGGCCGCACAGGATCTGCCAGGATCTTCTGCAGGGATAGCAGGATATGCTGATAGAGGCCACTTACAAGGTCCCCATGAGTCCTGTGGGAGCACCATTCAGTTAGGGAGGGGAATGAGGCATGGTGCCACCCAACAGGGCACAAGACAACACAAAGAGAATAGCATCTGTACAGCACACTCGGGCATGGTGGGGTTAAGTGAAGAAGGCTGCCAGGGGTGACTGGCCTAGGACCTGAGGGCTGAAGAACCAATACCTTGGTGTATTTGTAATCCATTTTCAGAATCCCAGTGTGTCACAGCACACCAGCTAGGACGCTCCTAGGGAGAAGGTTCCCCATCTTCTCATAGACCCTCAAAGCCAGAAGCTTCACCCCATTTCCTTACCCCAACCCACTTGGCTCTGCAGCAATCCCACCCTCAGGTTTAGGCCCAGCAGCTACCAGAAGATGTGGCTGAGCAGGAGGGCAGCCCCATCCCGCAGAGTCCAGTGGTCATTCAGGGGGTTGATGGAGGCAGCCAGTGGCTCCAGGACACAGTAGAGGACACTGCCCACCAGACAGCGGACATAGGGCCCCAAGCACAGGTGCGGATTACGAAACAGGCTCCGTGCCACCTGCAGCAGCCGGTGCAGTTGCTCCAGGTCATGGCTTACAGATTTTACCTGTTGGGAGAAGAGGGTAGCTTACAGGAACATGAGGGGACAGGCAGGAGCCCACCATTCTGACAGCACTTGCCATGAGCCCTACACCTTGCAGGGTCATCTCTTCCTTACAAAACATTCTTCCTGTCCCAGCCTGGTCACTTACCCCACTGACCACATAAACAAAGTAAGGCAGGAGCGCCCCAATCTTGGAGTTCGTCTGCAAGTCCTGGAGTGCAACCTAAAAGGAAGGGCCCAGACTGCATTGGATCCACCAGAAAATTGTAAAACATGAATGCGGTATTCTTCTGGAAGACAGTGTATCACCTTATTTATGTTTTACAATTTTAAATGTTCATATTCTTTGATCAGCAATTCTATTTCTATAAATGTAACCTACAGAAACTCATTCACATATACCTGCATATGGCACTGAATACAACCTGAATGTCCAACATATTTTTTTTTTTTTTGAAACAGAGTCTCACTCTGTTGCCCAGTGGCATGATCTTGGCTCACCGCAAGCTCCGCCTCCCGGGTTTTACGCCATTCTCCTGCCTCAGCCTCCCGAGTAGCTGGGACTACAGGCGCCTGCCACCACGCCCAGCTAATTTTTTCTATTTTTTAGTAGAGACGGGGTTTCTTTTTTTTTTTTGAGACAGAGTCTCGCTGTCGCCCAGGCTGAAGTGCAGTGGAGTGATCTCGGCTCACTGCAGGCTCTGCCCCCAGGGTTCACGTCATTCTCCTGCCTCAGCCTCCTGAGTAGCTGGGACTACAGGCGCCTGCCACCTCACCCGGCAAATTTTTTGTATTTTTAGTAGAGACGGGGTTTCACTGTGTTAGCCAGGATGGTCTCGATCTCCTGACCTCGTGATCCGCCCGCCTCGGCCTCCCAAAGTGCTGGGATTATAGGCATGAGCCACCGCGCCCGGCCTAGAGATGGGGTTTCACCGTGTTAGCCAGGATGGTCGCGATCTCCTGACCTCGTGATCCGCCCGCCTCGGTCTCCCAAGGTGCTGGAATTACAGGCGTGAGCTACCGCGCCTGGCCGTCCAGCATATTTTTAACTGAGAAAGGCAATCTATAAAACCAGATGCTTAATATAATACCACTTAGGTTTTTATGAGAGTAATCATAGTTGATAGAGAAAAAAAAGTAGGTGGAGGAATAGACTTTTCAGTTTCTTTTTCTTTTTTCTTTGAGACAGAGTCTCGTCCTGTCGCCCAGGCTGGAGTGCAGTGGCTCAATCTCGGCTCACTGCAACCTCTGCCTCCTGGGTTCAAGCAATTCTCCTGCCTCAGCCTCCCAAGTAGCTGGGATTACAGGCGCCCACCACCATGCCCAGCTATTTTTTGTATTTTTAGTAGAGACAGGGTTTTGCCATGTTGACCAGGCTAGTCTCGAACTCCTGGCCTCAAGCAATCCGCCCGCCTCAGCCTCCCAAAGTGCTGGGATTACAGGCGTTAGCCACCATGCCTGGCCCTTTTTTTTTTTTGAGATGGAGTCTCACTCTATTGCCCAGGCTGGAGTGCGGTGGCACGATCTCAGCTCATTGCAACCTCCGCCTCTTGGGTTCAAGCGATTCTCCTGCATCAGCCTCGTGAGTAGCTGGGATTACAGATGCACGCCACCAAGCCCGGCTAATTTTCTGGTATTTTTAGTAGAAATGGGATATCACCATGTTGGCCAGGCTGGTCTCGAACTCCTGGCCTCACATGATCCACCCACCTCGGCCTCCCAAACTGCTGGGATTACAGGCGTGAATCACCGCACCCGGCTACTTTCTTTTTCTTTCTGTGTTTTTATATTATATGTACTTCTACAGTAAACATGTACTAGTATTATTTTTTGTTTTTTCTTTGAGACGGAGTTTTGCTCTATCAGCCAGGCTGGAGTGCAGCAGCACGATCTTTTTTTAGAGATGAAGTTTTGCTCTTGTTGCCCAGGCTAGAGTGCAATGGCACAATCTCAGCTCACAGCAACCTCTGCCTCCCGGGTTCAAGCAATTCTCCTGCATCAGCCTCCTGAGTAGCTGGGATTACAGGCATCCACCACCACATGTAGCTAATTTTTGTATTTTTAGTAGAGACAGGGTTTCGCCATGTTGGCCATGCTGGTCTTGAACTCCTGATGTCAGGTGATCCACCTGAGTGGCGCGATCCTGACTCACAGCAACCTCTGCCTCCTGGGTTCAAGCGATTCTCCTGCCTCAGCCTCCTGAGTAGCTGGGATTACAGGCACCCACCACAACACCCAGTTAATTTTGTATCTTTACTGAAGATGGGGTTTCACCATGTTGGCCAGTCTGGTCTCGAACTGCTGACCTCAAGTGATCTGCCCACCTCTGCCTCCCAAAGTGCTGGGAGGCCAAGGAAGGATTGCTTGAGGGCAGGAGTTTCACCAGCCTGGGCAACACAGTGAGATCCTGTCTCTAAAAAAAAAAAAAAAAAAAAAAAAAAAAATAGGCTCACGCCTGTAATCCCAGCACTTTGGGAGGCGGAGGTGGGTGGATCCCCTGAGGTCAGGAGTTTGAGACCAGCCTGGCCAACACGGTGAAACCTCATCTCTACTAAAAATGCAAAATTTAGCCAGGCACGGTGGTACGCCCCTTTAATCCCAGCTACTTGGGAGGCTGAGGTGGAAGAATCACTTGAACCCAAGAGGCAGAGAGGCTGCAGTGAGCCCACATCACACCACTGCACTCTGGCCCAGGTGACAGAGCAAGACCCCATCTTAAAAAAAAAAAAAAATTTATTTTCATTAAAATAATAAATAAAAATTTAAATGTTCATAGAATTAGGCCGGGCGCAGTGGCTCATGCCTGTCATCCCAACAGTTTGGGAGGCCAAGGCGGGTGGATCACCTGAGGTCGGCAGTTCGAGACCAGTCTGACCAACATGCTGAAACCCCGTCTCTATTAAAAATATAAGGCTGGGTGCCGTGGCTCACGCTTGTAATCCCAGCACTTTGGGAGGCTGAGGCAGGTGGACCACAAGGTCAGGAGATCGAGACCATCCTGGCTAACACATTGAAACCCCGTCTCTACTAAAAAATACAAAAAATTAGCCGGGCATGGTGGCGGGCGCCTGTAGTCCCAGCTACTCGGGGAGGCTAAGGCAGGAGAATGGCGTGAACCCAGGAGACGGAGCTTGCAGTGAGCCGAGATCACGCCACTGCACTCCAGCCTGGGTGACAGTGCAAGACTCCGTCTCAAAAAAAAAAAAGCAAAATTAGCCGGGTGTGCTGGCACATGCCTGTAATCCCAGCTACTCAGGAGGCTGAGGCAGGAGAATCGCTTGAACCCGGGAGGCAGAGGGTGCGGTGAGCTGAGATCATGCCATTGCACTCCAACCTGGGAAACAAGAGCGAAACTCTGTCTCAAAAAAAAAAAAAAAAAAGTTCATAGAATTTACAAGTTCAACTTTGTGCCCCAACTTGGGCCCACTCGCTCACCTTCATCAGTTGCGGATCATCCCCTAGCACAGCACGAGTCACCTGGTGATAGTACTTGAGCAGGTCATCTGTCAGTGAAGACACAGCACTGGGCACTGCCAGAGGACAGGCAGGAAGCAAGGACAGGTGCAGAGCTGGCCCTCTCCTGGCCTCTCCAGCCTCCTCCCCCTCAACCACCATCCCCACACACATCCACAAGAAGCCTTTCTGATAGGACAACCAGGGCAAGAGACTCCCACTGCTCTTAGAGCCTGCTCAGCCCTGACCACCTAGGCTCCGCACACCTCTGTGCTCTGTCCTGTCTTCCACCCACCCTCTGCCAGACGGACTCCTGAGAGATTCAGGCTCTGTGAAGCTCTGCTCAGCATACCCTGGGGGTGAAACACCACCCCAGCATGCTACCTAGACTTCTGTCTTAGCATCCAACATGCTACATCACAACTAGTTACAGGTCTGGGCCCCCATCTCCAACTCTGAGCCCTCCATGCAGAGCCCAGCGCCCACTCAGACCATGGCACAAGGCAGGCATGGGTAAACACGTTAGATGCAGACTCGGGGGCACACAGGCACCACCCTCAGAACCTAAGGGAGAAAATTCATCCAAAGGGCCTGTTTCCTACATCACCCCTTACCCGATCCTTGAGGTGCCAGGTTCCCTTTGCCATCCAGGTAGGACACATGAACTAGAAGCAGTGCAGAGAGATATGTCAGCCTGGCGTTTTGCCCCTTAGAGTACTGCCTACCCCTCCAAGTTCTGCCTCTTCTACCAGCCAGCCCATCACCACTTCTCTTCACGGCCCAGCTCCCATCCCCAACCCATGCAGCACCCCGGCAGCCACCTCTGACAGCTGTCTCGGCACAGCCTTTGGGGATGTTGGTAGCCAGGGCCAGCTCTACCAGGTTCACTTCTCGATCCTCAGGAAAGTAGAGTTCACCCTCCTTGGCGGGGCGCATGGGCAGTGCCTCCTGGGATCCGTAACCACACACGGCCTGAGGAAAAAGAGAATTGGAGAGCAGCCTGAATCCAGGGAGATAGCAGGCGTCAGGATCCAGGATGAGGCTCCACTGACCAGAGCAGAGAGCCCATGTTTGAGGAAGTCCAGAAGTCCCAAGAAAAGTGGTGGAAGCCTGAAGTTCAGAGCGACCATTGCGGACTTGCCTGGAGCATCCGGGGCTCCCTGGGTCAAGGGAGAGAACATGGTCGCTCCTCCCATAACTGGAAGGGTCCTGAGCCCCACACCAAGCACTGGTCCCCCTTATTCACACTCACTCAACTTTGAAAACTCACTAATGTCTTCTAAACATAGCCTTCCTCTCGCAACTCACCACTCCAGAAAAACCACACCACGAGGCCCTAACACCCACACTGTTGCTCAGGCTCCTCCCTTAGCCTGAATGCCTTCTTTTCCTCTTGGCCTAGTTTAAGCCAAGCTCAAGTTCTTCACCACCCTTTAAGGGCCAGCTCCAGTCCCACCTCCTCCAAAAAGCTTTCTCTAACCTCTGGACCCCCAGTGGCCTCCTCTCCCGCTTTTCTGAACACATAGCCCAGGTGGGCTGGGCCTAGCACCTGGTCTGCTGTTGCTATCAGGGTCTTGCTTCCCTTATGTGTGCGTTTAGCCTTTTTTTCTTTTTTTTGTTTTGAAACAGAGTTTTGCTCTTTCACCCAGACTAGAATGCAGTGGCGTGATCTCGGCTCACTGCAACCTATGCCTTCCGGTTTCAAGCGATTCTCCTGCCTCAGCCTCCCAGGTAGTTGGGATTACAGGTGCCCGCCACCACACTCAGCTAATTTTTGTGTTTTTTTGGTTTTTTTTTTTTTTTTTTTGACATGGAGTCCTGCTCTGTCACCCAGGCTGGAGTGCAGTGGCACAATCTTGGATCACTGCAACCTCTGCCTCCTGGGTTCAAGCAGTTCTCCTGCCTCAGCATTCTGAGTAGCTGGGGTTACAGGCGCCCACCGCCACGGCCAGCTAATTTTTGTATTTTTAGTAGAAACGGGATTTCACCATGTTGGTCAGGTTGGTCTCAAACTCCTGACTTCGTGATCCACCCGCCTCCACCTCCCAAAGTGCTGGGATTTTAGGTGTGAGCTCCTGTGCCCGGCCTTTTTTTTTTTTTTTTCTTTTTTTGAGACAGGGTCTTGCTCTGTTGCCCAGGCTGGAGTGCAATCTCAGCTCACCACAACCTCTGCCTGCTGGGTTCAAGCGATTCTCATGCCTCAGTTTCCTGACTAGCTGGGATTACAGACATGTACCACCAGGCCCAGCTAATTTCTGTATTTTTAGTAAAGAAGGGGTTTCACCATGTTGGCCAGGCTGGTCTTGAAGTCCTGGCCTCAAGTGATCCCCTCACCTCGGCCTCCCAAAGTGCTGGGATTACAGGCATGAGCCGCCACGCCCGGCAGCATTTGGTCTTAATGTCTTGCCACATCGCTAGCCCTGAACTGGACATGGAAGTGGCCTCATGCCCCCTGAGCCCTCTGTGGCCTGCACCCCACTCACCTCCACGCTGCTCCATCTGAGGGCCCTGTTGAAGTCCTCAACTGTCAGCTTCCGGCGTTTGGTGTGCTTCATGAACTGAGAGCTATTCTGGGAGGGAGGGAACAAAAGCCAGAGTCAAAGGATGTGGAGCAGGGGGCATGGGAAACCCCAAATGAAGTGGACCAGACTGGAGAGAAGGCAAACAGGAGACCACGCTTAGCGATCAGAAGCCTACATTCCATCTCTGCTCCTGTACAAAAACACCCCCCGGGTGTCAAATCTTCTGTCAACACCTCAGTTTCTCACATGCAGAATGTGGTATCTACCCACTCTGCCTGCCCAACGGGGCTGTTGTGAGGAGCACATGGGAAGATGCCTGGCAAGCACTTTGTCTGCTGGAAGCCCAGACAGCTTCAAGTAGAGCTCTGTAAAGGCATGGACTGTCTCTGTTGCATGGAGCAGGCACCCAGTGTACACTTGAATAAATCAGCGAGGGTGGAGGTTAGTAAAAAGGCAGAAACAAGGAAAGTTGGAGGTATCAGGGGGTGAGGGGAGTGTACCTGCGTGGCCTCTCTCAGACGATAGCACACGTCCTCTGCGAGCAGCGCCGCCACTTCATCGCTCAGCTCCAGGCCCGTGCTCTCCGCCATGAGACGGACAGACTCCCGAGGGATCTCCACAAACCGCCGCTCTTCTCGCTCTGACATGGCCCCAGTGGAGCTGGGAGTGGAGAATGAAGATGGGAAAAGCTGCCCCAGCCTCCCGAAGAGCTCAGGAGTGTGACCCAAGACCCTCCACACCAGCCTTGCTGCTCGTGCTCTGGAGTTTCTAAACAAGGAGCTCTGAGTACCCAGATGAGGAAAGTGAGGCTCAGAGAAGGAAACAGACTGGCCAGTGGACCAAGAACGGTGAAGCTAGACAAAGTCCAAGGTGTTGGGGTTCACAGAACTAGGTCCCATTTCTGCCCTGTCACTTTCTATGTGAATTTGGCCAATCAGTCTGAGCCCTTGGGTCCTAAACAGGCACAATAATTCCTGCCCTCTCTAGCTCACAGGGTTGCTGTGAAAATGAGATGATTGATATGATTTGGCTGTGTCCCCACACAAATCTCACCTTGAATTTTAATAATCCCCACGTGTCAAGGGCGGGACCAGGTGGAGATAACTGAATCAAGGGGACATTTTCCCCCATGCTGTTCTCCTGATAGTGAGTTCTCAAAAGATCTAATGGTTTTATAAAGAGCTTTTCCCCTTTTTGCTCGGCACTTCTCCTTGCTGCAGCCACATGAAGAAAGACATGTTTGCTTCCTCTTCCACCATGACTGTAAGTTTCCTGAGGCCTCCCCAGCACTGTGAGTCAGTTAAACCTCTTTCCTTTATACATTACCCAGTCTTTTTTTTTTTTTTTTTTTTTTTGAGACGGAGTCTCACTCTGGCACCAGGCTGGAGTGTAGCGGCGCGATCTCAGCTCACTGCAACCTCCACCTCCCGGGTTCAAGTAATTCTCTGCCTCAGCCTCCTGAGTAGCTGGGATTACAGGTGCCTGCCACCACGCCCGGCTGGCTAATTTTTGTATTTTTTTTTTTTTTTGAGACAGAGTTTTGTTCTTGTTGCCCCCAACTATCCTGCCTCAGCCTCCCAAGTAGCTGGGATTACAGGCACGTGCCACCATGCCCAGCTAATTTTTGTATTTTTAGTAGAAACAAGATTTCGCCATGTTGGCCAGGCTGGATAGTAGCTGGGCTTTCTGCCTATGTGTTTGGTCTTCCCCAGTTTGGCTGCAACGCCTAAATGCAGGAACCTGTTTTGTTCACAGAGTATGGCACAATAAGAACCCTACAAAAACAGCAGCTGATGACTCACTCTAACAACGCACAGCACAACGAGAAGGTAGGCTCACATGCGCCAAAGTGACGCATCAACACCTCAGACAGGAAGGCCCAGATCCAGGATGACCCATCCAGGCACTGCCCCCACTACTCCTCTGGCAGGGGATCAATGAGTCACCAGTGACATCCAGGTCCCTACATCCAATGGGCAGCTATGTGGCTTCTGCGCAGCACTCCTCCCAATGGCCCCCCATTGTCTTTGAAATAAAGAACAAATTTGGGCCGGGCGCGGTGGCTCACGCCTGTAATCCCAGCACTTTGGGAGGCCGAGGCAGGCGGATCACAAGGTCAGGAGATCGAGACCATTCTGGTTAACACGGTGAAAGCCCGTCTCTACTAAAAATACAAAAAATTAGCCGGGCTTGGTGGCGGGTGCCTGTAGTACCAGCTACTCGAGAGGCTGAGGCAGGAGAATGGCGTGAACCCAGGAGGCGGAGATTGCAGTGAACCGAGATCGCGCCACTGCACTCCAGCCTGGGCAACAAAGCAAGACTCCGTCTCAAAAAAAAAAAAAAAGGAAAGGAAAGAAATAAAGAACAAATTTGAACAATGGCTCTGGAGGCTCTGCATGTGCTGCCTACTTCTACAACACCTCTTACCTCTTATCTCTTACTTTCTTGTGTTCTGCATTCCCACCTGTGTCCTCCTTTCAGTTCCTCAAATACACCTATTTTAGGACCTTTGAACACTGCTTCCTCCACTTGGAACTCTCTGGTCCCTGTCATCCACCCCCAATCCCTTTGTCTAGTGAACTGCTACTCACTCCTTCAGATTTCAGTTCAAATGTCACTTGCTCAGGGATGTCTTCCTAGATCCTCCAATGTCCTTGCACTCTGCCTTCAAACCAGTTTTAAGAATTTGTAGCCGGGCCCAGTGGCTCATGCCTCTAATCCCAGCACTTTCGGAGGCCAAGGCGGGCGAATCACCTGAGGTCAGGAGTTCGAGACCAGCCTGACCAACATGGAAAAACCCCATCTCTACTACAAATACAAAATTAGCCAGCCGTGGTGGGGCATGCCTGTAATCCCAGCTACTCGCGAGGCTGAGGCAGGAGAATCGCTTGAACCCGTGAGGCAGAGGTTGCAGTGAGTTGAGATCACACCAGTGCACTCCATTCTGGGTAACGAGCGAAACTCCATCTCAAAAAAAAAAAAATTGTAGCCGGGCATGGTGGCTCACTCCTGTAATCCCAGCACTTTGGGAGGCCGAGGCGGGCAGATCACGAGGTCAGGAGATTGAGACCGTCCTGGCTAACACAGTGAAACCCCGTCTCTACTAAAAAAAATACAAAAAATTAGCCGGGTGCGGTGGCGGGTGCCTGTAGTCCCAGCTACTTGGGAGGCTGAGGCAGGAGAATGGCATGAACCCAGGAGGCGTAGCTTGTAATGAGCCGAGATAGCGCCACTGCACTCTGGCCTGGGCGAAAGAGCGAGACTCCCTCTCAAAAAAACAACAACAACAACAACAACAATAAAAAAAAAAATTGTAGGCCAGGCGCAGTGGTTCACGCCTGTAATCCCAGTACTTTGGCAGGCCGAGGCGGGTGGATCACAAGGTCAGGAGTTCTAGACCAGCCTGGCCAATATGGTGAAACCTCGTCTCTACTAAAAATACAAAAATTAGCCAGGCATGGTGGTCCGCACCTGTAGTCCTAGCTACTCGGGAGGCTGAGGCAGGAGAATTGCTTGAACCCAGGAGGTGGAGGTTGCAGTGAGCCGAGATTGCGCCACTGCACTCCAGCCTGGGTGACAGAGGGAGACTCCATCTCAAAAAAAAAAAAAAAAAAATTTGTAATTATAGGCCGGGCATGGTGGCTCACGCCTGTAATCCCAGCACTTTGGGAGGCCGAAGCTGGCAGATCACGAGGTCAGGAGATCAAGATCATCCTGGCTAACATGGTGAAACCCTGCCTCTACTAAAAATACAAAAAATTTAGCCAGGAGGCTGAGGCAGGAGAATCGCTTGAACCCAGGAGGCAGAGGCTGCAGTAAGCCAAGATTGCACCACTGCACTCCAGCCCGGGAGACAGAACTGAACTCCATCTCAAAACAAACAAACAAAAAAAAAACAAAAACAAACAAAAAAAAGATCTTCTGAAAGAAAGAAGAACTATTCTTTCTCTTTATTTTTTTTTTTTTGGAGATGATGTCTGATGTCTCACTCTGTCACCCAGACTGGAGTGCAGTGGCATGATCTCAGCTCACTAAAACCTCCGCTTCCCGAGTAGTTGGGATTACAGGCCCAACCACCACGCCCAGCTAATTTTTGTATTTTTAGTAGGGATGGAGTTTCGCCATGGTAGCCAAGCTGGTCTGGAACTCCTGACCTCAGGTGATCCGCCCACCTCGGCCTCGAAAATGCTGAGATTACAGGCGTGAGAGCCACCGTGACTGGCCCGACAAACTTTTTATTTTTTTTTGGAGATGCAGTCTCGCTCTGTCACCTAGGCTGGAGTACAGTGGCATGATCTCGGCTCACTACAACCTCCGCCTCCCTGGTTCAAGCAATTCTCCTGCCTCAGCCTCCCGAGTAGCTAGGACTACAGGCATATGCCGCCATGCCCGGCTAATTTTTTGTATTTTTAGTAGAGACAGGGTTTCACCGTGTTGCCCAGGCTGGCCTCGAACTCCTGAGCTCAGGCAATCCACATGCCTCGGCCTCCCAAAGTGCTAGGATTACAGGCGTGAGCCACCGCGCCCGGCCATGAATAGCACTGTACTATGCCTGAGACACAGCTAAGTGCTTTATATGGCTGACTTCACTATATCCTCAATAATAAGATATTATGTATTTCGTCTATTTCACAGGCAAGGAAATCAAACCTCAGAGGTTAAATGTTCCACGACTTCTCCAAGATCATGAAGCAAGCACTAAGTAGGGAGAGGGAGCAGCGACTCAACCCCTTGCTCCTAATCTTTATACCGCATTCAGGAGCCGCCAGCTGTGTTGGGAACAAGGCCTGGATCCCACCCCAAAGATATGGGTTGGAGACCCACCCCTTGGTGACCCTAGACTCGCCAACAGATCATTGTGACGCTGCAGTTTCCCTGTCTGTAAAATGGGAGCATTTAGTCCACCAGCGCGAAAGGCGCAGAGGGAGTTTCCCTATTATATGACCGTACACGAAGTCTAGACTGTGACCAAAGTCTCCCACTCCTCAGCCTCCTCTCCTCCGCATCCTCAGCTACTAGTCACGCTGACGAGGAGGCGTGGGAATGGACCTCCGCGGGCCGGGCCTCGGCCACGCGCATCCTCCCACCCGGCCTCGCCCAGCCCAGATCGGGTGGGGGGGCGGGGGGAGGAGGTCAGGGGTCACTGAACTTGGGTCACGTGGTCAGCGAAGGGGGCGGGCCCCCGCGGAGCGGGCTCCAAGGCCGGTGAGTAAGCGGTCGGCGGCGAGAATGGGGAGTCCTTGGACCAGAGCAGGGCCTGCTCACCTGAAGACCCCGGCGTGGCGAAGGCTGCTACCGAGACGACGGCGGCGGGGGCGGTGGCGGCGGCGCCCACTCACTAGCTCACACTAATTCCCTCTCTCGGGGCCCCGGCCCCGCCCTCCACAAGTACAGCCAATCGGCGGGCGCCTTGGAACGTTTCCGGCCCTCCTGGAGACTTCCTGGTTCCTGATTGGCCAGTGTGAACAGACTGTAGCGACCGGTGGTCACGTGACGCTGAAGAAGATTCCCGCTTCTTAAAGCAACCTCTCTTGCTACGTTTGCGAGTAGGTGTGTGTTATGTTTTAACACACGTTTAATAAGCATTTTTTTTTTTTTTACCAACACAATAGTAACGAGGAAATAAACAGTCTCAAAGACAGTGTCTTGATTTTATTTGTCTTGTTTGCTCGCGAGTTTCTGAGCACCCGTATTTTCGCGGCTGCAGCAAAGCTTTAGATTTTGGTGTCTGGCTTAGTTTTCCTGCCTGGCCTACCTCCCCAGCATCACACGCCACTTCCCCTCCCTGAAGGGATAGATGGGGCTCTCAGTAGGTGTTCTCGGCAGGCAGAAGGGACTTCTGACCGGGCCGAACATCCCGTGCAAGCTCCGGACTCCAGGGTTCTGCTCTTTCTGCACCTACTTCGCATTCTCCCCACGCCTGTGAACCAAATACAAGCCCTGGCCTACCTCGCCTTGCATGACCGTTGGACACGCACACTGACAGCTCTCTTTCTGCAACTCCCACTGCGATAGCAGCTTGGGCAGTTCTTAATTGATAAGCAGTGGGCTTAGTGAGTAAAAGATGGTATTTGGAATCAGACCGAGCTGGGTTAAAATTCTGACACTGCCTTTGGGCAAATTACCTAATATGGGGTAATAATGCGCACTTCACAGGGTTGTTGTAGATTAATGTCTGTGAGAGTCCCTGGAATAGTTGGAGGTTAAACTTTCTTTCCCGGCCGGGCGCGGAGGCTCACGCCTGTAATCCCAACACTTTGAGAGGCCGAGGCGGGGGATCACCCGAGGTCGGGAGTTCGAGACCAGCCTGATCAACATGGAGAAAATCAATCTCAACTAAAAATACAAAATTAGCCGGGTGTGGTGGCACATGCCTGTAATCCCAGCTACTCGGGTGGCTGAGGCAGGAGAATCGCTTGAACCCGGGAGGCGGAGGTTGTGGTGAGCCGAGATCGCGCCACTGCACTCCAGCCTGGGCAACAAGAGTGAATCTCCATCTCAAAAAAAAAAAAAGAAAAAGAGAAACTTTCTTTCCTTCATATGTCACAAGGCATACAGTGAATTCTTTTAGGTTCACCCAAAATAGGGTAGTTCGCACTGAGTGAACTACGGGAGCATTCTACAAGGGAGCATGAATGTACACATTTTCTCTCTTCCCCCCCTCAGGATTAGATACTGCTGCCGCTGGAAAAGAAAATCCCCTGGGACCCGAGCTGGCAAAGCCAGATGGATGCGACTGTGGTTGCCATGGCAACCCCACTTAAGGAGAATGTGACCCTGCTGAGTCTCTTCCACTCATATTCAGAACCATATTAGAAGTGGTTTCAAGTGTCTGCCCACCTGTGCGTTAAGGGAAAGAGAGAGGGCGCTCTCCTCTAAGGTCTGACTGAGCCTGAAGTCAACTTAGCCAGACCTGGACAGCTGGCGGACCTCCTTGCTTAGGTTTACTGTTCTGGACAGCCATCAGCAACCTTGGAGACACTAGAAGATGGGGGGGAGACCGGGACTGCTAGGGACCTACTAGATGTAGTGAACCTGTATCCACCCTGTCTGGAGCTCATTTGCTCCCAATCTGACTGGAGGCAGGGATCAGGGAAGGCAGTAGTGAGACCTCAATGGCCACAGATGGGAGAAAGGTGGCTCGCTCCACACACCCAGTGCCTGGCAAGAACTATGATGGCTTTGGTGTCAGACTTTTTTTCTTTTTTCCTTTTTTTGAGACGGAGTAGCACCCTGTCGCCCAGGCTGGAGTGCAGTGGCACAATCTTGGCTCACTACAACCTCCACCTCCCAGGTTAAAATGATTCTCCTGCCTCAGCCTCCCGAGTAGCTGGGATTACAGGCACTCGCCACCACAGCCAGCTAATTTTTGTATTTTTAGTAGAGACGGGGGTTTCACCATGTTGGCCAAGCTGGTCTCCAACTCCTGACCTTGTGATCCGCCCGCCTCTGCCTCCCAAAGTGTTGGGATTACAGGCATGAGCCACTGTGCCTGGCCAGAGTCAGACTGTTTTTATTCATTTATTTTTATTTTTATTTATTTTTTGAAACTGAGTCTCGCTCTGTCGCCCAGGTTGGAGTGCAGTGGCGTGATCTCAGCTCACTGCAACATCTGCCCTCCCAGTTTCAAGTGATTCTCCTGCCTCAGCCTCCGGAGTAGCTGGATTACAGGTGTCCGACACCATGCCTGGCTAAGTGCTGTAAGTTTTGTATTTTTAGTAGAGATGGCATTTTGCCATGTTGGCCAGGCTGGTCTTGAACTCCTGACCTTGTGATCTGCCCACCTCAGCTTCCCAAAGTGCTGGGATTACAGGCATGAGCCACCACAACAGGCCCAGACTGTTCTTAAAAAATCACAGCTCACTAGCTGTGTGACCTTAGGCATATTAGTTCACCTGTCTGACCTGTCTCATCAACTATAAAGCGGAATAACGAAATCTACTCCATGGAACTGTTGTGAAGATTCAGAAATGTGTGTAAAGGATTTAGCATGTTGCCAAGCACATGGTACACTATTAGCCTGTGACCTCTTTAGGAGGCTGTAACTTTCAGAATCCTTTAGTACCAACCTTAAAAGCTCAGAAGAGGTGGGGCGCGGTGGCTCACACCTGTAATCCCAGCACTTTGGGAGGCCGAGGCGGGCAGATCACCTGAGGTTGGGAGTTCGAGACCAGCCTGATCAACATGGTGAAACCCCGTCTCTACTAAAAATACAAAATTAGTTGGGCGTGGTGGCACATGCCTGTAATCCCAGCTACTTGGGAGGCTGAGGCAGGAGAATCCCTTGAACCCAGGAGGCGGAGGTTTCGGTGGGCCAAGATCATACCATTGCACTCCAGCCTAGGCAACAGAGTGAGACTCTGTCTCAAAAAAAAAAAAAAAAAAAAAAAAAAAAAAGGCTCAGAAGAGTTCTGGAAACCATCTCCAGGGCATCCCCACTTGTTCCCTTCCCCATTAGAGTGCCAGGCTTTTTTTTTTTTCTTTGTTTTTTTAATTAGTGCCAGCCTTTTCGATGCCACACCCTACATCCTCACCAGCACCCACATGCTCAGGATCCACGAGCTGCTTCTGTCCATCAGTTTCTTCCTTTCAGGCTTGGTGTTATTCCCCTATTTGAGAACTTGGGGAGAACTCCAGGACTCCAGTAATCCTCCCACCTCAGCCACCTAAGTACCTGAGACTACAGACACACATCACTGCACTGGCTTTGGGATGCATTATATAATAATTATGATAATTAAAAGTTGAGTGCCTATCATGGACCAGGCTCTATGCCAGCCACTTGAACATATGATGTCTGATACAGCAGCCTCCAAAGAGGGTTTTCTGCCCATTTTATAATGAGGAAACAGAAGGTCATCCAGCTAAGACTCTAAGACTCTTTTTTCTTTTTGAGATGGAGTCTTGCTCTATCGCCCAGGCTGGAGTGCAGTGGAGGGATCTCAGCTCACTGCAACCTCCCGCTCCCGGGTTCAAGCAATTCACCTGCCTCATCCCTTATCCTCTCGAGTCCAGCTAAGACTTAAACCAGCTCTGTATCAATCCAAATACCATGCTTTCTTGTTTTCTGCTACAGAGCTCTGTTTCCCAGGGAAGTCAAAGAAAGTTAAAGAAAAAAAAATAATAATAATTGAAATGAGATTTCATAGGTTAGTAGATAGGAAATGGACAAGCTGGGAAAGGGCATTCCAAGGTAGACAAATAGTATTGCAGAGGTATAGTGTCAAGGAAAATTGGCATGTTTGTTTAATCCTGTAGGCATTTCATACATTTTTATGTTACCCTAACTAGATTCTGAGCCCTTTTACATCTTTAGTTCAGTTTAGTATAGTGATATACTGTTGTTTATATACCCAACTTAGGAAGGGCTGTGTTGAGATCCTACAGTCTGTGTCATTACTAGCCCCTTGTTCATCTCTCCCTGTCTGCTGTCTCCCTTCTTTCCCAGCTATGCTCTTGGTTACTTTTAAGGGCAGCAGAAGAGCAAACACTCTGGAACTAGATCAGGACTCAGAATGCCGCTAATGATGGTATCATTTGCTGGAAGCCAAAGACCCAACATCAGAGCCTTGACTTCAGTAAGGTCACCCTTAAACCTGGACAAATGGGTTAGTCAGCTCCCCTCGGTGGCTGAGGCTAGTAGAGGCATCAGTCTAAGAAAAAGAGGGGCTAGTAAGCAGCCAACTCTGGAGCCTCTTTAAAGAGTTATTGTTCCTGCTAAAAAAAAAAAGAAGAAGATAACACTTCCATGAGAACCAAGGACTTTTTATACTTAGAACACATACTGAAAAATCAGGAGGCAGTAGCTAAGCTAAGAGAAGCACCAGATGCCTTCTGGGATGAGTTGCCTTCCTTGCCTCCACAACAGCAGCCAGACTGGACCTCTGGACAACATGATAAGTGTGACAATCACACTTCCTAGAGTAGAACCAAGGGTAGGAGGCCACCAGGCTCAGCTTACAAGCCCTGTGAAACCAGAAAAAGCACATCAGACCTGGAAGTGGGGGTAGCCACAACCATGTACTTCTCATCCCAAGGCACATGTCCTGGATCTTTCAAGCAGACAGCATGAAAGTTTCTTCTGTCTCTCTGATGTGGGCATTAAATCCTATATTACTCCCCACCCCTACACACCCCTTCTCCAGGCAGTAACCCCAGCACGTATGATCAGGCACTCACCCAAGTAATCGTCCATCAGGGAGCCAATAGCAAACTGCAGGATAGATGGTGAAAAGAAAGTGAAGCCAAGATGAGCACAGAACCAACCTCTACCCTGCAGCCCCAGGCCTTCTGCCCATCCATCCCTTCTTCCTGGCAGAAGAGCATAGAACCCCATGAAACTATGGGTGGTAAGAAATCAACAGCTCTCAGCTCAACCTGGTATAGGTAGAGAGGCGGGGAAAAGACTCACAATGTCATTCTTGTCCACACGGGTCCCCACAATCTTTAAGCGGATCTCATCATCCTGCTGAATCACAATATCCTGAGGAGAGGAGGGAACAGTGTACAGATGCTCCTCAGTTTATGAGAGGTTACATCACAACCACTTCACTGTAAGCCTGGGGGCATATTGAATGCACATCACTTTCGCACCATCGTAAAGTCATAAAATCATGAATCAAGCCATGGTAATTCAGGGACCATCTGTACTCAGCCATCCCCAGGCCAATATTCTCCCTCAGGATGACTGATTCTCTCCTCCTCTCCCTGACTTCTTTCTGTCCACTCACCTCATCCATTGTCTTGTAACATGGTGGGTTGGAGTTAGGATCAAACTCCATCTCTGAAGGGATGGACTGAAAGGAAAGTGAGATTAGGTTAGCACTTTAAATGGATGCTTCAATAGATGGTAATGAATGGGTATCTCTCTTCCTCAGCCCCACCCAGTGTGCCCAGACTTACATGTCGAGAGATGAAGCAAGACATGGGCCCAATTTCTGTGAAGAGTCCAACCTAGAAAAAAATGAGTGATCTTACGGCCATTCGCAGTGGCTTACACCTGTAATCCCAGCATTTTGGGAGGCCAAGGCAAGTGGATCACGAGGTCAGGAGTTCGAGACCAGCCTGACCAACATGGTGAAACCCCTTCTCTACTAAAAATACAAAAATTAGCCGGGCATGGTGGTGTGCGCCTGTAATCCCAGCTACTCAGGAGACTGAGGCAGGAGAATCGTTTGAACCCGGGAGGCGGAGGTTGCAGTGAGCTGAGATCGCACCACTGCACTCCAGCCCAGGCAACAGAGCAAGACTCTGTCTCAAAAAAAAAAAAAAAAAAAAAAAATTATCTTGCTTTTTCTTTGTCCCCTCAAGTGTTGTGTTTTTGTTTTTTGCTTTTTAAATTTTGAGACAGGGTCTCACTCTGTTGCCCAGGTTGGAAAGCAGTGGTGCGATCACAGCTCACTGTAACTTTGAACTTCTGGGCTCAAGCAATCCTCCCACCTCAGCCTCCCAAGTTGCTGAGACCACAGGTGCCCACCACCATGCTAGGCTAATTTTTAAAAACTTTTGTAGAGACAGAGTCTTGCTATGTTGCCCAGGCTGTCTCAAACTCCTAGGCTCAAGCAATCTTCCCACTTCTGCCTCCCAAAGCACTGGGATTATAGGTGTGAGCCAGCCCACCCAGCCCTTTTCTCTTTTTTTTTTAAGCTTTCATTTGTATTTATTTATGTATGTACTTTGAGACAGAATCTCGCTCTGTTGTCCACTCTGGAGTGCAGTGATGCAATCTCAGCTCACTGCAACCTCCACCTCCCAGGTTCAAGTGATTCTCATACCTCAGCCTCCCAAGTAGCTGGGACTACACACACATGCCACAATGCCTGGCTAATTTTTGTATTTTCAGTATAGATGGGGTTTCACCATATTGGCCAGGCTGGTCTTGAACTCCCAACCTCAGGTGATCTGCCCACCTCAGCCTCCCAAAGTGCTGGGATTACAGATGTGAGCCACTGTGCCCAACCTAAGCTTTCATTTTAAAGTATTAAAGCGCTTAGGCCTGGGACGTGTTAGTCCAAGATTTGAACACCTGTTGGCCACATGATCTTGGCCAGTACACTTAACTTCTTCTAAGCTTCAGCTTCTGTAAAAAGCACCCACTGGCCGGGCACGGTGGCTCACGCCTATAATCCCAGCACTTTGGGTGGCTGAGGCAGGCGGATCACATGAGGTCAGGAGTTCGAGACCAACCTGATCAACATGGAGAAACCGCATCTCTACTAAAAATACAAAATTTAGCTGGGCATGGTGGCGCATGCCTATAGTCCCAGCTAGTTGGGAGGCTGAGGCAGGAGAATCACCTGAACCCAGAGGCGGAGGTTGCAGTGAGCCGAGATTGTGCCACTGCACTCCAGCCTGGCAACAGAGCTAGACACCATCTTAAAAAAAAAAAAAAAAAAAAAAAAACCACCTTTTAGAGTCATTGTGAGTCTCTGCACATCACCTGGCCCACAGTAACTACTCAATCAACACAGGCTTTTACTGTTATGACTATTAATACTGACTTCCCTTGCCCTCTGAGTTAGGCAGGGCAAGATTACCATACAATTTGAAAGTGCAGGCGGGGAGCAGTGGCTCAAGCCTGTAATCCCAGCACTTTGGGAGGCCGAGGCGGGTGGATCACGAGGTCAGGAGATCGAGACCATCCTGGCTAACATGGTGAAACCCCGTCTCTACTAAAAATACAAAAAAAAATTAGCCAGGCGTGGTGGTGGGCACCTGTAGTCCCAGCTACTCGGGAGGCTGAGGCAGGAGAATGGCATGAACCCGGGAGGCAAAGCATGCAGTGAGCCGAGATCGCGCCACTGCACTCCAACCTAGGCGATAGAGCGTGACTCCACCTGAAAAAAAAAAAAAAGTGCAATACAAGAAGTAAAGTGATGGCCAGGCGTGGTGGCTCACCTGTAATCCTAGGGCTTTGGGAGGCCGAGGTGGGGAGACTGAGCTCAGGAGTTTGAGACCAGCCTGGGAAACATGGCAAAACCCCATCTCTACTAAAAAAATATGGCCAGGCGCGATGGCTCACGCCTGAAATCCCAGCACTTTGGGAGGCCAAGGCGGGTGGATCACGAGGTCAGGAAATCAAGACCATCCCGGCTAACACAGTGAAACACCATCTCTACTAAAAATACAAAAAATTAGCCGGGCATGGTGGTGGGCACCTGTAGTCCCAGCTACTGGGGAGGCTGAGGCAGGAGAATGGTGTGAACACGGGAGGTGGAGCTTGCAGTAAGTGGAGATCTCGCCACTGCACTCCAGCCTGGGCGACAGAGCGAGACTCCGTCTCAAAAAAAAAAAAAATTAGCCAGCCATGGTGGCACATGCCTTTACTCCCAACTACTTGAGAGGCCGAGGCAGGAGAATCACTTGAACCTAGGAGGCAGAGGTTGCAGTGAGCCAAGATCGCACCACTGCACTCCGGCCTGGGCAACAGAGCAAAACTCTGTCTCAAAAAAAAAAAAAAAAAAGAAGTGACGTGACTTAGTCAAAGGCACAGAGTTATGAAGTGGAGCCAGAACCCAACCCAGATCTTCCGAAAAACTACCCCACTGCCTCCCCTATGTATAGTCTCACCTTGTTGACCTGAGTGACAACAGCATCCACAACCTCCCCTTTAAAGGGCCGGAAAACAATGGCCTTGTACTTAACTGGATAAAGGACAAAGCCTCGGCCTGGCTGGATCACACCAGCACCAATATTGTCAATGGTGGTGACAGCAATTACAAAGCCATACCTGCAAGGAGGATGAGAAACAGGAAGACATTGTGTGTCCAAGAGCCTCTAAAGACATCTGCAATAAAAGTCACTGAGCTCTTGGGAGTAGGGTCGGGGAGAGCAAAAGGACAAGCAGATAGCACCTCTACTCCCAGACAGCTTAATGACCAAAAGAAGACAGAACAGAGATCAGTATGTATAAGACCAAATGCTGTTCTGGTAATTTCACAATAAATGTCCAAGAAGACTGGAGTCCTTGAGGCAACAGATCTCAATCTTCTTAAAATGCAGATTCTCAGGTCTGCCCCAGAGAGTCTTGATTCTGGAGGGAATAAGGAGACTCAGGAATCTGCATGTTCCTGCAGGTTTTTCTGATGCTGGAGGCCCAAGTACTGCACTGCCCTGAGCCAGGTCCCAGCTCATTAATCAGAGAGGCCCCTCTGTGCAAAGCCCAGAGATGGTCAAGTCCCAGTCTACTTCCTTCCTCCCCCAAACTCTCGATCTGCTTTTTCTGGTCATTCATTTAGAAGATATATAGAGGCCCACGGTGTGTGGTCCCTGGGCACAAGGGATAAGAGAAAACCAGAAAATGACAGAGGGAGAGCAGAGACAGGAACAATGATTACACTGTGAGCTCCACAAGGGCTGGCCTCATTCTATCTTGTTCCCATTCTACCTTGTTCTGAGCCCAACACGGGTCCTGGCACACACCGAGGGTTTTTAAAATGTTTGAAGAGTAAATGAATGAGCAATCTCAGCTGAGAGAAGGAAGTCTTATTGTCCAGCATTGCAGAGGGCGCCCTGGGAACCCAAAGCAGGAAGCAACTGGCTGCCTGAGAGGGGAGAGGGGTCCCCAGAGTGGGTGGCAGGACGAGTAGGAATTGGGGAGGGGTTGTAGGTATAGCGCCCCGTGTGCGCATCGAATGATCTGGAGGCGCGGTGAGCTCAGCACTCACTTCCCTGTGCAGGTCCCCTCCACCTCGGTGAAGAGCTTCTGCTTCACCGTGTTGAGCAAGTTGGGGCCGAAGTAGCGCGGATGCAGCAGGATTTCGTGCTCTAGGGAGATCTGCGGAGAAAAGTGGGGTGGCGACCAGGCCAGGCGTTGGGAGGTTATCGGACGACAAGGGGAGTCTCGTGCCGGCGCCTGGCCTTGCTCTTCCTTTCCACCCAGCCCTTGCCGCCACCCTGAGCCCTGCTCACATGGTAGAACATCTTCCCAGAGCAGGTAGGCAGGCAGAGTCCACACCTCCGACAGCCCCTGGGAATCCACCGGAAACACACTTAGTCGCTACAACCCCAGTTCCGCGCTTGCTGCGACGAAGAGGGCGGAACTCCACCTCCTTCGCGAGGGCGGAACTCCACCTGCTCCGCGAGGGCGGAACTCCACCTCCTCCGCGAGGGCGGAACTCCACCTGCTCCGCGGGTCTGATTGGGCCTCGCCGTCGTGGGCGAGAGCCACTAATCCCCGCCCCTCATCCCCGCCCCCCGGCCATCAAACAGCTACTGGTTTTTTTTTTTTTTTTTTGAGACAGTCTTGCTCTGTCACCCAGGCTGGAGTGCAGTGGCGCGATCTCAGCTCACTGCAAGCTCCGCCTCCCGGGTTCATGCCAATTCTCCTGCCTCAACCTCTCCGAGTAGCTGGGACTACAGGCGCCCGCCACCACGCCCGGCTAATTTTTTGAATTTTTAGTAGAGACGGGGTTTCACCGTCTTAGCCAGGATGGTCTCGATCTCCTGACCTCGTGATCCGCCCGCCTCGGCCTCCCAAAGTGCTGGGATTACAAGCGTGAGCCACCGCGCCCGGCCTTGTTTTTTTTTTTTTTTTTTTTGAGGCGGAGTCTCGCTCTGTTGCCCAGGCTGGAGTGCAGTGGTGCGATCTCGGCTCACCACAACCTCCGCCTCCCGGGTTCAAGCGATTCTCCTGCCTCAGCCTCCCGAGTAGCTGGGATTAAAGGCATGTGCCACCACACCTGACTAATTTTGTATTTTTAGTAGAGATGGGGTTTCTCCATGTTGGTCAGGCTGGTCTCAAACTCCCAACCTCAGGTGATCCACCCACTTCGGCCTCCCAAAGTGTTGTGATTACAGGCGTGAGCCACCGCTCCCGGCCGGCAACTGTCTGAATTGCTTGAACCTGGGAGGCGGCCCGAGATCTTGCCACTGAACTCCAGCCTGGGCAATAAGAGCAAAACTCCGTCTCAATAGATTAGATAGGTAGATAGATAGATAGATAGATAGATAGATAGATAGATAGATAAAGATAGATAGATGCTACCCCTTACTGCTTTCTTCCTAGATGCCTGGGCAACAAGAGTGAAACTCCATCTCAATAAATAAATTAAATAAATAAATAAATAAATAAATGCTACCACTTACTACTTCTTCCTAGATGCCAGACACTGTGTTAAGCACTTTATATAATTCTCTCCCTTAATTCTCATAGTAATCTACAGAAATTGGTGTAGAAATAAAAAAAAAAATGTACTGCCGGGCGCGGTGGTTCCAGCCTGTAATCCCAGCACTTTGGGAGGCCGAGACGGGCGGATCACGAGGTCAGGAGATCGAGACCATCTTGGCTAACACGGTGAAACCCCGTTTCTACTAAAAATACAAAAAATTAGCCGGGCGTGTTGGCGGGCGCCTGTGGTCCCAGCTACTCCGGAGGCTGAGGCAGGAGAATGGCATGAACCCAGGAGGCGGAGCTTGCAGTGAGCTGAGATGGCGCCACTGCACTCCAACCTGGGGGACACAGCGAGACTCCGTCTCAAAAAAAAAAAAAAAAAAAAAAAAAATGTACACGAGCCTTAGCCAAAAGGCCAAGAAGCTACAGAAAATAATGAAAGTTAGGCCGGGCCTGGTGATTTACGCCTGTAATACCAGCACTTTGAGAGGCCGAGGAGGGCGGATCATGAGGTCAGGAGATTGAGACCATCCTGGCTAACACGGCGAAACCCCGTCTCTACTAAAAATACAAAAAATTAGCCAGGCGTGGTGGCACGTGCCTGTAGTCCCAGCTACTCAGGAGGCTGAGGCAGGAGAATCGCTTGAACCTGGGAGGCGGAGGTTGCAGTGAGCGGAGATCGCGCCACTACACTCCAGACTGGCGGCAAAGCAAGCTGGAGTCTCAAAAAAAAAAAAAAAAAAAAAATATATATATATATATATATATATATATTTTTAAAAGCTATTGGAATCCCAAAAAACACTTTAAGCCTCGAGAGAGATATGACTGCGAGTCACATATAGTTTACAACTTCTTTTCTCAGATTATAGATTAACTCTTTTTCTTGTTTTTTATTTTTGAGAAGGAGTCTCGCTCTTTCACCGAGGCTGGAGTGCAGTGGCGCGATCTCGGCTCACTGCAGGCTCCGCACCCTGGGGTTCACGCCATTCTCCTGCCTCAGCCTCCCGCATAGCTGGGACTACAGGCGCCCGCCACCTTGCCCGGCTGATTTTTTGTATTTTTAGTAGAGACGGGGTTTCACCGTGTTAGCCAGGATGGTCTCGATCTCCTGACCTCGTGATCCGCCCGCCTTGGCCTCCCAAAGTGCTGGGATTACAGGCGTGAGCCACCGCGCCCGGCCTTTTTTATTTTTATTTTTTTGAGACAGAGCCTTGCTGTGTTGCCCAGGTTGGAGTGCAGGAAATCCATGACTATTTTATCCTCTGTTAAAAAATATTACATGCACCGGGCACGGTGGCTCATGCCTGTAATCCCGGCTACTCGGCTACTCGGGAGGCTGGGGCAGGAGAATTGCTTGAACCCGGGAGGCGGAGGTTGCAATGAGCCTAGATCGCGCCACTGCACTCCAGCCTGAGAGACAGAGCAAGACTCCCTCTCAAAAAAAAAAAAAAGTTATATGCGAATCACGAGATCAGAATTTCAAGACTAGCCTGGCCAACATAGTGAAACCCCATCTCTACTAAAAATACAAAAAATTAGCCAGACATGGTGGCAGGTGCCTGTAATCCCAGCTACTCAGGAGGCTGAGGCAGAAGAATCTCTTGAACCCGGGAGGCGGAGGTTGCAGTTAGGCAAGATCTCGCCACTGCACTCCAGCCCAGGCAACAGTGCGAAACTCCAAATAAAAAAAAATTGGAAAAAAAAAAATACATGTACTCTTTCCAAAAAGAAACATTGTCTATAGCCAACCAAATTGCTATAACTATGTACCAATCTTCCATGAAAAATGTAATCCTACTAAAAAGTCCTGTGTGCTTGCCTATATAAATGAAATCTTAACTTTCTTACTTCACAACACTGACTCCATTCCTCTGGAGTTGGTGTTTCCAGGTGTTCCATCCTCATACTTCGCACTTGAAAAAACTCTAAATTAGGTTCTGACCTGTCGGATTATTTTAGGTTGACACTGATACTATTATTCTTACCTTATAAATGAGCCCGAAAAAGATCAAGGGGCGGTATTTGGGTATGAATAGCTGACCTGCTCCAAAGCTTGCGTTCCTTTTTTTTTTTTTTGAGACAGAGTCTCGCTCTGTCACCCAGGCTGGAGTGCAGTGGCACAATCTCGGCTCACTGCAAGCTCTGCCTCCCGGGTTTACGCCATTCTCCTGCCTCAGCCTCTCCGAGTAGCTGGGACTACAGGCGCCCGCCACCAAGCCTGGCTAATTTTTTTGTATTTTTAGTAGAGATGGGGTTTCACTGTGGTCTCGATCTCCTGACCTCATGATCTGCCCACCTCGGCCTCCCAAAGTGCTGGGATTACAAGCGTGAGCCACCGCGCCCGGCCTCCTTTTTTTTTCTTTTTTTCTTTCTTTCTTTCTTTTTTTTTTGAATCGGAGTCTCATTCTGTCGCCTAGGCTGGAACGCAGTAGTGCAATCTCGACTCACTGCAACCTCCACCTCCCAGGTTCAAGTGATTCTCCTGCCTCAGCCTCCCAAGTAGCTGGGATTACAGGTGCCCACCACCACGCCCAGCTAATTTTTTTTTTTTTTTTTTTTTTTTTTGTATTTTTAGTAGAGACCGGGTTTCACCATGTTGGCCAGGCTGGTTTCGAACTTCTGACCTTAGGTAATCCATCTGTCTCAATCTCCCAAAATGCTGGGATTACGGGCCTGAGCCACTGCACCCGGCCCCACCTTTTTTTTTTTTTTTTTCTTGAGAAAGGGTCTCATTCTGTCACCTAGGCTGCCAGGCTGGAGTGCTCATTGCATTCCCCAGCTACAGGTATGGGTCCCCATGCGCGGGTAATTTTTTATTTTTTGCAGAGATGTGGGTCTTACTCTGTTGACCAGGCTAGTCTTGAACTTCTGGCCTCAAGTGATCCTCTTGCTTTGGTCTCCCAAAGTGTTGGGATTACAAGTGTGAGCCCTCACACCTGGGAAAGTCACCTTCTTCACTACTGTAAACTCTACTGCCTGAGACTGAAACTTTGGATAAAAAAGACACCAAAGCAATGACAAGGACTGTTGTGTCTGCTCCTCAAAGTGTGTGCATGTAGAGCCTGAAAGCTCAGAACAGCAATTCTCAAATTGTGGTCCCCAAAAGAAACTTTCAGGGGATTGGTGAAGTGCTCTTCTAGTTACATGTCTGTGTGAAACCAACTTTTCTTCATGTATTTCAATCAAAACAATATATCCTAATAGCTAATAGAAGCAGATGTGAAAATCGAGCTGTCTCCTATAGAAACAGTGTGATATTGTGAAATATACATTTCTTTGACCCCATTTTCTGGCATGCAACTCCTAAATCTCTAAAGTGATTTTTTTGGTATGCTAATGATTAACTGATGGCTGGCAGGCCCTAGGTAGCTTCCGGATGGGGGCTGGTCACCATAAAGAGCAGGGCATGATTGGAAGGTTGGGGTTTTCAGCCCACCCCCAACTTCTGGGGAGTGGAGGGGGTGCTGAACTGTTTAGCTGATCACCAATGGCCAATGGTTTCAGCAGTCATGCTTACATAATGAAGCATCCACAAAAATCCAAAAGGACTGGGTTCAGAGATTCCACATGGCTGAACACCTGGAGGTTCCTGGAAGGTGGCACACCGGAAGAGGGCTCGGAAGCTCCACATCCCTTCCCCATACCTCACCCTAGGCACCTCTTCATCTGCATCCTTTGAAATAGCCTCTATAATAAACCAGTAAACGTAAGTAAGTGTTTCCCTGATTTCTATGAGCCACCCTAGTAAGTTAACGAAAGCCCAAGTAGAGTTGTGGGGGCCTAGATTTACAGTTGGTCAGTCAGAGGCACAGGTAAAACAGCCTGGGGCTTTTGACTGGCATCAGAAGTCAGGGGCCATGTCTGGTAAACAATAATTTGATTTAAAAAAAAAAAAAAAAGGAAGGGTGGGAGGGAGGGAGGCAGGGGAAAGAGAGAGACGGGAGAGACAGAAGAAAAGAAAACGGGGAAAGAAAGAGAGAAAAGAAAGAAAGAAAGAGAGAGAGAGAAAGAAAAAGAAAGAAAGAAAGAAAGAGAAAAGGAAGGAAAAGAAAAGAAATAAAAGAAAACAAAAGGAGATAAAAGAAACTAGTACTGGGGGGCTGGTGGGGAGGGCGATCTTGGGATCTGCACCCTAAACCTTTGAAATCTGAGGTTATCTCCAAGTAGACACTGTTGGCATTAAACAAGAGGACACCCAGCTGGAATTGCTTGCTTGTGGACTGGGGAAAAAACCAACACATTTGGTCACACAGAAGCCTTCTTTGTTGATTGTTGTGGTGGTGTGAGAGGAGAGAAAAACAGTGTCTCCCCCCAACTCCCCTGTAAAACAATGCCATTATTCTCACAACGTATTTATTGCTTTTGGTAAATAGTTACTTTTCCATCTCTATTTTAAAATATATATATATATGCTGGGGGCGGTGGCTGATGCCTGTAATCCCAACACTTTGGAAGGCCGAGACGGGCGGATCACCTGAGGTTGGGAGTTCGAGACCAGCCTGACCGACATGGGAAAACCTCGTCTCAACTAGAAATACAAAATTAGCCAGGTGTGGTGGCGCACGCCTGTAATCCCAGCACTTTGGGACGCCAAGGCGGGCGGATCACGAGGTCAGGAGATTGAGACCATCCTGGCTAACACGGTGAAACCCTGTCTCTACTAAAAATACAAAAAATTAGCCAGGCTTTGTGGCCGGTGCCTGTAGTCCCAGCTACTCGGGAGGCTGAGGCAGGAGAATGGCATGAACCCGGGAGGCGGAGCTTGCAGTGAGCCAAGATCCTGCCACTGCACTCCAGCCTGGGCGACAGAGCGAGACACTGTCTCAAAACAAACAAAACAAACAAACAAACAAATATAAATATATATGAGGCCAGGCAAGGTGGCTCATGCCTGTGATCACAACACTTTGGGAGGCCAAAGTGGGTGGATCACCTGAGGGGTCAGAATTGCAATGAGACAAGATCACCCCACTGCACTCCAGCCTGGGTGACACAGCAAGACGCAAAAAAAGAAAAATAAATGAAAATTAAATTAAATTAAAAATTAAAAAGGTCAGGCTTGGTGGCTGACACCTGTAATCTCAGCATTTTGGGAAGCCAAGCTGGGAGGATCACATGAGCCCAGGAGTTCAAGACCCGCCTGGGCAACACAGAGAGTCCCCCGTCTCTATTTACAACATATACATATATATATATATTTTGAGACGGATTCTCCTGCCTCAGCCTCCCAAGTAGCTGGGATAATAGGTGCCAAGCTTATTTTTATATTTTTATTATTATTTATTCTTTTTTTTTTTTTGAGATTGAATTTCACTCTTGTTGCCCAGGCTGGAGTGCAATGGCGCGATCTTGGCTCACTACAACCTCCGCCCCCCAATTTCAAGCGATTCTCCTGCCTCAGCCTCCCAAGTAGGTGAGATTACAGACATGCGCCACCACACCCTGCTAATTTTTGTACTTTTAATAGAGACGGGTTTTCTCCATGTTGGTCAGGCTGGTCTCGAACTCCCGACCTCAGGTGATCCACCCGCCTCGGACTCCCAAAGTGCTGGGATTTCAGGCACGCGCCACCATGCCCAGCTGATTTTTGTATTTTTAGTAGAGATGGGGTTTCACTATGTTGGTTAGACTGCTCTTGAACTCCGGACCTCAAGTGATCTGCCCGTCTCAGCCTCCCAAATTGCTGAGATTAAAGGCGTGAGCCACTGAACCCGGCAAATCTTAGAATTTTTGAGAGTAAGGGACCTTCAAGAGACAAACGCAGTTCAGGGACGTGTGGCTATTGCCCACAGTCACCAGTTGGTTCTCTTTTTTTTAGGGGGGTGGGGGGACAGGCTCTTGCTCTGTCGCCCAGGCTGGAGTGCAGTGGCACGATCTTGACTCACTGCAACCTCCGCCTCCCAGGTTCAAGTGATTCTCCTGCTTCAGCCTCCCCAATAGCTGGGATTACAGGCGGGCGCCCCCACGACTTGCTAATTTGTGTATTTTTAGTAGAGACTGGGTTTCAGCATGTTGGCCAGGCTGGTATCGAACTCCTGACCCCAAGTGATCCGCCCTCGTCGGCCTTCCAGAGTCCTGGGATTAGAGGCGTGAAGCACTGCGCCTGACCTAGTTGGTTCTCTTTTTCCCCGTCAGCCTGTAGCGGGAGTGGCGTGCTGTCAGCTGGGGTCCGACACTGTAAGGTTCCCGACCTCCAGCCTCGCCAGGAGAGCGCCGCGTTCAGCGACTCGAAGCCGGGTACCTCCTGCCTGCTGGATTAGGTAGGAGAAGCTCAGCCAATCCTGAGGGCTCGGAGGCAAGGAAGGCGGGACCAGGAGGAAAAGTTGAGGACAGGAGCGCCACCCAATCCAGCGCCTGACTGTAAAAGCGATGGCGGCGAGCACCCAATTGTAGACGGCAGTTAGAGGGAGGATGGTTAGTGAAGAGCGGACCAATCCGTGACAGGGGAGGGCAATCTCAAGCCAATTAAAGCTGAGAAGGTGGGAAGGGGCGGAGCTCGCCCTGTGGCTGCTCGGTGGTGGGTGAGGGATCAGCTTTCTCCGCTAGTTCCCACCCTGGGAGTCCTTAGCCCCTGGAATGCGTGAGGGAGATGCTTAGGGAGTTCCCGAAGTGGGGCGTAGAGGCATCGCCTGGCAAGGCCTGGGAGCGAAAAAGATCTCTACTTCGTGGAGCCGTTGGACGCCACCGGGTGGGCATCAAGGAAGCGGAGGGTGGCTAAGGGGCGGGACTTCCGGGGGCAGGGCTTATTGGGCGGGGGTGGGGCCTGTTCTAAGGTTAGGCCGAGGTGGGCGGAGCTAATAGGAGAGCTTTGGGTGTGACCTAGGAGAAAGAAGGGCAGTAACTTAAGCGATTGTTTTGGAGTGGCAAGTGATAGTTAAGGGCTGATAAGGTTGCTGGGGAGGTTACCTGTCTTAACTCACCGTCCCTTTTTCTCAGGGAGCCACTGGTGGGGACCTTTTTTGGGACCCCTTTCCTTCCTGGGGTACTATGGAGTTCCCAGAACACAGTCAGCAGCTGCTGCAGAGCCTCCGGGAGCAGCGGTCCCAGGGTTTCCTTTGTGACTGCACCGTGATGGTGGGTAGTACCCAGTTCTTAGCCCATCGGGCTGTGCTGGCCTCCTGCAGCCCATTCTTCCAGCTTTTCTACAAGGAGCGGGAATTGGACAAGAGGGATCTGGTGTGTATTCACAATGAAATTGTCACAGCCCCAGCCTTTGGGCTGCTTCTGGACTTTATGTATGCTGGCCAGCTGACCCTGAGAGGGGATACCCCTGTGGAGGATGTGCTGGCAGCTGCCAGCTACTTGCACATGAATGACATCGTCAAGGTGTGTAAGCGGCGGCTTCAAGCCCGGGCCCTGGCAGAGGCAGACAGTACCAAGAAGGAGGAGGAAACCAACTCACAGCCTCCTAGTTTGGAGTTTTTGTCTAGTACTTCCCGTGGCCCCCAGCCTTCGTTGGCGTCTGCTGAGACATCAGGCCATTGGGGCAAAGGGGAATGGAAAGGCTCTGCCGCTCCCTCACCTACTGTCCGTCCTCCAGATGAGCCACCAATGTCTAGTGGGGCTGACACTACACAGCCTGGCATGGAGGTTGACACACCACATCTGCGGGCACCTCATCCACTAGTGGCTGATGTCTCTCTTGCCAGCCCTAGTAGCTCCACTGAGACCATTCCTGCAAACTACTTCTCTTCTGGCATCCCAACAGTTTCACTGGAGCCACTGCCATCTCTTGATGTGGGTCCTGAGAGTCTGAGGGTGGTGGAACCAAAGGATCCTGGAGGACCACTGCAAGGCTTCTATCCCCCAGCCTCAGCCCCAGCCCCTGTCTCAGCTCCAGTTCCATCCCAGACTCCAGCCCCAGCTGAAGCTGAGGTGGTCCAGGTGAAAGTTGAAGCTATTGTGATCTCTGATGAAGAGACTGATGTGTCAGATGAACAGCCTCAGGGTCCTGAGAGAGCATTCCCATCTGGAGGAGCAGTGTATGGGGGACAGCCCTCCCAGCCAGAGGCTTTTGAAGACCCAGGGGCAGCAGGACTGGAGGAGGTGGGGCCAAGTGACCACTTCTTGCCAACAGACCCTCATCTACCCTACCATCTGCTGCCAGGTGCAGGGCAGTATCATCGAGGATTGGTGACCTCACCCCTGCCTGCACCCGCATCCCTGCATGAGCCACTTTACCTGTCTTCTGAGTACGAAGCAGCTCCAGGAAGCTTTGGGGTTTTTACTGAGGATGTTCCCACCTGCAAGACATGTGGGAAGACCTTCTCATGCTCTTACACACTACGGCGACATGCCACAGTGCACACACGTGAGCGACCCTACGAGTGCCGCTACTGCCTGCGGAGCTACACGCAGTCAGGGGACCTCTACCGCCACATCCGCAAGGCTCACAACGAGGACCTGGCCAAACGCAGCAAACCAGATCCAGAAGTGGGACCCCTTTTAGGGGTGCAGCCTCTCCCTGGCTCCCCAACAGCAGACAGACAGAGCAGCAGTGGTGGAGGGCCACCCAAAGATTTTGTACTTGGCCCCAAAAACTAACATCTAAGGGAGCATGAGCTGATGCTAGGCTGCTCTTGCCATCCTTAGATGGCAGCTCAGAAGGTTGGTGGCATCTCATCACCCCTGCTGGGTGACAAGAATAAAGGTTCTGCCCAGGCTGAAAGTTCCTACCCTTTTTTTTTTTTTTTAATTTTTTATTTTTTTGAGACAGAGTCTCTGTCGCCCAGGCTGGAGTGCAGTGGCGCAATCTCGGCTCACTGCAAGCTCAGCCTCCCGGGTTCATGCCATTCTCCTGGCTCAGCCTCCCGAGTAACTGGGACTACAGGCGCCTATCACCATGCCCGGCTAATTTTTTTGATTTTTAGTAAAGACGGGGTTTCGCCGTGTTAGCCAGGATGGTCTCGATCTCCTGACAGATCTCCTGACCTCGTGATCCGCCCGACTTGGCCTCCGGCAGTGCTGAGATTGTAGGCATGAGCCACTGCGCCCAGCCGCCTTTTTTTTTTTTTTTTTTTTTTTTTTTTTTGAGAGAGTCTTGCTCTGTTGCTGAGGCTGGAGTGCAGTGGCGCAATTTCAGCTCACTGCAACCTCTGCCTCCCGGATTCAAGCAATTCTTTTTTTTTTTTTTTTTTTTTGAGACGGAGTCTTGCTCTGTCCTCCAGGCTGGAGTGCAGTGGCGCAATCTCGGCCCACCACGCCTGGCTAATTTTTTGTATTTTTTAGTAGAGACGGGGTTTCACCATGTTAGTCAGGATGGTCTCGATCTCCAGACCTCATGATCCACCCGCCTCAGCCTCCCAAAGTGCTGGGATTACAGGCTTGAGCCACCGTGCCCGGCCTCAAGCGATTCTCTTAACTCAGCCTCTCGAGTAGCTGGGATTACAGGAACGTGCCACCACGCCCAGCTAATTCTTGTATTTTTAGTAGAGACAGGGTTTCACCATGTTGGCCAGGCTGGCCTCAAACTCCTGACCCCAGGTGATCCGCCCACCTTGGCCTTCCAGAGTGCTGGGATTAAAGGCATGAGCCACCATGCCCAGCCTCCTACCCTTTTCTTTGCCCAGCCAAATAAGCAGGACTTTATGGGGCAAAGCATATGTCAGCTCTCTCCAAGGGCACTGGGAATTTTCCTGAGGTGTAATCGCTTCTCACTGTATGTTCTGGAACATAAAGGTAGCAATGAAAGTATTTCTTTGAACTGTTGTTGGCTGGTTTCTTCTTCCTGCATGCTTTCATACCTCTCCTTCAGTTCTTTTTTTTTTTTTTTGAGACGGAGTCTCACTCTGTCGCCCAGGCTGGAGTGCAGTGGCGCAATCTCGGCTCACTGCCAGCTCCGCCTCCCTGGTTCGCACCATTCTCCTGCCTCAGCCTCCCTAGTAGCTGGGGCTACAGGCGCCCGCCCCCAAGCCCGGCTAATTTTTTGTATTTTTGTATTTTTAGTAGAGACAGGGTTTCACCGTGCTAGCCAGGATGGTCTCGATCTCCTGACCTCATGATCCGCCCGCTTCTGCCTCCCAAAGTGCTGGGATTACAGGCGTGAGCCACAGCTCTCCTTCGGTTCTTTTTGGAATGTCACATCTGTACTTGGGGTAGGGGTAGGGGTCAGATTGCTCATGAAGAAAAAAGTGGGACAGGCAGAGGGCGATGTAGCCTTAGGAAAAGTATACAAATTAAGGAAGCTTATAAAATTATGATTTATTATTGCAGTTGAGCTCCTGTTTTCTGGGCTATATCAGACATTTCGTATAAATATTTAATCCTCAACAATGTTAGGAGGTATGAGGTCCACTTCCTGTTTTGTTTGTTGTTGTTCATAAACAAACCTGAGACTTAGAAATCAAAGTTAACTTGTTCAGGGTCACAGAGGCTAGTTAAGGGGCAAGCCAGCATTTGAACCTGGCTTGCCACTGCAAACACCCTACCTGCTATACTGGTTAAAAGCATTGTTTCATCCAGGTGCGGAGGCTCATGCCTGTAATACCAACACTTTGGGAGGCCGAGGCGACCAGCCTGCCCAACGTGGTGAAACCCCATCTCTACTAAAAACACACAAAAAATTGTCTAGGTACGGTGGCTCACACCTGTAATTACAGCACTTTGGGAGGCTGATGCGAGCGGATCACTTGAGGTCAGGAGTTCAAGACCAGACTGGCCAACATGGTGAAACCCTGTCTACTAAAACTACAAAAATTAGCCAGGAGTGGTGGTGGGCGCCTGTAATCCCAGCTACCTGGGAGGCTGAGGCAGGAGAATCATTTGAACCTAGGACGTAGAGGTTGCAGTGGAGCTGAGATCACGCCACTGCACTTCAGCCTGGGCAACAAGACCAAAACTCCACCTCAAAAAAAAGAAAAAAATTATCCAGGCTTGGTGGCGGGTGCCTGTAATCCCAGCTACTCAGGAGGTTGAGGCAGGAGAATTGCTTGAACCTGGGAGGCGGAGGTTGCAGTGAGCCGAGATCGCGTCATTGCATTCCAGCCTGGGCAACAAGAGTGAGACTCTGTCTCAAAAAAAAAAAAAAAAAAAAAAAAAAAAAACCCTTGTTTGAAGTGCCGTTGGGGTGGCTGATGCCTGTTCTCCCAGCACTTTGGGAGGCCGAGGTGAGGCATCGCTTGTGGCTAGGAGTTACAGATTAGCCTGGGCAACATAGTGAGGCCTCTCAGGCCGGGCGCGGTGGCTCACGCTTGTAATCCCAGCACTTTGGGAGGCCAAGGCGGGCGGATCACGAGGTCAGGAGATCGAGACCATGGTGAAACCCCGTCTCTACTAAAAATACAAAAAAAAATTAGCCGGGCGTGGTGGCGGGCGCCTGTAGTCCCAGCTACTCGGAGAGGCTGAGGCAGGAGAATGGCGTGAACCCGGGAGGCGGAGCTTGCAGTGAGCCGAGATTGCGCCACTGCACTCCAGCCTGGGTGACAGAGCGAGACTCCGTCTCAAAAAAAAAAAAAAAAAAACATAGTGAGGCCTCCCGTCACTATAAAATAATAATAATTAAAAGTTGAATGTAGTTAACCAAGAACTATAAGTTGTTTTCTTTTTCTGTCCTTTTGTGTATTTGGCTTTGTTCCCTTGTTACCTCTGCTTTCCCCACTGGAAGACCTTTTGTTGATAGAACAGGTACTGTATTGATGATTTGAAATTTTTGCCTACAAGTTATAGATATGAATTGAGTTCTCTGAAGATGAGAAACTGAAAGGCCGGAAACACTAAGGCCCATAGTGGCTGATTAGTGGCGGGAGGTTGAGGGTCTGAGGTGCTGTGGCAATGATGGGTGCTTGCAAAACCTAAAGCAAGAAACTCAGGATGAGAGGATATTACAGTTCATGTAGTCTGACTCCCTCACTTGAAAAGTGTGACGACAACAGTCTAAGGAGGTTTAGGTTACTCACCTAAGGTCACGCAGGTGGTTACTGACAGTGGAGATAGCAAAGAAATGGGAGTTTGGAGTGCCATCATGGGATGGGGGCAAAAAGGGCTCTAGGAATGTGTGAGGAGTCTGGCCCCGCCTGTGCTGTAGGAGGGCCTAGAGGTTTGCCTGCAAACTTTTCCTTGGTACATAAGGACATGAGTGCAAATAAAGCAGGAAGGAAAACAGAAATAGGCTGGGCGCAAGTGGCTCACAACTCTAATCCCAGCACTTTGGGAGGCCAAGGCGGGTGGATCACAAGGTCAGGAGTTAGAGACCAGCCTGGCCAACATAGTGAAACCCCATCTCCACTAAAAATACAAAAAATTAGCTGGGCGTGGTGGCGGGCGCCTGTAATCCCAGCTACTCAGGAGGCTGAGGCAGGAGAATTGCTTGAACCCGGGAGGCGGAGGTTGCAGTGAGCCGAGATCACGCCATTGCACTCCAACCCTGGGTGACAGTGCGAGACTCCATCTCAAAAAAAAAAAAAAGAAAAAAAAGGGGGGGAAATGACAAATATTCTAAATTATCTTTCTCTCTTTTTGAGTCTGTGTCATATTCAGCACTGTGAACCCTTACCAGCAAGTGACTATTTTTGAGCTACAGGAAGGAGAGAAAGGTGAGCAGCCATGTGGCTAAAGAAAGCTCCTTAACTAGGACATATGGGAAGCAAAAGATGGTTAACATTTTGCTGCTGAATGAATTCTACATTCTTTCACATTCTTTGTGTTGAAATAACCTTCTAGCTTATCTTTCAAATGGCTCTTAATTTTATTTATGCAAGTACATTACTGCTTTAAATTCCTTGATGAAACAAGGCAAGATATAAATAAATACAATAAAAGCTATTCTAGCTGGGTAGAACACCTTTTCAAAAGTCTTCCCTAGAGTAAATATCAAATCAAAATGCCTTTATGAATCAGTTGCCCTTAAAAAGGTGGATTTTACGGTCTGTATATCTCAATTTCAACAGAAACACAAAGCAGAAAAAAAAAAAAAACTGGTTGTCTCAGAACATCGGTTCTTAAAATCAAGGCATAATAAATGGTCTACATGTGTAGACGATTTTGATGTAGATAATCTCTCCAGACAGTCTGGGGAACACAGGAACCATTGTATTGATCAGATTGTGGTCACATGTACTACTTAGCTAAAGAGGTTCTGTTCCTGGTGAGATTCTCCTGAGAAGCAAGCATTTGCTTTCAATATCCAGCATAAAGGGCATGTTTTCTTGCAGGTAGCAGTCAGGAATTTGTAATATTTTATTTATTTATTTATTTATTTTATTTTTATTTTTATTTTTTTTTTTGAGACGGAGTCTCGCTCTGTCACCCAGGCTGAAGTGCAGTGGTGCAATCTCGGCTCACTGCAAGCTCCGCCTCCCAGGTTCACGCCATTCTCCTGCCTCAGCCTCTCCGAGTAGCTGGGACTACAGGCGCCCGCCACCACGCCCGGCTAATTTTTTGTATTTTTTTTAGTAGAGACAGGGTTTCACCGTGGTCTCGATCTCCTGACCTCGTGATCCGCCCGCCTCGGCCTCCCAAAGTGCTGGGATTACAAGCGTGAGCCACCACGCCCGGCCAAATTTGCAATATTTTTATTTATTTATTTATTTATTTATTTTTTGTTTTTTTTGAGACAAGGTCTCCAGGTTTCCGAGGCTGGAGTGCAGTGGCACTATCATGACTCACTGCAGCCTCAACCCCTCTAGCTCCCAAGTAGCTGGAACTACAGACGTGCACTACCACGCATGGCTAATTTTTGTATCTTTTGTGGAGATGACGTTTCGCCCTGTTGCTGAGGCTGGTCTCAAACTCCTGGGCTCAAGCCATCCACCTGCCTTGGCCTCCCAAAGTACTGGGATTTCAGGCGTGAGCCATCATGCCCAGCCCGCAACATATGTAAAGCAGTAGCTATCACAGTTACAGCCACTGTGGCCTCATTATTATTATAATTTTTTGATGGAATTTTGCTCTTGTTGCCCAGGCTGGAGTGCAATAGCATGATCTTGGCTCAGCGCAATCTCGGCTCATTGCAACCTCTGCCTCCCGGGTTCAAGCGATTCTCCTGCCTCAGCCTCCCTAGTAGCTGGAATTTTTGTATTTTTAGTAAAGACGGGGTTTCTCCATGTTGGTCAGGCTGGTCTGGAACTGCCAACCTCAGATCCACCCCGCCTCGGCCTCCTAAAGTGCTGGCATTATAGGCGTGAGCCACCGCACCCGGCCTCATTTTATTTATTCTTATTTTTTTAGTTTTTTAGTTTGATTTTTTTTTAGACAGAGTCTCCCTCTGTCACCCAGGCTGGAGTGCAGTGGTGGCTGGGATTACAGGCATAAGCCACCATACCCAGCCTGCGGCCTCAGTTTATCTGCTGAATGGTAGGAACAGTTTATGCCAATTTGTAGAGATGTGATCAATAAATTATTTCTCATTTCCACTGGTCTTAATGCTCCCATTCATGGATTCAAGGAACCATAGGCTCCTGGGGATCAGCTCATCTAATTGCTAGTCTAACACTGAATCCTCCTTTTGCCAGTTGTTGTCAAACCTCCACTTGAGGCCGGGAATGGCACCTCACACCTGGAATTCCAGCACTCTGGGAGGCTGAGGTGGGCAGATTATTGGGAGGTCAGGAGTTGAAGACCAGCCTGGCCAAGATGGTGAAACCCTGTCTCTACTAAAAATACAAAAATTAGGCGGGCGTGGTGGCGTGCACACACCTGTGGTCCCAGCTACTTGCTTGGAGGCCAAGGCAGTAGAATTGCTTGAACCTGGGAGGCAGAGGTTCTACCAAGCCAAGATCACACCACTTGCATTCCAGCCTGAGGAACAGAGCGAGACTCCATCTCAAAAAAAAAAAAAAAAACAAAACAGGCCGGGCACAGTGGCTCACACCTGTAATCCCAGCACTTTGGGAGGCCGAGGCCGGTGGATCACAAGGTCAGGAGTTCAAGACCAGCCTGGCCAAGCTGGTGAAACCTCATCTCTACTAAAAATACAAAAATTAGCCAGGAGTACTGGCGGGCACCTGTAATCCTAGCTACTCAGGAGGCTGGGGCAGGAGAATGGCTTGAACCTGTGAGGTGGAGGTTGCAGTGAGCTGAGATTGTGCCACTGTACTCAAGCCTGGGCTACAGAGCGAGACTCTGTCTCAAAAAAAAATAAAAAAAAAAACCTTTCCTTCCTTCCTTCCTTCCTTCCTTCCTTCCTTCCTTCCTTCCTTCCCTTCCCTCCCTCCTCCCTCCCTCCTTCCTTCCTTCCTTCCTTCCTTCCTCTCTGTGGCCCAGGCTGCAAACTACTCAGCTCGTTGCTGCCCGCGCCGCGGACTGCCTGGGACTGCTTTTTCTCGTTTGGCTGCAGGCGCGTGGTCGCCATGTTGGCCACGCTGCTCACCACCTCCTGACGCCGAGTGCTCTGCCCGCCTCAGCCTCCCGAGCCCCTGCCCGGCCACCGCCCCATCTGGGAGGTGGGGAGCGCCTCTGCCCGGCCGCCCCGTCCGGGAAGAAGTGAGGAGCGCCTCTGCCCGGCCGCCCCGTCCGGGAAGAAGTGAGGAGCGCCTCTGCCCGGCCGCCCCGTCTGGGGAAGTGAGGAGCGCCTCTGCCCGGCCGCCCCGTCTGGGAAGTGAGGAGCGCCTCGGCCCGGCCGCCCCGTCTGGGAAGTGAGGAGCGCCTCTGCCCGGCCACCCATCGTCTGGGAAGTGAGGAGGCCTCTGCCCGGCCACCCATTGTCTGGGAAGTGAGGGGCGCCTCTGCCCGGCCACCTATCATCTGGGAAGAAGTGAGGAGCGTCTCTGCCTGGCCGCCCCGTTTGGGAAGTGAGGAGCGCCTCTGCCCGGCCGCCCCCCCGTGTCTGGGAAGAAGTGAGGAGCGCCTCTGCCCGGCCGCTCCGTCTGGGAGGTCTACCATGGAGGCCAGAAGCAATGTGGGGGCTGGTCGTGGTGGCTCACGCCTGTGGTCCCGGCACTCTGGGGGGCGAGGCGGGTTGATGACTTCGGGCTAGGAGTTCGAGACCAGTCTGGCCAACTTGGCGAAACATGAAAAATACAACAGACAAACCAACCAACTCAGTGACAACAAAACAGGTCTACCCTGGAGTCATACTCTAATTTTTTCTATTTTCCTCCCTTTCTGATCCTTTATCCCACTTTCTTTTTCTTCCTCTTCCTTCTCCCTCTTCTTTGTCAAATAGAGGATTGAGTTATTATCACTGATCCACATAAAGTCCCTCTCTATCTTATTTTAACTCCCACCCCCCATTTCTATTCCCCGACTTCCCATGTGTAACCTTCCTAATATGTTTGATACGCATCTTTTTGTTTGTATGTATTTTTAGAAAATGTTTATTGTTTTTGTGTGCAAAAAAAATTAATAAAAAAAAAAACAAAACCTCGGCAGGGCACGGTGGCTGACGCCTGTCATCCCAGCACTTTGGGAGGCCGAGGCGGGCGGATCACGAGGTCAGGAGATCAAGACCATCCTGCCTAACACGGTGAAACCCTGTATCTACTAAAAATGCAAAAAGTTAGTCAGGCGTGGTGGCGGGCACCTGTAGTCCCAGCTACTTGGGAGGCTGAGGCAGGAGAATGGCGTGAACCTGGGAAGTGGAGCTTGCAGTGAGCCGAGATCACGCCACTGCACTCCAGTCTGGGTGACAGAGCAAGACTCTGTCTCAAAAACCCAAAAAACTCTTTCCCAAAGGAAACCTATTGTTGGTGTCCTAGTTGTTGGATTTCCTTAGACTGAGCCAAAATCTGTCTCCCTTTATAGGAGTATGGACCAGGCCCCAGCCTATTAAGTTTCATACTGAGAATGTTTGCTTGTGAGCTATAAACTTAGTTTTCTTCTTTTTTTTTTTGAGATGGAGTCTCATTCTGTAGCCCAGGCTGGAGTGCAGGAGCACAATCTCGGCTCACTGTAAGGTCCGCCGCCAGAGTTCACACCATTCTCCTGCCTCAGCTTCCCAAGTAGCTGGGATTACAGGCGTGTGCCACCACGCTGGGCTAATTTTTTGTATTTTTTGTAGAGACGGGGTTTCACCATGCTAGCCAGGATGGTCTCGATCTCCTGACCTCGTGATCTGCCCACCTCAGCCTCCCAAAGTCTGGGATTACAGGCGTGAGCCACCGCACCTGGCCCCGACAATAATTCTTACTCAAGTTTCTCTTTTTCCCAATGAGAATCCAAAGTAGTGTCATGCATTTATTTGATTGATGTCTCTTAACTGTCTTTCTTTTTGAGACAGGATATCACTCTGTCGACCAGGCTTCAGTGCAGTGGCACAATTTTAGCTCACTGCAACCTCGATCGTTTGGGCTCAAGTGATCCTCCCACCTTAGCCTCCTGAATATCTGGGATTACAGGCATGCACCCTAGTCCCCACTAATTTTTATATCTTTTGTAGACAGAGGGTTTTGCCATGTTGCCCACATTGGTCTCAAACTCCTGGGCTCAAAAGATCTGCCCCCTTCAGCCTCCCAAAGTTCTAGGATCATTGGTGTGCGCCACTGAACCTGGCCTTAAGTTTTACTAGGTTTCCCTTCCCTTTTTCCTTGCAATTTATTTGTTGAAGCAGCTGGGGTTGTTTTACGGTTTGAGGGTCTGGAGTTTGCTGCTTACATCCCCATAGTTTCATTTAACATATTCCTCTGTCCAAACGTTCCTTTAAAAATATTTATTTAGGGCCAGGCACAGTGGTTCAAGCTGTAATCCCAGCTACTCAAGAGGTTGATGCAAGAGGATCCCTTGAGCCCAGGAGTTCAAGGCTATGATCACACTACTGCACTCCAGTCTGGGCTACAGAGCAAGACCCTGTCTCTAAAAAAAAAAAAAAAAAAATAGGCCGGGCGTGGTGGCTCACACCTGTAATCCCAACACTTTGGGAGGCCGAGGCGGGCAGATCACAAGGTCAAGAGATCCAGACCAGCTGGGTGCGGTGGCTCACGCTTGTAATCCCAGCACTTTGGGAGGCGGATCACGAGGTCAGGAGATCGAGACCACAGTGAAACCCCATCTCTACTAAAAATACAAAAAAATTAGCCAGGTGTGGTGGCGGGCGCCTGTAGTCCCAGCTACTTGGAGAGGCTGAGGCAGGAGAATGGCGTGAACCCAGGAGGCAGAGCTTGCAGTGAGCCGAGATTGCGCCACTGCACTCCAGCCTGGGCGACAGAGCGAGACTCTGTCTCAAAAAAAAAAAAAAAAAAAAAAGAGATCCAGACCATCCTGGCCAAGATGGTGAAACCCTATCTCTACTAAAGACAAAAATTAGCTGGGCATGGTGGTGGGTGCCTGTAGTCCCAGCTACTTGGGAGGCTGACACAGGAGAATCGCTTGAACCCAAGAGGCAGAGGTTGCAGTGAGCCAAGATCGCACCATTGCACTCTAGCCTTGCAACAGAGTGAGACTCCGTCTCAAAAAAAGAAATACACTGGGCTCTGTGGCTCACGCCTATAATCCCAGCACTTTAGGAGGCCGAGGTGGGTGGATCACCTGAGGTCAGGAGTTTGAAACCAGCCTGACCAATATGGTGAAACCCCGTATCTACTAAAAATACAAAAAAAAATTTAGCCAGGCATGGTGGTACATGCCTGTAATCCCAGCTACTTGGAAGGCTGAGGCAGAATTGCTTGAAACTGGGATGTGGAAGTTGCAGTGAGCCAAGATTCTGCCAATACACTCCAGCCTGGGCGACAGAGCCAGACTGTCAAAAAAAAAAAAAAAAATATATATATATATATATATATATATATATATTTCTACACATATCCATATATATTAGTACAGGTAGTGAGTGGTTTTGGCAACATTGTGAAGGTGGTGGGTATGAGTTTGGGAAACACTGTCCCTCGTGCCAAGGTGTATAATCCTTCACATTCACCATGAATGCTTCTTCTTCATTCAAAATCTTCAAATCCTCTGTGGAAACAAGGACTGATAAAGTGCGCAGCCTCTCCTTCCACAAACTTCTGAATACAGAGATTGAGGCACTCTCTGGCTGGTTCCCTCAGGACCTTGAGGACGTCCTCAAGACCTGCATCAGACTGCCTTTGTCATTTCCCTGTTCATTAAGATTTCCATTAGGAGCTGGGCTTCTCAATAAAAACACAAATGTAAGCCTGACTCTGTGCTATCTCTTAGCAGCATTAATAAAAGGATTAGTGCAACAAATTTCTTTTTTTTTTTTTTTGAGACAGAGTCTCGCTCTGTCGCCCAGGCTGGAGTGCAGTGGCGCAATCTCGGCTCACTGCAAGCTCCGCCTCCCGGATTCACGCCATTCTTCTGCCTCAGCCTCTCCAAGTAGCTGGGACTACAGGCGCCCGCCACCACGCCCGGCTAATTTTTTGTATTTTTAGTAGAGACGGGGTTTCACCGTGGTCTCCATCTCCTGACCTCGTGATCTGCCCGCCTCGGCCTCCCAAAGTGCTGGGATTACAAGCGTGAGCCACCGCGCCCGGCCAGTGCAACAAATTTTCAAAATGCATTTTTAAATATCAGTTTTATTTTTTCCTCATTGATGCAGAAGATAGCTTACTGTAACATCAAGTGTTTCAAATAAAATGAGAACACGAAACCATTGTAAAGCAAATAAAACATGCAATCATAACAATATTTTGTCAATAAACCTAGGCCTAGCAATTTAAGAAACTTAGAAGAGGAATAAGGTATTTTACTTTTGTTTGTTCTGTCCTTGGACTTTATTTATTTATTTATTTATTTATTTTATTTATTTATTTTTTTGAGACGGAGTCTCGCTCTGTCGCCCAGGCTGGAGTGCAGTGGCGCAATGTCGGCTCACTGCAAACTCCGCCTCCCGGGTTCACACCATTCTCCTGCCTCAGCCTCTCTGAGTAGCTGGGACTACAGGCGCCCGCCACCGCGCCCGGCTAATTTTTTGTATTTTTAGTAGAGACGGGGTTTCACCGTGGTCTCGATCTCCTGACCTCGTGATCCGCCCGCCTCGGCCTCCCAAAGTGCTGGGATTACAAGCGTGAGCCACTGCGCCCGGCCTGTCCTTGGACTTTATTGATGGACTGATTGAGACACAGTTTTGCTCTGGTTGACCAGGCTGGAGTGTAATGGCATGACCTTGGCTCACTGCAACCTCCCCCTCCTGGGCTCAAATGATTCTCCTGCCTGAGCCTCCTGAGTAGCTGGGATTACAGGCACGTGCCACTACACCTGGCTAATTTTGTATTTTTTTTTTTTTTTTTTTTTTTTTTTGAGACGGAGTCTTGCTCTGTCCCCCAGGCTGGAGTGCAGTGGCGCGATCTCGGCTCACTGCAAGCTCCGCCTCCCGGGGTTCACGCCATTCTCCTGCCTCAGCCTCCCGAGTAGCTGGGACTACAGGCGCCCGCCAACACGCCTGGCTAATTTTTTGTATTTTTAGTAGAGACGGGGTTTCACCCTGTTAGCCAGGATGGTCTCGATCTCCTGACCTCGTGATCCGCCCGCCTCGGCCTCCCAAAGTGCTGGGATTACAGGCTTGAGCCACCGCGCCCGGCCTTAATTTTGTATTTTTTTTAGTAGAGATGGGGTTTCATTATGTCAGTCAGGCTGGTCTCAAAGTCCTGACCTCAGGTGATCCACCCACCTTGGCCTCCCAAATTGCTGGGATTGCGGGGGTGAGCCACTGCACCTCTCCTGTCCTTGGACTTTAGTAAAAGTTTTTCTTGTAAGCTGATGGTTGTATTCTTTAAAGTTATAGGGAAGAACAAAGAGGAGTCTAGCCCATTGAGAAAGGGGGTGTTATTGACAAAGGACTATTTTTTTTTCCCTGAAATCTGTTTGCTCTGTGGTTATATGATGGTTAATCACATGCTTATTGCCACCACTTATAAAGGTAGAGGCTGTGTTAGTCTCATCTATGTAGTACCCACAACATCACAGACATTATCCACCATGAAAAAACAGAAACAGAAAAACAAAGGGGCTCCTGGTTGATGGAGCCTCCTACTGAGCCAGGACTGCACCATACTGCAACTTGCCCCCATGTCCAACACAGCTTCTAGAGAGTTTTATCAGGTGTTTAAAAGGCACTAAGCAAGAAATGCCCTTCCTCATTGTTTTTTTGTTTTGTTTTGTTTTGTTTTTTGAGATGGAGTTTCGCTCTTGTTGCCCAGGCTGGAGTGCAGGGGCATGCGATCTCTGCTTACTGCAACCTCTGCCTCCTGCGTCTCAAGCGATTCTCCTGTCTCAGCCTCCTGAGTAGCTGGGGTTTACAGGATGCGCGCCACCACACCTGGTTAATTTTTTCTATTTTTAGTAGAGATGGGGTTTCACCACGTTGACCAGGCTGGTCTCAAACTCCTGACCTCAGGTGATCCAGCCTCCCAAAGTGCTGGATTACAAGCACGAGCCAACACGCCCAGCCTGTTTCTCTTCTCTGTGAGGACCTCAGCCCTTGCAAAATATGAGATGACAGGTAAAGGACAGATTTGTTTTCATTCTGCTCTATTATGTATGTTTTTCTTTCTTTTTTTTTGAGACAGCCTCACTGCCACAGGCTGGAGCGCAGTGGCACAATCTTGGATCACCGCAATCTCCGCCTCCTAGGTTCAAGTGATCCTCCCACCTCAGCCTCCCCAGCAGTTGGGATGACAGGCACCTGCCATCACTCCCGGCTAATTTTTGTATTCTTAGTAGAGATGGGGTTTCACCATGTTGGCCAGGCTGGTCTTAAACTCTGGACCTCAAGTGATCCACCTGCCTCAGACTCCCTGTGTTGGGATTACAGGCATGAGCCACCATACCCAGCTAGTATGTATGTTTTCAGAAGATGTAATAATTTTTTTTTTTTTGAGACGGAGTCTCTGTCTGTCACCCAGGCTGGAGTGCAGTGGCGTGATCTCGGCTCACTGCAAGCTCCGCCTCCCGGGTTCACGCCATTCTCCTGCCTCAGCCTCTCTGAGTAGCTGGGCCTACAGGCGCCCGCCACCACGCCCGGCTAATTTTTTGTATTTTTAGTAGAGACGGGGTTTCACCGTGGTCTCGATCTCCTGACCTCGTGATCTGCCCGCCTCGGCCTCCCAAAGTGCTGGGATTACAAGCGTGAGCCACCGCACCCGGCCTCACTTAGGTGTTTTCTTTGGCATGAGGTCTGAAGGCTTTATTAAGTAAATACTTAAATGCTTTACTCCAAAGGTTTTAAAATAGTTTAATGAAAAAATAAATATAGTGTATTAATGATCTAAGTATGAGAAACAGCAAGGACAAAATAGCAAATATTTTTGTAGGGGAGAAGGAATCTGAATGTATGTGGAATATTACGGAGAATAAGAAATTAATTTAATGGGGGCTGTGGCGGGGGGTGGGAGAGCATGAGCAAAAATAGCTAATGCATGCTGGACTTAATACCGAGGTGATGGGTTGATAGGTGCAGCAAACCACCATGGCACACGTTTCCCTATGTAACAAACCTGCATATCCTGCACATGTATCCTGGAACGTAAAATTAAAATAAAAAAAATTAAACAAAATGGTTACTTTTGGCCGGGCATAGTGGCTTACACCTGTAATCCCAGCACTTTGGGAGCCCGAGTGGGTGGATCACTTGAGGCCAGGAGTTCAAGAGCAGCCTGGCCAACATGGCAAAACCATGTCTCTACTAAAAAGGAAATACAAAAAAATTAGCTGGGCATGGTGGCACATGCCTGTAATCCCAGCTGCTTGGGTGGCTCAGACATGAGAATCACTTGAACCTGAGAGGCAGAGGTTGCAGTGAGCCAAGATGGCACCACTGCACTCCAGCCTGGGCAACAGAGTGAGACTCTGTCTCAAAAAACAAAAAGTTACTTTAGTATATTTGGGCTTATTTATTTAGACATGTCACTCTATCACCCAGGCTGGAGTGCTGTGTCAGGATCTTGGCTCACTGCAACCTCTGCCCTCCAGATTCAAGCAATCCTCCCACCTCGGCCTCCAGAATAGTTGTGACTACAGGTGAACACCACCAGGCCCAGCTAATCTTTGCATTTTTTTTTCTTTTTTTGAGATGGAGTCTCACTCTGTTGCCCAGGCTGGAGTGCAGTGGCGCAATCTCGGCTCACTGCAAGCTCCGCCTCCTGGGTTCACGCCATTCTCCTGCCTCAGCCTCCCGAGTAGCTGGGACTACAGGCGCCCACCACCATGCCCGGCTAATTTTTTGTATTTTTAGTAGAGATGGGGTTTCACCATGTTAGCCAGGTCAGTAGATCTCCTGACCTCATGATCTACCTACCTCAGCCTCCCAAAGTGCTGGGATTACAGGCCTGAGCCACCGTGCCTGGCCATATTTGCATCTTTTATAGAGACAGGGTTGCACTGTGTTCCCCAGGCTGGTCTTGAACTCCTGGACTCAGTATCTCTCCACTTCTGCCTTCCAAAGTGCTGGGATCACAGGCGTAAGCCACCATGCCCAGCCTGGCCCATTTATAATTGTCTAGTTTCCAGTACCTGGGACCACAGGCGTGTGCCATCTTGCCAGGCTAATTTTTGTATTTTTAGTAGAGACAGGGTTTTACCATGTTGGCCAGGCTGATCTTGAACTCCTGACCTCAGGTGATCCGCTGGCCTCAGCCTCCCAATGTGCTGGGATTACAGGCATGAGCTAGAGCGCCCGGCCATATTTCCCACTTTGGTTTGGGCTTCTGAAAAAATAAAGGAAGACACTTCTTTCTGCCTATCCTATGTCATCCTCTGCAAGCCATTGCCTCTGTATATAAGTACATCTAACAACACTGTAATGAAAAATCTATGCCAGAGATATGATTAATTCCACCCACAGCTGATGAATGTCTTTTGATTATATTTCTCAAGCCACATATCTGCAACAATAACATGTATTGAAAGGTATAGAAATAAACAGATGGATAGACAGAAAAAGACTCAGACTGTCTAAGTAGTGAAGTTTGTGCAGAACTACAAACAAAAATCCACCGGGGTCAGAGGTATAGGGTTAATTTCTCTTGCTGAGGCTCAGGTTTCTCCTTCATGCATGTTTAATAGTCCACCTAAGTTCAACTGGAGGAGCATCTTTCTTCTTTGTTAATCAAACATGCCCAGGTAGAGCTGCTTCTCTTTTCTATGGTAGCTGCTGAGTTCTGACTGTGTCAGCTGGAGGTACCGCCGGATGTTGGCATCTTGGAAGATGATGGAGAAGCAATTAGAAACAGAGTCAGTTAAGACCATAATCGTACCTTGTGGCAGGAGAGAATGTTAACATGCTCCCATTTTAAAATCTCTCCAAGATCTGAATATATCGCAACCATTCTGTGCAATAGTAAATCTGATTAATTAATAATATTTGGAATTGAAAAAAAAATCTCTGTCCCGGCTGCTAATTTTTATTTATTATTTATTTTTGAGACAGGGTCTCGCTCTGTCACCCAGGCTGGAGTGCAGTAGCATGGGATCTCCACTTACTGCAACCTCCGCCTCCCGGGTTCAAGCAATTCTCATGCCTCAGCCTCCCAAGTAGCTGACATTACAGGCATGTACCACCGGCTAATTTTTGTATTTTTAGTAGAGATGGGGTTTCACCATGTTGGCCAGGCTGGTCTGGAACTCCTGACCTCGTGATCCACCCGCCTTGGCCTCCCACAGTGCTGGGATTACAGGTGTGATCCACCACGCCTGGCCACTGGTTGCTAATTTCATAATGAAAGCAAGATTGATGAAGCAGTTATCATTAAAATAGAGCCTCTAAAGATACTATTCATATAGGTGACAGTTAATTTATGTATTTGATGGTGAGAAACATGAACAAATGGCTTATATTTTATATCTTTATTAATTCTTAATGGCTGTCTCATTCATTTAGATTAGTGAGATTTTACTGCACTGCTATACATTTGGTGACTCTGCTACTAGTATCCACTGGCAATTGTAAGCCAGAATGCAAAAGGGAGACAATTTTCAGTGCTCAACCAACCAACACAGGAATGAGTCTCTCATCTGCTTCACAATATCCTTTTTGCCTTGGAAACAAAGTAAGTCTCAAATTCTCTCTCAGCAGGACTGCCCTTTTTCTAGGTCATACCTGGGGTTAGCTGAGCTAAAGGATAAAAATGATAGCTAAAGCAAAGGCCAGACCCCATTTGGAGAACTGGCAGAATGAGAATTATCAAGGGTATTTGTTGGCATTCACACATCCTATTCCAATCACTGTTTTTTTGTTTTGTTTTGTTTTGCTTCTGAGATGGAGTCTCCCTCTGTCTCCCAGGCTGGAATACAGTGGCGTGATCTTGGCTCACTGGAAGCTCTGCCTCCCGGGTTCACGCCATTCTCCTGCCTCAGCCTCCTGAGTAGCTGGGATTACAGGCGCCCGCCACCACGCCTGGCTAATTTTTTGTATTTTTACTAGAAACGGGGTTTCATCATGTTAGCCAGGATGGTCTCGAACTCCTGGTCTCACATGATCCTCCCACCTTGGCCTCCCAAACTGCTGGGATTACAGGCATGAGCCACCATGCCCAGCCTCCAATCACTCTTAAAGACGAGGAACGGAACTTGAAAAACAACACTTTTTTTTTTTTTGAGATGGAGTCTGGCTCTGTCGCCCAGGCTAGAGTGCGGTTGGCACGATCTCGGCTCACCGAAACCTCTGCCTCCTGGGTTCAAGCGATTCTCCCTGCATCAGCCTCCTAAGTAGCTGGGATTACAGGGGCCTGCCATCACGCCCAGTTTTTTTTTTTTTTTGAGACGGAGCTGCCCTCTGTCCCCCAGGCTGGAGTGCACTGGCCGGATCTCAGCTCACTGCAAGCTCCGCCTCCCAGGTTCACACCATTCTCCTGCCTCGGTCTCCCGAGTAGCTGGGACTACAGGCCCTCACCACCACGCCTGGTTAATTTTTTGTATTTTTAATAGAGACGGAGTTTCACCATGTTAGCCAGGATGGTCTCGATCTCCTGACCTTGTGATACGCCCGCCTCGGCCTCCCAAAGTGCTGGGATTACAGGTGTGAGCCACTGCGCCCGGCTACACCCGGCTAATTTTTGTATTTTTATTTTTCTTAGTAGAGGTGGGTTCCGCCATGTTGGCCAGGCTGGTCTTGAAATCCTGACCTCAGGTGATCTGCCCACCTTGGCCTCCCGAAGTGCTGGGATTACAGGTGTAAGCCACCATACGCAGCCCTGAAAAACAACACTGTTTTTTTTGTTTTTTTTTTTGAGACAGAGTCTCGTTCTTGTTGCCCAGGATCTCAGCTCACTGCAACCTCTGCCTCCTGGGTTCAAGCAATTCTCCTGCCTCAGCCTCCCGAGTAGCTGGGATTACAGGCATGTGCCACCATGCCTGGCTAATTTTGTATTTTTAGTAGATATGGGGTTTCTCCATGTTGGTCAGGCTGGTCTCAAACTCCTGACCTCAGGTGATCCACCCACTTTGGTCTCCCAAAGTGCTAAGATAACAGATGTGAGCCACCCCACCCGGCCTGCCTATTTTATATATATATATATTTATGTATATTTATAAATATATACAATGTATATTTATAAATATATACAATGTATATTTATAAATAAAAGCACATTGATATACATATATTTATATGTTAAAATAGGCATATATATATATGAAACAGACATACCAACATATATATTGTGTATGCCTGATTAAGCATCAACCCCCTACACATGAAACTAATAATACTGCTTTTCCGTGGAGACAAGAACACAAGAGTGGAAAAAGGTCTGTTCGTCGTATACTTTTTCGGTTTGAATTCTCAAACATGTGAATGTATTACTTATTGAAAATAATACGTTGGCAAAGTAAAATAAAACCCCCTTTCCACAGACCTGCCCCAGCAAGACAATTTTGTCTTTACCATTTCAAAGCCCTTCTCGATTACCTTTAGGCTGCCTATTCACGGCAGCCAGGAGGTAGTGGCGGGCCTGGTCATAGTCCTGCAGATGGAAAAAGGCCACTCCGGCCCGATACAAGGCCTTGGCATTATCAGGTTGTCGTTCCAGGACTTTCTGACTATATTCTCTCACTCGTTCGTAGTTCACGGGCTCCATCTGAAGGAGACAGGCTAATGGGCCAAATGAAAAGAGAGAAGAGGGAGGAGGGACTCGTTACACTAGGTTCCACTGGCCAGCTCAAGACAGTACTGAACAGGGTGGTAACAACAACATTCAGTCAACAAATGATAAGGTGTCTCCCATATGCCAGACACTCTTCTACACACTGGGGATGCAGCAGTGAATAAAAGCTTCACATATCGGTCAGGTGCAGTGGCTCATGCCTGTCATCCCAGCACTTTGGGAGGCCAGGGCGGGTGGATCACCTGAGGTAGGGAGTTCGAGATCAGCCTGACATGGAGAAATCCCGTCTCTACTGAAAATAAAAATTAGCCAGGTGTGGTGGCACATGCCTGTAATCCCAGCTACTTGGGAGGGGTGAGGCAGGAGAATCACTTGGACCTGGGAGATGGAGGTTTCGGTGAGCCGAGATCGTGCCATTGCACTCTAGCCTGGGGAACAAGAGCGAAACTTCGTTTCAAAACAAAACAAAAAATTCACATATCTTGTAATCTACTTTAATATTTACTGATTTTCTGCTACACATTTAGTACCGAGTTAGGACTGGCTATAAAGCTGGTAAGAACATACTTTAAAATTTATTTAAAACTCGGCCGAGCATGGTGGCTCATGCTGTAATCCTAGCACTTTGGGAGGCTGAGGTAGGAGATTCGCTTGAGCCCAGAAGTTCAAGACCGGCCTGGGCAACATAGTGAGACCCTCCCCTGTCCCTTTTTTTGGCAGGGTATTCACTACAGTGTTATAAGAAGTGTATTCTGAATAACAAATGTATTCTTTATTTTATTATTATTTTTTAAGACAGAGTCTCACTCATCAGCCAGGCTGGAGTGCAGTGGCATGATCTTGGCTCACTGCAACCTCCAGGTTCAACCAATTCTTCTGCCTCAGCCTCCCGAGTAGCTGGGTTTACAGACATGTGCCACCATGTCCAGCTAATTTTTGTGTTTTTAGTAGAGATGGGGTTTCACCATGTTGGCCAGGCTGTTCTCAAACTCCTGACCTCAAGTGATCTGCTCACCTTGGCTTCCCAAAGTACTGGGATTATAGGCGTGAGCCACTATGCCCAGCTGAGACCCCCTTTTTTTTTTTTTTTGAGACGTAATCTCGCTCTGTCGCCCAGACTGGAGTGCAATGGCATGATCTCAGCTCATGCAACCTCCGCCTCCTGGGTTCAAGCGATTCTCCCGCCTCAGCTTCCCGAGTAGCTGGGATTACAGGCACACACCACCATGCTCGGCTAATTTTTGTATTTTTGTAGAGATGGGTTTTCGCCATGTTGGCCAGGCTTGTCTTGAACTCCTGACCTCAGGTGATTCGCTCGCCTCAGCCTCCCAAAGTACTGGGATTATAGACGTGAGCCACCCTGCCCAGCCCCCATTATTATTATTATTGAGATGGAGGTCTCGCTCTGTCGCGCAGGCTGGAGTGCAGTAGCGTGATCTTGGCTCATCGCAACCTCTGCCTCCCAGGTTCAAGTGATTCTTCTGCCTCAGCCTCCTGAGTAACTGGGATTACAGGCGCTCACCACCATGCCCGGCTAATTTTTGTATTTTTAGTACAGACGGGGTTTCACCATGTTGGTCAGGCTGGTCTCGAACTCCTGACCTTGTGATCCACCTGCCTCCACCTCCCAAAGTGCTGGGATTACAGGCGTGAGCCACCGTGCCCGGCCCCATTAATTTTTTATATAAAATGAGATATGCAGTGAGCCGAGACTGTACCACTGCACTCCAGCCTGGGCTACAGAGCGAGACTCCATCTTAAAAAAAAAAAATCAGATAAATTACAATTTTTTAAAAAACAAACTAACCTTCATTGTATCTCTTCTATCCAAGGCTCTATGTCCTGAATGCCCCATTTCACCACAGTTCTTGTACTGCAGCTTTGTTAATAATGGTTGCCATTAATTGTGTCAGGAAATGGCAAGCACTGTGCTATGTGCTTGATATACACTGTCTTGTTTAATCTTCGCATCTACACTATTATATAGGGGTTACTATCTTCATTTAGTGGATGAAGAAATCAAGACTCAGAGAAGTAACTTGTCCAAGATCTTACAGGTTCTAGGTGGAATGAATATGAAATTTGAATGAAGTGTTCTCTAACTCCAAAATCATCATTCTCAATAACAATACAGTATATAACTTCACTACTCTCTTGGATGACTTAATGGGACTTTGAAATACAAACCTGCGGAGGAACCAATTCAGGTCAATGTTCTGCCTTTTTATGATTAAGAAGGGAAACACACTCCCTATTTCACAACTGTGGGAATTAAACATAGTATTATTAAATCATGGTGCTGAGAAAGACCAAGAATCAGCACTGATGAGCACATTAAAGGGCCTGTGCTGATGTCTGTATCCCTTCTACAACATCCCCACCAAGTGGTCAAAAAAAAAAAAAAAAGTGGAGGAATATACAAGAAACAAGTAAATGAATTTTTTTGTTTATTTTAGACGGAGTCTCCCTCTGTTGCCCAGGCTGGAGTTTATACTTAGCTATTTCCCCAGGGGTCAATCAATCTATCACCCTTGCTCATTAATTCAACAACCAGTTATTGTGCATTGACCATGTGCCAGGCACTGAGCTAGAAGCAGAGGATAAGAGGAGCAAGGCAGTCATCTTGATGATTAAAGAGGTTGAGGCCAGGCGCAGTGGCTCATGCCTGTAATCCCAGTACTTTGGGAGGCTGAGGCAGGCTGATCACTTGAGGTCAGGAGTTCAAAACCAGCCTGGCCAACATGGTGAAACCCCATCTCTACTAAAAACACAAAGAAATTAGCCGGGTTTGGTGGTGGGCGCCTGTAATCCCAGCTACTTGGAAGGCTGAGGCAGGAGAATTGCTTGAACCCAGGAGGCAGAGGTTGCAGTGAGCTGAGATCACGCCACTGCACTCCAGCCTGGGTGACAGAGTGAGACTCTGTCTCAAAAAAAAAAAAAAAAAAAAAAAATGTGGAGGAATACACAAGAAACAAGTAAATGAATTTTTTTTTTTTTTTTTTTTGAGACGGAGTCTTGCTCTGTTGCCCAGGCTGGAGTGCAGTGGCGCGATCTCGGCTCACTGCAAGCTCCGCCTCCCGAGTTCACGCCATTCTCCTGCCTCAGCCTCTCCGAGTAGCTGGGACTACAGGCACCCGCCACCACGCCTGGCTAATTTTTTGTATTTTTAGTAGAGACGGAGTTTCACCGTGGTCTCGATCTCTTGACCTCGTGATCCGCCCGCCTCAGCCTCCCAAAGTGCTGGGATTACAAGCGTGAGCCACTGCGCCCGGCGTAAATGAATATTTTTGTTTGTTTGTTTTTAGATGGAGTCTCCCTCTATTGCCCAGGCTGGAGCGCACTGGTGTGATCTTGGCTGACTGCAACCTCCGCCTCCCAGGTTCAAGCGATTCTCCTGCCTCAGCTTCCCAAGTAGCTGGGACTACAGGCACCCGCCACCACGCCCAGGTAATTTTTAAAATATTTTTAGTAGAGATGGAGTTTCACCGTATTAGCCAGGATGGTCTCCATTTCCTGACCTCGTGATCTGCCTGTCATGGGCTACCAAAGGGCTGGGATTACAGGCGTGAGCCACCGCACCTGGCCCAAGTAAATTAATTTTTTTTTTTTTGATTCGGAGTTTTGCTCTTGTTGCCCAGGCTGGAGTGCAATGGCGCGATCTCGGTTCACCGCAACCTCCGCCTCCCAGGTTCAAGCAATTCTCCTGCCTCAGCCTCCCGAGTAGATGCGATTACAGGCATCCGCCACCATGCCTGGCTAATTTTTTTGTATTTTTAGTGGAGATGGGGTTTCTCCATGTTGGTCAGGCTGGTCTTGAACTCCTGACCTCAGGTGATCCGCCTACTTTGGCCTCCCAAAGTGCTGGGATTACAGGCATGAGCCACCGTGCCCGGCCCAAGTAAATTAATTTTTAAAAGTGCTTTAAGAGGCTGGACACAGTGGCTCACGCCTGTAATGCCAGCACTTTGGGAGGCGGAGGCAGGCGGATCACGAGGTCAGGAGATCAAGACCACCCTGGCTAACACAGTGAAACCCCGTCTCTACTAAAAATACAAAAAATTAGCCAGGCGTGGTGGTGGGTGCCTGTAGTCCCAGCTACTCGGGATGCTGAGGCAGGGGAATGGTGTGAACCCGGGAGGCAGAGCTTGCAGTGAGCCAGAATCGTGCCACTGACTCCAGCCTGGGCGACAGAGTGAGACTTGGTCTCAAAAAAAAAAAAAAAAAGTGCTGGCCAGGCGCGGTGGCTCACACCTGTAATCCCAGCACTTTGGGAGGCCAAGGCAGGAGGATCACTTGGTCAGGAGATCGAGACCATCCTGGCTAACAAGGTGAGACCCTGTCTCTACTAAAAATACAAAAAAAAAAATTAGCTGGGCATGGTGGCGGGCGCCTGTAGTCCCAGCTACTCGGGAGGTTGGGGCAGAATGGTGTGAACCCGGGAGGCGGAGCTTGCGGTGAGCTGAGATCACGCCACTGCACTCCAGCCTAGGCAACAGAGCGAGACTCTGTCTCAAAAAAGAAAAAGTGCTTTAAGAAAAATAAAACTATGCTGGGACGAGAATGAATGAAGTCAGAGTGCTGTTTGCTTACGGAAGGCTTTTTGGTAGGAGGAATGGGGGGGGACAGAGTCTTACTTGCTCTGTCGCCCAGGCTGGAGTGCAGTGGCCCAATCTTGGCTCACTGCAGCCCCGGCCTCCCATGCTCAAGACATTGGCCCACCTGAGTCTCCAGAATAGCTGGGACTACTGGCAAGCAAAACCATGCCTGGCTAATTTTTGTATTTTTTGTAGAGACTGGGTTGTGCCAGATTTCCCAGGCTGGTCTTGAACTCCTTGGCCTACCAAGGTGTTGGGATTACAGGCGTGAGCCACTGCACCCAGCTACAGAAGGCTTCTCTAAGGAAGCAACTTTTGAGTCCAAATCTGGATAAGTGTCATTCAAGGGACAGGGCATTCTAGCTGGAAAGACAGCCTACAAAGCGTGAAGGTGGAAATGTACTTTGGGCGTTAAGTATATAAAAGGGCCAGTTCGGGAAGGGCATGGTGGCTCACACCCATAATCCCAGCACTTTGGGAGGCCGAAGCGGGTGAATCACCTGAGGTCAGGAGCTCGAGACCAGCCTGGCCAACATGGCAAAACCCTGTCTCTACTAAAAATACAAAAATTAGCCAGGCATGGTGGCAGGTGCCTGTGATCCCAGCTACTTGGAAGGCTGCAGCAGGAGAATCGCTTTAACCCGGAAGGCAGAGGTTGCAGTGGGCCAAGATCATGCCACTGCACTCCAGCCTGAGCAAGAGTGAGACACCGTCTCAAAAAAAAAAATTAATAAATAAAATGAAAAATAAGGCCAGGCATAGTGACTCATGCCTGTAATCCCGGCACTTTGGGAGGCCGAGGTGGGCGGATCGCCTGAGGCTGGGAGTTTGAGACCAGTCTGACCAACATAGAGAAATCCCATCCCTACTAAAAATACAAAATTAGCAGGGCGTGGTGCCACATGCCTGTAATCCCAGCTACTTGGGAGGCTGAGGAAGGAGAATTGGTTGAACCTGGGAGGCGGGAGTTGCGGTGAGCCAACATCGTGCCATTGCACTCCAGCCTGGGCAACAAGAGCAAAACTCAGTCTCAAAAAAAATAAAAGAGAGCTAGTTGGTGCTGGGACCTCAAGGTGAGTTTGGATTTTCTCCTAAGTGTGATGAGATGCCAATGGGGTGTTTCAGGCAGTGACAGGATCTGATTTCCTTATCTGTAAATATGGGGATAATCCTTGCAGTTTTGTGAAGATGGGAGATATCTGTAAATGACTGCCCAACATGTTATAGGCACTCAATAAATAAAAATTATTGGGCCGGGTGCTGTGGCTCATGCCTGTAATCCCAGCACTTTGCGAGGCCGAGGCGGGCGAATCACCTGAGGTCAGCAATCCAGACTAGCCTGGCTAACATGGTGAAACCCCGTTTCTACTAAAAATACAAAAAATTAGCCGGGCGTGGTGGCATGCGCCTGTATCCCAGCTAGTCTAGAGGCTGAGGCAGGAGAATCGCTTGAACCCGGGAGAAGGAGGTTGCAGTGAGCCGAGATCGTGCCATTGCACCCCAGCTTGGGCAACAAGAGCGAAGCTCTTCTCAAAAAAAAGAAAAAGAAAAATGAGGAAAAACTATACAACCCACTGAATATATAAGAGATCTAAACTACCAGCTAAAGAAATGAACGTGTTTCACAAATATTAAATGTCCCTTAAATAAACAATGGCCTGACCTTAAGTATAATTTTTCCCTGTAGCATGCAAAATTACCTAAAGCTATCAGCAATACCCAGAAGGCTGTTAGAAATGCAAACTGGGGCTGGGTGCGGTGGCTCACGCATGTAATCCCAGCACTTTGGAAGGTGGAGGCGCGTGGATTACCTGAGGTCAGGAGTTCAAGACCAGCCTGACCGGCCGGGCGCGGTGGCCCACGCCTGTAATCCCAGCACTTTGGGAGGCCGAGGCGGGCGGATCATGAGGTCAGGAGATCGAGACCATCCTGGCTAACATGGTGAAATCCTGTCTCTACTAAAAATACAAAAAATTAGCCGGGCGTGGTGGTGGGCGCCTGTAGTCCCAGCTACTCGGGAGGCTGAGGCAGGAGAATGGCGTGAACTCGGGAGGCGGAGCTTGCAGTGAGCCAAAATCGTGCCACGGCACTCCAGCCTGGGCGACATAGCAAGACTCCGTCTCAAAAAAAAACAAAAAACAAACAAACAAAAAACCAGCCTGACCAATATTATGAAACCCCGTCTCTACTAAAAATACAAAAATTAGCCGGGCGTGGTGGCACATGCCTGTAATCCCAGCTACTCGGGAAGCTGAGGCAGGAGAATCGCTTGAACTCTGGAGGCAGAGGTTGCGGTGAGCCGAAATCACGCCACTGCACGCCAGCCTGAGCAACAAGAGCGAAACTCCGTTTCAAAAAAAAAAAAAAATTAGCTGGGCGTGGTGGCTGGCGGGCGCCTGTAGTCCCGGCTACTCGGGAGGCTAAGACAGAATTGCTTGAACCCGGGAGGGAGAGGCTGCAGTGAGCCCAGACCGCGCCAGTGCACTCCAGCCTGGGAGACAGGGCGAGACTGCATCTCAAAAAAAAGAAAGAAATGCAAACTGCTAGGCCCCACGTCAGACCCATCCGAATCTCTGGGGATGGGGCCGAGGAAGTTGTGTTTTAACAAACTCTCCAGGTGAAGTCTGAGAAGCCCTGCTCTATGGCAACTTAATTACAGCCCCACAGATTGGCAGGTTATTCCAATTCATGGCAGAATAAATGGATGACAGTAAAAAAAAAAAAAAAAAAAAAAGTCAGCGTTTTTTTCCCCAATGTTCACAGATGTTCATATTCCTGTCTTAATGCTCTCTAGCCACCCTTTAGCCTCGTTCTTACCAGCTAGATTGTTATAGCAGTCTGTCTGGGTGGTATGCAGTATGTTTTCTTGTTCAGGCGTGAGGGCCGGGCCCTGAGGTCCGAGATTAGGTAACGGAGAGGGCAGACTCGGATCCAGACCCCGCAGCTGAAGCAGAGCTCGATGGTACCTACTCACAGCATCTCGGTACTTCCCTTCCCGGTAGCGCTGGTTCCCTTCCTCCTTGTACAGCTGAGCCTCATGCAGACGCTTCTCCATAACTGTCGCCCACGGTTCTTGCGGAACTGGGAAATGAAGGAGCAACTGAAGCTCTGGGGTTGGGAGCAAAATAACTGACTGTAGCAGCCACTTTAAGGAGGCAGAAAATTACCCTTCTTCCTGGAGGGTCCCCCCACAGGGACCTGCGGTTTGCTTGTTTCTACTCACAGCCCCACCTCTCTTTTCTGCAGTCTTTTTCTCAAGAAGTGCAGGCAAGTAGTTAGGAAGAGGATGTGGGAATAATGAAGCCAAACATTAAGTGACTTCCTAAAGAGGCGATGTGGGGGTGAGGAGACTTTCCAAAGAACTAAAGCAAGGCCCTACTCAGGAATTGTAGCAGGCGTGAGAACGCCGGGGACACTGGCTTCCGCCTTTCTATTGGACCCGCCCCCCCGACCTGGAAGTAGAAGGGAGTGGGCGGGAGTAGTGCTAAAACTCCAGGGTGCCTGAAGCAATTCTAACTCTTCTTCCTTATTCAACATTTGTTGACGTCAGTAAATAAACTGGGAAGCCGAGGTGAACCACCAGCGAGACTGAGGTGTCCACATAAGCGTCACAGCTGCAAGCCCACCCGGCGCCGCGACCAGTTCCTCGCCCTCTGCAGATGCCCAAGCCTGGAAGTCTGCTGGGCTTCGGTTTACCAGCAGGAGCAAGAAGAGGAAAGGGTCAGAGATGCGTACAGTTTGGTATCTTGAAGGGTCGCGCGCGTTGCGCCACACCACCCAATCAGAAGAGACTCCGGAAAAATAATCCCGCAGAAACGACCCCGCCTCCTCAGTGTACCAACGGCTGGAGGGGGGGAAAAAAATCCCCTGGCAGCTTCGCCAATTGGAAAAATCCGGACGATCACTGATGACCAATCGGAACGGCAAATGACGATTCAAGTTGTCCAATAAAAGAAAAAGGGCGGGGCCAAGAGTCTGTTGCTGGGTAGAAGTTGAGGCGTTGAGAAAAAAGGAGGGCCCAGGATTACAGTAGTTCTTCGTTCTGGGGAGCCCTTTTGCTTCCCAGCCAGAAAAACAATTGCTAGTAGGCTTACATGTTGCAACGCATTCTCTTCTGATTTTGTCGTTACTGCTGCAAGCACAGACAGTAGGGAAAAGAGGCTAGCAACCCCTAAGACGCCACAGCAATTGGAAGTCAGACGGAAATAAGGGTGGTGGGAAGGGCATGGCATCGGGGCACTCCGGGCGGCTGCGCATAACCCCCCAGCTGGAAGTACAGAAAGACCGGCGCGCACACGTTTCCGTGCTACGAGGCACTTGAGCCGCAGCCAGCCTTGCCCGTCTTGGACTCCGCTGCGGCTGCGCGGTAAAAGCACCGGCGGCGATTGGCCCGGGGGCGCCAGGGGGCGGGAGGAAGCGAGAGGAACTCCGTCGTCCTCCGCGCGCGCCTGCCCGCGGCTAGGGAACCGAGGGCCTGGAGGGGAAACACCTCCCCGCTGCGTTGTTTTGGGCTCCGTGAGCCGAACGGGGGAGGGGAGACGAAGGAGAAGCAAACACTGCGCAGCGGGAGCGTGCGCGGCCTTCACTCCTGCGTGCGTGCGCTCGCTCGCGCGGGCTCAGTGCTGGCGCGTGAGGCGGAGGCGGGCGGCGGCGGCGGCGGCGGCGCCTGCGCGGTCGGACTCGGTCGACGGTTCGCAGGGGAGGAGGCGGCGGGAGGCGGAGGAGGCGGCGGCGGCGATGGAGGTGAAGCGGCTGAAAGTGACCGAGCTGCGGTCGGAGCTGCAGCGGCGGGGCCTGGACTCGCGCGGCCTCAAGGTGGATCTGGCGCAGCGGCTGCAGGAGGCGCTAGACGCCGAGATGCTCGAGGACGAGGCCGGCGGCGGCGGGGCCGGGCCCGGCGGGGCCTGCAAGGCGGAGCCTCGGCCTGTGGCCGCGTCGGGCGGCGGCCCGGGCGGGGACGAGGAGGAGGACGAAGAGGAGGAGGAGGAGGACGAGGAGGCGCTGCTTGAGGACGAGGACGAGGAGCCACCCCCTGCTCAGGCCTTGGGTCAGGCCGCGCAGCCGCCGCCGGAGCCCCCGGAGGCGGCAGCCATGGAGGCCGCGGCCGAGCCAGATGCTTCCGAGAAGCCGGCAGAGGCCACGGCCAGGTCAGGCGGGGTAAATGGTGGCGAAGAGGAGGGCCCCGGCAAGGGGGAGGAAGACGAACCCGAGGAGCGGAGCGGGGACGAGACGCCGGGATCCGAGGTGCCGGGTGACAAGGCCGCCGAGGAACAGGGTGAGGAACTGGCAGCCGAGCCCGGCTCCAACCTGCCGACTGCGCCCCTGATCTAGCACCGCGCCCTGCACCGCAGGGTCCCAGTCCTTGTTCTCGCTTGCCTCAAAGTGCCATTTGATGGAACTCCTTTCATTCTCTACCCACCTTTCTGAGGGGTTAGGCCGCCTCTCGTGGCCCTACTCTTTGCAGGAGGAAGGTTCCTGCCTAACTTGGTTCCTTGGTGATAGTGGATGGCAGTGAGTGATTCTGCATGCGAACTGCTTTTGAGCTACCTGTGGAACAGTCTCCCACGGTGCTTGTTATATTTTTCTTAGCTGAGAACGTGCTAAGCAATTGGGGATTACACGGAGAACTGGGCCCACAGTTAGAGGGTCAGGCCTTTGGGCTACCTGTCAACTTTTTCACCGTAAAAATGTTAAGCAAAAATCGAAGTCCGTCAAAGTCCGCTCCATTAAAAGCATGTTAACAGAGCTTGAGCAACAGAGAATCTGAAAATCCAACCTTGTTCCTCTTTGAGCTGTAGGGGAGAGCCTCTAGTGTAACAGTGTCGAGTTTAATAGTTAACCAGTGAAGAGAAAATCTTAATTTGTTGCATTTAGAGTTAGTTAACGTTACTTGGCTAGGGTTTTTATCTTGCTTGGATTATGATTAAATTTTGATTGTCCCACTGAGTCCGTGGATGGGCATGTTTGTAGATTTGCTGAACACCTGGTGCTAGCCTTTTACGTTTCAGGTCCCTCGGTTCCTGAATGGTAATGATTGAGGTGCTGGTGGGTCCGTTGAGTAACCTTGTGGAAGAGGTGTGTTGTAGAATCGCCCCAGGGAGTTAGTGACCTTTCTCTCCTTTCTTTTGAAGTGATTGGATGGTTAGAACTGATCTGTAACAGTATGTGTCAGAGTAGGGAGGATAAGTCTTACTATGAAGTGGGTGGCCTTAGTTCTTTTGTTAGTAATTTTTTTAGGCCACTACGGAGAGTCATAGTATAATCGGAACCCATTGTACAACAATCACATGCAACTTGCAGATTGTTTGTCCTGTGTCCTGGAGCAGAAATCCTATTACATAACCTTTGACTTATGTATATCCCAAAGAGCAGATAAAAAAATTATTGAAGGATAGGCTGGGGGTGGTGGCTCACGCCTGTAATCCCGGCACTTTGGGAGGCCAGGCAGGTGGATCACCTGAGGTCAGGAATTCGAGACCAGCCTGGCCAACATGGTGAAACCCCTGTCTCTAGTAAAAATACAAAAAATTAGCCGGGCGTGATGGTGGGTGCCGGTAATCCCAGCTTCTTGGGAGGCTGAGGCGGGAGAATGGCTTGAACCTGGGAGGCGGAGGTTGCAGTGAGCCGAGATCGCACCCCCACACTCCAGCCTGGGCGACAGAACGAGACTCCGTCTCAAAAAAATATATATTGAAGGATAAAAGACTGCTTTAAAGAAATTATTATTAAAAGCCTTCCTAGTGTTGCAAAATACAAAAGCCTAGGGAAAAACTCCAGGTTTTTTCCTGTTGTAGAGAAGTTGCTAAATATACAACACCTTTCTGCCCCAAATTATGTGCAGTCTAGATGCGGTATTATTTATGGATCTCTTGTGACTTAGTGGTTTGCTCTTGCAACTTTCAGTAGAAGTCCCTGATAAAAATACAGCTGTGTATAATGCACTTGAGTCCATTTGTCACATGAGTAAATCCATGGATGGCTGTGCATTTCAATTCAGGAAAGGGAAATAAAAAAAATTGAGGCTTCTCTGTATCATGAAGTTGTGGAAAAGTGTTACAAAATATGTATTAACTGCCTACCTTAAATCTAGATCTGACAAGAGTCAAAATTAAGTTAACCTTTGAAGTTTTTTTAGAGACCTAGAGGATATTTTTTATGTCATATTGATGGGGAAATCTGCAAGTTTGACCTGATTTAAGTGGATAAATTTAGAATGCAAAAATTGTCCAATTTTTATCTACTGCTTGACTGTAATTAGCCCATAATGTCCCTTTTTTAAAAAATAAAATAAAATCACAGCCAATGACAGAAAGCTGATCTTTAGAAATAAAATGTTATGTGAATGTAGTGGGAATAACCTGGCTGTTTTGATCAGACAGATTCTCACATTCCCTGTTAGTGTCTATTAGTTCTGAGCTTATTCTACACTCCAGTATGAAAACTGCTGATTTTCTTTCCCTCGTTTTTGTAGGAGATGACCAAGATAGTGAAAAGTCAAAACCAGCAGGCTCAGATGGTGAGCGGCGGGGGGTAAAGAGACAGCGGGATGAGAAGGATGAACATGGCCGAGCTTACTATGAATTCCGAGAGGAGGCTTACCACAGCCGGTGAGGGAAACAGTCCCTTTCCTTGAAGGGAGTGTCTGCTCTGATTTTGGTATTCCTGGTTTTGACTGGAGAGACTGGAAGGAGGGTGGATTCAAAATGGAATAGGTTTTTATAGGCATGAGTTTTAGATTGCATCTACCATGGAAACTCCTATTGCCCTTTCTCATTTATTGAAAAAAGCTGTCTGCTGGGATTTGATATTCACTGATAGTTTAAAATGGACATAATGTCATACACACACCCCTCAAAGAAGAGGGCTTTGTTTACATTGTGTTTCTTTTCTATCTTACATATATAGCTCAAAGTCTCCACTGCCTCCTGAAGAAGAGGCAAAAGATGAGGAGGAGGATCAAACTCTTGTGAACCTGGACACGTGTATGTATAAGGCAGACAGATTGTGGTTTTTAACTAATCTGCTAAAAGTGATTTTGGAGATTAAAACTTCATAGCCTATAAATTCTATGAGACTTTGTATCCACTACAACAACTGGCTATACTTATGCTCTGTTGGTGGCTTACAAGTATTGGACATTGGAGTAAACTGATTGCTTCTTTCTTTACAGATACCTCGGATCTGCATTTTCAAGTGAGCAAAGACCGCTATGGAGGGCAGCCACTTTTCTCAGAGAAGTTCCCCACCCTTTGGTCTGGAGCAAGGAGTACTTACGGAGTGACAAAGGGAAAAGTTTGCTTTGAGGCAAAGGTATCTCATTAAGACCATTCATTCATTCATTTATTCCTGGATGCTTACAGTTCTTAGGGGGGGAAAAACAATTATTATCTTTTTTTTTTTTTTTTTTTTTTTGAGACGGAGTTTTGCTCTTGTTACCCAGGCTGGAGTCCAATGGCACCATCTCGGGTCACCACAGCCTCTGCCTCCTGGGTTGAAGCGATTCTCCTGCCTCAGCCTCCCGAGGAGCTGGGATTACAGGCATGCGCCACCACACCTGGCTAATTTTGTATTCTTAGTAGAGATGGGGTTTCTCCGTGTTAGTCAGGCTGGTCTTGAACTCCTGACCTCAGGTGATCCGCCCGTCTTGGCCTCCCAAAGTGCTGGGATTACAGGCATGAGCTACCGCACCTGGCCAGGGAAAAAAATATTTTTTTAAAAAGACAGTTCATTTATTCATTAAACTACTACCTATGTATACTGGACTTCTGTCCAGTCAGGCTTTTATTAGTGCAGGTAGGTAAAAGCACTGTGCTTTAACAAGAACCTTAGTTTGAGTAACCAAGAAATTGATCCCTGTGGCTTTAAGTTCAGTGACTGTTATTCTGATGTTGAGTTGAGATAATTGTCATTTTCAGTTTGTATAAAAATCTTGTCTTTCTAACTCAGAGTTTACTACTCAGTTGGTCACAATACCTAATAGTTCGCTTTCTGACTTGGCCAGGTAACCCAGAATCTCCCAATGAAAGAAGGCTGCACAGAGGTCTCTCTCCTTCGAGTTGGGTGGTCTGTTGATTTTTCCCGTCCACAGCTTGGTAAAGTTATTTCTTTAAGTTCCTCATTAGTGTTTACTACCATATTGCTTACACTATGGGAAGTCTGGATGTAGGTAACTAATTTGTTGACTGTTCTAGGTGAAGATGAATTCTCATACGGTTTCGATGGACGAGGACTCAAGGCAGAAAATGGACAATTTGAGGAATTTGGCCAGACTTTTGGGGAGAATGATGTTATTGGCTGCTTTGCTGTAAGTGCTCCTGAAAGTTGTGGGTCATAACAAGGAGTGGATAGAGGGCACTGGGAATTCACTTGTGCTTCCCATCAACTGCTGGCTTTTATGCATGTGATGTATGGCTCGCTTAGTTACATTGTGCAGCAGTCTGTGTGAAACAAGAATAAATTGTAAAGTTTAATCAACCCGAAGACTTGTCAGCCAATAAGTGCTCTTGTCCCTTGTCATTGTAGAATTTTGAGACTGAAGAAGTAGAACTTTCCTTCTCCAAGAATGGAGAAGACCTAGGTGTGGCATTCTGGATCAACAAGGAATCCCTGGCAGACCGGGCCCTTCTACCCCATGTCCTCTGCAAAAATTGTGTTGTAGAATTAAACTTTGGTCAGAAGGAGGAGCCCTTCTTCCCACCACCAGAAGAGTTTGTGTTCATTCATGCTGTGCCTGTTGAGGAGCGTGTACGCACTGCAGTCCCTCCCAAGACCATAGAGGAATGTGAGGTATGCCAAACAGTATACAAACACTGAGGTTGTATGCTTTGCAGAGGTGGGTGCGTATGCTCTCCAAGGTCTCAGAGCGTTATCAAACGGGAATGGGAGGATGTTCTTAAATTGGATTTGATAAACATGACCCTCATTTATTTTTCATTATATTTCTGGTTCTGTTTTTTGCAGGTAATTCTGATGGTGGGACTACCCGGATCTGGAAAGACCCAGTGGGCACTGAAATATGCAAAAGAAAACCCTGAGAAAAGATACAATGTCCTGGGAGCTGAGACTGTGCTCAATCAAATGAGGGTAAGTTGCTGTTGGGCATTTGTCAGATACAGTATTTGGAGACTCTTAGAACCTATCTTTAATGAAGAGTTAGTCTCAAGTGTCTGAGAACAAGGGTCCCATAAATAGAGAAATGAGATTTTTCTCTATGTGTTTTAGGTGGATTGATTTTTTTTTTCTTTGCTGTGTTGTCAAATTTCTGAAAGCAGACAAGATCTGAAATACATCCAGGTTAAGACTAGATAGAAATGACTACTGCAGGAAATGGACAACATTCACAGCACTGAAGAATAGGAATAGAGTGATACAGATTCAGTATTTGAAGAGGTGACATTTACCAATAACTCTTGGGCTCTAACTTGCAACATAACTTGTGTTTTTTTTTTCACTTCTTCTCAAACTAATCAGATGAAGGGGCTCGAGGAGCCAGAGATGGACCCCAAAAGCCGAGACCTTTTAGTTCAGCAAGCCTCCCAGTGCCTTAGTAAACTGGTCCAGATTGCTTCCCGGACAAAGAGGAACTTTATTCTTGATCAGGTATTAATCTGATAAAATTGTCTAGAGTCAAGGTGGGGTGTGTATATAAAGAGAGACTGAATTAAGGAACAGAGTCAGCTTACCTAATTATGACCATCTGGTTGTGTGTTATGGTTGCAATGTTTTTTGAACTCAGAGGTACCCCTAATTAGTGTTTTTACCTGAAAATATATGGACCCAGGCTATAAAACATGTAATAAAGACAATGGAAAGAGTTGGAACTCATATGAATTCCTGGCTCCACCACATTCTGGTTTGTGATCTTGGATAAGTCCCTTATCCTCTCTGAACCTCAGTTTCCCTGATGAGCAAAACAGGATAATACCTGTCACGTAGTTTGAAAAGTTAAAGAAGATCATGTTTATTGACCCTTCATCTCGTGTCTAAGTTATCAAAGATACTGAGTCTTTTTCTTTTTGGAGACTGAGTCTCACTCTGTCGCCCAGGCTGGAGTGCAGTGGCGCGATCTCAGCTCACTGCAACCACCATCTCCTGGGTTCAAGCGATTCTTCCGTCTCAGCCTCCCAAGTAGCTGGAATTACAACACCCACCATCATGCCGAGTTAATTTTTGTATTTTAGTAGAGATGGGGTTTCACCATGTTGGCCAGGCTGGTCTTGAACTCCTGACCTGAGATGATCTGCCCACCTCAGCCTCCCAGAGTGCTAGGATTACAAGCGTGAGCCACCATGCCTGGCCGATACTGATTCTTTTGGTTAAATCTGAGTGATAATTTTCTTCCTAAACATCAGTTATTCCTCCTGTTCTTAGTGTAACGTGTACAATTCTGGCCAACGGCGGAAGCTATTGCTGTTCAAGACCTTCTCTCGGAAAGTGGTGGTGGTTGTCCCTAATGAGGAAGATTGGAAGAAGAGGCTGGAGTTGAGGAAGGAAGTAGAGGGAGATGATGTGCCTGAATCTATAATGCTGGAGATGAAAGGTGGGTGTCTTAGTCCATTTTCTGCTGCTATAAAGAATACCATAGACTTTGTAATTTATAAATAATAGAGGTTTATTTCCCTCGTGGTTCTGGAGGCTGGGAAGTCCAAGAGCATAGCACTAGCATCTGGTGAGGTCCTTCTTGCTGCATCATTCCATGGCAAGAGAGCACATGTGAGAGAACTTGCTTTTATAACAAAGCCACTTTCACAATAATGGCATTAATCTATTCATGAGGATGGAATCCTCATGACCAAATCACATTAAAAGTCCCACCTTCTCAACACTGCTCATTGGGGATTAAGTTTCCAACACTTGTGCTTTGGTGGGACATAACTCAAACCATAGCAGTGGGCTAAAATTGTACAAGTTAAAGGGATCTTATCCCTGGTCAGTGCACACCTTATTGAGGCCTATTAGCACCTGGAGTGACACTCTACATCTAAAATATAAATCTGAAGAGAAACTTCATGGTTGTAAGCACTTGCAGATAAATGAATGAACAGAGAGAAGCAATAATTTTGACTTACTGTTTTCTTGGCTTGTTTTGGTTTGGTTTTGAGACAGTCTCTCACCCTGTTGCCCAGCTTGGAGTGCAGTGGTGTGATCTCACACTCACTGCAACGTCCACCTCCTCGGTTCAAGCGATCCTCTTGCTTCAGCCTCCCAAGTAGCTGAGATTACAAGCATGTGCCACCATGCGTAGCTAATTTTTGTATTTGTCTGGTCTTGGAACTCCTGACTTCAGGTGATTTGCCCACCTTGGTCTTCCAAAGTGCTGAGATTACAGGCGTATGCTGCTGTGCCCAGCCGCCTTGGCTCGTTTTGAAAAAGATACAGAAAGGGAAATAGTGAGCCAGGCGCGGTGGCTGATGCCTGTAATCCCAGCACTTTGGGAGGCTGAGGCGGGTGGATCACAAGGTCGGGAGCTCACGACCAGCCTGGCCTAGATGGTGAAACCCTGTCTCTACTAAAAATACAAAAAAAATTAGTCAGGAATGGTGGTGGGTGCTTGTAATCAGCTACTCGGGAGGCTGAGGCAGAGAATTACTTGAACCTAGGTGGCAGAGGTTGCAGTGAGCTGGGATTGTGCCACTGCACTCCAGCCTGGACAACAGAGCGAGACTCGGTCTCAAAAAAAAAAAAAAAAAAAAAAGGAAATAGTGACTGTAGGGTAATTTAAACTCAAGGGAGAGGCTTCCGTCAATCAGTTATTTGTTAAGTAAATATTTCTGGTACATCTACTGTTTGTCTACATTTCTTATTCTGCCTTTTTTTTTTTTTTTTTTTTCTTTTTTTTTTTTTTTTTTTGACAGAGTCTCGCTCTTGTCGCCCAGGCTGGAGTACAGTGGCGCGATCTCGGCTCACTGCAACCTCCGCCTCCTGGGTTCAGGCGATTCTCCTGCCTCAGCCTCTTGAGTAGCTGGGATTACAGGTGCCCGCCCAGCTAATTTTTGTACTTTTAGTAGAGACAGGGTTTCGCCACGTTGGTCAGGCTGGTCTCGAACTCCTGACCTCAGGTGATCTGCCCACCTCGGCCTCCCAAAGTACTGGGATTACAGGTGTGTGCCACCGTGCCTGGCCACAGGGAGAGATTATTATGGTTCAGATTAAAATATGGCAGTTGGAGTGAATGATCTCACTGGTATAACTTGATTTCTGGTATCACGTTATGTTTGTGTTTTGTTTGTTAATTTGGCTGAAGTCTGTAATGCAATACATAAGACAGTAATGTCTACACAAGAAATATGAATAATTATTAATATTTTGTTCCTCCTACTATTCCCTTAAAACGTGATTTTTTTTCCTCTTGCTGCCTTTAGTTCCTGACATCCCACCAACTCTATCAACTGCTTGCTCTTCAAATTCTGTTAATCCCCAGGCATGGGAACTGGTTTGCACATCTATGAGCCAGATCCTCAGAGTTTACTCAGAATGAACTATGCCAGTCCGTAACTCATACTTAGGCACTCAGAGAAATGTAGCTCAGTTTTATAAAATTGAGGGCCAACTGGATTCATCTAAGAATCATGAGAGCCCCATTGAACTGAATTTCCACTGGGACTCAGCTTCTGAAGTTGACGTCCAGAGACTGGCAGATGTGCTGGCTATCATAGACAGGTGGTAAATGAGAGCCCTGTACTCTTGTCTTCTCTTCTCCTTGTATAGATAAGCAGATGCCTTTAGGCTTGGGTCAGTTTCTCATTGAGTCTCTCTTCTGTCAGCAAGGCCAGAGTGCAGTGGCACTCAGCCTCCCGAGTAGCTGGGATTACAGGCACCTGCCACCACGCCTGGCTAATTTTTGTTTTTTTAGTAGAGACAGGGTTTCACCATGTTGGCCAGGCTGGTCTCGAACTCCTGACCTCAAGCAGTCCGCCTGCCTTGGCCTCCCAAAATGCTGGGATTGCAGGCATGAGCCACCATGCCCAGCCATCACTGAGTCTCCTTAAAATGTTATTTCTTAGCATCTTATCTGACCAACACCAGAACTTTCTCAGTTACTTTTAGCCTCTGATTACCTGCTTCTGTCCTGATGAGAAACTTTAACCCAGTTCACTCCTAATTTATTATAGATCCTTAAGAACTTGTAAATCTACATAGCCCTTTGCCTGGGTCTGTTACAATTTAGGGAAAACTTAGAGTAGAAAAAGTTAATGTCATTATTTAGATGCGAGTGGGTATGAACCTAGCACATTTTTGTGCAGTAATAGGTGAGGCGTAGAAAGTCATATGCTTCTTGTAGAGTTTTCATAATGAGTTCTTACCCATCTATGCACTTTTCAGGCCCACAAGCTTCTCTCTTACTCTTATAGCCAACTTCTCTTTGCCTGAAAAATGCGACTATATGGATGAGGTGACATATGGGGAGCTGGAGAAGGAGGAAGCTCAGCCCATTGTCACTAAATACAAGGAGGAGGCAAGGAAGCTTCTGCCCCCCTCCGAGAAGCGGACAAATCGCCGAAACAACCGAAACAAGCGTAACCGGCAGAACCGAAGCCGGGGCCAAGGCTATGGTGAGTCCTGGGGACCTGCCAGCCCCCTGCTTCAGTCCATTCTTTGTGCTTAGTACAGCAAGATGTGCAAAGGAAGGCCAAGGAAACCAAGTCAGGTCATTAACAATACGGAAGTGCCTTCTTCATGGAGCTTATTTCTTCCTGTTCTTTATCCCTGCATTTTTCTTGTGCTTTTTCCATAATTCTTCAACAACAACAAAAACCCTCTTTTTAAAAAAAAGAGTTACTTTTCACAAAAGTATTTGTTTCTTTGAAAAGCAATGCTTGGGCTTTCTCATCCGTCTAGTTTTCATTTTAACATATGGGTTCCCAGTGTTCCCATACTGTTCCTGTCTATCTGAAGGATTTGTAGAGTGAAATCAAATTCTCATCTTCGGTTTTCTTGCTCCTCTGTCATTTCGATTAACAAGAAAGTGAATGCTGTATTCAGTGTTTTTTGTGGGGGGAAGAAGTTAATCAAGCAAGTTAGGCTATTAGTAGAATTAATGTTCCCCCTGAATGTCTAGTTTGTCAGTTAAAACCCCAGTGTGCATTCACTGCTCTTTAAAAATGTGTGTGTATGTGTGTGTGTAACTGTTAAGTCAGCAGAATTTTGGAGTGCCTGCTATGTGCTAGGTACTGTAAATGCTAACAGTTCCCGCCCTTGAGGAGCTGATTGCAGAGACTTTGTTTCTTTTGCATAAAATGATAGGTATGGGTTATATGATATCTGAAATCCCTTCCAGGGCTGAAAGTCTGATTCTATGAATGGCAGTTTTTCCTTATGTTTCTAACTCTGCCATGTATCCTTTTGCCATCTTAAATGTTTTGCAGGAATTGGGGAGCTTCAAAAACAAAGTGGCTTGGTTTTCTTGTGTCTCTGTTTCTCTGCCCTCCCCCCTCAGACTTTTTAAAAGCTCCTGGCTGGTGCTTTAATTAACATGTGTGAGCCTGGCCGAAGCAGGCCTTATATTCCCCCAGAATTGCCTTTGGCTCCAAGTTTTTGATTTCCACCCAGATGTGGAGCCAGGACCCCATGCCAGCTGTCTGAGCGCGCTCTCCATTTCTCTTCCAGTGGGCGGGCAGCGCCGAGGCTACGACAACCGGGCCTACGGGCAGCAGTACTGGGGGCAGCCTGGAAACAGAGGGGTGAGTGCAGCTCTCCTTCTGCTCCTCACTCTGGGCTGTGAGAGCCATTCCTATTGGCTTGGGGGAGCAGAGTGGTTTGCCTGTTTTCTTAGGGCTTAGGGTTTTGCCCATTTAATATGTTCTGGAAGATTTACTATGGGAAAATTAAACCAATTTATAATATCGAGCTAAGATGTGTCCCATTTAAAAGGGGGTCACAGTGGGTCATGCTGCCAAAAACCCATAAATCTTCACTCCTTTTTCTTTTCCTTTCTCAGGGTTACCGTAATTTCTATGATCGATACAGGGGAGACTATGATCGATTTTACGGGCGAGATTATGAGTACAACAGATACAGAGACTATTACAGACAATACAATCGGGATGTGAGTATCTTCTTGGGATAGATACAGGGTGAAGGGGGGCAGGAGCAGAAGGATGAATGTTGTGCCTCTTCATCCTCAGCCAGCTGTGGCTCCAAGTGATGGGGTTTCCCCTCTCTTCTAGTGGCAGAGTTACTACTACCACCACCCCCAGGACAGAGACCGATACTACAGGAATTACTACGGTTACCAAGGGTATCGGTGAAGCCCCTGCCATGGTCACCTGTCAGCCATGAAGCTGAATCTCTGGGGGTGCCAGGCACCCCCGCAAAACACAACCAAGGAAAACAGGGGCTGTCGGGGTGGGGCTGAGCTGCCGGGGAGGGGCGGTGCGGGGGGAGGGTGCTCAAGCAGGGGTGGGGGAGGGGGGAGGTGGAAACAAACAACAGAACTGTACATTTTTTTTAAAGTTTGTTGAAAAGAATATTGTCTTATTCTATAAAACATTTCAAACCTAGTTAGAGATTTGTAATCAAAAAACATTTGCGCAGAAAGCAGCACTTACGGCTGCCTGTTCTATACCCTGCAGTCAGACAGGAAAAGAACTGAAAATGGCACCCTTCTGACATTCTGAGGCAGCTGGACTGGCAGCCAAGTAAAGGAGAGTGATGAGGCGGTGTGGGGAGGGTGGGGAGGCAGCGCGAGGGTGCTCTCCATAGCAGGTAGGAGCCGGCAGGAGTGGGGACAGAGGGAGAGCTTGTGACTGGGGCAGTGAAAATAAACGATTGGCTCTTATCAATCACTTGCACCAACTAACCGTTTGTATTTTCTTTACCGACCTTTCCCTTTTGGGATATGTGGTCTGGTGGGCTGGGAGGCTTACAGTGTCCCAACTCTCTGTTTTCCTGTGCCTTTGTGCTGTTTGGCTGAGGCATGGAGACTGCCAGGATTCCCAGGCCAAGAAAGCCTGGGGACTGTCCTTGATTGCAGAGCAGAATAGCCTGCCCCCTCTATAGACCATTGATTAATTCCCATAAAATCTTGGGGAGAATGGGATTGCAGCCCTCAGCCTAAAGATGGTGATTTGTCAGTCTCTAGTCTCAGTCTTCCAAGGTTGAGAGAGGTGGGAGGTCTCTGAAATCATCCCTGTTAGAGTGTCTGTCCTCTTACAGTGCGAGAGAAGGAATGTTTCTCAGGGTTTCAGCTCACACGAAAACACAGCAGGATTCTTTTCACTGCAGCGGGATATGTATATAGGTGAATCCTGTGGTGTGGGCTCCCAGGCCCAGGTGCTGAGAATAGCAACTAGCAACTATTTTCTACAGTGTGGAGGGCTCGTGCCCTGCTGGTTTTTTTGATACACAGGTAGAGAATGAATAGAAGAGGAGGGTGGGGGTGGGGCGGTGGGAGGCAGCTCAGTGGGGCTGCTGAACCTTGGGAAGAGTGTGAGCGTGAACGTGTGTGAATGTGCGTGTGAAAGGGAGCACCCCTTCCCGACTTCTAGAAACAAAATTCCTTTTGGGGCGCTTTCCCTGTGTGTCCCCAGAGAGGCCTCTAGCCAAGAGACTTCAGTTGGGATAGTTTCATTTGTGACTTTACCAATACCCTCCCAGTTCTTGATAGACAGCTGTAGGTTGCTGGGTTCAAGAATATGGGTGGGATATGGAATGTTCTTTCAATGTCTAGCTTCAGTTTTCATTCATCCTCCTGCTCAGCACTGTCAGCCGAGAGCTTACTCAGCAGACACCACATACTGCAGCACGTCCTAGTGAGAAAATCTGGGTTGTGCCACTAGAAAATGCTTCACTTCCATTTCCTCACCTGGGCAGATTTGTGTGCTGATTTAAATTTAAATTTAATTTAAAAATTGCGTGCTGATTTGGTCTTCCTCTTCTCCTCCCACTGTTACTGCCCTGCAGCCCTTGTTCAGGTGTACAGACCCTTATTCTGGCCTCTAGTGTCCCTGTCTGTCATGACACACCCTTCCGCCCAAATACCTCTGACCCCAAGGCTGGAATGGGGCTGGAGGAGATAAGTTTGCTTACTCATAGTCATGTCCTTTCTCTTGGCACCTGCTTCCCTGCGGTGTCCTCAAATGGATTTGTGTGTGGCAGTGGAGTGACTGCATGAATTTTTCTGTAACACATTAACTTTGTATTATTATTAAGGGAGTTTGAGAAAGCTTTGCTTATAATGTCAAGGCAAGGAGGTAAAAACTGGAGCCCAAAGAAATTCCCTTAGGGCAAGATTATGTTATAATAGAAAATTGAATTTCCTGAGGCAGTGGCTGCCACCCCTTTTCAGATGTTTAGTCCTGCAAATAGCATCTTTCTTGTAGTCTGTGACATGGATGGGGATGCTAGGGCCCTCAGGGGCAAGGGGACTAAACTAAATCAAGTTGAGTTTTTTTCCAGCAGGGGTTAGGGGAGGTACTCGCTGTTGATATTTGACACTAGAAAGTAATCTTTTTTACAAAACTTTTTCTAGGTGGGCGGAAAGTGAAACTGCCACATCCTTGTTGGTTTAGTCCAAGAGATCATTTGCAACAACAGTAGATGTCTGGGTTTTGTTTGTCTTTTTATTATGAAAAACTATGTTAAGGGGGAAAATGTGGATTATGGTAACCAGAGGAATCCCTAGCCTTGTTTTCCTTAGAAGACTTGTTTAGTGTTTTATCAGACGTCTGTTATAGTTGTAGACAGGAAAGCTTGTGAGAAAAACACCACATGGAGCCTGTAAATGTTTTTGCACAACCTGTAAAGCATTCTTGGAAGTGGCCAGTAAAAAAGGGTTTTACCATTTAAAAAAAAAAAAATGTAACTGTGTCATTGTTTACATCTGTAACTTTTTCCTCCCCTGTTCTCATTACACCATTCTGGCGAAAATGTAGGCAAAGTAGCTTCCAGTTTTAGAATAAATAACCATTTGGATTGAATTCACCCTATCTCCTGTGGCTGCACTGACTGGGGCGGAGGGTGTCATTGGGTTATTTATTCATTTTTTAATGCCTCTTTCTCAGGTTGCATGGGCTCCAACCAAGGAGGACTCTCCTCTTTCATGGTGGCTGCCGTTCCCTCCCTATTCTACCATGCCTTCACTTGGGAGCCAGCCATGCAGTCAGTTGACATGGGTGGGTAGTTATTAGTCTATTTAGTGCTTGCTCAGGCCAAGAGTCGAGCCATTGAAGTATAAGAAAATAAATTATAACTCATGACCTCTGTATTTGTCCTATGCAAAAACCAGTTGGATGCTCGAAGTTAAATGTAAAGTTCCATGTGGAGCCAAATAAGTATATTCATGAATAATTACTGCTAGGGGGAATGCCCAGTCATTCAACAGAAGTTTGATGGGGGTTATTTTCCAGTGAATTTGGAGAATGAGACGGTAACTTAAATAATTTACAACAGCGCCATTGCTTTTTTTTTTTTTTTTTTTTTTTTTTGAGACAGAGCCTCGCTTTGTTACCCAGGCTGGAGTGCAGTGGCACGCTTTTGGCTCACTGCAGCCTCCTCCTCCTGGGTTCAAGCGATTTTTCTGCTTCAGCCTCCCGAGTAGCTGGGACTACACATGTGTGCCACCAGGCCCAGCTAAGTTTTTTTTTTTTTTTTCTAGTAGAGACAGGGTTTCACCATATTGGCCAGGCTAGTCTCGAACTCCTGACCTCGTGATCTGCTCGCCTCGGCCTCCCAAAGTGCTGGGATTACAGGTGTGAGCCACCGCTCCCAGCCACCATTGCATTATTAGCACTGAAATGAACCTAACGGCAGTTTCTAATAAATGGTCAGGGTCTTAAAGCTGAGATACCACAGGCTCATGACATCCAGTATTCTGAAGGGGCAGTAGTATTGATGTAGATACTGCTCTAATTCCTACCCTCTGTATGTGACACGAATTCAGATACCCGGGTTTACAGCTTTGTACCCTGAAGGCCACCCTTAATTTTGGTAGCTATCTATTCTTTAGGACATTTAAGTTGCTGTTAGAGCTAATTAATCATTTTTTTAAGTGGTGAATCATAGCTCATGCCTGGTCTCTAGTTACTGCTTAAACCCCATTTTCCCAACTAGCACTGCAGCCACGCAGTTATAATCTGATGGGTAGGAACATTGAGTGTGCAGAAAAATTGAAGAGAGGCGCTTTGTTCTGTTTTGAGACGGAGTTTCACTCTTGTTGCCCAGGCTGGAGTGCAGTGGCACAATCTTGGCTCACCGCAACCTCTGCCTCCTGGGTTCAAGTGATTCTCCTACCTCAGCCTCCCAAGTAGCTGGGATTACAGGTACCTGCCACCACACCAGCTAATTTTTGTATTTTTAGTAGAGACAGGTTTCACCATGTTGGCCAGGCTGGTCTCGAACTCCTGACCTCAGATGATCCGCCCGCCTCGGCCTCCCAAAGTGCTGGGATTACAGGTGTGAGCCACCACGCCCAGCCGGCCGAACAGAGGCTTTTTAAAAAATCAAGGTTACATTTATTAAACACTCTAATTTTTTGTTTTGTTTTGTTTTTTTACCATGTCTGAGCTGTTGTGGAAAATTTCACTTACTCCTCTGGAATTTGCCCAACACCGTGATACAGTGGGGATGAGGGAGGCAAAGTGCTTGGTCCCTGCCATGCCGCATTTGCCATTTAAGCATGTACAGTACAATCCATTCATTGGGTAGTTGGGTGCCTGATACGTGCCATTGTCAGGATACAGGGATTAAAACGGACCTGATTGATCCTTCCTGGAATTTTCACCGTGCCAAGAAGGAACTGAGGCTCCTACGCAACAGAATGGGGGTAGGGTCCCACTCCAGGAGGGCAAACTTTTCCTGTTTCTTCATCTCTAGGATGAGGGAATAAATTAGAAGAGCTCCAGGACTTCTTAGAGCTCAGAAGTTCCATCAACAGTAAAAAGTTGCTTGGGACACCTTAAGGTGACCCAAGTTCATTGGGTGTCCCTGGAATTCATGAAGATAGGAGGTTAAGTTCAGTTGCTGGTGATAACAACCTTTCTTCCTTTGGTTTCCTCTCTCCACTTTGCTGTCTTCTGTGCAAAGATAACCTGGAAGCTGGAGGTAATGAGCTGTCCCTACTGTTTCAAAGCAGCCTCCCTTCCCGAAGTATATCCAGGCACAAAACAGGAGCCAGCATAGGCTTTTCCTGGGAAGGATGCGTCCCTGAGTTTAGGGGACCTTGACTCTAGGAGGAGCACACATACTGGGATTGTTACGTTCTTTGCCTTGGCCCTGGTCCCATCTCGGCTCTGTGCACCCTTGGAAGGAAAAGATTCTAGGAGGCGTTCTGGTGTTCGTAAACCTCCGCCATGTTTGAGTCCTGGAGATGACCATGACATGTTAAGCCTTAAGTTTGGTCCCTGCCCAGACAGCATGCTGGACTCCTGCAAGGCACATTAGGGGTGGGGCCACTGCTTTCTGGCTGATGTGGCTGAATCGGCCTGAGGGGAAAATGAAAGCAAAAACAAGCCCCAGTTCTACTAGGAAACCCAAACTGAGCAACTTCAGGCTTATCCAGCTCCTGGGAAGACCAGGAAAACTGAGGAGCGGTGCACCGAGACGGACAGCGCCGGGGGTTAACCCCCTGCCGCTAATATTTCCGCTCCAAAGGGAGCCTCTCCTTTCTTGGCAAGATGTAGAAACCTAGATTCCCTCGCAAGATCCACGCGACCAGCGTCGGCCACGCTGTGCTTCCTGGGGTCCCCTTGTTTAGTGATTCTTCGTTATGGCCGCCCGTGTGCCTTCGGCTCAATCGGGAGGACATCGAGATCCAGATTTCGGGGTTGCAGGGCGCGGGCCCCGGCTTGGTGAGGGCAGGGGCAGCCATTTTGAGACCAGAAGAGGGTGGAAGGGACCATATTGAGAACTCCTGTTGCCAGGGGGCCGCCATTTTAAGAGAAGCCCTGTACGGTAAACTCTGTGGCACGGGGGCCGCCATGTTGGTACGACCATCTTGGAATGGGAGGGGCTGTGGGCGCAGCCATCTTAGGCATAAAATCGGCTCCAGTCGCGGTAACTGAAGCCAAGCTCCGCCCCTACCCTCCTAAGGGATCCTCTGCTGTACGACTACACTCCCGCACCCTCCCCTAAATCCACCCTGTTCGGCCTGTTTACCTTTTAACTTGGCTTCGTTGCACGTTTGTGTGTGTGTGCTTGCTCTTCGCAGCCTCTTGAGCGTCTTTTGTACTTCATTCTTCACTGTGGTCGCTCTCTCGCGCCCGCCATCCCCTGACCCCGCTGATCTCCGATCCTTGACAGGGTCTAGCCTGCTTTGATTGGCCCTGTTCCCTGGGTATGGCAGATCTATTGCTTGATGATCCTCTCCCCCCAAGAATTCTAACACAGGAGCTGTCCTGAGGCTCTGGATGACTTTATTCTTCAAATGGCTTTACCCTCCCAGTAGCTCCAGGTGAGACTGAGAGCAAGAACCTGGCCCATCCCTCTCTCCATTGTCTGAGCAGGTCACCGAGGGAAGCGGGCAGGACGCTGGCAGAGTCTGACGGGGCCCTGCTGTGGGTGGAGCAAAGGGTGCCTCATATCTCTGGGGTGCTTGGGGCCGGCCACAAAGGTGGTAGGAAATGGGGTCGACAGATAGGTGAGGGTGAGCCTTGTGCTTCAGATAACCTCACATGGTCAGGCAAGGGTTAGGGATGGGATGCAAGGAGCCTCAGGGGCTCACGACAATTACTGACCTAAGGAAGGGCCCAGGAGAGGGAAAAGGGAGGAGTTGTGAGAAGGGACAGGGGAGCTCAGAGGAGAGCACAGAAGAACTTCTTCTCCCGGAAGGGGTTCTCCGAAGTGGGCACAGGGGTGATGAGGGGATCCTCACAGGCGTGGGCATCACAGTAAGTCATCAGGTCTGCTGCTGCCTTGGACACCTGGGACACAGCCAGGAGGGGTATTGTTAGCCAGGACCTCTGAAGGGGACTGCAGCCTCCCTCCCCAAATGGGTTCTCTTTTGCCATCTCCAGGGCTCCTTACAACTGTCTTCTCCCTCATCCCCCAGAGAGGCCTGGGGACAGCTTTCTTTACAGAGCCCCAGACTCCTCCCCTGATCTCGGGGAGTGAAGGAAAGAATGCATCTCTTATCCTGAGCTTTGGGAACCTGCAGCACAGCACAGCCTGGCCAACTAATGGGAGCCAGCCAGGGTCCCACCTACCTTTATCCGACACAAGCTGGCTTCAATCTTAAGCTGTTCCACCATCTTGCGTGCTTGCCCAATACTCATAGTGCTGTTCACCGGGGTCTCACCTTTCATCCTGGAAAAAAGAGGGACCTCTCAGAGCACAGTCTCAGCTGGAGGACCCCTCCATGCTCACTCCACACCAACCTTTACAAGGCTGTGGTCGTACCCCAATATTTTGTTCCCCTCCTATCCTCCTCCTCCTCCTCCAGTGGACTGTCTCATCCCTGTATTCCTCATGGAAAAAATAGGGTGGGATGAGGTGCTCCGCAAACTCCCTCATGGCCTGGGCCACAGATCATTAAGCCTTACACAAATGATTTAAGGCTTTTCAGCCCTTCAAACCATGTGTGTTCCCAGCTCTGAAGACCTCAACCAACCCTGATGAGGAGGGCACATCACCCCTATCTGCTCCAGTGAGCCCCAACAGGAGAAAAACAGGCCGTTCCTTACTCACCTGAAGCCACAAGCGGCAGTAGCAGCCCTGGGTGTAGGGTCAGTGGAGGGTACCAAAACCTTCTGCCTGAGATGGGTGTCCCACCCTGTAGGGAGTTGCAGCTGAAAGTATCTGATGCAGAAGCAGTGACTATAGGGAAGGAGGCCCCTGGGGAGGGCTAGGCCAGAGGTCCGTCGAGGGCTGGTCTCAGTTTCTGCAGCTCAAGCACTGTCTGGATGGCTGGTACCTGAAGGATGAAGGATGCTAGAAGGAGCTGCTCAGATCCTGGAGCATACCAACTGCCTGGCCGGTGGGGGAGCCTAGCTGCCTGCATCCGTGTGCACACCCCCACTGTCGCTGGTTCACTGCCTGCCCCTCCCCCATTGCAGGCATCCTGAGTCTGGGCTAGAGCCCTCCCCAACAGAGCTGAGGCCAAGGCCGACTCCCCCTCTCAAATGGGGTGGTCTGGGCGTATGACAGCCCCTGCAGTGGAGTCTGTACTGGCTGCGGGGGACCCTGCTCATTTGAAAATCTGACATCAGCTGGGCAGTCGCCCCCCTCCTCCCTTCCTCCCTCTACCCTGACACAGCACTTAGCACCTGAATCTTCGTTTCTCTCCCAGGGACCCTCCATTTTCCATATCCAGGAAAATGTGATGCGCCACAGGTATCAGCGTCTGGATCGCCACTTCACGTTTTAGCCACAAGTGACTCAGTGGAAGATCCAGAGTCAACAGAGGCTCGTCAGGAAGATGTCTACAGAAAAGGTAGACCAAAAGGAGGAAGCTGGGGAAAAAGAGGTGTGCGGAGACCAGATCAAAGGACCGGACAAAGAGGAGGTAGGGGCCCTTGTGGGGACAGTCAGCAGAAATATACTGGAAATAGGTGGGCTGGCGTGAAGGGGGCGGGGGGGGTGGATTGGTTTTAAGAATTTCATTCATTTTGAATAGATTACTTCCCACGCCCGTAACAGTGTGCAAAGATGTACACAACACTAGCCGTGCCCTCTGAAGGACTTTATCTGGGGTGATTAGACGTCTACAAAATAGAAGACTGCCAAAAGCTAGTCTAGATAATGTGCTGTGGGGACTCTGAGGGAGAGTGCATCCAGTTAGGGGTCAGAGGAGGTCCACAATGCTACCACGCTGGGAACAGGGGACTAATCTGCCTGCGCAACAATGCAAGAGGCCCAGGTTGCCGCAGACTGCAACATGCTCTAGGTGAATGCCCCCGCCTTAGATGCCTACAGGTCCTAGGAGCTGTGGGCGATAAAAATCAGCGCCAGCTGGGTGACCGCCTCACTCGCCCGCTTCGCGGGTGAAATGGCCTGTGGTGAAGGTGTGCACAGAGGGCTGTGATTGCAGTCTCGAGGGAGAGCCGAGCGGAGGCTGCAGTCAGCCCATCCCCTGGGGCACATCTTGGGGCCTGCAGGGAGGCAGGCGTCTTTCCCCTTTGGTCACGGTAACCGGAGGAAAACCTGCCGCAGAGAGAGCCAGTGGCGAGCGCAAGCAGACAGCGGCCTCGCAGCTCGGGAAGGCTCCGCCCCGCCGCGCTGGACCCCGCCCTGGGCCGAAACTCCGCCTCCCAGGGCCACAAAAGCGGCCGGCGGAGAGGGGTGGGGCTTCCCCGGGAGCCGGAAGTCCCTTCTCACGGTTACCCTGGCAGCGCACGAGGCTGGTGAGTCGGCCGCCCTGTGGCAGCCGGCGGGCTGGTTTCCATGGTTGCGCGATTAGGTAGGGGCTCCGGGCGCTTTGCCCACCTCCGAGCCGGAGGGGACTGGCGGGAAGTGGCGGTTGGCTGCAGGGCGCTCCGCCTGGCGTGGGACGCAGCCGTGTCGGGGAGCGAGCTCAGCTCGAGGCGGAGAGGAGAAACTTGGGAAGCAATTGTGGCTACTCTTAGGCTACTGGTTTCGAGTCTGGCCGTGCGACCTTAGGCAAGTCGCACATTCTCTCCGTGCAGCTGCCTAGCAGTGTGGATTCAGTATCACCGTGTGTGTAAAGCTCTTTTTAAGAATTGTAAGGTGCTCTTTTTAAGAATTGTAAGGTGCTTATTCTTTGTTATATAGCTGTGAATGAGTATCAAGGTGGTTTGTCCCAGCGGCAAATGGCTGGAGAAGGAATTCCACTGAGGAGATCTAGCACTGGGCGGGAGGGAACACAGTGGAGGAAAGGGAAGGGGTAATTGGCTGAGTGGCACAATCATTTGGAGAAAGGCCATATATATGAAACAATGACTTTGCTATCCTGCTATCTCTCGTTCCTCAAAGCCAGTCCAGTAAGCTTTTTTGTCTCCACCTCCTTGGGGAAAGGAGTGACTCTTTCCCACTCCCCTTCTCTTTCCAGGAACCACCAGCTGCTGCATCCCATGGCCAGGGGTGGCGTCCAGGTGGCAGAGCAGCTAGGAACGCAAGGCCTGAACCTGGGGCCAGACACCCTGCTCTCCCGGCCATGGTCAATGACCCTCCGGTACCTGCCTTACTGTGGGCCCAGGAGGTGGGCCAAGTCTTGGCAGGCCGTGCCCGCAGGCTGCTGCTGCAGTTTGGGGTGCTCTTCTGCACCATCCTCCTCTTGCTCTGGGTGTCTGTCTTCCTCTATGGCTCCTTCTACTATTCCTACATGCCGACAGTCAGCCACCTCAGCCCCGTGCATTTCTACTACAGGTGAGAGGGGCCCTCTATCAAACTAGAGGAGTCCTATGGGAATTGTAAGGCCCTTGGAGCTTATTCCGTTCAATCCCCTCATTTACAGATGAGGAAAACTGGAGCCAGGTGTGCTTCCAGGACCTCTCAACTTTCACAGCCCAAGGCTAGATTTGGGTTGCCAGGGCTAGAGTTCTAGTTCTACCTCTGATAACTGAATTCTGGTTAAAAAAAAAAAAAGGGGGGGGGGTATCCACTTCTATCATTATGAGGATCAATTCTGTTTTGGCCCTCACTCTCAGGGCCAGTGTAGAATTTTCAGCCAACTCAACCCCTTAGTGCAGAACCAACCTGGCTTTCAGTAGAGGAGCTATTAGGAAAGCAGTAGTTTGCTTTTTACATTATTGCCTCTCAATCCCTGAAAGTCAGCTGCACAATAGAGATTATGGAAACATAAGATGAGGAGGTGCATAAACTTGCCTCCCAGAGAGTCTTGCGTCTTGACTGGCCCCTTAGGTTCCTTCTCATTTTACAAACCCCGCCAAGTGCCAAATTCCCTTTTTTTTTTTTTTTTGAGACGGAGTCTCGCTCTGTTGCCCAGGCTGGAGTGCAGTGGTGCAGTGTCTACTCACTGCAACCTCTGCCTCCCAGGTTCAAGCGATTCTTGTGCCTCAGCCTCCCAAGTAGCTGGGATTACAGGTGTGTGCCACCACATCTGGCTAATTTTTGTATTTTTAGTAGAGATGGGGTTTTTTTGCTTTTTGCTTTTGTTTGTTTGTTTGTTTGTTTGTTTGTTTTTTAGATGAGTCTTGCTCTGTCGCTCAGGCTGGAGTGCAGTGGCCCTATCTCGGCTCACAGCAAGCTCCGCCTCCTGGGCTCACGCCATTCTCCTGCCTTAACCTCCTGAGTAGCTGGGACTACAGGCACCTGCCACCATGACCTGCTAATTTTTTTTTTTTTTTTTTTTTTTTTTTGTAGAGACGGGGTTTCACCTTGTTAGCCAGGATGGTCTCAATCTCCTGACCTTGTGATCCACCCGCCTTGGCCTCCCAAAGTACTGGGGAGATGGGGTTTCACCATGTTGGCTAGGCTGGTCTTGAACTCCTGAATGCAGGTGATCCATCCACCTCGGCCTCCCAAAGTGCTGGGGTTACAGGCGTGAGCCACTGCGCCCCACCAAGGTCTCTCTTCTTTTTTTTTTTTTTTTTTTTTTTTTTTTCTTTTTGAGACAGAGTCTCGCGCTGTTGCCTGGGCTGGAGTGCAGTGGCACAGTCTCGGCTCGCTGCAACCTCTGCCTCCAGGTTCAAACCATTCTCTTGCCTTGCCTCAGCCTCCGAAGTAACTGGGATTACAGGTGCCTGCCACCACACCTGGCTAATTTTTTTTTGTATTTTTAGTAGAGATGGGGTTTCACTATGTTGGCCAGGCTGATCTCGAACTCCTGACCTCGTGATCCACCCCCTCGGCCTCCCAAAGTGCTGGGATTACAAGCATGAGCCACTGCGCCCGGCCTAGTTCTCTCTTCTTAACAGTGGTTGTAGGTCCTATCAACAGATGCAGAGAAGGGCGTTATAATCAATGGTTTAAAGTCATTTTTTCCCTTAAGTCCCTGGTCCAGAGCTATAGTTTCTAAAGCAGAGCTTCTTAAACTTTTAGGAAATGGATCTTATGGCCCTTCCTGCCATAAAAACGTATATACGGCTGGGCACAGTGGCTCACACCTGTAATTCCAGCACTTTGGGAGGCCGAGGCAGGCGGATCACGAGGTCAGGAGATTGAGACTATCCTGGCTAACCTGGTGAAACCCTGTCTCTACTAAAAATACAAAAAATTAGCCGGGCGTGGTGGCGGGCACCTGTTGTCCCAGCTACTCGGGAGGCTGAGGCAGGAGAAATGGCGTGAACCTGGGAGGCGGAGCTTGCAATGAGCCAAGATCCTGCCATTGCACTCCAGCCTGGGCGACAGAGCAAGACTCCGTCTCAAAAAAAAAAAAGTATAAACATGCCTAGGCATATGCTGCACCCACACCCCTACATGCAAATTTGCCTACAATTGGAGGGGTTATGAGCCTCTTAATAACCATCTGTAGATCCTTTTGGAGGCGTTTTCTCAAACTAGGACCCAGACCAGAGCTACCAAATCAGAATCTCTTGGGTGGGACCCTGGAATTTACCTTTTTTTTTTTTTTTTGAGATGGAGTTTCACTCTTGTTGCCCAGGCTGGAGTGCAGTGGCGTGATCTCCGCTCACCACAACCTCTGCCTCCCAGGTTCAGGCGATTCTTCTGCCTCAGCGTCCCGAGTAGGTGGGATTATAGGCATGTGCCACCACGCCCTGCTAATTTTGTATTTTTAGTAGAGATGGGGTGTCTCCATGTTGTTCAGGCTGGTCTTAAACTCCTGACCTCAGGTGATCCGCCCTCCTCGGCCTCCAAAAGTGCTGGGATTACAGGCGTGAGCCACCCCTGCTTGGCCCTGGAATTTACATTTTTATCAAGCTCCTTAAGTCTTTAGAAACACTGAAGTATGCAACTATTTAAGTATCTGTAGAGTCCCATCTAAGAACATCTGCTCTAATGAGAGGACATACATTGAAGTCATAGGAAGAGAATGAAATAATCATTCTGGTATCTTGAATCTCCTGGCCACATTTGTTCTCCATCTTTGTAACAGAGAGAAGGGTGCCTGTTCTGAGAAGGGAGGAGGGCAGGAGGGAGCCCTAGGGGGCCAAGAAGGTGTATGGACGGACTAGTAAGACTAACTTACTGGCGTATCCTCCTCCGTTCTCATTTAGGACCGACTGTGATTCCTCCACCACCTCACTCTGCTCCTTCCCTGTTGCCAATGTCTCGCTGACTAAGGGTGGACGTGATCGGGTGAGTATAGGAACTAGAGAGAGGTTTCATTAGAGCTTTGATGACTCAAAATAGGAAGACTTGAGAAAGGCCTAGAGAGAAGGAATTGAGTAATAAGAGACTGGCTGGGCACGGTGGCTCACACCTGTAATCCCAGTACTTTGGGAGGCTGAGGTGGGCAGATCACCTGAGGTTGGGAGTTCGAGACCAGCCTGACCAACGCGGAGAAACCCCGTCCCTACTAAAAATACAAAATTAGCTGGGTGTGGTGGCGCATGCCTGTAATCCCAGCTACTTGGGAGGCTGAGGCAGGAGAATCACTTGAATCCGGGAGGAGGAGGTTTCAGTGAGCCGAGATCACGCCGTTGCACTCCAGCCCGGGCAACAAGAATGAAGCTCCGTCTTAAAAAAGAAAAGAAAAAAAAAAAAAAAGGAGACTAAGAGGAAGACTTTGAAGGAAAAGAAGTTAAAATTAATTGTGTGGGCCGGGCGCGGTGGCTCACGCTTGTAATCCCAGCACTTTGGGAGGCCGAGGCGGGCGGATCATGAGGTCAGGAGATCGAGGCCACGGTGAAACCCCATCTCTACTAAAAATACAAAAAAAAAATTAGCCGGGCGTGGTGGCGGGCGCCTGTAGTCCCAGCTACTCGGAGAGACTGAGGCAGGAGAATGGCGTGAACCTGGGAGGCGGAGCTTGCAGTGAGCCGAGATTGCACCACTGCACTCCAGCCTGGGCTACAGAGTGAGACTCCGTCTCAAAAAAAAAAAAAAAAAAAAATTAATTGTGTGTACTGATGGATCTTTCTGCAGCAGGTGTTAGAAATGTTCTTTCTCGGCCAGGCACGGTGGCTCACGCTTGTAATCCCAGCACTTTGGGAGGCCGAGGCGGGCGGATCACGAGGTCAGGAGATCAAGACCACGGTGAAACCCCGTCTCTACTAAAAATACAAAAAAATTAGCCGGGCATGGTGGCGGGCGCCTGTAGTCCCAGCTACTCAGAGAGGCTGAGGCAGGAGAATGGCATGAACCCCAGGAGGCGGAGCTTGCAGTGAGCCGAGATCGCGCCACTGCACTCCAGCCTGGGTGACAGAGCGAGACTCCGTCTCAAAAAAAAAAAAAAAAGAAAGAAATGTTCTTTCTCAACATAGTCCCTGACTTACGTTAATTCAACTTAAGAAATTTTCAACTTACTGTGGTGCAAAAGCGACATACATTCCGTAGACACTGTACTTCAGGTACCTATACAACCATTCTGTTCTTCACTCTCTTTCTTTTTTTTTTTTTTTTTTTTTTTTTTTTTTTCCAGACAGTCTCACTCTGTCGCCAGGCTGGAGTGCAGTGGCGCGATCTCAGCTCACTGCAACCTCCACCTCCTGGGTTCAAGCGATTCTCCTGCCTCAGCCTCCCGAGTAGCTGGCACTACAGGAGCGCGCCACCATGCCCAGCTATTTTTTTTGTATTTTTAGGAGGGATGGGATATTACCCTGTTGGCCAGGATGGTCTGGATCTCTTGACTTTGTGATCTGCCTGCCTCGGCCTCCTAAAGTGCTGGGATTATAGGCGTCAGCCACTGCGCCCAGCCTGTTTTTCACGTTCAATACTGTATTCAATAAATCACATGAGATATTCACTACTTTATTATAAGCATAGGCTTTGTGTTAGATGATTGTAACCAACTATAGGTAGGCTAACGTAAGTGTTCTGAGCATGTTTAAGGTAGGCTAGGGTAAGTAAGCTATGATGTTCTTTAGGTTAGGTGTACTAAATGCGTTTTCAGCTTGTGATAGTTTCAACTTAGATGGGTTTATCGGAATGTAACCCCATTGTAAACTGAGGACCATCTTTCTCAGGTGAAGTATGATATATTTATCTGCTAGGTAAAGTAAGCAATGTTTTAGACCTAAATGAACAAATCAGCTATTACATTGGAAGAAGATGGGTATCTACCCAAGAGTTTTGAAAGCATTTATATAAAATTATGAAACTGTTGTCAAATATGTGCATCTTGTCATTACAAAGGGTACTGTGCCAGAGGACTGGCCAGATGCCAGTGTGACGTCACCAAACCTGGGAACCCTGAGAAATACATATGGGGAGTGGGCCTCTATAGTAGGCAAGCTAGAGGAGGCTCTGATAAAGAATAGGTTCTTTTTTTTTTTTTTTTTGAGACAGAGTCTTGCTGTGTCGCCAAAGCTGGAGTGCAGTGGCGCGATCTCGCTTCACTGCAACCTCCAACTCCTGGGATTAAGCAATTCTCCCACCTCAGCCTCCTGAGTACCTGGGATTACAGGTGCCCACCACCACGCCCGGCTAATTTTTGTATTTTTAGCAGAGACAGCGTTTCACCATGTTGGTCAGGCTGGTCTAAAACTCCTGACCTCAGGTGGTCCACCCACCTCAGCCTCCAAAAGCGCTGGGATTACATGCGTGAGCCACCACACCCAGCCTGAAGTTTTATTTATTTATTTATTTATTTAATTTATTTGAGACAGAGTTTTTTTCCTGTCACCTAGGCTACAGTGCAATGGCACGATCTCGGCTCACTGCAACCTCTGCCCCCCTGGGTTCAATCGATTGTCCTGCCTCAGCCTCCCGACTAGCTGGGGTTACAGGTGTATGCCACTATACCTAGCTGATTTTTGTATTTTTAATAGAGACGAGGTTTCATCATGTTGGCCAGGCTGGTCTTGAACTCATGATCTCAGGTGATCTGCCCACCTCAGCCTCTCGAAGTGCTGGGATTACAGACATGAGCCACCATGTCCAGCCTGAAGTTATTTTTCAAAAGTGGTACTTGGGAGGAAACTGATGTAATGATAGAATGTCACATCTTTGAAGGGAGGAGTATAACCTATAGAGTCTGGGGTTCTATTTTATTTTATTTTTTGAGACAAGGTTTTGCCCTGTCGCCCAGCCTGGAGTGCAGTGATACGATCACGGCTCACTGCAACCTTGACCTCCCAGGTTCAAGTGATCTCCCAAGTAGCTGGGACTACAGGTGTGTGCCACCATGCCTAGCTGACTTTTTTTTTTTTTTTTTTTTTAATTTTTAGTAGAGACAATCCCACAGTGTTAGGATTATAACCGGGTGTGGTGGCTCACACCTGTAATCTCAGCACTTTGGGAGGCTGAGGAGGCAGATGGGTCACCTGAGGTCGGGAGTTCGAGACCAGCCTGGACAACACAGTCAAACCCCATCTCTACTAAAAATACAAAAATTAGCCAGGCATGGTGGCGCAGGCCTGTAGTCCCAGCTACTTGGGAGGCTGAGGCAGGAGAATGGCATGAACCTGGGAAACGGAGCTTACAGTGAGCCAAGATCGTGCCACTGCACTCCAGCCTGGGCTACAGAGCAAGAAAAAAAATAGGGGCCAAGCGTGGTGGCTGACGCCTGTAATCCCAATACTTTGGAAGGCCGAGGCGGGCAGATCATGAGGTCAAGAGATCGATACCATCCTGGCCAACATGGTAAAACCCCGTCTCTACTAAAAATACAAAAATTAGCTGGGCATGGTGGTGCGCACCTGTAATCCCAGCTACTCGGGAGGCTGAGGCAGGAGAATCACTTGAACCCAGGAGGCGGAGGTTGCAGTGAGCTGAGATCGAGCCACTGCACTCCAGCCTGGCGACAGAGCAAGACTCCATCTCAAAATGAATGAATAAATAAATAAATAAATAATAATAAATGACTTTATTGAGAAGAAATGAGAAAGCCACAGAACCTGGGATGGTGCATACAGTTTTGTGGCCCATTGCAGAGATCATAATGGGAAGGCAGGGAGCCAAGGGAGGGAGCCTGAAACGATCAGGTGTGAGGCTGTCACATGAGGGAGGGAGGAATAAAAGGAGGATGAGAGCAAATTCAGCCCATGTCCCTGATAATTAGAAGAGGTTGAACATTTTGTTTGTTGACAATGAACATTTTAAAATTAATGAATGAAATAATCTGTCCACTATGTGTAATGGCTTGCTAGAAGTAGATGTGGTCGCTACTCTCAATGAGCTCACAGCGTTGATGGAAAACTATACATTGCATATGTTTGCACACATTTAAGTAGTAAACTGTAAGATGTGGATTCTGGCCAGGCACGGTGGCTCATGCCTGTAATCCCAGCACTTTGGGAGGCTGAGGCGGGTGGATCACCTGAGGTCAGGGTTCGAGACCAGCCTGACCAATATGGTGAAACCCCGTCTCTACTTAAAATTAGCCAGGCGTGGTGGCGTGTGCCTGTAGTCCCAGCTACTTGGGAGGCTGAGACAGGAGAATCGCTTGAACCCAGGAGGCAGAGGTCACAGTGGGCCAACATCATGCCACTGTACTCCAGCCTGGGCGACAGAGTAAGACTCTTGTCTCAAAAAAAAAAAGAAGAAAAAAAAAAAGGATGTGGATTCTGCAATCCAGAAGAATTTGTGAAGAATTAGATCAGTGTTGTCTGGGATAGTCTAAGACCATGGAAATGGTGATGTTCAAAGCGGATCTGTTTTTTTTTCTTTTTTGATATGGAGTCTCTCTCTGTTGCCCAGGCTGGAGTGCACTGGTGTGATCTTGCCTCACTGCAACCCCTGCCTCCTGGCTTCAAGTGATTCTTTTGCCTCAGCCTTCTGAGTAGCTGAGATTACAGGCGCATGCCACCACGTCCAGCTAATTTTTGTATTTTTTTTTTAGTAGAGATGGGGTTTCACCACATTGGCCAGGCTGGTCTCGAACTTCTGTCCTGGTGATCTACCCGCCTCGGCCTCCCAAAGTGCTGGGATTACAGGCATGAGCCACTGTGCCCGGCCCAAAGCGGATCTTTTAAGGAAGGGTGAATATTACATGGGAATGTTAGAGAAGGGGGAGAATCTGCCCATCAAGCAGGCAAATGTGGACAAAGGCATGGAATTTTTTTTTTTTTTTTTTTTTTTGAGATGGAGTTGCCCAGGCTGGAGTGCAGTGACGCAATCTTGGCTTACTGCAAGCTCTGCCTCCCGGGTTCATGCCATTCTCCTGCCTCAGCCTCCCAAGTAGCCGGGACAACAGGCGCCTGCCACCATTCCTGGCTAATTTTTTTGTATTTTTAGTAGAGACGCGGTTTCACCGTGTTAGCCAGGATGGTCTCGATCTCCTGACCTCCCAGAGTGCTGGGATTACAGGCGTGAGCCACTGCGCCCGGCCGGCATGGATTTATTCACAAGGTTTTAGTATTAAATTCTGTGGATCCCTTTGGAGGAGATTAATTTTTTTTTTTCTTAGTTGGGGTCTCATTCTGTCACCCCGGTTGGAGTGTAGTGGCCCAATCATAGCTCATTGTAGCCTCAAACTCCTGGGCTCAAGGGATCCTCCTGCCTCAATCTCCTCAGCAGCTGGGACTGCAGGCATGTACCACCACACCTGGCTAAGAGAACTACCTATTTTAATGTTTCAAAGAATTTGGGCCAAGGGCAGTGGCTCACACCTATAATCCCAGCACTTTGGGAGGCCAGGGCAGGACTGCTTGAGTCCAGCAGTTCAAGACCAGCTTGGGCAACATAATGAGACCCCGTCTCTACAAAAAAATAAAAAATTAGCTGAGTGTGTTGGCACCTGCCTGTAGTTCCAGCTACTCAGGAGGCTGAGGCAGGAAGATCAATTGAAATTGAGCCCAGGAGGTTGAGGCTGCAGTGAGCTGTGATCACACCACTGCACTCCAGCCTTGGTGACAAGAGTGAGATCCTGTCTCAAAAAAGAAAAGAATTAATAGACTGGGGGAGTGGTTGAGGGGAAGAATTCATAGGCTGAGCAACAAAGCAAGACCCCTGTCTCTCCAAAAAAAAAAAAAAAAAAAATTTTAGCTGGGTGTGATTGCATGTGCCTATAGTCCCTATGGTTCCAGGTACTTAGGAGGCAGAGGCAGGAGGATAGATTGAGCCCAGAAGTTCCAGGCACAGTGAGCCATGATCATGCCACTGCCTTCCAGCCTGTGACAGAGCAAGACCTTGTCTTCACAAAAAAAAAAAAAAAAGTTTATGAAGCAACTGGCTTAATCATCTGGTCTGTACAGGGGGTAGGAATCTCATGGAATCCATTTTCTTCAACAGATAGTTTTTTGTTGTTGTTGTTGTTGTTGTTTTTAGACAGAATCTTGCACTGTCACCCAGGCTGGAGTGCAGTGGTGGGATCTCTGTTCACTGCAACCTCCGCCTCCCGGGTTCAAGCAGTTCTCTGCCTCAGCCTCCCAAGTAGCTGGGATTACAGGTGCCTGCTACCACGCCCGGCAAATTTTTGTATTTTTAGTAGAGACAGAGTTTCACCATCTTGGCCAGGTTGGTCTTGAACTCCTGACCTTGTGATACACTCGTCTCAGCCTCCCAAAGTGCTGAGATTACAGGCATGAGCCAACTGCGCCCGGCCAACACATAGTTCTGACTGGCAATAAGAAGGTACAAAGAAAGGCCCTTATCAGTGGTTTCAACCATTGCCTTAGTGATAAACACTGAAAGCACCCCCAAGGCTGAACCCACGTTTTGGAGGTAGTTCACTATGGGCTAGGGCAGTATTTTCCAACTTTTTTTTTTTTTTTTTGGAGACAGAGTTTTGCTCTTGTCGCCCAGGCTGCAGTGCAATGGCACGATCTCGGCTTACTGCAATCTCCGCCTCCAGGGTTCAAGCGACTTTCTTGCCTCAGCCTCTTGAGTGGCTGAGATTACAGGTGCCTGCCACCATGCCCAGCTAATTTTTGTATTTTTAGTAGAGGCGGGGTTTCGCCATGTTGGCCAGGCTGGTCTCGAACTCCTGACCTCAGGTGATCCACCTGCCTTGGCCTCCCAAAGTGCTGGGATTACAGGCATGAGCCACCGCACCTGGCTAACCTTTTTTTTTTTTTTTTTAATCCATTACCTCTGATTAAAAACAGAAGCTTTACCCTCACTCCTATAATTTTTATATACTACTGTGTGAGGGCCTTGTTGCCAGATATGAATCAATAAAGGGGTTAGGGCCGGGCATGGTGGCTCACGCTTGTAATCCCAGCACTTTGGGGGGCCGAGGCGGGCGGATCACAAGGTCAGGAGATCAAGACCACAGTGAAACCCCATCTCTACTAAAAAATACAAAAAAAAAAAAAATTAGCCGGGCAGGGTGGCGGGCGCCTGTAGTCCCAGCTACTCAGAGAGGCTGAGGCAGGAGAATGGCGTGAACCCGGGAGGCGGAGCTTGCAGTGAGCCGAGATTGTGCCACTGCACTCCAGCCTGCGCGAAAGAGCAAGACTCTGTCTCAAAAAAGAAAAAAAAAAAAAAAAAAATGGGTTAGAAGAATATAGAAATAGGAAAAACTAGGGCATGTTTGGTGGCAAATCTTTAACCTCTTGAGGGTGATCCCTGTGAAGAAGCCTTCCTACTCTGAGTCTTGGGGTGCTACCAACAGAACCAAGATAAGGGACCTAGAATGGCAGAAAGATGATCTGGAGCGAGGATGACTGTGCCAGAGCTGGCTGGGGAGACTGAGCACTGTCAGTGCTTGATTAATTAATAATGTAAGAGAGGGCAGGTTGGGCCCTGGGGACAACCTCACCGGTCCATAGGCCAGAGTCACAGATGGCCCAGTTGGCAACATGACGGTTCACTTTTGGAAAAGAAACGTGACACAGCCTTTCTGGGAACAGGGTAGCCAGTCTGATTCAGGAGAGCCAACAGGATACCCAAGACCTGGACGTGAGAGGCTCCAGCCACCAGAAGGGGGCAGCACCTTCTTGGGATGACAGATTGAAAGGCCTGTTAGGCTACTCAAGAGGGTTGTGGCTGAGTATTTGGGGGTGTTGGGGGCCTAAGAGGGAGGTGGAATAGGGACGGTACATTTTCCACAAAAATTTTTTTAAAAGAAATGGGGGCTACCTTCGGCAGGTGCTGATGTATGGACAGCCATATCGTGTTACCTTAGAGCTTGAGCTGCCAGAGTCCCCTGTGAATCAAGATTTGGGTATGTTCTTGGTCACCATTTCCTGCTACACCAGAGGTGGCCGAATCATCTCCACTTCTTCGCGTTCGGTAAGTGTTCGTGGCCTGTCTGAGAAGGCGTGGAGGAAGATGGCAGGATCAGAATGGGTAGGGGGCCGGGTGTGGTGGCTCAGGCCTATAATCCCAGCAGTTTGGGAAGCCGAGGCAGGCAGATCGCTTGAGCCCCGGAGTTCAAGACCAGCCTGGGCAACATGGCGAAACCCATCTCTACCAAAAAAAGTTTAAAAAATTAGCTGGGCATGGTGGCACACGGCTGTAGTCCCAGCTACTCTAGAGGCTGAGGTGGGAGGATCGCTTGAACCTGGGAGGTTGAGTCTGCAGTGAGCCAAGATTGCACCACTGTTCTCCCTCCTGGGCAACAGAGCAAGACCGTCAAAAAAAGAAAAAAAAAAAAAATGTCTGGGTAAGGATTCCGCAGGAGAAAAAACCCTTGGCTTTGAGGTCACAGACATATTAGGATAAAGAAAGGAATCAAGGTCGGGCGCAGTGGCTCACGCCTGTAATCCCAACACTTCGGGAAGCCGAGGCGGGTAGATCACCTGAGGTCCAGAGTTTGAGACCAGCCTGACCAACATGGAGAAATCCCGTCTCTACTAAAAATACAAAATTAGCTGGCATGGTGGTGCATGCCTGTAATCCCAGCTACTCAGGAAGCTGAGGCAGGAGAATTGCTTGAACCCGGGAGGCAGAGGTTGTGGTGAGCCGAGATCGTGCCACTGCATTCCAGCCTGGGCAACAAGAGCAAAACTTTGTCTTAAAAAAAAAAAAGGAATCAGCTTATGAAAGCAGAAACCTTTGCCAAACACCCCAGGTATCTCATGAGCACGCCCAGCTTTGGGATTAAGTGTGAAGAGTGGAGCTGCTCTCAGAAAACAGGCTTTAGAGCTAGACAGACATGGGCTTGTGTCCTCATTCAGAAACAAGCTAGCTGTGGGTCACCTGACTTCTTGGGTATAAAGTATTATAAAATGGGTATAATAGTAACTACCTCATAGCAAGACTAGTTTGGATTCAATGGGGAAATGTAAAATTCCTATTAGGACATAGTGGCTGTTTAATGTTTTTTTGTTTTTGAGACAGAGATCTTGCTCTGTCGCCCAGGCTGGAGTGCAGTGGTGTGATCTTGGCTCACTGCAACCTCCACCTCCTGGGTTCAAGCGATTCTCCTGCCTCAGCTTCCCAAGTAGCTGGGACTACAGGTGCCCACCACCACACCTGGCTAATTTTTGTATTTTTAGTAGAGGTGGGGTTTCACCATGTTGACCAGGCTGGTCTCGAACTCCTGATCTCAAATGATTCAACCACCTCAGCCTCCCAAAGTGCTGCAATTACAGGTGTGAGCCACCACACCTGGCCTAATAAATGTTAAGACTCCATTTCTCCATTAATTAACAACACAACCTCATCATGAAGCAAATTCCTGATGTCTACATGGTGGGGGGAAAGCTTCACATTGTGCGTGGGACTTAGATCCCATACTGGATTATAGAACTACTTGGTGGGAAAGGCAGATTAGAGACAGTGTTGGGCTTAATCTAGGAAGGTTTCTTGGAAGGAGGGGCCTTTGCTCTATAATAGAGTGTGGTTGAGTAGGGAGAGAGGTACTCAAGCAGTTGGAATGGTTGGATGAAGACTGAGGGGTAGGAAGTGAAGGTGAGGGAGCCAGGGACCTAAGGAAGAAGCTGCCTTCATAGACTACTCAGAGGTGGTTGAGGGGTAGGTAGTGTCATGGGGATCTGGCGTGCACGTGTCCCCAGCCTCTGCTTCCTACCCCCGGCAGGTGATGCTGCATTACCGCTCAGACCTGCTCCAGATGCTGGACACGCTGGTCTTCTCTAGCCTCCTGCTGTTTGGCTTTGCAGAGCAGAAGCAGCTGCTGGAGGTGGAACTCTACGCAGACTATAGAGAGAACTCGGTGAGTGAGGTGAACGAGCTCTATGACTAGGAGATAGCCCCTCCCATTAGCCCAGGCTTCTACCTGAGGAGCCTCCAGGCTCAGGAGACATCACAACTGAGAGGCTGGAAGTGGGGCTCAGATGGGGCGGGTAAGAGTGCTAGCAGCAGGGCCCTGGCCTGACGCCGCCCTCACGCCACCCCCTCACAGTATGTGCCGACCACTGGAGCGATCATTGAGATCCACAGCAAGCGCATCCAGCTGTATGGAGCCTACCTCCGCATCCACGCGCACTTCACTGGGCTCAGGTGAGGGGCCAACTGGAGTGAACCTTGGGCAACTCTCACGGGGGCTAACCTTCCACCAAGAGGGTCCCAAGCAGAGGTAATGGGTTTACAGAGCAGAGCTGAGTTGGGTTTCACATAGGCCAGAGGGTCTCAAAGCTGCCAAATATTGACCTATCAGCTCCCTGGGGAACTTTTGTCTAGGCATCAGAATTTTTAATTTTTGTTTTTTGCCCCCACAACCCTCCATCATCCCTGTTCATCTTCCCTCCACCCTGCCATCCACCCAGAAATCCAGGACTGAGGGCTCCACCCAAGTGAGAAGATTTTTTTTTTTTTTTTTTTTTTGAGAGAGAGTCTTGCTCTGTTGCCCAGGCTGGAGTGCAGTGGCGCGACCTCGGCTCACTGCAAGCTCTGCCTCCCAGGTTCACGCCATTCTCCTGCCTCAGCCTCCTGAGTAGCTGGGATTACAGGCGCCCGCCAACACGCCCGGCTAATTTTTTTTGTATTTTTACTAGAGATGGGGTTTCACCGTGTTAGCCAGGATGGTCTCAATCTCCTGACCTTGTGATCCGCCCGCCTTGGCCTCCCAAAGTGCTAGGATTACAGACGTGAGCCACCGCGTCCGGCCTGTGAGCAGAATTTTTTAAAGCACCCCGAGGAAGGCTGATGGGCTGACAGAGTTGAGAGCTACTGTCTTGAACCATTGGCTCAGCAAGAGTTGGGGTGACTCTTGAGAGACAGACAACATTGAGGCTGTACCCTATGGTCCTCCCACAGGAGACTTCCCAAGGTCCTTGGCCTTTGTTAGAACCTGGTATAGCAGGTTCTGGGAACTGTGTGGGTGGGAGGCAGGGGCGGCAGAGCTGGCTGTAACCAAACTCACTTGAATTGCCCTAGAAATTACTTCTGGGACACGAGAAGGCTGTTGCTCTCTGGTAACTGCTACTCCCTTCTTGTCCCTACTTCCTGCCTCAGATACCTGCTGTACAACTTCCCGATGACCTGCGCCTTCATAGGTGTCGCCAGCAACTTCACCTTCCTCAGCGTCATCGTGCTGTTCAGCTACATGCAGTGGGTGTGGGGGGGCATCTGGCCCCGACACCGCTTCTCTTTGCAGGTTGAAAGGGGCAAGGACCCCCTTTTGTCCCTTTGATCTTTGTGGGTGGTCAGGGGTATGTTGGGGGTTAGGACATGAGGGCCCTGATTGTTAGTGAGGGAAGTCAGTCCTGGCTGCTCAGTAGTTTTTCCTCCACAGGTTAACATCCGAAAAAGAGACAATTCCCGGAAGGAAGTCCAACGAAGGATCTCTGCTCATCAGCCAGGTAAAGGTGTTGGCTGGGGAGCCGTTGAGGTGGGCTAAGTTGAGCTGAGCTGGGCTGGGCCAGAGGGAGTCCCTGCTTCATCCAGTATGAGGCTTAGGGTATCACTGACTGAGACAAGGGTCAAAGGAAAGGCGAGGAAGGTGAGGTTGGCACTGCCGTCCAGGCACAGCCATCCTAACCCTAACCTGTCCTCTTCCGCTTTGGAGGTGCAGTGCCTGAAGGCCAGGAGGAGTCAACTCCGCAATCAGATGTTACAGAGGATGGTGAGAGCCCTGAAGATCCCTCAGGGACAGGTATGGCGCAGCCGCCACACTCTCTCCTTCCTGACTCCTTGGCTTTCTCCTTCAGTGTCTGGTTCTAACTCCTGCATTCCCCTTTTGGCTGCAGAGGGTCAGCTGTCCGAGGAAGAGAAACCAGATCAGCAGCCCCTGAGCGGAGAAGAGGAGCTAGAGCCTGAGGCCAGTGATGGTGAGGGGCGTCCTGCAGCATGACCTGGGTGGGGCCCCCGGTTAATCTAATATCCCATTTGAGATTTTGTTTTTCCCTTTCCTGGCCCAGGTTCAGGCTCCTGGGAAGATGCAGCTCTGCTGACGGAGGCCAACCTGCCTGCTCCTGCTCCTGCTCCTGCTCCTGCTTCTGCCCCTGTCCTAGAGACTCTGGGCAGCTCTGAACCTGCTGGGGGTGCTCTCCGACAGCGCCCCACATGCTCTAGTTCCTGAAGAAAAGGGGCAGACTCCTCACATTCCAGCATTTTCCCCCTGACTCCTCTCCCCTCGTTTTTCCTTCAATAAACTATTTTGTGTCAGCTTCTTCCTTGACTCTGAAATGAGTTCAGGGCCATTTGAAAACCCTGTGTCCCCCAGGCATCTCTCACTTTCCGCCATTAGAGGGGAGGTCTTCTTGTCAAGGGGAAGGCCTCCAGACCTGGGCTATTTTAAGCACAGATGTTTCCATTCATAAGCCTAGGAAGTCCAAGGAGGAAGAAGCTATCCTGGCCCCTTCCCACTCCCTGCATGTGACTTTCATCTCCCCCACAGGAGGGGGATGGTGTAGGGCAGGTCTGCAGAGCTGGGAGACATCATTCTGGCCCCCTCTGCACCCCTCCCTTCCTCCCTTTCTCTGTCCATTGGGAGGCAGAAGACAGGAAATGACTGCCATGGATGTGGTATGATTTTTACCAAAACAGCATTTTGCAGCTGAGGCCCGTGCTGTTCGCAGCTGTTTTCCTCAAATATCAGCCAGGTGGCCGCCTCCTATGTTCCCCTCCCCATCCCTTCGTATGACTTCAGCCTTCGGATTCTAAGCTCCTGGCTGCTTTCCACATTCCACTCCCCTTCCAGAACCCAGGCATCCTGGGCTCCAGCTAAAACTTGCCTGTGGCTTTCCCCATCCCTGGCCCCGTGACTCAGTCCCTCTGAAGGGAGCAGCCCTCTTTTTTGGCAATCACCGGGGAGGTGGGGGGAGGAGGAGGGGAGCTAGGTGGTGACATCACAGTCGAAGGTTATAAAAGCTTCCAGCCAAACAGCATTGAAGTTGAAGATACAACCTGACAGCACAGCCTGAGATCTTGGGGATCCCTCAGCCCAACACCCATAGACGTTAGCTGGTGGATTCCCGCTGCATCAAGGCCTACCCACTGGTGAGGAGCTGCTATGGGCCAGAGAGGAGGAGGGAGGCATGCAGGGGCCAGGACTCCTTGGACAAGATTTGCACAGATAGCAGGTGGGGAGGGAGGATTCCAGCGTCCCTATTTTTTTCTCTTTTGTTTTAAAAAGCAGCTGTGCTTACAATATTTCTCCGTTCTGTTCTCTTTTCTCACTTCTGTCTCCTTTCTGGGTTTTTGCCTGTGTCACTGACGGATACATGTTTTTGTTGAGTTGAGGTCTCACTCTGTCACCCAGGCTGGAGTGTTGTGGAGCGATCATGGTTCACTGCAGCCTTGAACTCCTGGGCTCAAGTGATCCTCCTGAGTAGCTGGGACCACAGGCATGTGCAGTATATTTTTAATGTTTTTTAATTTTTTAATATTTAATTTTTAAATTTTAATTTTTGTAGAGATGGGGTCTCACTGTGTTGCCCCAGCTGGTTTGGAATCCTGGCCTCAAGCAATCCTCTTGCCTTGACCTCCCCAAAGTGTTGGGATTATAGGCATTAGCCTAGGGGTCCGGCTTTGTTACTTGTTTTGCTTAGATCTTTTCTCGGGGTGGCAGCTAGTAAATATCCTACCGTTCTTCCCTGGGCTAAGTAAATCATTTCCTCTTCTCTCCCTCAGCACTTTGTTTATTCATTAACTGTTTCTAATACTTAACACATGCTGATCATGCATCTGTCTCATGTGTCAGATCATGTTTTATTTTTTGTCTGAAACCAAGCACACAGCCTGGACTCAGAAGTTGGTTGACAAATGAGTGTGTCCAACTTCTTTCCTCTTCTGGTCCCCAGTTGCATTTTCCTGTCTCCAGAGATTTTGTCCAGGCAGAGGGCATGGCAGGCTTTTGGGCTGAACAGGCTTTATCCACCCCTTCCCTTCCAGTCTCCATGCTGGGCTCTCCCTGCCTTCTGTGGCTCCTGGCCGTGACCTTCTTGGTTCCCAGAGCTCAGCCCTTGGCCCCTCAAGACTTTGAAGAGGAGGAGGAAGATGAGACTGAGACGGCGTGGCCTCCTTTGCCGGCTGTCCCCTGCGACTACGACCACTGCCGACACCTGCAGGTGCCCTGCAAGGAGCTACAGAGGGCCGGGCCGGCGGCCTGCCTGTGCCCAGGACTCTCCAGCCCTGCCCAGCCGCCCGACCCGCCGCGCATGGGAGAAGTGCGCATTGCGGCCGAAGAGGGCCGCGCAGTGGTCCACTGGTGTGCCCCCTACTCCCCGGTCCTCCACTACTGGCTGCTGCTTTGGGACGGCAGCGAGGCTGCGCAGAAGGGGCCCCCGCTGAACGCTACGGTCCGCAGAGCCGAACTGAAGGGGCTGAAGCCAGGGGGCGTTTATGTCGTTTGCGTGGTGGCCGCTAACGAGGCCGGGGCAAGCCGCGTGCCCCAGGCTGGAGGAGAGGGCCTCGAGGGGGCCGACATCCCTGCCTTCGGGCCTTGCAGCCGCCTTGCGGTGCCGCCCAACCCCCGCACTCTGGTCCACGCGGCCGTCGGGGTGGGCACTGCCCTGGCCCTGCTGAGCTGTGCCGCCCTGGTGTGGCACTTCTGCCTGCGCGATCGCTGGGGTTGCCCGCGCCGAGCCGCCGCTCGAGCCGCAGGGGCGCTCTGAAAGGGGCCTGGGGGCATTTCGGGCACAGACAGCCGCACCTGGGGCGCTCAGCCCGGCCCCCGGGAAAGAGGAGAACCCGCTGCCTCCAGGGAGGGCTGGACGGCGAGCTGGCAGCCAGCCCCAGGCTCCAGGGCCACGGCGGAGTCATGGCTCTCCGGGCTGAGCGCTTGTTTAGGTCCTGGACTTGGCGCTTTGTTTCCTGGCTGAGGTCTGGGAAGGAATAGAAAGGGGTCCCCAATTTTTTTTTAAGCAGCCAGATAATAAATAATGTAACCTTTGCGGTTTAAGAGGATAAAATGGAGGATATTATTATGTGGGTACTTATATGTCCTTTGTAACCATTTAAAAATGTAAAAACTACCCGACATAATAATGCGAACCTATAGTAGCAACTACTCCAGAGGCTGAAATGGGAGGATCTCTTGAGCCCAGGAGTTTGAGTCCAGTCCAGCCAGGGCAACATAGCCAGACACCCTTGTTTTTCATTTTGTTTTGTTTTGGTTTTTTGTTTTTTGAGAAGGAGTTTCCCTCTGTCACACAGGCTGGAGTGCAATGGCGCCATCTCAGCTCACTGCAACGTCCACCCCATGGGTTCAAGCGATTCTCCTGCCTTAGCATCCTAAGTAGTTGGGATTACAGGTGCCCACCACAATGCCCGGCTAATTTTTGTGTTTTTTTAGTAGAGACAGGGTTTCACCATGTTGTCAGGCTGGTCTCAAACTCCTGACCTCAGGTACTCCACCTGCCTTGGTCTCTCAAAGTGCTGGGATTACAGGCATAAGCCACCGTACCCAGGCAGACCCCCTTCTTTAAAGATGTAAAAACTGGCCGGGCGCGGTGGCTCACGCCTGTAATCCCAGCACTTTGGGAGGCCGAGGCCGGCAGATCACGAAGTCAGGAGGTCGAGACCATCCTGGCTAACACGGTGAAGCCCCATCTCTACTAAAAATACAAAAATTAGCCGGGCATGATGGTGGGTTCCTGTAGTCCCAGCTACTAGGGAGGCTGAGGCAGGACAATGGCGTGAACCCGGGAGGCGGAGCTTGCAGTGAGCGGAGATCGTGCCACTGCACTCCAGACTGGGCGACAGAGCAAGACTCCCTCTCAAAAGAAAAAGAAAAAAGATGTAAAAACCATTCTTAGTTTGTGGGCCTTACAAATCAGGCCACTGGCCCATTGCTTGTAGTTAGTTGATCCATGTCATGCACCCTCAAAACGGCTCTGTCACTGTGAGTGGCTTCAGTGGGATTTTGAGAATAAGTTTATATTCTTGCTAGGTAAAAACAAAACAAAAATGACAGTAATACCAAGGAATTTCTCCCCCCTTTTTCCCTCCATTTGTATTTATTGCATATCCACTGTAACAACATTAAGGGACCTTTAAAAGGAAGTAATTTTTATCGTTTATGATCCCTTTCAAGTCACTGTCCACACACCCATTTTTCAGAGTAATATACATACTTTTGATTTTTTTTTTTTTTTTTTGAGACAGAGTCTCACTCTGTTGCCCAGGCTGGAGTGCAGTGGCACAATCTCAGCTCACTGCAACCTCTGCCTCCTGGGTTCAACCGATTCTCCTGCCTCAGCCTCCCGAGTAGCTGGGACTACAGGCACGCACCACCACACCCAGCTGATTTTTGTATTTTTTTAGTAGAGATGGGGTTTCACCATGTTGGCCAGAATGGTCTCGATCTCTTGATCTCATGATCCGCCCGCCTTGGCCTCCCAAAGTGTTGGGATTACAGGCCTGAGCCACCGCGCCCAGCCTTGAATTTTTTTTTTAATTAAGTGAATGTAGAAAAGTCTGTTTTGTGTTACTACACAGTATAATCCTCACCTGTGTGGATATTATAACTTTTTAAATAATATATATGTATATATTTTATAGAGACAGGGGGGGCCTCACTATTTTGCCCAGGCTAGACTTGAACTCCTGGGCTCAAATGATTCACCCCCCTTGGCCTCCCAAAGTGCTGGGATTACAAGCCATTATAACTTTTTTTAATTATAAAAGTAACACATGGGCCAGGTGCGGTGGCTCACACCTGTAATCCCAGCACTTTGGGAGGCCGAGGTGGGCAGATCACGAGGTCAGGAGTTCGAAACCATCCTGGCTAACATGGTGAAACCCTGTCTCTACTAAAAATACAAAAAATCAGCTGGGCTTGGTGGCATGTGCCTGTAATCTCAGCTACTCAGGAGGCTGAGGCAGAAGAATCTTTTGAACCTGGGAGGCGGATGCTGCAGTGAGCCGAGATCATGCCACTGTACGCCAGCCTGGGCGGCGTAGCGAGACTCCATCTCAAAAAAAAAAAAAAAGTAACACATAAGGCGGGCGCAGTGGCACACACTTGTAATCCCAGCACTTTGGCAGGCCGAGGAGGAGGCTGAGGAGGGCGGATCACCTGATGTCAGTTCAAGACCAGCCTGGCAAACAAGGTGAAACCCTGCCTCTACTAAAAATACAAAAATTAGCTGGGCATGGTGGCAGGCACCTGTAATCCCAGCTACTCGGGAAGCTCAGGCAGGAGAATCACTTGAACCAGGGAGGTGGAGGTTACAGTGAGCCAAGATCATGCCACAGCACTCCAGCCTGGAAGACAGAGCAAGACTCCGTCTCAAAAACAGTAAATAAATAAATAAAAATTTAAAAAGATAAAAGTAACACATACAAATTTCAATTAATACTGAATAATATGGCCCAGTGCAGTGGCTTATTCTGCCTGTACCCAACACTTTGGGAGGCTAAGACAAGAGGATCACTTGAGACCAGGGGTTCAAAACCAGTTTGGGCAAAATATCAAAACCTTAACTGTACAAAAAATTTAAAAATCAGGACGGGCGCAGTGGCTCATGCCTGTAATCCCAGCACTTTGGGAGGCGGAGGCGAGCGGATCACCTGAGGTCGGGAGCTCAAGACAAGCCTGACCAACATGGAGAAACTCTGTCTCTACTAAAAATACAAAATTAGCTGGGCATGGTGGTGCATGCCTGTAATCCCAGCTACTTGGGAGGCTGAGGCAGGAGAATCGCTTGAACCCAGAAGGCAGGGCTGGGCGCAGTGGCTCATGTCTGTAATCCCAGCACTTTGGGAGGCCGAGGTGGGCGGATCACGAGGTCAGGAGATCGAGACCACGGTGAAAGCCCGTCTCTACTAAAAATACAAAAAAAATTAGCCGGGCACGGTGGCGGGCGCCTGTAGTCCCAGCTACTCGGGAGGCTGAGGCAGGAAAATGGCATGAACCTGGGAGGTGGAGCTTGCAGTGAGCCGAGATCGCGCCACTGCACTCCAGCCTGAGCGACAGAGTGAGACTCCGTCTCAAAAAAAAAAAGAAAAGAAAAAGAAAAAGAACCTAGAAGGCAGAAGTTTCAGTGAGCCCAGATCACGCCATTGCACATTGCACTCCAGCCTGGGCAACAAGTGTGAAACTGCATCTCAAAAAAAAAAAAAAAAAAAAAAAGGGCCAGGCATTGTGGCTCATGCCTGTAACCCAGCACTTTGAGAGGCTAAAGCGGCTGGATCACCTGAGGTTAGGAGTTTGAGACCAGCCTGACCAACAAGATGAAACCCCATCTCTACTAAAATACAAAAATTAGCTGGGCGTGGTGGCAGGTGCCTGTAGTCCCAGCTAGCTACTTGGGAGGCTGAGAGAGGAGAATTGCTTGAACCCAGGAGGCGGAGGTTGCAGTGAGCCAACACCACGCCACTGCACTCCAGCCTGGGCTACGGAGTGAGATTCCATCTCAAAAAAAAATTTATTCTATTATAGAACCTCTAGAATAAATTTAGAATACTATGTTATCCTGGCTGGGCTTAGTGGTCAACCTGTAATCCCAGGACTTTGGGAGGCCAACGTGGGCAGATCACTTGAGGTCAGGTGTTCAAGACCAGCCTGGCCAACATGGTGAAACCTCATTTCTACTAAAAATACAAAAAATAGCTGGGTGTGATGGTGGGCACCTGTGATCCCAGTTACTCGGGAGGCTGAGGCAGGAGAATAGCTTGAACCCGGGAGGCAGAGGTTGCAGTGAGCCGAGATCGTGCCATTGCATTTCAGCTTGGGCAATGAGTGAGATTCTGTCTTTAAAAACAAAAAAAGAATACATATGTTATCCAGAATACACTTGTTATAACACTGCAGTAAATACCCTGTGCCTTTTTTCCTTTTTTTTTTTTTTCTGGAGACGGAGTCTGTCTCTGTCTCCCAGGCTGGAGTGCAGTGGCGTGATCTGGGCTCACTGCAAGCTCCGCCTCCTGGGCTCACACCATTCTCCTGCCTCAGCCTCCTGAGTATCTGGGACTATAGACGCCTGCCACCACACCCAATTTTTTTTGTATTTTTAGTAGAGACGGGGTTTCACTGTGTTAGCCAGGATGGTCTAGATCTCCTGACCTTGTGATCTGCCCGCCTCAGCCTCCCAAAGTGCTGGGATTATAGGCATGAGCCACCGTGCCCGGCCTTCCTTAGCGTCCATTTATTTACAAATAACGAGAGGTCATACTATCTCATTATTATTACTATTTATTTATTTCATTTTTTGAGATGGAGACTCTGTCTCAAAAAATAAATTAAATAAAAAAATAAAGCCCATGCTTGTCACTCTACCATGGAGAGGCAACATAGCATAGTGGTTTAGAGAACACACACTGCCTTGGGTTGAATCCTAGTTTTGTTATTTACTTTGTGACTTTAGGTAAATTATCTCATCTTGGCTGGGCATTGTGGCTCACGCCTGTAATTCCAGCACTTTGGAAGGCCAAGGCAGGGGATGGCTTGAGCTCACAAGTTCGAGACCAGCCTGGGCAACATGGCGGAATCCTACCTCTACTATAATAAAAATACAAAAGTTAGCCAGGTGTGGTACATGCTACTGGGGAGGCTGAGGTGAGAGGATGGCTTGAGCCTGGGAGAAGGAGGTTGCATTGAGCCAAGATTGTGCCACCGCTCTCCAGCCTGGGCAATAAAGCCAGACCTCGTCTCAAAAAGAAAAAAAAGCACCTTTTTTTTGTTGTTGTTTTGTTTTTTTTGAGACGGCCTCTCACTCTGTCGCCAGGCTGGAATGCAATGGCACAATTTCGGCTCACTGCAACCTCCACCTCCCAGGTTCAAGTGATTCTCCTGCCTCAGCCTCTCAAGTAGCTGGGACTACAGGTGTGTGCCACCACGCCTGGCTAATTTTTTGTATTTTTAGTAGAGACGGGGTTTCACCATGTTAGCCAGGATGGTCTCGAACTCCTGACCTCGTGATCTGCCCCCCTCGGCCTCCCAAAGTGCTAGGATTACTGGCGTGAGCCACCGTGCCCGGCCAAAAAGAAATATCTTTCTGAGTCTGTTTTTTTTTTGAGACAGAGTTTCACTCTTGTTGCCCAGGCTGGAGTGTAATGGCATGATCTCGGGTCACTGTAATCTCCGCCTCCTCAGTTCAAACAATTCTCCTGCCTCAGCCTCCTGAGTAGCTGAGATTACAGGCGCCTGCAACTATGCCCGGCTAATTTTTATGTTTTTTTAAGCAGAGATGGGGTTTCACCATGTTGGCCAGGCTGGACTTGAACTCCTGACCTCAGGTAATCCACCCTCCTTGGCCTCCCAAAGTGCTAGGATTATAGGCATGAGCCACCATGCCTGGCCTTCAGTCTGTTTTTTTTGTGACTAAAAATAGTTTCTACATCATAGGAATTGTTGTGATTATTAAATATGGATTAATCATACAAAAGTCTCTAGTAGACTGGGCACAGTGGCTCACGCCTGTAATCCCAGCACTTTGGGGAGGCCGAGGCAGCTGGATCACCTGAGGTAAGGAGCTCGAGATTAGCCTGGCCAACATGATGAAACCCCCTCTCTACTAAAAAATACAAAAATTTGCCCGGTCTGGTGGTGCGTGCTTGTAATCCCAGCTACTCGGGAGGCTGAGGCATGAGAATTGCTTGAGCTTGGGAGGCAAAGGTTGCAGTGAGCCGAGATCCCACCACTGCATTCTAGCCTGGCGATAAAGTGAGACCCTGTCTCTCAAACACACACACACAAAAGTCTCTAGTGCATATATTATCAATATCAGTAACTGTTATTGTCATTATTACTCTACCTTCTAAAAAACATTTAAAGTGAGCTTCACTTTCAAGAATCTAACAGCCCCGGTCGTGGCAGAGCACAGAGTAATGAACAATGACTCACAGCAGCGGGGATAAATGCTTAATGGGTTAAATACTGTAGCTGGAAGGCAGAGAGCAGTGGTCAAAGCAGGCTTTTCTTTTGTTATATATATATATATATATATATATATATATATATATATATTATATTTTTTTTTTTTTTTTTTTTTTTTGAGACGGAGTCTCGCTCTTTCACCCAGGCTGGAGTGCAGTGGTGCGATCTCGGCTCACTGCAGGCTCCGCCCCCCGGGGTTCACGCCATTCTCCTGCCTCAGCCTCCCCAGTAGCTGGGACTACAGGCGCCTGCCACCTCGCCCGGCTAATTTTTTGTATTTTTAGTAGAGACGGGGTTTCACCGTGTTAGCCAGGATGGTCTCGATCTCCTGACCTCGTGATCCTCCTGCCTTGGCCTCCCAAAGTGCTGGGATTACAGGCGTGAGCCACCGCGCCCGGCTGTTATATATATTTTTAATATTTATTTAGTTATTTAGTTATTTTGAGACGCAGTCTTGCTCTGTCGCCCAGGCTGGGGTGCAGTGGCGTGATCTCAGCTCACTGCAAGCTCCACCTCCCGGGTTCATGCCATTCTCCTGCCTCAGCCTCCAGAGTAGCTGGGACTACAGGCACCCACCACCACACTCGGCTAATTTTTTGTATTTTTAGTAGAGACGGGGTTTCACTGTGTTAGCTGGGATGGTCTCGATCTCCTGACCTCGTGATCCGCCTGCCTCGTCCTCCCAAAGTGCTGGGATTACAGGCGTGAGCCACCGAGCCCGACCAAAGCAGGCTTTTCTTAGAAGGCAAACCCTGAATCCTGAAAAACTCCTGGGAGTTAGTTTACTAAGTGAAGAGACAGGACATCCCAGGCAGAGACTGGTCGGTGCACAGGCCAAGAGGAGGGTGAAGTCTGGTTTGCAATATGCACAGCTTACCCTCAAGTGGTGGGCGATGAAACTGCACAATAACTACCAGCATTTACATACTCTGCCTTGCCAGGCACCAAGGTAGGTGCTATTGTGATCTCCACTTGAGAGGGGGTTCTAACCCCACTCCCTGCAAAAAAAGCCAAGGTGGGGGCAGAAGTAAGTCAGACCACTAGCATTTAAGTTGTCCTGGATGGCCGAGTATGGTAGCTCACGCCTTTAATCTTAGCACTTTGGGAGGGCGAGGCAGGTGAATCACTTGAGCTCAGGGGTTGGAGACCAGCCTCACCAATATGGTGAAACCCCGTCTCTACAAAAAATAGAAAAATTAGGCCAGGCGCGGTGGCTCACACCTGTAATCCCAGCACTCTGGGAGGCCGAGGTGGGTGGATCATGAGGTCAGGAGTTCAAGACCATCCCGGCTAACACAGTGAAACACCGTCTCTACTAAAACTACAAAAATTAGCCAGGCACAGTGGCAGCCACCTGTAATCCCAGCTACTCGGGCAGGAGAATTGCTTGAACCCGGGGCAGGCAGAGGTTGCAGTGAGCTGAGATCATGCCACTGCACTCCAGCCTGGGCTACAGAGTGAGATTTTGTCTCAAAAAAAAAAAAAAAGAGAGAGAGAAAAGAAAAAGAAAAATTAGCCGGGTGTGGTGGCATGTGCCTGTAGTCCCAGCCACTTGGGAGGCTGAGGTGGGAGGATCGCTTGAGCCCAGGAGGCTGAGGTTGCAGTGAGTCAAGATTGCACCACTGCACTCCAGCCTGGGCGACAGAGCCAGATCCTGTCTCAAAAACAAAAATAGCTGGGTGTGGTGGCTCACGCCTGTAATCCCAGCACTTTGGGAGGCCGAGGTGGGCGAATCACCTGAGGTCAGGAGTTCGAGAACAGCCTGACCAATATGGAGAAACCCCATCTCTACTAAAAATACAAAAATGGCTAGGCTCGTTGGCTCACGCCTGTAATCCCAGCACTTTGGGAGGCCGAGGCAGGTGGATCATATGAGACCAGGAGTTCAAGACCAGCCTGACCAACATGATGAAACCCTGTCTACTAAATATACAAAAATTAGCCGGGCATGGTGGCGCGGGCCTGTAATCCCAGCTACTCAGGAGGCTATGGCAGGAGAATCGCATGCACCCAGGAAGCAGAGATTGCAGTGAGCCGAGACCGCGCCACTGCACTCCAGCCTGGGCGACAGAGCGAGACTCCTCCTTAAAAAAAAAAAAAAATAGCTGGGCGTGGTGGTGGGTGCCTGTTATCTCAGCTATCCGGGAGGCTGAGGCAGGAGAAATGCTTGAACCCGGGAGGCGGAGGCTGCAGTGAGCCGAGATCACGCCATTGCACTATTGCACTCCAGTCTGGGCAACAAGAGTGAAACTCCATCTCAAAAAAAAGAAAAAAGAAACCAAAACAAAACAAGTAAGTTGTCCTAGATGGTGGAAGTGTCACGGAGTTTTAAGCAGGGAGGTGAGGACAGGACTCGATCATTGTGTTTTGCAAAAATCCCTTTGGCAGTCAGGCAGAGGACGGCTCAATTCCCTGAATAGAATGAGTGGGCCAAAGAGCAAGCACATTTCTTCGGCTCCTGGCAAACATTGCCAAAGAACTTCCCAAAGCGTTGCGCTAAGGGACCGTATTCCTTCTAATTTCTAAGGAGGGTGAGGCAGGATGAAGTTCCGGGAACTGGCTTCATTCCGCCCACGGGTTTCAGAGCCGCACCAGCTTTCTTCCCCACAGCAGCTAGGAGCCTTGGCTTGGTGGGTTGCCTCCCTGTTCCCGCCCACGTAAACTCGTGGCAGCAGGGCCAGAAGTTTTCTGGTTCTCAGCGGCACCCGTCGACATCCGCCCCCACGTGACCCAAACAGATCCGCCACTTCCGCTTCCCCTCGGCTTTCTTCTCGTCGGTGTTCCCGGCTGCTATAGAGCCGGGTGAGAGAGCGAGCGCCCGTCCGCGGGCGTCGAGGGCGGTTTGCCTCGCGCTGACCCTTCCCGCCCTCCTTCTCGTCACAAACCAGGTCCCCGCGGAAGCGGCGGTGTCGGCGCCATGGCGGAGCTGACGGCTCTTGAGAGTCTCATCGAGATGGGCTTCCCCAGGGGACGCGCGTAAGGGAGTTCCCCAACCCCGGCCTGCGGGGGTGGGGGGGCCGCGGACTTATCTCGGCCTTTGCCCCAGCCTGACCGTCACCATGGCTCGTGGGCGCTATTCATGGTGTTTCTGCCCCCAGGGAGAAGGCTCTGGCCCTCACAGGGAACCAGGGCATCGAGGCAGCGATGGATTGGTGAGCGCTCGTCCCGGGTGGCGGAGAACTGGGGGCTGGCGGGAGGGGCAGCCTCAAAGCTAACCTCCCCGCCGACTTTCCCTGCCAGGCTGATGGAGCACGAAGACGACCCCGATGTGGACGAGCCTCTAGAGACTCCCCTTGGACATATCCTGGGACGGGAGCCCACTTTCTCAGAGCAAGGCGGCCTTGAAGGTCCTGACTGAGGGTCACGGTGTGATTATTCAGGAGGGGCCGAGGAAAATCTAAAGGGATAGTAATACGATTGTTTGTTTGTAGGATCTGGTTCTGCTGCCGGAGAAGGCAAACCCGTTTTGAGTGAAGAGGAAAGACAGGAACAGACTAAGAGGTACAGTAACAACAATCTCACATCTCTGAGGGTCGTCTTCCACTTCTCCCCAGTACACGTCTGGTCAAAGAACCTTGACCCTTCCACATTTCCTCTTTCTTGGCATTTTCTTTTCCTTTTATCTACTTTGGGATATATGTCGTCTAATTTTGTTTATTGTAAACTTTGCACCTTCCCACTCTGTCCATTTCTCTTGAACTGTTTTCTCTCGGCAACACAGGATGTTGGAGCTGGTGGCCCAGAAGCAGCGGGAGCGTGAAGAGAGAGAGGAACGGGAGGCATTGGAACGGGAACGGCAGCGCAGGAGACAAGGGCAAGAGTTGTCAGCAGCACGACAGCGGCTACAGGAAGATGAGATGCGCCGAGCTGCTGAGGAGAGGCGGAGGGAAAAGGCTGAGGAGTTGGCAGCCAGGTCTGGGCAGTGGAAATGATGGATAGCAGATGAGAAAGAAATCAAGATTTGCTTTGTTGATGTCTGACCTAATTTCTTCTTGTCTACATTTCAGACAAAGAGTTAGAGAAAAGATCGAGAGGGACAAAGCAGAGAGAGCCAAGAAGGTAGGTGACTGAGAAGACGCCACGGGTAATGGAGTGGGCAGGTTAGTAAATCTTTTCCAGCTTCAGAGGGAAAGCATGGGCTTATATGATCTGTTTCACCTGAGGATGGGTGAGTACCTGATTGTTTTACTTTGCCCTTTAGTATGGTGGCAGTGTGGGCTCTCAGCCACCCCCACCGGCACCAGAGCCAGGTCCTGTTCCCTCTTCTCCCAGCCAGGAGCCTCCCACCAAGCGGGAGTATGACCAGTGTCGCATACAGGTACTGATTCTGATTCCTATCTTGCTCCTGGGACCCCTTTGTTGCCTGTTAAGGTGCCCAGCTCAGAGGTTTTTTCAGTTAATGTGCCCTTTGCCAAATCTCTCCCTTCTTTGTAAATGACTTTTGAAATCCTATCTCTACTCTTGGGAAAGGTATCAAATTTCACCTGCCCCAGTCGTATTTAAACCCATACCTCCCTCTTACTCAGCAGTTACCCTTTTACTTGTTCACGTTTTTATTTGGTTTATTATGCGGCTATCTGGTAATGTGGTATTTATCCAGATTCTTTTGTATAATCCTATCCTTGTCTTTCTTAGGTTGTGAGGGAGCTGGGAGTCTCTCATTCACACTTAGTAAAGCGGAGCCTAAGTGGCTGTTCATTTGGTGCTTTAAATAGTAGTTGTGCTGGTTCAATCTAAGAAGAAGGGGGGGCCAGCTTTAGCTCTTTTCCTTACTTGGGCACCTCATTCAGTTTTGATGCCCACAATACTATCTCCCTTGCCCTTTAGGTCAGGCTGCCAGATGGGACCTCACTGACCCAGACGTTCCGGGCCCGGGAACAGCTGGCAGCCGTGAGGCTCTATGTGGAGCTCCACCGTGGGGAGGAACCAGGTGGGGGCCAGGACCCTGTGCAATTGCTCAGTGGCTTCCCCAGACGGGCCTTCTCAGAAGCTGACATGGAGCGGCCTCTGCAGGAGCTGGGTATGGCTGCAAGACTAGAAACCAGGACCTGGGGGAGTTGGGAGGCATGCCTGGGAAAAGGAGGGATGCAAAGAGAAGAGGCTTTGTGAACATGGTGCAAGGCCAGGAATTTTGGGAGCAAAAATCAAGTATCCTTGTGGTTCAAGCCTGTTTTCTTCCATCTTCAGGACTTGTGCCTTCTGCTGTTCTCATTGTGGCGAAGAAATGTCCCAGCTGAGGGCCTTTGTCCCATCGTCCCTCTGTGACCCCTTCATCTTTGATAAAGCACTGACATCTCCTTCCTAATAAATAGACCCTGAGTTCTGTACATGCCTGACTCTTTCCTAAATGGCTGGGAGGGACAAAACTAAGGCAGAGGAAGAGGCTAAAAGGGAACAGTAGATCCTCTTCCTCATCTTTAGTTTCCAACAAAGACACTTGTTTCTTTTCTTTTTTTTTTGAGACGGAGTCTCGTTCTGTCACCCAGGCTGGAGTGCAGTGGCATGATCTCGGCTCACTGCAAGCTCCGCCTCCCCGGTTCATGCCATTCTCCTGCCTCAGCCTCCAGAGTAGCTGGGACTACAGGCCCCTGTCACCACGCCCGGCTAATTTTTTGTATTTTTATTACAGACTTGGTTTCACCGTGTTAGCCAGGATGGTCTCGATCTCCTGACCTCGTGATCCACCCGCTTTGGCCTCCCAAAGTGCTGGGATTACAGGCATGAGCCACTGCGCCCGGCCTCAAAGACACTTGTTTCTAATCTCCAGGTCTGATTAACTGCTGGGGAAGTTGAGGAGGAGAGGTGCTAAAAGGGGTGGACAGTACATTGGATGGCACCTTTTACTCCTATGGTAAGACAGAACATAAAAGCCCAGCTGATGCTGCTTTTTTATTTTTATTTTTATTTTTGAGACGGAGTTTTGCACTGTTGCTTGGGCTAGAGTGCAGCGGCGCAATCTCAGCTCACTGCAACCTCTGCCTCCCAGGTTCAAGCGATTCTCCTGCCTCAGCCTCCCTAGTAGCTGGAATTACAGGCACCCGCCACCACGCCCAGCTATTTTTTTCTATTTTTAGTAGAGACAGGGTTTTGCCATGTTGGCTAGGCTGACCTTGTGATTCGCCTGCCTCGGCCTCCCAAAGTGCTGGGATTACAGGCATGAGCCACGGCGCCCGGCCTGCTGCTTTTTTACTTATGTATTGAGAACACGAGAGTGCCTTTTCATTTTAAAAATGTTTGGAAATATGTACAACTCTGATACAGCTTTGGGGTGCTCCAGACACCCATGGCCACTTCATGTAAACCACTGAGAATTTTTTTTTTTTTTTTTTTTTTAAATGGAGTCTTGCTCTGTCACCCAGGCTGGAGTGCAGTGGCACAGTATTGGCTCACTGCAACCTCCACCTCTTGAGTTCAAGGGATTCTCCTGCCTCAGCCTTCTAAGTATCTGGGATTACAGGCGTGCACCACCATGCCCAGCTAATTTTTTGTATTTTTAGTAGAGACAGGGTTTCACCATGATGGCCAAGCTGGTTTCAAACTCCTGACCTCAGGTGATCCACCCACCTCGGCCTCCCAAAGTGCCAGGATTACAGGTGTGAGCCACCACTGACAGTTTCTAGAGCACTTTCAGAGACTGTACAATATGATCATGATCAAATTTTGTAATTAAACCTAATGAGGGCTGGGCGCCCTGGCTCACGTCTGTAATCCCAGCACTTTGGGAGGCCAAGGTGGGTGGATCACCTGAGGTCGGGAGTTTGAGACCAGCCTGACCAATATGGAGAAACCCTGTCTCTACTAAAAATACAAAATTAGCCGGGCATGGTGGTGCATGCCTGTAATCCCAGCTACTAAGGAGGCTGAGGCAGGAGAAGCGCTTGAACCCAGGAGGCGGAGGTTGCAGTGAGCCGAGATCGTGCCATTGCACTCCAGCCTGGGCAACAAGAGTGAACTCCGTCTCAAAAAAAAAAAAAAACCTAACGAGGGCAACAGACACTTCTCAAATAAGAGATGTGTCCATTACGGGGCTCCCCTACTCTTAAGGTACTCACAAGGAGGCAGATAAACTGTCTTTTTTTTTTCTTTTGAGACGAAGTTTTGAGACAGGCATGCACCACCACGCCCAGCAATTTTTTTTTTTTTTTTTAAGAGACAGGGTTTCACCTTGTTGGTGAGGTTGGTCTTAAACTCCTGACCTCAGGTGATCTGCCCGCCTCTGCCTCCCAAAGTGCTGGGATTACAGCCTTGAGCCACTGTGCCTGGCCAGATAAACAGTTTCTTTATTCATCTTCCTCCTCTTCATCTTCTTCTTCCACCTTTTTCCAGGCAACTTTAGCAGGACCCTTTGCATCATCAAACCAACTTTTCTACTTATAGTCAGCCAAATCCTTATACTTTTCCTTCAGCTTTGCTACCTTAGTGATGTCATTTAAGTTATTTCACATCTTACCCAGAAAACCTAGCTTAATAGAATAGGGATAATAGTGCCTGTTTCTTGGGATTGTCATGAGGGTTACATAATGCTGGTATAAGATGCTTTAGCATAGTGTCTGGTACCTAGTAAGTCCCCAGTAAGCATTAGCTACTAAAAGGATAATTTTATTTACTTATTTGAGGTGGAGTCTTGCTCTAGCTCCCAGGCTGTAGTGCAGTGGTGCAATCTTGGCTCATTATAACCAACGTCTCCTGGGTTCAGCCTCCGGGACTACAGGCGCCGGCCACCGCGCCCGGCAAATTTTTTGTATTTTTAGTAGAGACGGGGTTTCACCGTGGTCTCGATCTCCTGACCTCGTGATCCACCGACCTCGTGATCCACCCGCCTCGGCCTCCCAAAGTGCTGGGATTACAGGCGTGAGCCACCGCGCCCGGCCTTTTTTTTTTTTTTTTTTTTTAAGGCGACATCTCACTCCGTCACCCAGGCTGGAGTGCAGTGGCACGATCTCGGCTCACTGTAATCTCTGCCTCCTGAGTTCAAGCGATTCTCCTGCCTCAGCCACCCGAGTAGCTGGGACTACAGGCACGTGCCGCCATGCCCAGCTAGTTTTTGTATTTTTAGTAGATACAGGGTCTCACCATGTTGGCGCTTCTCTCTGCTTTTTAAAACCAACCAAGAAGCACTGATGAGCTTCTCTATGATAGTCCCCTCTGGCTGCTGATCACCCCACCCTGTCAAACTGCTCTTGACTCCTCTCCTTCCTGGACTAGGAGAGAGGCCACAGTTACTCTGTAAAGATCACATGTAACACGTGTTCCAGCAGCTGAAAAGCACCAATACTCATATCTGGGTTTACACCCCAGTGTTAGAAAGCTTTATTTGGGGCCAGACACGGTGGGTCATGCTTGTAATCCCAGCACATGGAGAGGTCAAGGCGGGCAGATCACCTGAGGTCAGGAGTTCAAGACCAGCCTGGCCAACATGGTGAAACCCTGTCTCTACTAAAAATACAAAGATTATCCTGGCATAGTGGTGCACCCCTGTGGTCCCAGCTACGGGGGAAGCTGAGGCAGGAGAATCACTTGAACCCGGGAGGCGGAGGTTGCATTGAGTTGAGATCGCTCCATTGCACTCCAGCGTGGGCAAAAACAGAGAAACTCTGTCTCAAAAAAAAAAAAAAAAGCTTTATTTGGTGTTCTGACTTTAGTAACAGCAGCCTTTTTTTCATTTGCAGTCTTGCTTGGGAACCACAGGATAGACAAAAAGAGGAGCAACAAAAGAGGTTGACTAGGCTGTGGGGCTTTGACCCCACTTATTTCATCCCCTCGGTGGCAGCTCCAATAAATCCTGACCAGATTCAGAGACTGGAGACCACTTTACATTTCTAAATTAATGTTTTACAATAATCCTCGTAGTTATGACCTTTCATAGAACAAGGCTGGGGTTTGTAACATGCTGGAGTTGAACCAATATCTGTGACTCAAAGCACACTCCTTTTACTACTAGTAAGTCAGCCTCCTAAGCTTGTTTAACCAGAGGTTAAATAATGGCCACAGAAAGCACTGTGGCATATGTTAAGTGCTGGATGCCCCTCCAATCTCCCTCCAAGGACAGGAGTCCTGAGTGTCCTCTGTAGGCATCCATTACTTCAAGACTTTCCAGGACAGTTCAGATTTCAATAATGTCCCACAGTTATCCCTGGAAGTATACTCCAGCCTGACACCACATGCCCTGTTTTGAAAATGTGGTTGGCCAGGCGCAGTGGCTCACGCCTCTAATCCCAGCACTTTGGGAGGCTGAGACGGGTGAATCGCCTGAGGTCAGGAGGTCGAGATCAGCCTGGCCACAGGATGAAACCCGCCTTTACTAAAACTAATATCAGCTGGGCGTGGTCGCGGACGCCTGTAATCCCAGCTACAGGGGAGGCTGAGTAAGGAGAACAGCTTGAACCCAGGAGGCAGAGGTTGCAGTGAGTCAAGATTGCGCCCTGCACTCCTGCCTGGGCGACAAGAGCAAGGCTCCATCTCAAAAACAAGAAAAAGAAAATGTGGCCGCGGCAGGGCGAGGTAGTTCACGCCTGTAATTCCAGCACTTTGGGAGGCCGAGGCGGGTGGATCACCTGGGTCTGGAGTTCGAGACCAGGCTGGCCAACATGGTGAAACCCTGTCTCTACTAAAAACACAAAAATTAGCTGGGCTTGGTGGTGCGCGCCTGTGATCCCGGCTACTCGGGAAGCGGAGGCAGGAGAATCGCTTGAACCCGGGGGCGGAGGTTGCAGTGAGCCGAGATCGTGCCACTGCACTCCAGCCTGGGTGACAGACTCCGTCTCAAAAAAAAAAAAAAAAAGAAAATGTGGTCGGATACCTATTGGGATCAGCCTCTTCTGGTGGGGTGGGACATGCCGCAGCTCCAGGCCGCGCCCCCAGCACCGACCACGGGTCTCTAAGCATTGGTAGGTGTCGACTGCAGGGCTCATTCTGGGTGGAGGGGCATGATTTATTGGTTCTTTCAGTTCACCACATCCGACTCGCGTCTCGGCCCTGACCCGCCTTGCGGACCTTAAAGCAATCAGTCCAGGGTTTGGGGGGAACGTGCTCACCCGACGGCAGCTCACAGGACCCCGGAGAGTCCTGGCATGGCATCTCGGTCCGGACTCTCCGCTGGGCCCACGAAGGAGAAAGGCTGCCTCGGATTCCTGCGCCCGAGCCAAGGTCTGGCGCCCACGGAGGCAAGTCCAGTCTCACTGTGACCTCCCGCCGGCGCCGCCTTCGCCGCCAACCATCCAGTTCTTCCTCCAGGCCACGTTCTCCTGCGTGGTCGCTGCCTCCTGCAGAGTGGCCAGCAATAGCTGCTGGGTCCTGGCCGCCTCCTCCCTGCTCCGCGGGTCCTGCAGTGGCATCTCCTGAGGGCAGGAGGGGGAGTTCGCAGGAGCTCCAGTCCGGGGCTCTCCACCCGCCCACCCATCCTCGGGAGTACCAGTTGCTTCTACCTTTAACATTTCCTGCTTCCGCCGCTCTCCCGGGGTCACGATAAGGAGGAGCGCGGAGCCCACGCCAGCCCCTGCGCCCAGCAATGCGACCGAGATCAGCATTTTCCGCAAGGAATCCATGGCCGCCTGCACAGACAGCGGAGCGCCCACCGGAGTTCCCCGCAGCCGCAAGCTGTTGCCGCGCGGTCTCACTACCCCTTCGCGCAGGCTAGAGCGCCCTATAGCAGAAACCATAGATAAGCGGCCGGCTAGAGAGGACCTGCTCAAGGAAAGGTTTAGAATCCGGAGCGCCTGGGTCTCAGGTTTAGCTGAGGGGGTTGAGGGTGTCCAAGAAGTGCTGGCACCAAGGGCTGAGCGCGGGGACCGTGTCCTCAATTCTGGGGTGGGATTGCTAGGGGGAGAGTGCATGTCTTCATGGTTGCCGTGGGTTTTATGATTGCCCATTTTTCTGTCTTCCGACGTTTCCCGATCAGTAGAGGCCCGAGCTGTGCTCTGTGGTTTTGTGCAATCAGCCGCGCGTTTTCAACACAGCGCATGGAGGGCATCCACACACATGCACATCCCTCTCCATCCCCTCAACTTTGGAACAAACACTCAAAGTCAAGTGTACTGGTTGGAGAAATGGGTAATAGTTACTTTAACATTTATTTTACAAACAACCTATTCCTTTTCTCGTCATGGTACACACCTGGTATTGTTTAGGGTTTTTGTGGTTTTGTTGTTGTTGTTAGTGTGTGGGCGTGGTTTTGTTTGTTTTTGGAGACAAGGTCTCGCTGGGTCGCCCAGGGTTGGAGTGCAGTGGCACGATCATGGCTCACTGAAGCCTCGACTTCCAGGGCCCAAGCGATCCTCCTGCCTCAGCCTCCCGAATAGCTGGGATTACAGGCGTGCACCACCATGCCCGGCTGGTATTGCTTTTTGTTTTGCTTCGTTTTCTTTTTTGCTTTTTGAGACTGAGTCTCATTCTGCTGCCCAGGCTGGAGTACAGTGGCGTGATCTCGGCTCACTGCAAGCTCCGCCTCCCGGGTTAATGCTATTCTCCTGCCTCAGCCTCCCGAGTAGCTGGGACTACAGGCGCCCGCCACCACGGCTGGCTAATTTTTTGTATTTTTAGTAGAGAAAGAGTTTCACCATGTAGGTCAGGCTGGTCTCGAACTACTGACCTCGTGATCTGCCCACCTCAGCCTCCCAAGTGCTGGGATTACAGGCGTGAGCCACTGCGCCCAGCTGTTTTGCTTTGTTTTCAACCACTAAAAGGCTGGATTAGTGTAACACATTGAATCCTGCTTTACAGAAGAAAACACCTCTTAGCTGTGTGACTGATTATAGACAAGTTCTTGTGCCCCGGTTTCTGCATCAGAAAATGAAGCTTATAAGAGTACCTGTCTCATAGTTTTAGGATAATTAAATGAGTTATATGTAAAGCAATTAAAACAGCTCCTGACAAAGAGTAAACACCATATAAATATTCCTGAAAGCCCATAATAGCTTAGCACAGTCAGTGCTTAAGGGGCCAGGCTCCAAAGAAGATTAAAGGAACAGTTTGTGGGGTGCACTGGGCAGCAGTACTCTCCTCTGAGTTCAATCATCTTGCACTCTAAGAATCACCACCATGGCCCTTGTGCCAGGGAGAAGCAAGGAGGATGGGCTTTGGACTAGAAATAGCCCAGGCTCCTCCCAGCACCCAGAAAGTCCCAGGCTGCCCAACCCTCTCTGGGACAGAGGAAAAATTGGCAAGATTGAAGGTCACCAGCACATTCAGGTTAGTACTTCCTCACCCTGTGTCTGGCAGCTGGCTTACCCTCCAATTTGGCCCAACCTCCCTGCTGTCCCTATTCAGGATTTCTCTCAAAAGTCCCATCTGCCATCTATTGTGGTGGAAGCCACTGAGGTGAATGAAGAGAGTGGGGATCTCCATTTGCCCCATGAGGAGCTGCTGCTGCTCACTGATGGTGAGGAAGAGGACGCTGAGGCCTTCTTCCAAGACCAAAGTGAAGAGCCAGGTGAGGGAGGTGGCTCATTCAGGGGGCCACTGTGATCTGAATGTTCTGGGCAGAGCCAAGATGGAAGTCAGTTACGGTCCCTGCATTCAGCAGTGCCAGGCACAGAGCAGGTGCTCAATAAATGTGAAGATGTGGGAGAGAAAAGTCAAGGCAGTTGGCAAAGTTGAAGAATTGTAGAGAGCAGTTCTGGTATCAGAATGGGTGCCATCCTTTAATCTGTACTTTCTTTTTTTTCTTTTTGAGACTGAGTATCGCTATGTCGCCCAGGCTGGAGTGCAGTGGCGCAATCTCAGCTCACTGCAAGCTCTGCCTCCCGGGTTCACGCCATTCTCCTGCCTCAGCCTCCCAAGCTGGCCAGTCTTGGGGTTATTTTATCTCTTCCCGCAGCAATGTAAATGTTTCAAAAGTACAGATTAAGGCTGGGCGCCGTGGCTCACGCCTGTAACCCCAGCACTTTGGGAGGCCAAGGGGGGCGGATCATGAGGTCAGAAGATCGAGACCATCCTGGCTAACACGGTGAAATCCTGTCTCTACTAAAAATACAAGAAATTAGCAGGCGTGGTGGCAGGCGCCTCCAGCTACTCGGGAGGCAGGAGAATGGTGTGAACCTGGGACGCGGAGTTTGCAGTAAGCTGAGATCCCGACACTGCACTCCAGCCTGGGCAAGAGCCAGACTCCACCTCACAGGCTGGATGGGTGCAGCAGCAAGCTGCAGCTTATCCTGGCCCATTGCAGCTTCGACCTCCCAGGGTTCAAGCAGTCCTCCCAGCTCAGCCTCCTGAGTAGTTGGAACTACATGCCTGTGCCACTATCCTGGGCTAATTTGTTTTTGTAGAGTTAGGGGTGTCACTTTATTGCCAGGGCTCAAGCAATCTGCCCACCTTGGCCTCCCAAAGTGCTGATTATAGGTATGAGCCAGCATGCCTGGCCTAGTTTTGTAATTTGATAATTTAAGAGTAGTATTTTTCTCCCCTCTCTTCCTCCATCCCAGGCTGGACTTGGAGCCCACAGGACCCTAAAAGTCCTTTAAGAACATTTAACGCTGGACTCAACTGGGGGCAGGACCAGGATGATGAAGATGCTTGCTGGATTCTTGAGGACACAGAGTGTCTGGAAGCCAGCAACCACTGTCCCTTCTGGGACTCAGCAACAGGCTCCCGTGTTTGTAGAAGCGGCTTTGTGGTATATTCCCATCTCCTGCCTCCTAATAGCTTTGAGGGTTAAGTATTGTTCCCTCTCCCTCAAATATCTCATCCAGGTTTATGAAGCTCCTTATACCCATCCTCTCACAATGTCCTTTTACAGGTGAGAAAAATGAGGCTTACAGGTTAGGCCACTAGATTATACAAGTCAGTCAGCGCAGGGGTTTGGATTCAGTTCCTGTCTGCTGCTTTTAGGAGCTCCAGTTAGTTGAAACTGGGGAATGACCCACTTGTACCTTTTCTTTTCAGCATTCATCTTGTGCTAAACATTGCACACATCATTATATGTAATCCCCATAGCTCCAGGTTATTCCCACTCTGCAGATGAGTAAACTGGGGAACAGAAACATTCAGCAATATGGCACCCAGCTAGTAAATGTGGAAGCCAGGACTCAAATTCTCACTTCGCAGCCAGATAGCTTGCAAAGACAGTTCTTCAGCCCTCTCCTTGCCCACAGAAATACTAGTCAGGACTACTAAAATGTCTTTAATGAGAGCCTTGAATCAAGTAAGCAAAGTAGGTGATGCCCTTGAACGGGCCTAGCTCCTGCACAGTCACAGTCCAGCCACGGGACCCTTGTTCCAGGCAGGGCAGTCGCACATCAGGGTCCTCATCTGAGAACTGAATCAGGGTCCCCTGAGGGTTTAGAACCCTCAAGCATTCTGATAGCAGCTGGTAAGCCCTAGGCAAACCTCCCCGGGCAACAGCATCCCAGGTGCCCTTGTCCAGCAGTAGTTGGAAAGAGCCTGAAGAAGCCACAGCCCCCAGGTTCTGGGCATCGGCATCCATGAAGTGGAGGCTGGAGGCAGGGTGCCCAGGGCATAGAGGTGTTTGGCCTGGGCCACCCTCCAGGAGGCTGTTCATGTGGGCCACAGCCACAGGAGAAAAGTCCACCCCCAGCACATCCACTGGGTGTGGAGATTTGGTGTAGAGGCCTGTACATAGGCTGGAGGTCCCACAGCCCACATCCAGTACTCGCAGAGGACTGGCAGCCCGTGCCTCCTGCAGCAACGGCAGTAGGAGCCCCTGGACTTCCTCGTATCCAAAGAACCAGTCGAAGGTGGGGACAGTGCCCAAACGAGGCTGGGCATGCAGCCGATCCCAGAGACAGCGGTCCCCCAGGCAGCTATCAGCCAGTGAGCCTGTGGGCACGGTTGGAGAGTGTCACTTGGTCTATCTTGCCACTGCAAAAACGGCGCATATACACACTGGGGTTTTTTTTGAGACAGGTTCTCACTCTGTGACCCAGGGTGGAGTGCAGTGGCACAATCATGGCTCACTGAAGCCTCCACCTCAGCCTCCTGAGTAGCTAGAACTATAGGCGCCATCATGCCCGGTTAATTTTTTTTTGTAGACGAGGTCTCGCTATGTTGCCCTAGGCTGGTCTGGAACTCCTGGGCCAAGCGATCTGCCGGCCTTGGCCTGGCAAAGTGTTAGGATTACAGCCATGAGCCACCGCGCACGGCCCACCGTAGGGTTTGAGAATCACAATTTCGGGGACTACACTCCTGAGTCAGGAGGAACCCACCTTGCCCTTCCCACTCTGCCCCCACCTCCCTACCCGCAAAGGGGCGGCACGTCCCGATCATCAGGCTCGGCAAGTGGAGCATTCGACGCAGCGCGGCCATCTGGAGGTTCGGGGAAGTTCGACCAGAGAACCTTATGTGAAGCGTCCACCCTACTCCAGCCAGAGGCCTGAGGTCCAGGGGAAAATCTGCAAATTCCGCGTAGCGAAAGGCAGCATACAGCTTCCCCGAACTCTGCAGTCTCGGAAAAAACAACGCGCACACAGACTGACTATAGTAGGAACGGCCTCTATTGGCTGCAGCGGAAGTGGAAGAGGGTATACAGCGTCCGCAGACCTGAAATCAAATGACAAAATGTGAGCACCCCGATGGAGGAGCCAGCTGGATTTCGATTGTCCTCCGAGATTCCCAGTGTCCCGACGCTTGAGGATAGAACCAGCGGATGGGAAGCCGCCAGCACCGAAGACATGACGCCGAGGGGGCCAGAGCCCTTTCCCTCTTCCTCCGTACATTACGGGGAGCGGTACCACAAGCCCGATCCCCGCCAAGAAAAGGAGGGTCCTGAGGCCCCGCCCAGGGCCTCCCATCCGGCACCTCTACTCCTCCCGGCACCCCCACCACTCCCAGCCGCCCACTCTGGCTACTACAGCAAAAACCACACTTACCAGCTAACCGCCCTCCGAAAGACCTCCAGCACCGCGGAGCTCCTTTATATAGCCTAAAGGCCCGCCCCCGAGTTGCGATTGGCCCGCGGAAGGCCGGGGCGGAGCCTCGCGGATCCGGCACTGAGCGGAAGTACGGACCGTGAACTGGCGTGGAATAGCGACTATGGGAGCTCCCGGGGGAAAGATCAACCGGCCCCGAACGGTGACTGTGTGGGGGCCGCGACTTTGTTTCCTCAAGCGTCCCCGAGCTCTTTTATCTCGCACGAGATGGGATCAATGGGGGGCCGGGGTTGCCTGGTGGAGGGGCCCCAGGTCGCGGCGAGCCCACTCCATCTGATTCGCATCTTTCTCCCCGGCAGGAGCTGAAGAAGAAGCTGTTCAAACGCCGGCGGGTGTTGAATCGGGAGCGGCGTCTGAGGCACCGGGTGGTCGGGGCTGTGATAGACCAAGGGCTGATCACGCGGCACCACCTCAAGAAGCGGGCGTGAGTACTAGACCCTCTTCCTGTTGGTCGTCCCCACCGAGTCTTCCCTGCTCCCTGCAGAGCTCCGGAGCAGCTTCACCTCTCAGCTCACCTCCTTGTGCACTGACGCTTATGCGGGGAATGTCTGTCGGCTGTTAGTTTCTAACCTCTGCTAGCCTCTCAAAATACCTGTAGCAGACAACCTTTCTTTGGGTTTTGGATTCTGTTAAGAATCCCAGGAAAGCTGGGGGCGGTGGCTCACACCTGTAATCCCAGCACTTTGGGAGGCTGAGGCGGGCGGATCACCTGAGGTCGGGAGTTGGAGACCAGCCTGACCAACACGGTGAAACCCCGTCTCTGCTAAAAATACAAAAATTAGCCTTGGCCGGGCGCGGTGGCTCACGCCTGTAATCCCAGCACTTTGGGAGGCCGAGGCGGGCGGATCACGAGGTCAGGAGATCGAGACCATCCTGGCTAACACGGTGAAACCCAGTCTCTACTAAAAATACAAAAAAGTAGCCGGGCGAGGTGGTGGGCGCCTGTAGTCCCAGCTACGCGGGAGGCTGAGGCAGGAGAATGGCGTGAACCCCGGGGGGCGGAGCCTGTAGTGAGCCGAGATCGCGCCACTGCACTCCAGCCTGGGCGAAAGAGCGAGACTCCGTCTCAAAAACAAAAACAAAAACAAAAACAAAAACAAAAAATTAGCCGTGCGTGGTGGCCGGCACCTGTAGCCCAGCTACACGGGAGGCTGAGGCAGGAGAATTGCTTGAACCTGGGAGGCGGAGGTTGCAGCGAGCAAGCGCCACTGCACTTCAGCCTGGGCGACACAGTGAGACTCTGTCTCAAAAAAAAAAAAAGAAGAAGAAGAAGAAGAATATCAGGAAATCTGTTGACTCTCCACTCTCCAAATAATGTTATACATTCACATAGATTTTTATAAGTAAACTTATTTTTACATACAGAAAAGTGCACACATAGGCGCATAAAACTCGATGAATTTTCCCAAAGGTACTCATAGGATTTCACTTGTAAGTTTCAAGGCCTCCTGTGTCTTGAGGAAGAGTTCCCATCCCGTTAATTACTTTCTATGTCCTTTCTTTCTTTTTTCTTTTTTGAGACAGAGTCTCCCTCTGTTGCCCAGGCTGGAGTGAAGTGGTGTGATCTTGGCTCACTGCAACCCCTGCCTCCTGGGTTTAAGCTATTCTCCTGCCTCAGCCTCCCAAGTAGCTGGGATTACAGGCGCTCACCACTGCACCCGGATAATTTTTGTATTTTTAGTAAAGACAGGGTTTCACCATGTTGGCCAGGCTGGTCTTGAACTCCTGACTCAGGTGATCCGCCCACCTCGGCCTCCCAAAGTGTTGGGATTACAGGCATGAGCCACCGCCCCCAATCTATGTCCTTTCATTAGCTTCTTCAATGTAAATATTTAGGGTTTCTATTACTATTTATATTTATTTAATACTTTTTCTACAGCCAGAACTATTTGTGTGACCTCGGTTGGTTCAGGTTCACCTAGCTATCTTTATTTCCACTTACCCATCAGGTCCAGTGCACGTGCCAACATTACTCTGTCAGGGAAGAAGCGCAGAAAACTCCTCCAGCAGATCCGGCTTGCCCAGAAAGAGAAGGCAGCCATGGAAGGTGAGGCTGGGACAGAGGTGGGTGAGGGGAATCCTGGATTTATTTGGGTTAATATTTCCTTCTTCCCTTTACTCAGTGGAAGCCCCTTCAAAGCCAGCCAGGACTAGTGAACCACAGCTCAAAAGGCAAAAGAAGACAAAAGCCCCCCAGGATGTAGAAATGAAGGACCTTGAAGATGAGAGCTAAACCTCTTCCACTAGAAGATTCTCAACTGGAGCCAGCCTTCAGACTCAGTGGTTGTTTCAGAGGACTTTGACAAAAGCAGTGCCCCTTTTCACTCTCCAGATTTCCTCCTGCCTAATGGCCTACTGACCTCCCCTAGAGGGATGTCTTTGGGAGGGAAGAAGGTATAGAAGAAAGATTGGAGAAGGGCCTCTCTAGCAGTCAACTCCATTTGTAATAAAGCCCTAGCACTCTGAGATGTGTGTGATTAAATGTAGGAATGGGGATGGGTCATGAAAAGATTGGTGAGTATGGAAACAAGACAGTGAGGAAGCAGTACCCACAGCTTCCTTGTGCAAATGCAACAAGATGCCAGCCTCTGCCCTCAAGAGTGGTGGTGCCTGGCCAGGTGCAGTGGCTCACGCCTATAATCCCAGCACTTTGGGAGGCCGAGGCAGGTGGATCACTTGAGGTCACGAGTTCGAGACCAGCCTGGCTAACCCCGTTTATACTAAAAGTACAAAAAATTAGCCAGGCGTGGTGGTGCACACCTGTAATCCCAGTTACTTGGAGGCTGAGGCAGGAGAATTGCTTGAACCTGGGAGGCAGAGGTTGCCTACAGGGGTATTGCTTGAGGCCAGGAACTCAAGGCTGTAGTGTACTATGATCTCATCTGTCTCCTTAGCGAGTGATACTTTCCATTTATGACAAAGATACAGATTATTTGAGAAGTTGAAGTTACAGTGAGCCAAGATTGTGCCACTGCACTCCAGCCTGGGCAACAGAGTGAGCCATTGTCTCGAAAAATATAGATAATTGTAGGGATGGCAGAGGTAAAGGTCCTGATACCAGTTCTGCCACTGCCCCTGTGTGACTAAGGTAGGCAAGACCCCTTACCTACCTTAAAAATTAAAATGTTTTCATTTTAATTATATATATATATATATTTATTTATTTTTTTTTTTTTTGAGACAGAGTCTCACACTATAGCCCGGGCTGGAGTGCAATGGCATAATCTCGGCTCACTGCAACCTCCGCCTCCCGGGTTCAAGCAATTCTCCTGCCTCAGCCTCCCGAGTAGCCAGGATTACAGGCGCCTGCCACCAGGCCTGGCTTATTTTTTGTATTTTTTAGTAGAGACGGGGTTTCACTATGTTGGCCAGGCTGGTCTTCAACTCCTGACCCTGTGATCTTCCCACATCGGCCTCCCAACGTGCTGGGATTACAGGCATGAGCCACCGCGCCTGGCCTGTGTTTTTTATATGTATATGTTTCATATGTATGTATGTATTTATATGTATTTTATTGCTTTATAAGCGTCAGGGTCTGTTGCCCAGGCTGGAGTGCAGTAGTATAGTCTCAGATCACTGTAGCCTTGATCTCCTGGGCTCAAACAATCCTCACACCTCAGCCTCCTGAGTAGCTGGGACTACAGGCACACACCACTACCCCTGACTGATTTTTTTTTTTTTTTTTTCTGGGATGGAGTCTCACTCTGTTGCCCAGGCTGGAGTGCAGTGGTGGGATCTCGGCTCACTGCAAACTCCGCCTCCTGGTTTCGTGCCATTCTCCCACCTCAGCCTCCCAAGTAGCTGGGACTACAGGTGCCCGCCACCTCGCCTGGCTAATTTTTTGTAATTTTAGTAGAGACGGGGTTTCACTGTGTTAGCCAGGATGGTCTTGATCTCCTGACCTCGTAATCCACCTGCCTCGGTCTCCCAAAGTGCTGGGATTACAGGTGTGAGCCACCGCGCCTGGCCCACCCCTGACTAATTTTAAAAAATTTTCTGTAGAAACGGAGTTTTACCCAGGCTGGTCTCAAACCCCTGGACTTAAGCAATCCACACACCTTAGCCTCCCAAACTGCTAGGATGTAATAAAAAAAAAAAAAAAAAAAAAAAACTTTCAGCAAAGAGATTAGTAAAATGAGCCCCCATATATGCCCTCTACTTAGATTTACCAGTTATTAACATCGTGCTACACTTGTGTATCTGCATTTTTCTTGTCCTTATTGAATTAAATCCTTTGAAAGTCAAATATAGACAACATGAAACCTTACTCCTAAGGACATCCTTCTATGTAGCCAAAATACTGTAGTCACAGCTAAGACATTTAACATTGATTAAATACCTAATATGTATTTTTTATTTTATTTTATTTTGATATGGAGTATCCCTCTGTCGCCAGGCTGGAGTGCAGTGGTGTGATCTTGGCTCACTGCAACCTCCACCTCCTATGTTCAAGGGATTTTCCTGCCGCAGCCTCCCGAGTAGCTGGGACTATAGGCGCCAGCCACCATGCCAAGCTAATTTTTCTATTTTTAGTAGAGCGGGGTTTCACCATGTTGGCCAGGATGGTCTCGAAGTCTGACCTCAGCTGATCTTCCCACCTCAGCCTCCCAAAGTGCTGGGATTACAGGCGTGAGCCACTGCACTGGCCATTTTTCTGTATTTTTAGTAGAGGTGGAGTTTCACCATATTGGCCAGGCTGGTCTTGAACTCCTGACCTCAAATGATCCACTCACCTCGGCTTCCCAAATTGTTGGGATTACAGGTGTGAGCCACCGTGCCTGGCCCACCCAATGGTTTAGTAGCCATGATGATCTTTACCTGAATTAGTTATTACTGTGTTACAAAATGGTGATTTTCCAATACTGTCATTCATTCATTCATATTATTCCTATGACATTCTATAAAGAAGAGCCCAGGCCATGCATGGTGGCTCACTCCTGTAATCCCAGCACTATGAGCAGCTGAGGCCAGGGGATCACCTGAGGTCAGGAGTTCAAGACCAGCCTGTCCAACATGGTGAAACCCCGTCTCTACTGAAAATACAAAAAAATTAGTCGGGTGTGGTGGCCTGCACCTGTACTCCCAGCTACTCGGGAGGCTGAGGCAGAAGAATCACTTGAACCTGGGAGGGGGAGGTTGCAGTGAGCTGAGATCGTGCCACTGCACTGCAGCCCGGGTGACAGAGCAAGACTTTTCAACAACAAAAAAGAAGAGCCCTGCCCCTTTTTTATTATCACTATGAATTTACAGATTTTTCCCAATGTTATAATTTATTCCTAACACTTTTTCATGCTGAAATTATGACAAGTTTGGCAAATGATAGCTTCTTCAAATCGGTCCCTAAGTCCATGTGACACAACCACAGTATTTGAGCACTTCATTGCTTTCTGGCACAATAATATATTCCAGACTCACCTATTACTTTCCCTGTGAGTCAGCAATTTCACTAGTAAAAAAGCATTATGTCCAGTTGTTTTCCCTGTGCAATATTTCACTTAATGTTCAGTGGTTTTTGTTTTGTTTTCTTTTTTTTTTTGAGACGGAGTCTCGCTCTGTTGCCCAGGCTGGAGTGATTCTCCTGCCTCAGCCTCTCAAGTAGCTGGGATTACTGGGATTACAGGTGCATGCCACCAAACCCGGCTGATTTCTGTGTTTTTACTAGAGACAGGGTTTCACCATGTTGGCCAGGCTGGCCTCGAACTCCTGACTTCAGGTAATCCACCCACCTCAGCCTCCCAAAGTGCTGGTATTACAGGTGTGAGCCACCACGACTGGCCTTGTTTGTTTTCTTGAGACGTGGTTTCTGTCACCCAGGCTGGAGTGCAATGGCACGATCACTGCTTATTGCACCCTGGACCTCCTGGGCTCAGGCAATCCTCCCACCTCATCCTCCCAGGTAGCTGGGACTACAGGTGCATGCCATCATGGCCAGCAAAGTTATTTATTTATTTATTTATTTATTTTGAGACAGAGTGTTGCTCTGTCACCCAGGCTGTAGTGCAGTGGCTCAATCTCAGCTCACTGCAACCTCCGCCTCCCAGGTTCAAGCGATTCTCCTGCCTCAGCCTCCTGAGCAGCTGGGATTACAGGTGCACGCCACCACACCCAGCTAAATTTTTGTATTTTTAGTAGAGATGGGGTTGCACCGTGTTAGCCAGGATGGTCTCAATCTCCTGACCTTGTGATCTGCCCGCCTTGGCCTCCCAAAGTGCTAGGATTACAGGCGTGAGCCACTGTGCCTGGCCTTATTTATTTTTTTTGAGATGGAGTCTTGCCCTGTTGCCCAGGCTGGAATGCAATGGCATGATCTCGGCTCACTGCAACCTCCGCCTCCCGGGTTAGAGCGATTCTTCTGTCTCAGCCTCTCGAGTAGGGGGGATTACAGGCATGCGCCACCACGCCCGGCTAAGTTTTTTTTATCTTTAGTAGAGACAGGGTTTCGTCATGTTGGCCAGGATGGTCTCTGATCATGAAGGAGATCAGACTTCGTGATCTGCCTGCCTTGGCCTCCCAAAGTGCTGGGATTACAAGTGTGAGCCACCATGCCTGGCCGTTTTTTATTTTTTGTAGACATGGCTTTGCCATTTTGCCTAGGCTGGCCTCCAACTCCTGGGCTCAAGTGATCCACCCGCATCGGTCTCCCAAAGTGTTGGGATTACAGGCACGAGCCACAACGCCCGGCTAATGTCCAGTTTTAAACACAGGAAAAGTATTCTTTTGACATTGAACTGGCCGGTTGTGATGGCCCACGCCTGTAATCCCAGCACTTTGGGAGACTGAGGTGGGCGGATTACTTGGGGTCGGGAGTTTTAGAGCACCCTGGCTAACATGATGAAACCCTGTCTCTACTAACAATACTAAAACTAGCTGGGTGTGGCGGCACATGCCTGTAGTCTCAGCTACTTAGGAGGCTAAGGCAGGAGAATTGCTTGAATCTGGAACGCAGAGGTTACAGTGAGCCGAGATTGTGCCACTGCACTCCAACCTGGGCGACAGAGCGAGACTCTGTCTCAAAAAAAAAAAAAAAAAAAAAGAAGGCCGGGCGCGGTGGCTCAAGCCTGTAATCCCAGCACTTTGGGAGGCCGAGGCTGGCGAATCACAAAGTCAACATCCTGGCTAACACGGTGAAACCCGTCTCTACTAAAAATGCAAAAAAATTAGCCGGGCGCGGTGGCGGGCGCCTGTAGTCCCAGCTGCTCAGGAGGCTGAGGCAGGAGAATGGCGTGAACCTGGGAGGCGGAGGTTGCAGTGAGCCGAGATCGCGCCACTGCACTGGTCGACAGAGCAAGATTCCATCTCAAAAAAAAAAAAAAAAAGAAATTGAACTGTGTTCAGATGCAGTAAGGAAAGGAGAGGAGGAGATAGCAAAGAGAAAGAAAGACATTTTCAACAGCTTGGCATGCTCAATCCTTAATAGTTTTGTTCTCTCTGTGCCTAACAGGGAAAAGTAGCTTACTGTGTTCTAGGAGCTGTTAGAAGTCGAGCGTAGCTCTCGCCTGTAATACCAGCACTTTGGGAGGCCAAGGCGGGCGGATCACGAAATCAGGAGATTCAGACCATCCTGGTTAACACGGTGAAACCCTGTCTCTACTAAAAATACAAAAAAAAAAAAATTAGCCGGGCGTGGTGGCGGGCGCCTGTAGTCCCAGCTACTCTGGAGGCTGAGGCAGGAGAATGGCGTGAACCCGGGAGGCGGAGCTTGCGGTGAGCCGAGATCGTGCCACTGCACTCCAGCCTGGGCAACAGAGCAAGGCTCCGTCTCAAAAAAAAAAAAAAAAAAAAAAAAAAAAAGGCTGGGCGCGTTGGCTTCAGCCTGTAATCCCAGCACTTTGGGAGGCCGAGGCGGGCAGATCACGAGGTCAGGAGATCGCGATCATCCTGGCTAACGCAGTGAAACCCTGTCTCTACGAAAAATTAGAAAAAATTAGCCAGGCCGGGCGCTGTGGCTCACTCCTGTAATCCCAGCACTTTGGGAGCCCGAGGCGGGCGGATCACGAGGTCAGGAGATCGAGACCATCCTGGCTAACATAGTGAAACCCCGTCTCTACTAAAAATACAAAAAATTAGCTGGGCGAGGTGGCGGGCGCCTGTAGTCCCAGCTACTCTGGAGGCTGAGGCAGGAGAATGGCGTGAACCCCGGGGGGCGGAGCCTGCAGTGAGCCGAGATCCCGCCACTGCACTCCAGCCTGGGCAACAGCGAGACTCCGTTTCAAAAAAAAAAAGAAAAAATTAGCCAGGCGTGGTGGCGGGCACCTGTAGTCCCAGCTACTCGGAAGGCTGAGGCAGGAGAATGGCGTGAATACGGGAGGTGGAGCTTGCAGTGAGCCGAGATCGTGCCACTGCACTCCAGCCTGGGCGACAGAGCCAGACTCCGTCTCAAAAAAAAAAAAAAAAAAAAAAAAAAGAAAAGTAGGGCCAGTAGGGAATATGAATTTTATTCTAAGTATAATGAGAAGTATTAAAGTTGTTTCTTCTAGTTGTGTTTTGTTTTTTATTATGAAAAATCTCAAACATTTACAAAAGTAGACAAAATATGAAAATATTATTCATTGCCCAGCTCCAACCATCATTAATCCCCTTTTCCCAACTTATAATTTCTTCTTTTTTTTTTTTTTTTTTTTTTTTTGAGATGGAGTCTCGCTCTGTCACCCAGGCTGGAGTGCAGTGGCACAATCTCGGCTCACTGCAAGCTCCGCCTCCCGGGTTCATGCCATTCTCCTGCCTCAGCCTCTCCGAGTAGCTGGGACTACAGGCGCCCGCCACCACGCCCGGCTGATTTTTTGTATTTTTAGTAGAGACGGGGTTTCACCGTGGTCTCGATCTCCTGACCTCGTGATCCGCCCGCTTCAGCCTCCCAAAGTGCTGGGATTACAAGCGTGAGCCACTGTGCCCGGCCAATTTCTTCTTTTTTGTTGAGACAGAGTTTTGCTCTTGTTGCCGATGCTGGAGTGCAATGACACCATCTCGGCTCACTGCAACCTCTGCCTCCCAGGTTCAAGCGATTCTCCCGCCTCAGCCTATCTAGTAGCTGGGATTACAGGCATGTGCCATCACACCCGGTTAATTTTGTATTTTTAGTAGAGACGGGGTTTCTCCATGTTGGTCAGGCTGGTCTCGAACTCCCGACCTCAGGTGATGTCCCTGCCTTGGCCTCCCAAAGTGCTGGGATTACAGGCATGAGCCACCGTGCCCGGCCCAACTTAAAATTTCTTTTCTTTTTTTTTGAGCCAGAGTTTCGCTCTTTCATCCAGGCTGGAGTGCAGTGGTGACATCTTGGCTCACTCTAACCTCCGCCTCCTGGGTTCAAGCGATTTTCCTGCTTCAACCTTCCAAGTAGCTGGGATTACAGACACCCGCCACGATGCTCAGCTAATTATTTGTATTTTTAGTAGAGACAGGTTTTCACCATGTGGCCAGACTGGTCTCGAACTCCCGACCTCAAGTGATCTGCTCTCCTCAGCCTCCCAAAGTGCTGGGATTACAGGCGTGAACCACCTTGCCCTGTCACTATCCCCATTTTAGAGAGGCAAAATCAAGGTACAGAAAAACTTGCCCATGGTAACTAGCTAGAAAATGATAGAAGCACTTGGGTCTGGGCAGTCTAATTCCAGAGTCCTTCAAACTGCCTCTTGTCACTGTTGTCATTCAAAGAGGAGTTTCTGTATCTAGCATTTACGCTAAGCTCTACATAAATTATCTCAAGTGATCTTCACAAAGTGTGTGAGATGGGGGTGTCATGCTCGTTTCACAGACAAGGAAACAGGTTCCAAACAGCTGGGTCACTTGCTCAGGGTTATTTTACTAATAAATGGCAGATAGGAATCCAGTTCTGTCCAACTCAAAAATGAACACCCTTAAATTACGCAATCTCTAAGGTCAAGAAATACATTCTAGTCTCACAGCTGGAAGAATTCATCTGGTTCAAAAGCTTTCTTTCACAGATCTGAGGTCCTGAGAAGGGAAGCGTTGGGTCCAAGTTTGAGGCAGAGCTAGGGGTAGAAATTGCCTCAGATTTACTGTCCTAGAATGATGCTTGGTAATAGGTGGTAGAAACACTGTAAATGATTGAACTTCTAAAATGTAAGAACAGGGCTGGGCGCGGTGGCTCACACTTCTAATCCCAGCACTTTGGGAGGCCAAGGCGGGCGGATCACGAGTTCAGGACATCGAGACCACGGTGAAACCCCGTCTCTACTAAAAATACAAAAAAATTAGCCGAGCATGGTGGCAGGCGCCTGTAGTCCCAGCTACTCGGAGAGGCTGAGGCAGGAGAATGGCGTGAACCCGGGAGGCGGAGCTTGCAGTGAGCTGAGATCGCACCACTGCACTCCAGCCTGGGCGACAGAGCGAGACTCTGTCTTGAAAAATAAAAAAAATAAAAATAAAATAAAATGTAAGAACAGATGGGGCACTGTGGTTTATGCCTATAATCCTAGCACTTTGGGAGGCTGAGGTGGGAGATTGCTTGAGGCCAGGAGTTCAAGACCAGACTGGGGAACATCTCAAATTAAAAAAAAAAATTATGTAAATAAAATTTAAGAACAAACACAAAATCATGCATGAGGGCTGGGCGCGGTGGCTCACGCCTATAATCCCAGCACTTTGGGAGGCCCAGGCGGGTGGATTACGTGAGGTCAGGAGTTCAGGACCAGCCTAGCCAACATGGTGAAACCCCGTCTCGACTAAAATATATAAAAATTAGCCAGGTGTGGTGGCGGGCGCTAGTAGTCCCAGCTACTCAGGAGGCTGAGACAGGAGAATCGCCTGAACCTAGGAGGTGGAGGTTGCAGTGAGCCGAGATTATGCCGTTGCACTTCGGCCTGGGTGACAGAGTGAGACTCTGTCTCAAAAACAACAACAACAAAACCTGCTACATCCTCATCACCTACAACAGTGTCTGCCTGGCATGTAGTAGGTTCTGTTTTTTTGTTTGTTTTGTTTAAGACAGAGTCTTGCTCTGTCACCCAGGTTGGAGTGCAGTGGGGCAGTCTCAGCTCACTGTAACCTCCACTTCCCGGATTCAGGCGATTCTCCTGCCTCAGCCTCCTGAGTAGCTGGGATCACAGATGTTCACCACCATGCCGGCTAATTTTTTTTTTTTTTTGAGACTGAGTCTCGCTCTGTTGCCCAGGCTGGAATGCAGTGGTGCAATCTCGGCTCATCACAACCTCCGCCTCCCAGTTTCAAGGGATTCTCCTGCCTCAGCCTCCAGAGTAGCTGGGACTATAGGCGGGCGCCACAATGCCCAGCTAATTTTTTGTATTTTTAGTAGAGACAGAGTTTCACTATGTTGGCCAGCTTGTCTTGAACTCCTGACCTTGTGATCCCCCCACCTTGGCCTCCCAAAGTGCTAGGATTATAGGCGTGATCCACCACGCCCAGCCCGAGGATATAGCTTTTAACAAAATAGGCCAAGTCTCTGTTGTCAAGCAGCTTATTTTCTGTTTCATTCAATAAACATAATAAAAATAGCTAATGCTTATCTAGTGCTTACCATTACTGGCACCAAGTGCTATACAATGACCATACTATCTCTTTTTTTTTTTTTAAACAAGCAAATTTTATTAAAGGAAAAATTTGCATGGTTTACTTTTCACCAGTCTGTTCTGGCATGCTTCTAATGATGTCGGAGTCACCTGGATCAATGATAGCCAGTGTGCACACTCTGTAGTATTTTCCGCATGCTGTGCCCAGTACAATATTATTGCCACTGTAGTGATGGACACCAGTTTTAGCCAACATTGCATAGTACTCTGTTTCAGATTTCCTCAAAGCTGGGCAGTTGTTAGCGAGAATGACCAATTTCGCTTTGCCTTGTCTGATCATCTTCAGAGTCTGCTTGTACCCCAGGACATACTTCCCACTTTTCATAACGAGTTGGAGCCTAGAGTTGATCGACTCCAGCGACTTTTTCGTCTTCTTTGCGGCCACCATCTTCCTGCCTTAGGTGCGGGACGGCCCCCAACCAACAGCAGCCGCTAAGATGGCCGGGGAACGAGAAAGCATGACCATACTATCTCATTTCAATTTTCATAACAACCCTTTGAGGTATTTGTACTATTAATATTACCTCCTCATTTCCAGAAGAAGGAACAGTTATGGAGTGGTTAATAAAGTATACAACTAGTAGGTAGAAGAGCTGGAACCTGATCTAGGTACACTGGGCTTGAGTGAGGGCTCTTGATGAGGTGTACTGGCTCCCTATACAGTTAGCAAGCTCTATCTCTGGCAGGTGTGGGGCTGTGAGTTAGACGAAGGTCCCTATGCTGGGAAGCTGTGGGAGAGAGAGAAGCTTAAACAATGAAGACGGATGGAAGGATGTTATTCATACTTGCCACTGGGGGGACATCTTCAGGCTAGCTAGCCCAATTTGTTTTGGGCTCCCTCTCCCTCCTTCTCTTTCTTATTTTTTCTTTTATGAGTTTTCTCTTCTTTCCATCTCTTTTCTGCTTTCTCTCTTCCCTTTTCTGTCTCTCTCATAAAAGCATTTTTGTAGGAGGGATGCACTGGCTCACACCTGTAATCCCAGCACTTTGGAAGGCTGAGGCAGGCGGATCACCTGAGGTCAGGAGTTTGAGACCAGCCTGGCCAACATGTCTCCAATTAGCTGGGTGTGTGGCACATGCTTGTAGTCCCAGCTACTTGGGAGGCTGAGGCAGGAGAATTGCTTGAACCTGGGAGGTGGAGGTTGCAGAGCTGAGATTGCACTCCAGCCTGGGCGACAGAATGAGATTTTAAAAAAAGGCTGGGTGCTGTGGCTCTTGCCTGTAATCCCAGCATTTTGGGAGGCTGAGGTGGATGGATCACTTGAGGTCAGGAGTTCGAGACCAGCTTGGTGGACATGGGAAAACCTTGTCTCTATAAAAGTAAAAAAATTAGTCAGATTTGGTGGTGGATACCTATAGTCCCAGCTACTAGGGAGGCTGAGGCAGGAGAATCGCCTGAACCTGGAAAGCGGAGGTTGCAGTGAGCTCAGATCTCACCACTGCACTCCAGCCTGGGTGAGGGAGTGAAACTCTGTCTCAAAAGGAAAACAAAACAAAACAAAACAAAACAAAACAAAAACAAAGAGAGACTGGACGGGTGTGGTGGCTTACTCCTGTAATCCCAGTGCTTTGCGAAGCTGAGGTGGGAGAATCACTTGAGGACAGGAGTTGGAGATCAGACTGGGCAACATAGCGAGACACTCCCCCAACCCCCCTGCAAATCCCTAACTCTGAAAATATTTACAAAGTAGCCAAGTGTGATGGCACACGGCTATAATCTCAGCTACCTAGAAGGCTGAGGTGCAAGGGTGGCTTGAGTCCAGGAGGTCGGGGCTGCCGAGAGGGGTGATCTTACCACTGCACGGTCGCAAAATAAACAACAATAACAACACCAACACCAACAAAAACCTTCCTATGCTTCATTTTTTAAAAGTCGTGAGTTGAACATTTTGTATTTTTGGCGTTAGGAAAAATGATTAAAATCCCACCGTGAGTGGCCGCGGCCAGTTTTAGTGTGTGTGTGTGTGTGTGTGTGTGTGTGTGTGTGTGTGTGTATCAGGAGTCTTGCCCTGTCGCCCAGGCTGGAGTGCAGTGGCGCGATCTCGGCTCACTGCAATCTCTGCCTCCCGGGATCAAGCGATTCTCCTGCCTCAGCCTCCCGAGTAATCGGGATTACAGGCATGAGCCACCACGCCCGGCTAATTTTTGTATTTTCAGTAAAGACGGCAGGCTGGTCTTGAACTCCTGACCTCAGGTGATCCGCCCTCTCGGGCTCTCAAAGTGCTGGGTTTACAGGCGTGAGCCACCGCGCCCGGCCTAGTCTGTATGTCAATAGGCTTTTGAATAAAGTGGTTGCTTATAGGGCGGATCGGCTTACTGCTATCATCGTCCCGGGATTATGCTCTGGGACTCCGACGAGGTGCGGAACCAAGGTAAGAGGGTCGAGGACATCGCCGGATTAATTTTCCTGCGAGGCCTGGTAGCTGGTTCCTTTCGCGTTTCGTGTCAGTGCGCATGCGCCGCCTGCGCTCTGCCGCTCCCGCCTCGGGCTCGGCTCGGGCTCCGGGATGTCTGCGCTGTGCGACCCTCCCGGGGCCCCAGGACCTCCTGGGCCTGCCCCGGCCACCCACGGTCCCGCGCCTCTCAGGTAGTTAGAGCCCTTGGCACCTTCCCCCCACCGCGCGGCCCCGCGCCGATCCCCAGCCTTCTCGGTAGAAACCCGGATCCTACCTCGAGAACTCACGTCAGGGTTCTCAGAGAGATTCTTGGTCAGGTCCTCCCAGAACTCAGGGACTGCCTCACCAAAACTCAGGGCTCCAGTGCCCGCCCTCCCAAGACCTTGGGCCTGCCACTCGCTAGACTCCATTGCCTAACTACCCTCGACGCCGGGCTTCCTCTCTCGAGTCGGGGGTATCAGAACTCTTGGGAACCCAGCTGTCTTGGCCATTTTTGACCCTAGGAAACCCAGGGTCCTGACCTCATAGAGACTCCCTGAGACCCCAGGCCCAGAAACAGAATGCAGTCCGGCTGAGATATTCCCTTATATTAGGGTGTTTTTTGGAGGAAACAGAGGAATGGCACTGTCAGAGCCTTATCAGCACCTAGAGGATGCTGTCTTCTTTGACAGAGAAGGCGATAAGAGAAAGGGGATTTGCCACCTCCCATAACATTGGCTTCTGAACCTCTGAGACTGAACCCATATGTTTTAGGAGGGAAAGGGTTGAAAAGCATTATTACTCTGTGCCCTAGGACACCCTGATGTCCAAGCACATTGAGGGTGCTGAGTAGGTGGTGGTTGTTGATGTGGTGGTAGGTGACTAAGATTTGGCAGAATATGGGAAGAAACAGATGTTAGGAGGGAGAGCCCTTAATAAGGGGCTTACAATTTTTTTTTTTTCCCATTAAGAGCAGATTTCAAGGTGCTTGTGTTGTGGGATGGGGCGGGGCGAGGGTGGTGGTAGAATGTGATAAAGTGGAAAGGTTTTTTTTTTTTTTTTTTTTTTTTTTGAGATGGTCACCCTGACTCCCAGGCTGGCTCATGCCTCAGCCTCCGGAGTAGCTGGGATTACACCATGCCTGGCTATTTTGTGTGTGTGTGTGTTTTTTTTTTTTTTTTGAGACTGAGTCTCGCTGTTGCCCAGGCTGGAGTGCAGTGGCGTGATCTTAGCTCACTGCAAGCTCCGCCTCCCGGGTTCACGCCATTCTCCTGCCTCAGCCTCCCTAGTAGCTGGGACTACAGGTGCCCGCCACCACGCCCGGCTAATTTTTTTTTGTATTTTTAGTAGAGACGAGGTTTCACCATGTTAGCCAGGATGGTCTCGATCTCCTGACCTCGTGATCTGCCCATCTCGGCCTCCCAAAGTGCTGGGATTACAGGCGTGAGCCACTGCGCCGGGCCCTGGAAATGTTTTTAAAGCAGATATTATAGAAACACAAATATAGTCAATTCAACAAATATTTATTGGCCACCTTCCATATACTGTGTACCTTAATAGAAGTGGATTCAGTGTTGAAGAGCACAGAAATGGTTCCTACACACTTGGCGCATGTAGTCTGATTGCTTAACCTTGATTTCGTTCTTTTTTTTGACAGCACACACAGTCTGGGGTGCAGTGGTGTCATTTTGGCTCACTGCAGCCCTGCTTCCAGGGCTCAAGTGATCCTTCTGCCTCAACCTCCCAAGTAACTGGGACCGCAGGCACATGCCACCATGCCTGGCTAATTATTATTATTTTTTTTTTGTAGAGATCGGGTTTCACTGTGTTCCTCAGACTGGTCTTGAACTTTTGCGCTCAAGCGATCCACCAGCCTTGGCCTCCCAAAGTGCTGGGATTATAGGCATGAGCCACTGAAGCCAGCCTTGATTTGTCTGTAAAACGGGATCATAATAATACCTACGTTATTGAACTGTTGTCAGGATTGAAATAATACATGCAAAGTACTTAAAAGAGTACCTGATATATTCTAAGAGTTATCTATTACTGATATTACTGTTGTCATTGAAAGAAACATAGCTTTTGGCCAGGCACGTGGCTCACGCCCGTAATCCCAACACTTTGGGAGGCCGAGGCAGAAGGATCACAAGGTCAGGAGATCGAGACCGTCCTGGCTAACATGGTGAAACCCCGTCTCTACTAAAAATACAAAAAAAAAATATTAGCCAGGCTTCGTGGCGGGCGCCTGTAGTCCCAGCTACTCGGGAAGCTGAGGCAGGAGAATGGCGTGAACCCAGAAGGCGGAGCTTGCAGTGAGCTGAGATCGCACCACTGCACTCCAGCCTGGGTGGCACATGGAGACTCTGCTTGGGGCGGGGCAGGGAAAGGGGCGGAGAAAGAAACATAGCTTTTATTGAGTGATTAGTGTGAATCTGGTATGGAACCTAAGTGCTTTTTTTCCCTCAGGCCATCCTTCTGCAGAACTTAAGTGCTTTATAAACATTCTCAACCAGGCATGGTGCCTCACACCTGTAATCCCAGCACTTTGGGAGGCTAAGGTGGGCAAACCGCTTGAGGCCATGAAACCGGCCTGTGGAACATAGCCAGACCTCATTTCTATAAAAAAGTTAAAAAATTAGCTGGGTGTCGTGGTATGTGCTTGAAGTTGCAGCTATTCAGGAGGCTGAGATGGGAGGATGCTTTGAGTCTGGGAGTTCGAGACTGCACTGCACTCCAGCCTGGGTGACAGAGAGAGACCCTGTCTTGAAAAACAAAAACAGGGCGGGTGCGGTAGCTCATGCCTGTAATCCTAGCACTTTGGGAGGCTGAAGTGGGCGGATTACTTGAGGTCAGGAGTTCGAGACCAGCCTGGGCAACATGGTAAAATCTGTCTCTACTAAAAATACAAAAATTAGCCGGGTATGGTGGTGCACACCTGTAGTCCCAGCTACTCTGGAGGCTGAGGCAGGAGAATCGCTTGAACCCAGTAGGCGGAGGTTGCAGTGAGCCAAGGTGGCGCCACTGCACTCCAGCCTGGGCAACAAAGCAAGACCCTATCTCAAAAAACAAAACAAAGGCTGGGCATGGTGGCTCACGCCTGTAATCCCAGCACTTTCGGAGACCGAGGCGGGCGGATCACAAGGTCAGGAGATCAAGACCATCCTGGCTAACATGGTGAAACCCCATCTGTACTAAAAATACAAAAAATTATCCAGGCGTAGTGGCGGGCACCTGTAGTCCCAGCTACTTGGGAGGCTGAGGCAGGAGAATGGCGTGAACCCAGGAGGCGGAGCTTGCAGTGAGCTGAGATCGCACCACTGCACTCCAGCCTGGACAACAGATCGAGACTCCATCTCAAAAAAAAAAAAAAATTTTGAGGGAGGTATTTTTATTATCCCTATTTAACATAAAAGGCAAAGCTCATACAGGAAAGTAAGTTGCCTAACATCTCACAACACTCTAAGTCTGCTTCTTTTGCTTCCTTGTAGTGCTCAGGAGCTGTCCCAGGAAATCAAGGCTTTTCTGACTGGCGTAGACCCCATTCTGGGCCACCAACTCTCAGCCCGGGAACATGCTCGCTGTGGTCTTCTCCTGCTCCGTTCTTTGCCACCTGCTCGGGCTGCTGTGCTTGACCACTTGAGAGGTGTCTTTGATGAGAGTGTCCGGGCCCACCTGGCTGCCCTGGATGAAACCCCTGTGGCTGGTCCACCTCACCTCCGTCCACCTCCACCCTCCCATGTTCCTGCTGGGGGACCTGGTCTAGAGGATGTGGTTCAGGAAGTGCAGCAGGTGCTGTCTGAGTTTATCCGGGCCAACCCAAAGGCCTGGGCACCTGTCATTAGTGCATGGTCCATTGACCTCATGGGGCAACTGAGCAGCACGTACTCAGGCCAGCACCAGCGTGTTCCCCACGCTACTGGCGCTCTTAATGAACTGCTACAGCTGTGGATGGGTTGTAGGGCCACGCGTACATTAATGGACATCTATGTGCAGTGCCTCTCGGCTCTCATTGGTAGCTGCCCAGATGCGTGTGTGGATGCCTTGCTGGATACCTCTGTTCAGCATTCTCCACACTTTGACTGGGTTGTGGCACATATTGGCTCCTCTTTTCCTGGCACCATCATTTCCCGAGTTCTCTCCTGTGGCCTTAAGGACTTTTGTGTCCATGGTGGGGCTGGAGGTGGAGCTGGCAGTAGTGGTGGAAGCTCTTCTCAGACCCCCTCTACAGACCCCTTCCCTGGATCTCCTGCCATTCCTGCAGAGAAACGGGTGCCCAAGATTGCCTCAGTTGTAGGCATCCTAGGGCACCTGGCCTCCCGCCACGGAGACAGCATCCGACGGGAGCTCCTGCGAATGTTCCATGATAGCCTGGCAGGCGCAACTGGAGGCCGCAGTGGGGACCCCTCCCTTCAGGCCACGGTTCCCTTCCTACTGCAGCTGGCAGTCATGTCACCAGCTTTGCTGGGCACAGTCTCCGGAGAGCTTGTGGATTGCCTCAAGCCCCCAGCTGTGCTGAGCCAGCTGCAACAACACCTTCAAGGATTCCCCCGAGAGGAGCTGGACAACATGTTGAACCTGGCTGTGCACCTGGTGAGCCAGGCCTCTGGGGCAGGTGCCTACCGCTTGCTGCAGTTCCTGGTGGACACAGCTATGCCTGCTTCAGTCATTACTACCCAGGGCCTGGCCGTGCCAGACACTGTGCGTGAGGCTTGTGACCGGCTAATCCAGCTGCTGCTGCTGCACCTGCAAAAACTGGTTCATCACCGGGGAGGGTCTCCTGGGGAAGGGGTGCTAGGCCCCCCCCCACCTCCCCGCTCAGTGCCCTTTTTAGATGCACTCAAAAACCATGTTGGAGAGCTGTGTGGAGAGACGTTACGATTGGAACGGAAGCGCTTCCTCTGGCAGCACCAGCTCTTGGGCCTGCTATCTGTCTATACCCGGCCTAGCTGTGGACCTGAGGCCTTGGGCCATCTGCTGAGCCGAGCCCGAAGCCCTGAAGAGTTGAGTTTGGCCACCCAGTTATATGCAGGGCTAGTGGTCAGTCTCTCTGGCCTCCTGCCCCTGGCTTTCCGAAGCTGTCTGGCTCGGGTGCATGCAGGGACATTACAGCCTCCCTTCACGGCCCGGTTCCTGCGCAACTTGGCACTGCTAGTAGGGTGGGAACAGCAGGGTGGCGAGGGCCCTGCAGCCCTAGGGGCGCACTTTGGGGAATCTGCCTCAGCCCATCTGTCTGACCTGGCTCCTCTCCTGCTACATCCTGAGGAGGAAGTAGCTGAAGCTGCTGCCTCCCTCCTGGCCATTTGTCCCTTTCCTCCTGAAGCCTTATCCCCCTCCCAGCTCCTGGGACTGGTAAGGGCTGGGGTGCACCGCTTCTTTGCCTCTCTGAGGCTGCATGGCCCCCCAGGTGTGGCCTCAACCTGTCAGCTTCTCACCCGCCTGTCTCAGACATCCCCAGCTGGGCTCAAGGCTGTCCTGCAGCTGCTGGTTGAGGGAGCCTTACATCGAGGCAACACAGAACTGTTTGGTGGGGAAGTAGATGGGGACAATGAGACTCTCTCAGTTGTTTCAGCTTCTTTGGCTTCTGCCTCCCTGTTGGACACTAACCGGAGGCACACTGCAGCTGTGCCAGGTCCTGGAGGGATTTGGTCAGTTTTCCATGCTGGAGTCATCGGCCGTGGCTTAAAGCCACCCAAGTTTGTCCAGTCACGAAATCAGCAGGAAGTGATCTATAACACCCAGAGCCTCCTCAGCCTCCTGGTTCACTGCTGCAGTGCCCCAGGGGGCACTGAATGTGGGGAATGCTGGGGGGCGCCCATCTTGAGTCCAGAGGCAGCCAAAGCAGTGGCAGTGACCTTGGTGGAGAGTGTGTGTCCCGATGCAGCTGGTGCAGAGCTGGCCTGGCCCCCCGAGGAACACGCCCGGGCCACCGTGGAGCGGGATCTCCGCATTGGCCGGCGCTTCCGCGAACAGCCCCTGCTCTTTGAGCTGTTAAAGCTGGTAGCAGCTGCTCCCCCAGCCCTGTGCTACTGTTCCGTGCTGCTTCGGGGGCTGCTGGCCGCCCTCTTGGGCCATTGGGAAGCCTCTCGCCACCCTGACACGACCCACTCCCCCTGGCACCTGGAGGCATCCTGCACCTTAATAGCTGTCATGGCTGAGGGAAGCCTCCTGCCTCCGGCCCTGGGTAATATGCATGAAGTATTTAGCCAACTGGCACCTTTCGAGGTGCGTCTGCTGCTGCTCAGTGTCTGGGGCTTTCTCCGGGAGCATGGGCCCTTGCCTCAGAAGTTCATCTTCCAATCAGAGCGGGGTCGCTTCATCCGGGACTTCTCTAGGGAGGGTGGAGGTGAGGGTGGACCCCATCTGGCTGTGCTGCACAGTGTCCTCCACCGCAACATCGACCGCCTAGGTCTTTTCTCTGGCCGTTTCCAGGCACCTTCACCGTCCACTCTTCTTCGACAGGGGACGTAGCCTTTTCTTGCTCTCGAAGCCCAGAGAGGTTGAGCAGCGAGAGAGGGAAGGGACTAACGTGCTACGGAAGGGTGGAGGTTTCTCTTCTATGTCCTTGGCCTAAAGAGCGCTGTCACTTTTTTCTCTCCCACTTTTTTTTTTCTAAATAAAATTTGCCGACTTGAGAAAACCAGTCCAGTACTTCTGTCATGCTGAGAGCGTGCAAAGTCTGACAGCGCCTGGCTCTGGATGTTCCCGCCCCTGGCCTGAAGCCCCGCCCCTGCGATAATTTGGAGTGTGCACTCTACCAATGAGACAGCTGCCCGGCGGCGCTCAGGCCGAACCAATCATAAGGCCGGAAGGGGCGGGAACTAGGATACGTGGCTGAGCGCGCGCGGTGGGACGGGAGGTTTGGGGTCAAAGAGCAAACTCGGCACAAGATGGCGGCGGTAGCGGCAGTAGCGGCGCGTAGGAGGCGGTGAGGAGCCCGGAATCTGGGGGCGCGCCTGGGACGCCCCTAGATCCCCCAAGTCCCATTCCACTCCTTCCTGTGTGTCTCTTGACACTCTGCCACCCCTGGCCTCGTGAGGAACCTTTGTTCTTCTGGAGGCGGCCTCAGACGCCTCCGGTCTCCCCGTGGTAGATCCGAGCGACGCTGGGGGCCTTGCCTCTGGGGCTCCGGGCTCCCGCCCGGCGGCTTAGTAAAGCCGCAGCTGTGCGTCTTTCTTGGTCTTGGCCGCTCTCAGCCGCCGCCCTCCTTCGGCTGCTTGCGGCGGTCAACGTCGCCGCCCCCTTCCTCTAGTGCGCGGGGTCGTCGGGGCGGGGGAAAAGATGCGGCCTGGCCTCGGGGAATGCAGCCTGCGGCCCTGCGGCCCCTCGGCTGAGCTGGAAGCACCGGGCCAGCAGTTAAGCCTGTACTACCCTTCTGGCTCTACTCCCTAGAGCTCCGAATCTTTCTCTGCCCTTGTCTTCACGTGAGCACCAGCTCTGGCTTAGTTCAGTGTCCACGGTCGCTGGGCACGGCCCAGGGTCCAGTAAGCTCACGGCGTGGATGGTGTTGCTCAAACACAACATGTAATCGAATGGCTTGGTCCACGCTCTCGGGTTTATATTACTGGGGGAAAAAAAAGATTGGAAACGTAACACCAGTGCCACAAATGTTTACTAGGACCTAACGGATATACTGGGGTGGGGTAGGCGTGTACTCTCTGAAGCGATGAAGAAAGCGTGGATCATAAACTCAGTTCTCTGGGAACCTGTGATCTGAAACAATAAATGGGTGCAACTTGCCCTGCAGCTTATTCCTGACTTTGGCCTATGAACACCACTCTTGGGATGGTCAAGGCATCCGTGAATTCCTTAGGACCCTCCAACAGGTCATATCTGAAAGATGCTTTAAGAATCCTATCTCCATTGGCATCTTTCCGAACCAGTTTTACAGACTGTGCAAATAGGGCCCCAGAAGGTATTTAACTCACTGTACTTCATTTTTTTTTTTTTTTTTGAGACAGAGCCTCGCTCTGTTGCCCAGGCTGGGGTGCAGTGGCCTGATCTCGGCTCACTGCAAGCTCCGCCTCCTGGGTTCACGCCATTCTCCTGCCTCAGCCTCCTGAGTAGCTGGGACTACAGGCGCCCGCCACCATCCCCGGCTATTTTTTTTGTATTTTTAGAAGACACGGGGTTTCACTATGTTGGCCAGGATGGTCTCGATCTCTTGACCTCGTGATCCACCCGCCTCGGCCTCCCAAAGTGCTGGGATTACAGGCGTGAGCCACCGCGCCCGGCCTCAACTCACTGTACTTCTATTTACTGCTGCTTTTGGCAGGTGGACGTGGGTCAGTGGCCAAGAGTACCTGTTGCAGTCACTCAGGTCACTCACTGCAGGACCTGTGCCGCATGTCTTGCTATAGAGTTTTCTGGTAGCATTTATTCTGCTTGCTTTGCTAATACTTCTGCTTGGCCTATTAAACCACAGTGCCTAGTATTTTCTTCATTTTTCTGTCTGGCTTGCTGTGGAACAGTTGTTTCGTACATTCCTCTGGAGCTCGAGGAGAGTCCTGTGATGAGATCACAGTACACTCTGTGATCTCATTTCTGGTAATCTTCTTTTAGCTTTCAAGCAGATGCTGAAGCTAATGCTAGATAACTAGATACAATGCGTATAATAGACCCTGTCTTTAGTTACCTTGTTATAGGTTGTCAAATTTTATTTATTTTTTGTTTACTTATTGAGACAGGGTCTCACTCTGTTGCCTAGGAGGGAGTGCAGGGGTGCAATCTGGGCTTACTCCAGCTTCCACCTCCCGAGTTCAAGCGATTCTCCTGCCTCATCCACCCGAGTCCTGGGATTACAGACGTGTGCCACCGCGCCCAGCTAATTTTTGTATTTTTAGTAGGGACCACATTGACCAGTCTTAATTAATTTATTTTTTTGAGACAGAGTCTTGTGCTGTGGCCCAGGCTGGAGAGCAGCGGTGCAATCATAGCTTATGCAGCCTCAAACTCCTGGGTTCAGGCAGTCCTCCGGCTTCAGCCTCCTGATTAGCTGGGACTACAGGCACCTGCCACCATGCCTCGCTACTCTTTTTTTTTTTGTTTGTTTGTTTTTTTTTTTTTGAGGCGGAGTCTCGCTCTGCCGCCCAGGCTGGAGTGCAGTGGCGCGATCTCGGCTCACTGCAAGCTCCGCCTCCCGGGTTCACGCCATTCTCCTGCCTCAGCCTCTCCGAGTAGCTGGGACTACAGGCGCCCGCCACCACGCCCGGCTGATTTTTTTATATTTTTAGTAGAGACAGGGTTTCACCATGGTCTCGATCTCCTGACCTCGTGATCCGCCCGCCTCGGCCTCCCAAAGTGCTGGGATTACAAGCGTGAGCCACCGCGCCCGGCCTACTCTTTTTTAAAGTAGAGACGAGGTCTTGCTATGTTGCCCGATCTTCCCTTTTTGACCTCCCAAAGTGCTAGGATTATAGACGTGAGCCACCGTGCCTGGCTGGTTGTAAAACTTTATTGCTTAGAAGAACCCTCCCACCACCAGTTTGAAACATTTTCTCAGAGTATGCTCCTATTCTGCCCATATCAGTGTCACTGGGAGAGCATGTTTAAAATGTGGTGTCAGCCGGGCAGGATGGCTCACACCTGTAGTCCCAGCACTTTGGGAGGCCGAGGCTGGTGGATCACCTGACGTTGGGAGTTCGAGACCAGCCTGACCAACGCAGAGAAACCCCGTCTCTACTAAAAATACAAAATTAGCCGAGTGTGGTGGCATGCGCCTGTAATCCCAGCTACTTGGGAGCCAGAGGCAGGAGAATCTCTTGAACCCGCGAGGCAGAGTTTGCGGTGAGCTGAGATCGTGCCATTGCACTCCAGCATGGGCAACAAGAGCGAAACTCAGGTTCAAAAAAAAAAAAAAATAAAATGCGGTGTCCAGGCTGGGTGCAGTGGCTCACGCCTGTGATTCCAGCATTTTGGAAGGCCAAGGTGGAAAGATTTCTTTAGCCTAGAAGTTCAAGACAAGCCTGGGCAACTTTTTTTTCTTGTTTTTGAGACAGAGTCACACTTTGTCACCCAGGCCAGAGTGCAGTGGTGCGATCTCGGCTCACTGCAACCTCTGACTCCCGGGCTCAAACCATTCTAATTCCTCAGCCTCCCCAGTAGCTGGGATTATAGGCATGTGCCACTATTCCTGGCTAATTTTTGTATATATATATTTTTTTCGAGGTGGTGTCTCGCTGTGTCGCCCAGGCTGGAATGCAGTGGCACAACCTTGGCTCACTGCAACCTCTGCCTCCTAGGTTCAAGCAATTCTCCTGCCTCAGCCTCCTGAGTAGCTGGGACTGCAGGCGTGTGCCACCATGCCCTGTTAATTTTTTTTTTTTTTTTTGTATTTTTAGTAGAGACGGGGTTTCATCATGTTGGCCAGCCTGGTCTCAAACTCCTGACCTCAGGTGATCCACCCGCCTCAGCCTCACAAAGTGCTGGGATTACAGGTGTGAGCCACCACGCCTGGCCTAATTTTTGTATTTTTAGTAGAGATGGAGTTTTGCCATGTTGGCCAGGCTGGTCTCAAACTCCTGATCTCGTGATCTGCCCACCTGGGCCTCCCAAAGTGCCGAGATTATAGGTGTGAGCTATCGTGCCTGGCCGATTCTTAACAGACATTAAAATTTGAGAATCTCTGTTTAGGATTTACTCAGAATCCTAAGGATGAATCCTGGATGAATATATTCTTCAAACTAACTTATTTAAATAAGCCTGTTAGTCTCTGTCATTTCATAGCACATTGGGAAATTGACAATTCGTGATAACCTTGGGATGATGGTCCTCAGTGAGACAGGCCCGTTTCATGCTGCTAGTGATTAGTGTGCTGTATTGTGCATCATGGTAAAGCACATGGGCCCCAGAGTCAAGCACAACTGAGTTCAGTTCGTTTCATCCTTACCAGCTATTTAATCTTGGGTGAACTATTCAACCTTTTATGCTTTAATTTTCCCATCCGGAAATGAACCCCAACCCTATATTCACCAAGAAAACAATGGAAGAAAGGAAAAAGAAGTATGCATGTAAAGAAGTGGTTGTGAACCCAGGTTGCTCATTAGAGTTGTTCAGGGAGCTTTAAAAAAACTAGCCAGCGGGGCGCGATGACTCAATGCCTGTAATCCCAGCACTGTGGGAGACTGAGGCGGGCGGATCTAGGTCAGGAGTTCGATACGAGCCTGGCCAACGTGATGAAACCCCGTCTCTACTAAAAATACAAAAAATTAGCCAGGCATGGTGGTGGGCACCTGTAATCCCAGCTACTCGGGAGGCTGAGGCAGGAGAATCGCTTGAACCCAGGGGGCAGAGGTTGCAGTGAGCTGAGATCACGTCACTGCACTCCAACCTGGGTGACAGAGCGAGTCTCCATCTCAAAAAAAAAAAAAAGAAAAAAAAGTCTGATGCCCAGACTCCTCTCTGATTAAGTTAAAATCTTTAGAAGTGAGACCAGGTCACTGATACTGTTAAAAACTGTAGGCAGGCTGGGCACAGTGGCTCACACTATAATCCCAACACTTTGGGAGGCCAAGATGGGAGGACTGCTTGAGCCCAGGAGTTTAAGACCAGCCTGGGCAACAAAGTGAGGCCATGTTGCTACCAAAAAAATTTTTATTTATTTTTTTTGAGTCGGAGTCGCTCTCTGTTGCCCAGGCTGGAGTGCAATGGCGTGATCTGCTCACTGTAACCTCCGCCTCCTGGTTCAAGCAGTTCTCCTGCCTCAGCCTCCCGAATAGCTGGGATTACAGGCCCCTGCCACCACGCCTGCCTAATTTTTGTATTTTTAGTAGAGATGGGGTTTCACCATATTGGCCAGGCTGGTCTCGAACTCCTGAGCTTGTGATCTGCCCACCCCGGCCTCCCAAAGTGCTGGGATTACAGGTGTGAGCCACTGCGCCTGGCCAGGAAAAAAAAAAAACAAAAACACAACTTTAAAAAAAATTAGCTGGGTGCTGTGGCGAGCACCTGTAGTCCCAGCTACTTGGGAGGGCGAGGCAAGTGGATCACTTGAGGTCAGGAATTCAAGACCAGCCTGGCCAACATGGTGAAACTCCGTCTCTACTAAAAATACAAAAATTAGCTGGGCATGGTGGCGTACTCCTGTAATTCAGTTACTTAGGAGGTTGAGGCACGGGAATTGCTTGAACCTGGGAGGCGGAGGTTACGGTGAGCTGAGATCATGCCACGGCACTCTAGCCTGGGTGATGGGGTGAGACTGTCTCAAACAAAAAAGCAAAAAACAAAAACTGCAGGCAGAATTAAAAACTAGTAATATAAAGTGATTACCCAGGCCCCTAGGGGTACATTAGGGCTCAGAACCTTTTAGCTATTGTTATTTTTTTTCAGCTTTGGGTAGTGATGGTGGTGTTTTGAAGATACAGGAGTGGAAATCAGAGAAACAGGCTGCCTAGGGTGCTAGGGATGTTAGGACCCTAGGAACTGTAATCAGCAGGCTAGCTGAGGGTACATCTTTTTTTTTTTTTTCTGAGGTGGAGTTTTGCTCCATCACCTAGGCTGGAGTGCAGTGGCACAATCTTGGCTCACTGCAACCTCTGCCTCCCAGGTTCAAGCAATTCTCATGCCTCAGCCTCCTAAGTAGCTGTGACTACAGATGCTCAACGCCATGCCCAGCTAATTTTTGTATTTTAAGTAGAGATGGGGTTTCATCATGTTGGCCAGGCTGGTCTTGAACTCCTGACCTCAAGTGATCCACCCACCTCAGCCTCCCAAAGTGGAGGGATTACACACGTGAAGTGAGCCACCGTACCCAGCCCTCATCTTTAGCTCTTTAACTTTGCTTCCACCCAATGCCTTGCCGATAGAAAGGTGTGGCTTGCTTTGTTTCTCTGTTCCACGCGTATGGTACTACGGTTTCCTGTTTCCTCCGAGACTGGCTGTTACTGCTCCTTTCCTCTGAGAGGCTGATGTCACCAGAGTCAACACCAGGGCCTCTGAAGGCGAAAGATCCTCTGTCTACTCTGCCTTTCTTTTTTTTTTTTTTTGGAGATGGAGTCTCACTCTGTCACCCAGGCTGGAGTGCAGTGGCGCGATCTCGACTCACTGCAAGCTCCGCCTCCCGGATTCACGCCATTCTCCAGCTCCAGCCTCCCAAGTAGCTGGGACTACAGGCGCCTCCCATCACGCCCAGCTAATTTTTTGTATTTTTAGTAGAGACAGGGTTTCACCATGTTAGCTAGGATGGTCTCGATCTCCTGACCTCGTGATCTGCCCGCTTCGGCCTCCCAAAGTGCTGGGATTACAGGCGTGAGCCACCATGCCCGACTTTTTTTCTTTTTTTTGTCTAGCTCTGTCGCCCAGGCTGGAGTGCAGTGGCCTGATCTTGGCTCACTGCAAGCTCCGCCTCCCAGGTTCACACCATTCTCCTGCCTCAGCCTCCCAAGTAGCTGGGACTACAGGTGGCCGCCACCACACCCAGCTATTTTTTTTTGTATTTTTAGTAGAGATGGGGTTTCACGGTGTTAGCCAGGATGGTCTTAATCTCCTTCCTGGTGATCCGCCCACTGCAGCCTCCCAAAGTGCTGGGATTACAGGCGTGAGCCACCGCACCCAGCCTACTCTGCCTTTCAAAGGGAAGGTGTGAGTGAGCCAATTTCTCAGGCCTGATCCTTAACCCTGTGTCCACTCTGCCTTCTTTTGTATTTGATGTGACTCCATCTTTCTCCCCTCTTTCCTCAACTATCTTCTAGTGCTGTGACAGGAAGAAGCTTTTCCTTTTGAAGGGGGGTCCCTTCTGACCACCATGCTGATTGCTCCGTCTTTGTCCTTTTCTCCATAGGTCTTGGGCATCTTTGGTACTGGCTTTTTTAGGGGTCTGCCTGGGGATTACCCTTGCTGTGGATAGAAGCAACTTTAAGACCTGTGAAGAGAGTTCTTTCTGCAAGTATGATATTTCTGGGAGAGAGGGATGGAATGTAGGGTAATGTGGGAGGTGTCTGTGGCAGATGGAGTGCCTAAGGACACTGCAGGTGATAGAGGGACCTAGGGACATTGCAGGTGGCCCTTTATCTTACTTCTCAACCCTTCACTTGGCAGGCGACAGAGAAGCATACGGCCAGGCCTCTCTCCATACCGAGCCTTGCTGGACTCTCTACAGCTTGGTCCTGATTCCCTCACGGTCCATCTGATCCATGAGGTCACCAAGGTCAGGAGAGACAAGGAAGAGTCTGATGGGGGTGGGGGCAATGGCTGTGGGGTAATTTGGGAAGGGGGAAATTGTGGCCAACATCTTGTCCCAGCCTAATCTTTGGACTTTTACTTTATGAAGAAATGTGATCTTGGCCTTTAGGCAAAGGGCTCAAAGGAAGAAACCCCTTAGGAGAGAATGGGTTCAAAGAGCATTCCATGGTGTAACCCATTTCCTTTCTCCAGATCCAAACCTCTGTCCCCGCAGGTGTTGCTGGTGTTAGAGCTTCAGGGGCTTCAAAAGAACATGACTCGGTTCAGGATTGATGAGCTGGAGCCTCGGCGACCCCGATACCGTGTGCCAGATGTTTTGGTGGCTGATCCGCCAGTAGCTCGGTAAATTTTTCCTGAGAAACATCCATTTCTGTGGCCCCTTTCTCCTTCCTGATGAACCTTTTTTTGGTTGCTGACATTCTTTCCCAAAATAAGGTAGTAGATAACTAGCATAGCACCTTGCCATACTCCTCAACCTTTCCCCACCTCTTTTTCTGTTTTACTTTTCTCTTTATCCCTTTATCCTCATTCATTCATTCAGCAAACAAGTATTGCTTTTTCCTCCCTGACAGGCCTGGGCTGGATGCTGGTTGTATAAGTAGAAATAAACAAGGCCCTGCTTATTTACAGATCTAGTCCTCCAGGAATACAATGTCTACCTGCTTGCTTGTTTGCTTCCTTCCTTCCTTTCTTCCTCCTTTCCTTTTCCTTAGATATTTGGAATAGGATTACTCAGATTCTTGTGTCATGATACCCTGTCATCAGTGTTCCATGCATCCATCCATGACTTTCTCTTAAATACATAATTTAGAAAATAACATAGTGGCCGGGCATAGTGGCTCATGCCTGTAATCCCAGCACTTTGGGAGGTCGAGGTGGTCAGATCACGAGGACAGGAGTTGGAGACCAGTTTGGCCAACATGGTGAAACCCCATCTCTACTAAAAATACAAAAATTAGCCAGGTGTGGTGTTGTGCACCTGTAATCCCAGCTACTCAGGAGGCTGAGGCAGGACAATTGCTTGAACCCAGGAGGCAGAGGTTGCAGTGAGCCGAGATTGTGTCACTGCACTAAAGCCTGGGCGACAGAGTGAGACTTCGTCTCAAATACTCCACCCTGTAAACTGTCCACTCAGCCCAACCGTATCGCACTGTCCTGTACCCTTGACTGCTCCAGGTGTAGGTAGTCGTTATTCTGAAGCTTATCATTCCTTTGCCTTTTTTTTGTTTTTACAGTTGTATTATGTGTGTATACATATGCACACATATGTCTGTGTGCCTAAGCAATAAATTATATATATTTTTTGTTTTTGAGCTTTACAGAGGAAGTATCTTAGTGCATGTGGTCTTCTGGGGTTTCCGTTTTTCTTTTTTCTTTTCCTTTTTTTTTTTTTTTTTTTTTTGAGATGGAGTCTCGCTGTTGCCCAGGCTGGAGTGCAATGGCGCGATCTGCATTAGCCAGGATGGTCTCTATCTCCTGACCTCGTGATCCGCCCGCCTCGGCCTCCCAAAGTGCTGGGATTATAGGCGTGAGCCACCGCGCCTGGCTGGGTTTCCGTTTTTCACATAACTTTAATTAATTCCATTTCATATAGCTCTAGTTCATTCATTTTTACTGCTGCATATTATTATGTTGTATGAATATACCCCAACTGATTAATCCATTTCTAGGTTGATAAGCCTTGGGATTGTTTCCAGTGTTTTGCTGGGCCAAAGTGTTGCTATGAACCTTCTTGTACATGTCTCCTGTTATGCTTGCTCAGGAGTTTCTCTTTGGTATATAACTAGGAGAGGAATTGCAGGATTGTAGAATATGGAGATGATCAACTTCCCAAGATAAAGCCAAAGTGGTTTACCAATTTACACTTCACCAATGATTTATAAGAAGGCCTCATTGAAGCCAGGCCTTCTTATGAGAGCCAGCGGCTCATGCCCGTAATCCTAGCACTTTGGGAGGCTGAGGTGGGTGGATCACGAGGTCAGGAGTTCAAGACCAGTCTGGCCAACATGGTGAAACCCCATCTCTACTAAAAATACAAAAATTAGGCCGGGCACGGTGGCTCACACCTGTAATCCCAGCACTTTGGGAGGCCGAGGCGGATGGATCACAAGGTCAGGAGATGAAGACCATCCTGGCAAACATGGTGAAACCCCATCTCTACTAAAAATACAAAAAAATTAGCTGGACATGGTGGCAGGCGCCTGTAGTCCCAACTATTTGGGAGGCTGAGGCAGGAGAATGGCGTGAACCTGGGAGGCGGAGCTTGCAGTGAGCTGAGATCGCACCACTGCATTCCAGCCTGGGCGACAGAGCGAGACTCCGTCTCAAAAAAAAAAAAAAAAGAAGTTAGCTGGGCATGGTGGCACGTGCGTGTAATCCCAGCTACTTGGGAGGCTGAGGCAGGAGAATTGCTTGAACCAGGACCTGGGAGGTGGAGGTTGCAGTGAGCTGAGATTGCGCCTCTGCACTCCAGCCTGGGTAACAGAGGGAGACTCAGCCTCAAAAACAAAAAAAGTCGTCATTGATCTCCATCCTTTCCAACACTTGATACTGTTGGACTTAAGTTTTGTCAATGATTTGTGTATAAAATGACATCTCACGGTGGTCTTGGCTTGGTTGTCTTTCCTAGTTTCTTTTATTTACTTTTTTAAAATTTTATTTTGAGACGGAGTCTCGATCTGTCACCCAGGCTGGAGTGTAGTGGCGTGATCTCGGCTCACTGCAACCCCCACCTCCTGGGTTCAAGTGATTCTCCTGCCTCAGCCTCCTGAGTAGCTGGGATTACAGGCGCCATGCCACCACGCCTGGCTGATTTTTCTATTTTTAGTAGAAATGGTTTCACAGTGTTAGCCAGGCTGGTCTCAAACTCCTGACCTCAGGTGATCTGCCTGCCTCAGCCTCCCAAAGTGCTGGGATCGCAGGTGTGAACCATCGTGCTGGCCAAGGTGTCTTTAAAAGAAAACACAAGGGCGCAGGGCACAGTGGCTCATGCCTGTGATCCCAGCACTTTGGGAGTCCGAGGTGGGCAGATTGCTTGAGCCCAGGAGCTTGAGACCAGCCTGGGCAACTTTGCAAAAGCCTGTCTCTCCTAAAAGTACAAAAATTAGTCAGGTGTGGTGGCACGTGCCTGTGGTCCCAGCTACTCAGAAGGCTGAGGAGGGAGGATTGCTTGAGCCTGGGAGGCAGAGGTTGTAGTGAGCCAAGATCTTGCCACTGTACTCCAGCCTGGGTAACAGACCCAGACCCTGTCTGAAAAAACAAAAACAAAACCACACACACATACTTTTGCTGCACATGGTGGTACATGCCTGTAGCCTGAGCTACTCAGGGGGCTGAGGCAGGAGGATCTCTTCAGCCCAAGAGTTTGAGGCCAACCTGGGCAACAAAGTGAGACCCCGTCTCTTTCAAAAAAAAAAAAAAAAAATACAGTTTTCTTGTTTTTTTGAGACGGAGTCTTGCTCTGTCACCCAGGCTGGAATACGGTGGCATGATCTTGGCTCACTGCAACCTCCGCCTCCTTGGTTCAAGCCATTCTCCTGGCTCAGGTGCCCCAGTAGTTGGGATTACAGGCACACACCACCATGCCCAGCTAATTTTTGTAATTTTAGTAGAGATGGGGTTTCACCGTATTGGCCAGGATGGTCTCGAACTCCTGACCTCGTTAATCCACCCACCTTGGCCTTCCAAAGTGCTGGGATTACAGGCGTGAGCCATTGCGCCCAGCTAGTTTTCATTTTAGTTTTAGATTTATAGGAAAGATGCAAGGATGAGAGTTCGTGCTTATCTGCACCTAGTTTTCCCTGTTTTTTTTTTTTTTTTTTTTTTTTTTAAGATGGAGTCTCACTCTGTTGCCTGGGCTGGAGTGCCGTGGCACAATCTCGGTTCACTGCAGCCTCTGCCTACTGGGTTCAGGCAATTCTCCTGCCTCGGCCTCCTGAGTAGCTGGGACTACAGGTGTGTGCCACCACCCCTGGCTAATTTTGTATTCTTAGTAGAGACTGGGTTTCACTGTATTAGCCAGGATGGTCTCGATCTCCTGACCTCGTGATCCACCCGTCTCAGCCTCCCAAAGTGCTGGGATTACAGGCTTGAGTCACCGTGCCCGGCCGGCCTTCCCTATTAATGTGACTATGGTTCATTTGTGATACCTAGTGAATTGATAGTGATACATTAGTTACTAAAGTTCATACTTGAGGTTTCTTTAGTTTTTGTGTATGTTCTTTTTCTGTTCCAGGATTTCCTCCAGGATACCCTATTACATTTAGTTGTCATGTTTCCTTAGACCCCTCTAGACTGATAAAATTTCTTAGACTTTTCCTTTTTCTTGATGATCCTAAAGGTACTTTTGATAAACAGAAATTCCTAATTTTAATGTAGTTAGATGTATCAGTCTTTTACCTTCTGTTGTTAGCCTTTTCTTTGTTGTGTTCTCTACCTCAAGGTCAGAAAAAAAAAAAAATATATATATATATATATATGTATCTTTTGAGACAGTCTTGCTGTGTTGCTCAGGCGAGTGCAGTAGTGCGATCTTGGCTCACCACAACCTCCGCCTCCTGTGTTGAAGCGATTCTTTCTTCAGCGTCAGCCTCCTGAGTAGCTGGGACTACAGGCGTGAGCCACTATGCCCGAGTAGCTGGGACTACAGGCCTGCGCCACTATGCCCGAGTAGCTGGGACTACAGGCCTGCGCCACTATACCCAGCTACTTTGTGTATTTTTAGTAGAGACAGGGTTTCACTATGTTGACCAGGCTGGTCTCGAACTCCTGACCTCATGATCCACCTGCGTCGGCCTCCCGAAGTGCTGAGATTACAGGAATGAGCCACCATGCCTGGCCAAAAATGTATTTTTAAATTTTCTTCTAACACTTTTGCTTTCATTTATTTACTTATTTTGAGATCGGGTTATGAGACTGGCTAATTTTTGTATTTTTTGTAGAGATGGGGTTTCGCCATGTTGCCCTGTCTGGTCTTGAACACCAGGGCTCAAGCGATCCACCTGCCTTGGCCTCCCAAAGTGCTGGGATTACAATCATGAGCCACCGAGCCCATCCTAAAGCTTTTACTTTTAAATTTTAAGCAGGCTGGGTGTGATGGCTCACGCCTGTAATCCCAGCACGTCGAGAGGCCGAGGTGGACAGATCACTTGAGGTCAGGAGTTCAAGACCAGCCTGGTCAACATGGTGAAACCCCATCTCTATGAAAATACAAAACTTAGCCAGGGCTGGGCGTGGTGGCTCACGCTTGTAATCCTAGCAGTTTGGGAGGCCGAGGTGGGCGGATCATGAGGTCAGGAGATCGAGACCACAGTGAAACCCCGTCTCTACTAAAAATACAAAAAATTAGCCAGGCGTGGTGGCGGGTGCCTGTAGTCCCAGCTACTTGGGAGGCTCAGGCAGGAGAATGGTGTGAACCCGGGAGGCGGAGCTTGCAGTGAGCCGAGATTGTGCCACTGCACTCCATCCTGGGTGACAGAGCGAGACTACGTCTCAAAAAAAAAAAACTTAGCCGGGTGTGGTGGTGGGCGCCTGTAATTCCAGCTACTCGGGTGGCTGATGCACAAGAATCACTTGAACCTGCAAGGCAGAGGTTGCAATGAGCCGAGATTGTGCCACTTCACTCCAGTCTGGGTGATAGAGTGAGAGTATCTCAAGAAAAAAAAATTTTTAAGTCATAATCTTTCTGCAGTTAATAGTTGTATCTGGTATTAGATAGATATATGATATCAAGGGGTTGGGCGTGGTAGCTCATGCCTGTAATCTCAGCCCTTTTGGGAGGCCGAGGTAAGTGGATCACTTGAAGTCAGGAGTTTGAGATTAGCCTGGCCAACATGGCGAAATCCCATCTCTCTCAAAAATACAAAAAAAAATTAGCTGGGTGTGGTGGCACCTGCCTGTAATCTCAGTTACTTGGGAGGCTGAGTCAGGAGAATCACTTGAACCTGGAAGGTGGAGGTTGCAGTGAGCGAAGGTTGTGCCACTGTGCTCCAGCCTGGCAACAGAGCGAGACTCCATCTCAAAAAAAAAAAAGAAATGCATCATTTTTCTTCATATTTGGAAAATCATTTTTTTCCTATATGGAAAATGTTTTTACAATTCCATTTTTGAATAGTTTTCCTTTCCTCCCTCATCTGCTATGCCACCTCTTAGTATTTAGTACATTTAAAAAAGTAATAAGTGGGCCGGGCACGGTGGCTCATGCTTGTAATCCCAGCACTTTGGGAGGCCGAGGCGGGTGGATCACCTGAGGTCAGGAGATCAAGACCATGGTGAAACCCCGTCTCTACTAAAAATACAAAAAATTAGCCGGGCGTGGTGGCGGGCGCCTGTAGTCCCAGCTACTCGGAGAGGCTGAGGTAGGAGAATGGCATGAATCCGGGAGGTGGAGCTTGCAGTGAGCCGAGATTTGCGCCACTGCACTCCAGCCTGGGTGACAGAGCGAGACTCCGTCTCAAAAAAAAAAAAAAAAAAAAGAAAAAAAAAGTAATAAGTGGCCAGACACAGTGGCTCACGCCTGTAATCCCAGCACTTTGGGAGGCCGAGGCGGGTGGATCACCTGAGGTCAGGAGTTCGAGACCAGCTTCAACATGGAGAAACCCCGTCTCTACTAAAAATACAAAATTAGCCGGGTGTGGTGGTGCATGCCTGTAATCCCAGCTACTTGGGAGGCTGAGGCAGGAGAATTGCTTGAACCTGGGAGACGGAGGTTGCGGTGAGCCGAGATTGCACCATTGCACTCCAGCCTGGGCAATAAGAGCGAAACTCCGTCTCAAAAAAAAAAAAAAAAGTAATAAATATGCTTGGGTTTGTTTCTGGGCCCTTTATTTGGTTCTGTTGATTAACTTGTCTATCCCTGCTCTGTTACCACACTGCCTATTTCTTAACAGGTAGATTTCCCCCGTCTTCTAAAGTGTCGTTACTCCTCTTGGCCCTTTGTACTTCCTTATGTTTCTTTTGATATGTTTCCCAGGCTTTCTGTCTCTGGTCGTGATGACAACAGTGTGGAGTTAACCATGGCTGAGGGACCCTACAAGATCATCTTGACAGCACAGCCATTCCGCCTTGACTTACTAGAGGACCGAAGTCTTCTGCTTAGTGTCAATGCCCGAGGACTCTTGGAGTTTGAGCACCAGAGGGCCCCTAGGGTCTCGTGAGTACAGGGGTTGGGACTGCAGGGAACCTAGTATGAAAGAGCGTAGGGGTGTTTTGAGGTCTGGCACTGGGAGGAGACAGGGTGGTGGGACAGCCAGGTAGGGCCTGGGGGCTGGGAGATGCTCTCTGTCAAGGAGGGTAGGAACCAGACCTGGGTGCAGTTTTTTCCATTTCCTGTACAGACCAGGAGGCAGTCACTTTTGTCCCTGAGCTGTACCCTGGGCATCTCTGGGAGGCCTGCCTGGGTCTGTGTCTCCTTCTTCCCCTTCTCACATCACATTTCTCAGATTTATTTTCTTCATTTTTTTTAATTTATTTTTTTTGGTTTCTTTTTCCCCCCATCTCTGGAAGTTTGTCGACTGAAACTCACTTTTATGTTTCTGTTTTTGTGTTGGTTTTGTGCCTTTTTCCCCTTCCCTACCCATCTCCTGCTGCCCCAGTTTCTCGGATAAAGTTAGTCTCACGCTTGGTAGCATATGGGATAAGATCAAGAACCTTTTCTCTAGGTAAATCCATGGCCACTGGTACTGTATCTGTTCCTCTGCCCTTACCCATTCCTCACTCTAGCCTTCAGGGGGAGGTGCCCCAGAAGGTGCTTCCAGCCTTTCACTCACCCCACTTTCCCCTCCGTGTGATATCTGGTCCCGTTACCTGTTATCCTGGCTGGGAGCCCCCAGAAGAAGGAAGGTGAAATACTGAAAGTCAGGTCCTTCAGGAATGTAGGGAGCTTATTGTAGGGAGAGATGCTGCCTATTGCTGGGGTTCCTGACTCTCAGCTGAGGGGCACCTGAGGTTCTGGGCAGAGCTACTTGCCCTTAAAAGCATTTTTTGGCAGAACCTCTTGAAGTCCCTATGTATGTCTGTAGAGGCTTGGTACAGTATGACTCACATGCCTTTGCAAAGCCATTGTGTCAGGACAGGCGGCTGAGGCCCAGGGAGGGCACTTGGGGCCAGAATCTCTCAGTAGAGGCAACAGAGCCAGGATTGGCATTCATAACCCAGGTCCCTGAATCATCCTGCCTTTCTCTTCTGGGATGTTGACAGAGGCTGGTGTTCAGGCCTGTGCCTCCTGGTGGCACTTATTCCTCATTTTCCTTTCTCATTTCTCTCCCCATCCTTTGCCAGCTTATCTTCTCATTGTGGGTTCCCTCTCCAAGCTTTAACATTTAGTCCCTTCCTCCAATGCCTTCGTTCCTTTGGACCCTTGGCTCTCTATTCCCCAACCCCTCCTTCCACTAGCCCCTCGTCCCTGCCCCCTCTGGATTGGAGCAGACAGCTCTCCTACCTTCCAGGCAAGGATCAAAAGACCCAGCTGAGGGCGATGGGGCCCAGCCTGAGGAAACACCCAGGGATGGCGACAAGGCAAGTTGGAGCGGGTGGTTGGTTGGAGGATAGGGCTGGCTGGGAGGCTGGAGGGGATAGGCCCATGAGAAACTTGAACTTAGTCTCACCATCAGGGATGGGATTTAGTTGATGGGAGCGGGGAAAGAGAGAACTGGTATGATTGGAAAGTGGTCCTCTTTTTTTCTTAACAGCCAGAGGAGACTCAGGGGAAGGCAGAGAAAGATGAGCCAGGAGCCTGGGAGGAGACATTCAAAACTCACTCTGACAGCAAGCCGTATGGTGAGGGGCTCGGGTTCCTTGGGCTGGGGTGCAGGGCTCCTTTCCAAGCAGAAGCTCTGAAGCTTGTTTGTTTTTCTTCCAGGCCCCATGTCTGTGGGTTTGGACTTCTCTCTGCCAGGCATGGAGCATGTCTATGGGATCCCTGAGCATGCAGACAATCTGAGGCTGAAGGTCACTGAGTGAGTCCTATGGTGACATCAGGAAGATGGAGGTGGGCAGGAAGGAGTCAGGCCTTTAGGGAGATGGGTGTGCATATTGGATACTCCAGACAAGCATGGGTTACTTCTTGTGTCCAGAATCACCTTTAGTGATAGAAAATTTTTTGAGAAAGGACAAGAGGAGCCATTGCTTGTCTCTCACCTGTGTCTGTGGAGTGGAGTTAGCATATAACGTAGCCTGGGGCCAGTTAGCAGCCCAAGTCTGTCTGTTTGCCTGCAGGGGTGGGGAGCCATATCGCCTCTACAATTTGGATGTGTTCCAGTATGAGCTGTACAACCCCATGGCCTTGTATGGGTCTGTGCCTGTGCTCCTGGCACACAACCCTCATCGTGACTTGGGCATCTTCTGGCTCAATGCTGCAGAGACCTGGGTTGATATATCTTCCAACACTGCCGGGAAGGTGAGAGCATAGGCACGGGGAAAAAGGAGGGAGTGAAGCTTCCAGGCCTTGAGACATAGGTATACTAGGGGTATTAGCTATTTGGGAACTGGGTGAGAGAAGGGGCCGTGGGCCTGGTGGGCAGCATTTGAGTTCCCTAATCACTCCCAGGTGACACACGCTCACTCATATTCTTAGGGAAGACATTGCCTATTCTGGACTGACGGAATGCACTTATTATCAGTGTGTTATGTGCTAGGTACTCTTCTGGGTGCTGGGAATATAGTGTTAACTGAGGTTGAAAAGGTTCTGGGCTGGGTGTGGTGGCTCATGCCTGTAATCCCAGCACTTTGGGAGGCTGAGGTGGGCGGATCACCAGAGGTCAGAAGTTGGAGACCAGCCTGGCCAACATGGTGAAACCTCATCTCTACTAGTAAAACAAAAATTAGCCGGGTGTGGTGGCGGACTCCTTTAATCCCAGCTATTTGGGAGGCTAAGGCAGGATAATTGCATGAATCTGGTAGGCGGAGGTTGTGGTGAGCAGAGATTTCACCACTGCACTCCAGCCTGGGTGACAGAGTGAGACTTTGTCTCAGAAAAAAAAAAAACAAAGGTTCTGACTCACAGGGAGGAAGACACATTAAACACATAACAAAGGAGGCAAGATGGGGCCGGGCATAATGGCTCACGCCTGTAATCCCAGCACTTGGGGAGGCTGAGGCAAGAGGATCGCTTGAGGCCAGGAGTTTGAGACCAGCCTGGGCAACATGGCGAGACCCCAGCTCTATAAAAACGTTTGAAAAATAAAAATAGGCCGGGCGCAGTGGCTCACGCCTGTAATCCCAGCACTTTGAGAGGCCAAGGCGAGCGGATCACGAGGTCAGAAGATTGAGACCATCCTGGCTAACATGGTGAAACCCCGTTTCTACTAAAAATACAAAAAAAAAATTAGCCGGGCATGGTGGCGGGTGCCTGTAGTCCCAGCTACTTGGGAGGCTGAGGCAGGAGAATGGCGTGAACCCAGGAGGCAGAGGTTGCAGTGAGCTGCGATAGTGCCACTGCACTCCAGCCTGGGTGACAGAGTGAGACTCAGTCTCAAAAAAAAAAAAATAATAATAATAATAAGATGATGCCGGGTGCAGTGGCTCCCACCTATAATCCCAGCACTTTGGGAGGGCGAGGTGGACAGATCACAAGGTCAAGAGATGGAGACCATCCTGACCAACATGGTGAAACCCCGTTTCTACTAAAAATACAAAAATTAGCTGGGCGTGGTGGTGTGCGCCTGTAGTCTCAGCTATTCGGGAGGCTGAGGCAGGAGAATTGCTTGAACTGGGGAGGTGGAGATTGCAGTGAGCTAAGATCACACCATTGCACTCCATCCTGGCAAAAGAGTGAGACTCTGTTTAGAAAAAAAAAAAAAAAAAAAAAGTGCAAGATGAGTTTGGGGTGATTAAGTGAAAGACATGAAAGAGTCTTTGTTAGCACTTAACCACCCCAAACTGGTGGAGTAGGGGTGGGGGCTGTACTGCTTTAGATAGTGTGGTCCAGGAAAGCCTCACTGAGGAGGCCCCATTTAGTCTTACTGAAAGCAACTTACAAGAGCCAGTTCTGTGTGGACTCTGGGAGAAAATTGCTGCTTTTTGTCTTGGGGTTGGGAAATGGGAGGGCAGGGGGTGTCTGACCCCTCTGTGGTCCCCTATACAGACCCTGTTTGGGAAGATGATGGACTACCTGCAGGGCTCTGGGGAGACCCCACAGACAGATGTTCGCTGGATGTCAGAGACTGGCATCATTGATGTCTTCCTGCTGCTTGGGCCCTCCATCTCTGATGTTTTCCGGCAATATGCTAGTCTCACAGGTACATGGTTTTCCCTGACAGCCTCATTCTTCTGCTCTTTTCTTATCAGGAGTGATTCTATGTGTTTTCAGAGATCCTGTGCCCCAGCTTGTTTTCTAGGTCTGTACCCCTCAGCCTGTCTCTAGTTCACAAGTCTCCCTCAGTTTCTGGGTGTTGGGCCTGATCCTCGTTGTGACCCCCATCCCTCGATGAACCTGCAGGAACCCAGGCGTTGCCCCCACTCTTCTCCCTCGGCTACCACCAGAGCCGTTGGAACTACCGGGACGAGGCTGATGTGCTAGAAGTGGATCAGGGCTTCGATGATCACAACCTGCCCTGTGATGTCATCTGGCTGGACATTGAACATGCTGATGGCAAGCGGTATTTCACCTGGGACCCCAGTCGCTTCCCTCAGCCCCGCACCATGCTTGAGCGCTTGGCTTCTAAGAGGCGGAAGGTAAGGGGTTGCAGTCACGCTTGGTCTTCTCAGGGTAGGGCTGAAACATACTTTAGCCCTAAAGAGACCTGAGCACCCCTGTTCCTTGCCCCCAGCTGGTGGCCATCGTAGACCCCCACATCAAGGTGGACTCCGGCTACCGAGTTCACGAGGAACTGCGGAACCTGGGGCTGTATGTTAAAACCCGGGATGGCTCTGACTATGAGGGCTGGTGCTGGCCAGGTAGGCAGACCCAGAATTGAGGGAGAGGTGATTGGCCAGGGAGGTAGAATGGTGGCTCTTTTGCCCCCTAGGGGATTGAGAGCCACCCTTAACTTCTCCCAGGCTCAGCTGGTTACCCTGACTTCACTAATCCCACGATGAGGGCCTGGTGGGCTAACATGTTCAGCTATGACAATTATGAGGTAGGGAAGACCTCTCCCCATGACCTGCGTCTGTCTGTCCCACCTGCCTCCCTGAATCTCTCTCCGCTTGCCAACCCTTCTATGGTTGATTGCCTGCAACATATCAGGGGGCCTTGATGATCCGGGGAGGGCCCTGAAAAATGCATCTTTTTAGATTCCTGGGAGCTCTCTTCTCTGACACTGTTTGTCTTCTTCCTCCCCTCTGTCCTTCTGTCCCCATTTTCTGCCCACGTTCCCAGGGCTCAGCTCCCAACCTCTTTGTCTGGAATGACATGAACGAACCATCTGTGTTCAATGGTCCTGAGGTCACCATGCTCAAGGATGCCCAGCATTATGGGGGCTGGGAGCACCGGGATGTGCATAACATCTATGGCCTTTATGTGGTAAGGGGCTGAGAGAAGAGAGTTGGTGAAAAGAGGGAAAACAGCCCAGAGACTGAGGCCTAGGGAACTTGCACCAGATGACAGCTGGCTTTTGCTCCTCACTACCCCTCTTTTCTTCTCTCCTCACCCAGCACATGGCGACTGCTGATGGGCTGAGACAGCGCTCTGGGGGCATGGAACGCCCCTTTGTCCTGGCCAGGGCCTTCTTCGCTGGCTCCCAGCGCTTTGGTAAGGTTTAGAGAATGGAGCTGTGGCTGAAGGGTGTGAAGGCCAGATCTCAGGAGCCATGGACCTGGACCTGCCTCTCTGAGGAATGGGAGCTGCACACTGCATCTGCTTCCTCTCAGCTATGCGCTTTGAAGGAAGTCAGGGCGAGGGAGGTCCACTCCTTGTTCAAATGTTCTTGTGAACTGCATCTTCAGCAGGGTTCTGGGGACCCAGAGCAGATGTGGGAGGTCAGCCATGTAAAAAGCTGAACCCCTTTACCATGTGCAAACTCCCCACTTCTTGTCTTCCTCAGGAGCCGTGTGGACAGGGGACAACACTGCCGAGTGGGACCATTTGAAGATCTCTATTCCTATGTGTCTCAGCTTGGGGCTGGTGGGACTTTCCTTCTGTGGGGGTAAGACAGGGAGGAATTTGGGGTCTTGGTTTGGTGGGAATGGGGCAAAGTAGAGGGCACAGGACCAAGGTGTTGTAAGCAAAGAGAGTTGAGAGTCCAAGTTAGGGCCTTGGGAAGTTTCTCAAGCAGTATCTCTCTTTCATCCTCTTTTCCAACCTGCTTCCTCTCTCCCCTCTACTAGCGGATGTGGGTGGCTTCTTCAAAAACCCAGAGCCAGAGCTGCTTGTGCGCTGGTACCAGATGGGTGCTTACCAGCCATTCTTCCGGGCACATGCCCACTTGGACACTGGGCGGCGAGAGCCATGGCTGTTACCATCTCAGCACAATGATATAATCCGAGATGCCTTGGGCCAGCGATATTCTTTGCTGCCCTTCTGGTACACTCTCTTATATCAGGCCCATCGGGAAGGCATTCCTGTCATGAGGTGAGGCATTCACTTGGGCTGTGAAGAGTGGGCTGAGGTGGCTGGGGGCATTAGGGACTGGGCTTCATCTCTGGGTCTCTTTCTTCACCCACCACAGCCTTGTAAAGGATGGAAAATCATTAAGGTCAAGCGTGAAGGGGAGCTTAATGGAGACGAATAATAGTAAACATTTAAAGAAAATTGCCAGCAGTCATAAGCTCTTTCAGAAAAATACAACAGGGTAATGGGATTAGGTGGTCATAAAAACCCTTTTTGAGGCCTGGCACAGTGGCTCACACCTGTAATCCCAGCACTTTGGGAGGCCGAGGTGGGCAGATCACCTGAGGTCAGGAGTTTGAGACCAGCCTGGCCAATATGGCAAAACCCCGTCTCTACTAAAAATACAAAAATTAGCTGGGCGTCGTGGCGCCTGTAATCCCAGCTACTCGGGAGGCTCAGGCACGAGAATCACTTGAACCCAGGAGGTAGAGATTGCAGTGAGCCGAGATTGCTCTACTGCACTCCAGCCTGGGTGAAGAGGGAGACTCCGTCTCAACAAAATGAAAAAAAAAAAACAAAACTTTTTGAGAAGGCTGTGTGAGATGAGGCCTGAATGAATGGGACAGACCATGTTACATAGGAAGAATCTTCCAAGCAGAGGGAGTTGCAAGTACAAAAATTCTAAAGGAGAAGCCGGGCGCGGTGGCTCACGCTTGTAATCCCAGCACTTTGGGAGGCCGAGGCGGGCGGATCATGAGGTCAGGAGATCGAGACCATGGTGAAACCCCGTCTCTACTAAAAATACAAAAAAATTAGCCGGGTGTGGTGGCGGGCGCCTGTAGTCCCAGCTACTCGGAGAGGCTGAGGCAGGAGAATGGCGTGAACCCGGGAGGCGGAGCTTGCAGTGAGCTGAGATGGTGCCACTGCACTCCAGCCTGGGCGACAGAGCGAGACTCTGTCTCAAAAAAAAAAAAAAAAAAAAAAAAAAAAAAAATCTAAAGGAGAAATTAGTTTGTTATGTACTAGGAATAGAAAAAAACTCAGTATGTCTTGAGTAAGGAAGCAGAAGGAGAGCTAGGAGATGAGATTAAGAAGAAAGTGTGATCTGCTCCTGGAGGGCCTTGCAAGCCAGGGTTGTAAGCCAGGGCTGTGAAACATGCAAGGAGGCTACTGGCAGGCTGCTGTGCAGCATGGTTTCAGTAGAGGGCAGAGAAGAAGCAGGGAGATGGCTTAGGAAGTTAAATGACTAAGATTGGATCGTATAACTGAGACCTGAACCCCAGCCCGACTGTCTGACTGCAAACTCCTGGTAACCCCTGTGCTGTTCTTTTCTGTGTTTTTGAGACAAAGTCTCACTCTCGTCCCCCAGGCTGGAGTGCGATGGTGTGATCTCGGCTCACTGAATGCACCCCGCCTCCCGGGTTCAAATGATTCTCCAGCCTCAGCCTCCTGAGTAGCTGGGATTACAGGTGCCTGCCACCATGCCCGGCTAATTTTTGTATTTTTAGTAGAGACGGGGTTTCACCATGTTGGCTAGGCTGATCTCGAACTCCTGACCTCAGGTGATCCACCCGCCTCGGCCTCCCAAAGTGTTGGGATTACAGGCGTGAGCCACCATGCCTGGCCTGTGCTGTTCTTTTCTTATTGCCAGTTCCTGGAGGAGCATCTCTGACTTGTGCCAAAATTGAAAAGTTTTCCTTTATTGTCTTTCTTCCTTCCTAGGCCCCTGTGGGTGCAGTATCCTCAAGATGTGACTACCTTCAATATAGATGATCAGTACTTGCTTGGTGAGGAATGAGGACAGTTGGTGGTGGGTTGGCATTGGGCCAAGCAGCACTGCGGATGCCCAAGGAGGGACTAGTGAAGCTGGTGGTGCAGAGGGCAGGCATTTTGGTGTTCCCTGTTCTGGGAACTAATCCCCCTATTCAGAGTTGATTCTGGCATATTTTAGGGGATGCGTTGCTGGTTCACCCTGTATCAGACTCTGGAGCCCATGGTGTCCAGGTCTATCTGCCTGGCCAAGGGGAGGTGAGTTAAGGAAGGGCATGGTGGGGAAAGATGGTGGAAGCCAAAGGAGGCAAACAGGATGGGACCCCTGTGCACTGAGTGATCCGGTATCTTACCTCTTTTGTCACAGGTGTGGTATGACATTCAAAGCTACCAGAAGCATCATGGTCCCCAGACCCTGTACCTGCCTGTAACTCTAAGCAGTGTGAGTAAGCCTGATCCAGCTGCCAGTTCCATCTCCCTATAAATTTCCAGAAGGGGAGAGAATGTGTGCCTTAGGGTCCAGTACCTACGTGGGCATACATGAGTAAACAAAACATGCTGTGGGGCCCAAGGTTGGACAAGGGGGCAACTTCATCCTGGCATTGCTCTTGCCCTAGATCCCTGTGTTCCAGCGTGGAGGGTCAATCGTGCCTCGATGGATGCGAGTGCGGCGGTCTTCAGAATGTATGAAGGATGACCCCATCACTCTCTTTGTTGCACTTAGCCCTCAGGTAAGTGCACGGGCAGCGAGTCTCCTCAGCCATTTGCCTGCCTTCCTAGGACTCAGTTCCCTGGGGTTGTGCCCCTCACTCCCTCTTGGGCTCAGGCGCTCACCTATCCCACTTCTTACTCAGGGTACAGCTCAAGGAGAGCTCTTTCTGGATGATGGGCACACGTTCAACTATCAGACTCGCCAAGAGTTCCTGCTGCGTCGATTCTCATTCTCTGGCAACACTCTTGTCTCCAGGTAATGGGTCACCCGCTCTTCCTTGGCTGCCTTTGCTGGGGCCTGATCCTTGCGGGGGCTCCCAGTTCACTGCTCTTTTCTCACATCCTGACCTTGCTTTGGGTCTCCTCCTCCCTTCTGTTCTGTTATTTTTCCCCCTGATGGACATCTGCTTTTGCCATCTCCAGCTCAGCAGACCCTGAAGGACACTTTGAGACACCAATCTGGATTGAGCGAGTGGTGATAATAGGGGCTGGAAAGCCAGCAGCTGTGGTACTCCAGACAAAAGGTGAGTGACCAATCTGGCCCCTAGGATGGGGGAAGGAGGGAAAGCTGGGGCAGGTTTAGGGATGCCCTTGCCTGTAGGAACGTAGTTGTTATGCTATAGCCCATTGGTATGACTATGGCACTCTTTTATTCCTCCTCCAGGATCTCCAGAAAGCCGCCTGTCCTTCCAGCATGACCCTGAGACCTCTGTGTTGGTCCTGCGCAAGCCTGGCATCAATGTGGCATCTGATTGGAGTATTCACCTGCGATAACCCAAGGGATGTTCTGGGTTATGGGGAGGGAAGGGGAGCAGTAGTGCTGAGAGATATTCTTTCTTCTGCCTTGGAGTTCGGCCCTCCCCAGACTTCACTTATGCTAGTCTAAGACCCAGATTCTGCCAACATTTGGGCAGGATGAGAGGGCTGACCCTGGGCTCCAAATTCCTCTTGTGATCTCCTCACCTCTCCCACTCCGTTGATACCAACTCTTTCCCTTCATTTCCCCAATATCCTGTTGCTCTAACTGGAGCACATTCACTTAGGAACACCAGGAAACCACAGGGCCCTTGTCGCCCCTTCTCTTTCCCTTATTTAGGAGCCCTGAACTCCCCCAGACTCTATCCATTCATGCCTCTTGTATGTTGATGCCATTTCTTGGAAGAAGATGAGGGCAATGAGTTAGGGCTTCTTTTCCCCTTCCCTCCCACCAGATTGCTCTCCCTCCTTTCATTTCTTCCTCCAGGCTTTACTCCCCTTTTTATGCCCCACTGATACACTGGGACCACCCCTTACCTGGGACGGGATGAATGGATCAAAGGAGTGAGGTTGCTAAAGAACATCCTTTTCCCTCTCATTCTATCCTTTTCCTCTCCCCGATTCCTTGTAGAGCTGCTGCAGTTCTGAGAGGGGCAGTTCTACCTCTTCTGTCCCTTGGCAGAAAGACGTTTCCACACCTCTTAGGGGATGGGCATTAAACTTGCTTTGCCCCCTTCTTGTCTCCTTTGAGGGGCATTTAAGATGGAGAAATCAGTTGTGGTTTCATTGAATCATGGTCACCTGTATTTATTGCTAGGAGAAGCCTGAGGGTGGGGGGAGATGATCATGTGTGCTCGGGGTTGGCTGGAAGCCCTGGGTGGGGGGTTGGGGGAGGACTAATGGGGAGTCAGGGGGAATATTTGTGGGTATTTTTTTTTACTTCCTCTTGGTTCCCAGCTGTGACACGTTTTGATCAAAGGAGAAATAATAAAGGGATAAACCATAAATAACTGGTGGTAGTCTGGATTCTAGTTCTAGCCTGAGCCACAGACCCTAGAAGCCTAGAGAGACCTTACATTTACTTTCCTTTTTTTTTTTTTGAGACTGAGTCTCACTCTGTTGCCCAGGCTGGAATGCAATGGCGTGATCTGGGCCCACTGCAGCCTCTGCCTCCTGGGTTCAAGCAGTTCTTGTGCCTCAGCCTTCGGAGTCGCTGGGACTACAGGCATGCGCCACTATGCCCAGCTAATTTTTGTATTTTTATTAGAGATGGTGTTTCACCATGTTGGCCAGGCTGGTCTGGAACTCCTGACCTCAGGTGATCCACCTGCCTTGGCCTCCCACAGTGCTGGAATTACAGGAGTGAGCCACTGCGCCCTGCGTCTTTTTTTTTTTTTTTTTTTTTTTGAGACAGAGTCTCACTGTGTCGCTAGGCTGGAGTACAGTGTGTGATCCTGGCTCATTGCAACCTCCACCTCCTGGACTCAGGCAGTTCTCCCACCTCAGCCTCCTTAATAGCTGGGATTACAGGCACCTGCCACCATGGCCAGCTTAATTTTTGTATTTTTAGTAGAGATGGGGTTTTGCCATATTAGCCACGCTGATCTTGAACTCCTGACCTCAGGTGATCTGCCCGCCTTGGCCTCCCAAAGTGCTGGGATTACAGGCATGAGCCACCGTGCCTGGCCATGGGCCTTAACATTTTCATTTGGCTTCAGCATAAGCATCCTTTTTGGGTTTTTTTTTTTTTTTTGAGATGGAGTCTCACTGTTGCCCACCAGGCTGGAGTGCAATGGCATGATCTCGGCTCACTGCAACCTCTGCCTCCCAGGTTCAAGCGATTCTCTTGCCTCAGCCTCCCGAGTAGCTAGGACTACAGGCACCTACCACCACATCTGGCTGATTTTTGTATCTTTAGTAGAGATAGGGTTTCACCATGTTGGCCAGGCTGGTCTCGAACTCCTGGCCTCAAGTGATCCACCTGCCTCGGCCTTCCAATGTGCTGGGATTACATGGATGAGCCACTGTGCCCGGCCAGCATGAGCATCCTTGATTCAGCAAAATGAGCAAGTGCAAGCCTTCCTTGGGTTGCTAGATGTTTTCATAGGAGAGCCCAGCAAGATCATCACATTTTAGTAGACCTAGTTAGTAAGTGGTGATCAGAGCCAATGGAGTCCCTCTTGGATAGAAATAGCCATAAGGTCAGATAGCTGTTTCTCAAACTAAACTTTTGGGGGATGTGGGGGTTTGAGGAGACATAGTTTCCCTCTGTTGCTCAGGTTGGAGTGCTGGGAGTGCTGTGGCATGATCCCGGCTCATTGCAACCTTGACCTCCCAGGCTCCTAAAGTTCTGAGATTACAGGCATCAGCCACTGTGCCCAACCTAAAGGCTTCTGCTTGTAGCTAACAGCACTTTTGTTTTGTTTTGTTTTTTTGTTTTTGAGACGGAGTCTCCCTCAGTTGCCCAGGCTGGAGTGCAGTGGCGCGATCTCGGCTCTCAGCAAGCTCTGCCTCCCGGGTTCACGCCATTCTCCTGCCTCAGCCTCCGGAGTAGCTGGGACTGCAGGCGCCCGCCACTACACCCGGCGAATTTTTTTGTATTTTTAGTAGAGACGGGGTTTCACTGTGTTAGCCAGGATGGTCTCGATCTCCTGATCTCGTGATCTGCCCGTCTCGGCCTCCCAAAGTGCTGGGATTACAGGTGTGAGCCACCGCGCCCGGCTGCTAACAGCACTTTTTAAAGTTTCCCATTGTTTTAGTGACAGGAAGTATACTGTTACCCCTCCCCCTCATTTTGTAGACTGACCACAAGTCAGAGATTATTTTACTAGAAACTTTTTTTTGGGAGGGGTTGGGGGGTTATTTTTTTTTGAGACGGTCTCACCCAGTCAGGCAGGCTGGAGTGCAGTGGCATGATCACGGCTCACCACGGCCTCAGCCTCCCACGTCAGCCTCCCAAGTAGCTGGGACTGTAGGCCTGCGCCATCACACCCGGCTAATTTTTGTGTTTTTTTGTAGAGTCGGGGTTTTGCTTTGTTGCCCAGGCTGATCTGAAACTCCTGGGCTTCTAAGGTGCTAGGATTACAGGCATGAGCCACTGCGCCAGGCCGTTTTTTTTTTTTTTTTTTTTTTTTTTTTTTTTTAAAGAAAAATGAGAAGGATGCCTTGTGCTTGTGAGGAGGGGATGCATTCATGGAATTCCCCAGCTCAGGAACTATTTCCAATCAAGTTCCTGGTAGTTAAAACACTTCCTTGGCACACCTGTTGTCATCTGTTGAAGAAATGTGGGCCGGGCGCGGTGGCTCACGCTTGTAATCCCAGCACTTTGGGAGGCCGAGGCGGGCGGATCACGAGGTCAGGAGATCGAGACCATGGTAAAACCCTGTCTCTACTAAAAATACAAAAAAAATTAGCCGGGCGTGGTGGCGGGCACCTGTAGTCCCAGCTACTCGGAGAGGCTGAGGCAGGAGAATGGCGTGAACCCGGAGGCGGAGCTTGCAGTGAGCCGAGATTGCGCCGCTGCACTCCAGCCTGGGCGACAGAGCGAGACTCCGTCTCAAAAAAAAAAAAAAAAAAAAAAAGTGGGCCAGAAGACACACTAGAGATGCTGGAATAGGGTGTCTAGAAAGGACACGACTGCCCTGTGGCAATGACAGAATTTTTGTCAAACTAGTTTCTTATCTATCTCAAAGTATTATAGTGAGGATTCCAGGAGAGACACCCAGAGGATCATGTGGTGGGCCTTAGATTTCATTCATTTGTGTAATGAGTATTGAGCAACTGCTATTGGGTGGCGTGACTGACTGGATGGATGAATAAGGTGAAGATCTGGGCGCCAGGACTGGCTTTCTCATGCAATTCCGTGATGAGGGGGCGGGTCTCGAGGTAGGTGCCACGTGCGCCTACTCGAGATTCTGCACCTACCCGGGGTTTTGACGGCTGGCCACGCGAATTTGGCACGCCGGATATGACTTCACCACCCCGTGGTTCCCGGAACCTGGCGGTGGGACCGGAAATAAAGTCTACAAGGGGGGCACAGATGACCGGAAGCGTGCCCTGGCGGCGCTGCCAGCCCCAGCTGGGAGCTGGTAGGGGAGTGCGAGGAAGGCGGGACGCAGGGCGGAGCCGCTGCAGGGGCGGGGCCTGCGGGCAGGAGCTGGGGGTTGGGGCGGGAACCGCTAGTCCCCTCCAGACCCCGCCTGCTCAGGCGCGGGCGGCGGCGCGGCCATGAAGCTGAAGCTGAAGAACGTGTTTCTCGCCTACTTCCTGGTGTCGATCGCCGGCCTCCTCTACGCGCTGGTACAGCTCGGTGAGCGGGGCGGGGCGGGGGTGCGGCGGGCTGGCCCGAGGGCGCCCGCCGCCGTGCATCCCGCCCTGGGGATGAACCCCCGGCAAACACCATTCATCCGCTCGGCCCTCCGGATAGCTCTGCGGCCGCAGGCGTACTGCCCTTTCTATAGAACGCACCGCGGCTGCCCGCCGCACCTCGGATGAAATCCAGACTCTTTCCCAGAGCCTGCAAGGCCCCGCGTGATCCTGCTGCCGTCCGCCTCTCCCAACCCCATTTCCACCCCTCTCCCTCGCTCTGCTGCAGCCAGACTGGCTTGCTGACAGTTTCTCGAAAACCCCACGCTCATTGCTCTCTCAAGCACTTAACTTGTTCCCTCTGCTTGGGGTGCTTTTCTTCCAGCTCTTCCCGGGCTGCCTCTTTCTCATCCTTCAGGTCTTAGCTCAAATGTCACCTCCTCAGAGAGGCCTTCCCTGACCACCATAGCTAAAGTTACCATTCTTAATTCCATTCCCTTTTATTCTCTTTCCTGATTATTTTCTTCATGGCCCCATCACAGTTTGTAATAATGTTATTAATTTGTTTCTTTGCTTAGTGTCTGCTTCCTCCACTAAACTGAAAGCTTGATGAGGGCAGGGACTGTGTCTGTTTTGTTCCCTGCTGTATCCCCAGCACCTAAGGCAGTGCCTCCTAGGAAGAGTATTCAATAAATATTTATTCTACGATGGAATCAATGAATTTAACAATGAGTCTTTGGTCACCCAGCCAAGGGAATGGATCGAACCCTGCCCCTTATGCAAAGATTTAGAGACAGTGCCACTGCGTTATCCTCAGGTATTGAAAGACTGTCCTAAAGGCGTTCCATAGTGTAATGGTTAGCACCTTGGACTCTGAAAAGACTGTCCTGTTTAAGAACATGAGCTTGTTGGGAGCCCACAAGGCAAAATTAGGACCAGCAGGTAGAAAAGATGGAATCAGCTCAATATCCAACATAAAATTGTAACAATGGAATTTATTAAAGTTGGAGAGGGTCTGCTGCTTGAGGCAGTGAGTTTCCCACACCAGAGGTGTAGAAAAGGCTACTAGGGAAGTCATAAGGGGATACCTGCATTGGTTAGGAATTAATGAGAAGATTACCGCCCTTTGGGATGCTGAACATTCTTTGGTTCTCTGTCCCCACCTTCTTTCCCCATTAATGCTTCCTGGGACCAGGCCAGCCATGTGACTGCCTTCCTCCCCTGCGGGCAGCAGCCGAGCAGCTACGGCAGAAGGATCTGAGGATTTCCCAGCTGCAAGCGGAACTCCGACGGCCACCCCCTGCCCCTGCCCAGCCTCCTGAACCGGAGGCCCTGCCTACTATCTATGTTGTTACCCCCACCTATGCCAGGTATGGGCTCTGGTGCACCCAAGAGGTCTGCATTGTCCAAGAATTTGGAGTTGATGATGAGGACTTTGGGGAGGCACTGGGCTAAGAGTTATTCCTCAAACTAGGGCATGCCAAAGACAGGATAAATGAACCACATCTATACTCAAATATTTGTAGGAAAATAGTTCTTTTTCAGGCTGGGCGCGGTGGCTCACGCCTGTAATCCCAGAACTTTGGGAGGCCGAGGCAGGTGGATCACCTGAGGTCGGGAGTTCAAGACCAGCCTGGCCAACATGGCAAAACCCCGTCTCTACAAAAAATACAAAATTAGCCACACGTGGTGGTGCATGCCTGTAATCCCAGCTACTTGGGAGGCTGAGGCAGGAGAATCCCTTGAACCTGAGAGGCGGAGGTTGCAGTGAACTGAGATCGCGCTATTGCACTTCAGCCTGGGCAACAAGAGTGAAACTCCATCTCAAAAACAAAACAGAACAAAACAAAACAAAAAAAGAAAAAAATAGTTCTTTTTCTGGAAGGAAAATACAAAATTCCTACCAAATTATAAGATAGAACAATAACATTTCAAAGAAATTTTGAGCTTGGCAGTGAATTAACTCTCTCTCCTTAGGGACCATTTGGCGAGAAAGTTAAAACCCCCTGACTAAAGTTGAAAGGGCTTGTCTGGGTACACTGGCTCACGCCTGTAATCCCAGCACTTTGGGAGCCCGAGGCTGGCGGATTGCCTGAGCTTAGGAGTTTGAGACCAGCCTGGGCAACATGGTGAAACTCTTTTTTTTTTTTTTTTTTTTTTTGAGACAGAGTCTTGCTGTGTCGCCCAGGCTGGAGTGCAGTGGCGCAATCTCGGCTCACTGCAAGCTCCGCCTCCCAGGTTCACACCATTCTCCTGCCTCAGCCTCTCCGAGTAGCTGGGACTACAGGTGCCCACCACCACACCCGGCTAATTTTTTGTATTTTTAGTAGAGACGGGGTTTCACCGTGGTCTCGATCTCCTGACCTCGTGATCCGCCCGCCTCGGCCTCCCAAAGTGCTGGGATTACAAGCGTGAGCCACCGCGCCCGGCTAACATGGTGAAACTCTTGTCTCTACAAAAAAAAAAAAAAAAAATACAAAGCTAGGCGTGGTGGTGCATGCCTGTAATCTCAGCTACTCTGGAGGCTGAGGTGGGAAGATTGCTTGATCCTGGGAGGCGGAGGTTGCAGTGAGTGGAGATCATGCAGCCTGGGCGACAGAGACAGCCCATCTCAAAAAAAAAAAAAAGTTGAAAGTGCTTGGCCTGATAGTCATACTAGGGTCCAGAAATAGTTATACCAGCTGTTACTTACAGTGTGTTTACTCTCTACCAGGCACTGTGTTTAGTGATTTACATTTGCTTTTGTTTTAAATCAAATGTAATTGGTTTTACTAATAAAACCAATTGGGGAATGTGGTTTTGGATCTATAGCCATAAGGGTGTTAATACATCTTCTGGGAATCAGATGGCTGTCCCATTCACGCACAGGAAGCTCTAGACCCCACCTGCGACATGCACACATACATGCACACACCACCAGCCCTGGGACAGGCAGGTAGATCTGAAGGATAAAGAAGTACAGAAGAGGCCAGGCGCGGTGGCTCACGCTTGTAATCCCAGCACTTTGGGAGGCCGAGGCAGGCGGATCACGAGGTCAGGAGATCAAGACCACGGTGAAACCCCATCTCTACTAAAAATACAAAAAAAAAAAAATTAGCCGGGCGTGGTGGCGGGCTCCTATAGTCCCAGCTACTCGGAGAGGCTGAGGCAGGAGAATGGCGTGAACCCGGGAGGCGGAGCTTGCAGTGAGCCGAGATCGTGCCACTGCACTCCAACCTGGGTGACAGAGCGAGACTCCCTCTCAAAAAAAAAAAAAAAAAAAGAAGTACAGAAGAGGCCAAGCCCCATGTTCCACATTCCTGGTTTGTTCCTTTTTTTTTTTTTCTTCCCCCTGTCTCCCCGCCACACTGAGATGGAGTCTTGCTCTGTTGCCCAGGCTGGAGTGCAGTGGTATGATCTTGGCTCACTGCAACCTCCACCTCGCGGGTTCAAGCGATTCTCCTGCTTCAGCCTCCAGAGTAGCTGGGATTACAGGCGTGCACCACCACGCCAGGCTAATTTTTTGTGTTTTTTTTTTTTTGAGATGGAGTCTCACTCTGTCGCCCAGGCTGGAGTGCAATGGCACAATCTCGGCTCACTGCAACCTCCACCTCCCGGATTGAAGCGATTCTCCTGCCTCAGCCCCCCGAGTAGCTGGGATTACAAGCATGCGCCACCACGCCTGGCTAATTTTTTGTATCTTTAGTAGAGACGGGGTTTCACCATGTTGGCCAGGCTGGTCTGGAACTCCTGACTTCGTGATCTGCCTGCTTCGGCCTCTCAAAGTACTGGGATTACAGGCGTGAGCCACCATGCCCAGCCAGTAATTTTTTGTATTTTACTTTTGTATTTTTTTTTTTTTTTTGAGACGGAGTCTCACTCTGTCATCTAGGCTGGAGTGCAATGGCGCGATCTTGGCTCACTGCAAGCTCTGCCTCCTGGGTTCACGCCATTCTCCCGCCTCAGCCTCCCAAGTAGCTGGGACTACAGGTGCCCGCCACCATGCCCAGCTAATTTTTTGTAATTTTAGTAGAGACGGGGTTTCACCATGTTAGCCAGGATGGTCTCGATCTCCTGACCTCATGATCCTCCTGCCTTGGCCCCCCAAAGTGCTGGGATTACATGTGTGAGCCACCGCGCCCAGCTCTTATTTAATCTTTAAAAGAACATTGTTATAAAGTACTGTTATTCCCATTTTACAGTTGAGGAAACTGAGGCTCAGGGCGATTGAGCCATTTTCCCAAGTTGTCTCACATAATAAGTTACAAAACTGGATTTCTTTTTTCTTTTCTTTTTTTTTTTTTTTTTAAGTCAGAGTCTGGCTCTGTCCCCCAGGCTGGAGTGCAGTGGCACCATCTCGGCTCACTGCAAGCTCCGCCTCCCGGGTTCATGCCATTCTCCTGCCTCAGCCTCCCGAGTAGCTGGGACTACAGGCGCCTGCCACCACGCCCGGCTAATTTTTTTGTATTTTTAGTAGAGACAGGGTTTCACTATGTTGGCCAGGATGGTCTCGAACTCCTGACCTTGTGATCCGCCCACCTCGGCCTCCCAAAGTGCTAGGATTACAGGCTTGAGCCACCGCGCCCGGCACAAAACTGGATTTCAAACCCAGATCTACCTGATCCCAAAGCCTGTGCCCTTAATTTTTTTTTTTTTTTAAGACAGTTTCGCTCTTGTTGCTCAGGCTGGAGTGCAGTGGCACAATCTTGGCTCACTGCAACCTCCGCCTCCTGGGTTCAAGCGATTCTCCTGCCTCAGCCTCCCGAGTAGCTAGGATTACAGGTGACTGCCACCATGCCTGGGTAATTTTTTGTATTTTTAATAGAGACGGGGTTTCACCATATTGGGCAGGCTGGTCTCGAACTCCTAACCTCAGGTGATCCGCCCACCTCGGCCTCCTAAAGTGCTGGGATTATAGGCGTGAGCCACCACGCCTGGCCTTTTTTTTTTTTTTTTGAGATGGAGTTTTGCTGTTATCGCTGAGGCTAGAGTGAAATGGTGCGATCTCAGCTCACTCCAACCTCCACCTTCCAGGTTCAAGCGATTCTCCTGCCTCAGCCTCCCAAGTAGCTGAGATTACAGGCATGTGCCACTACACCCATCAAATTTTTGTATTTTTTTAGTAGAGATGGGGTTTCACCATATTGGCCAGGCTGGTCTGGAACTCCAGACCTCAGGTAATTCACTTGCCTCGGCCTCCCAAAGTGTTATTATAGGTGTGAGCCACCATGCCTGGCCCTGTGCTCTTAATTTATAGTCTCCCACAGCCCAAGCTCTGGGGTTGAGGTGGGTCATGGACGTGGACCGGATGAACAGGGCAGGTGAGTGTTAGCATGAAGTTGGCAGGCAAGAAAGAGGGAGTTTAGGCATTGGTTGGGAAAAGCCACAGGAGATGCAGGCAGTGGCCCAGGAGAAGCTGTCTGCCCTGGCTGGAGCGGGCAAATGGTGCCTGCCCCTTTCCCTTGTGCTGCATCTCTCCCCTGCAGGCTGGTACAGAAGGCAGAGCTGGTACGGCTGTCCCAGACACTGAGCCTGGTGCCCCGGCTGCATTGGCTGCTGGTCGAGGATGCTGAGGGTCCCACCCCGCTGGTCTCAGGGCTGCTGGCTGCCTCTGGCCTCCTCTTCACACACCTGGTGGTTCTCACGCCCAAAGCGCAGCGGCTTAGGGAGGGCGAGCCTGGCTGGGTTCATCCCCGTGGTGTCGAGCAGCGGAACAAGGCCCTGGACTGGCTCCGGGGCAGAGGGGGTGCTGTGGGTGGGGAGAAGGACCCACCACCACCAGGGACGCAAGGAGTTGTCTACTTTGCTGACGATGACAACACCTACAGCCGGGAGCTGTTTGAGGAGGTGAGCAGCAGGATGGGGATGGGCAAGAGACCAGGTGCAGCCAGCTTCATTCGTTACCTTCGTTAGCAGTATTGCCATTGGCTGCTGGGTGGGGGGCTGGAAGCAGTGGGGCAGAGTCAGCCAGGTGGCTCTTTCTGCTGCTCCCTTCCCCGGACCACCCCTCTGTTTCTTCTCTCCCGACCTCCGTTAGATGCGCTGGACCCGTGGTGTCTCAGTGTGGCCTGTGGGGCTGGTGGGCGGCCTGCGATTCGAGGGCCCTCAGGTACAGGACGGCCTGGTAGTGGGCTTCCACACAGCATGGGAGCCCAACAGGCCCTTCCCTGTGGATATGGCCGGATTTGCTGTGGCCCTGCCCTTGCTGTTAGCTAAGCCCAGTGCCCAGTTTGATTCCACTGCTCCCCGGGGTCACCTGGAGAGCAGTCTTCTGAGCCACCTTGTGGATCCCAAGGACCTGGAGCCACGGGCTGCCAACTGCACTCGGGTAAGGGAATGGAGGTGGGCATAGAAACCTGGCTCTGGGATGGACAGGTGATGGGGGAGGTACAGTGAGACCCTGGGAATGCGTGATTTAACCAGGAGGGACTCTCCAGATCTCTGATCAGCCTTGCTGACTCTACTGAAGGGGAAGCTGGGAACTAGCGGGGGAAAGTGGTCTCCTGCCACTCTGCCCGGAGTTCTGGGAACCCATGTGGCACAGAGAGGATGAAGGAATAGGGCCCCCCACCTTTTTTTTTTTGAGACGGAGTCTTGCTGTGTCGCCCAGGCTGGAGTACAGTGGCGCAATCTCGTCTCACTGCAAGCTCCGCCTCCCGGGTTCACACCATTCTCCTGCCTCAGCCTCCCAAGTAGCTGGGACTACAGGCACCCGCCACCACGCCCGGCTAATTTTTTTGTATTTTTAGTAGTGACGGGGTTTCACGGTGTTAGCCAGGATGGTCTCAATCTCCTGACCTCGTGATCCGCCTTCCTCGGCCTCCCAAAGTGTTGGGATTATAGGCGTGAGCCACCGTGCCTGGCCAAGGCCCGGTTTTAGAGGCACTAAGTCTTCCTCCACCCTGCCCTTTACACTTTGAAGCCTACACTGTATATGTCGATAGAGTTAGAGAATCCATTCCAGGCTCGGGGTCCTAGAGGCCTGGCTGCAGCTGGGCCTGGCTCTCACTGCATCCCTCCTGGCACAGGTACTGGTGTGGCATACACGGACAGAGAAGCCCAAGATGAAGCAGGAGGAGCAGCTGCAGCGGCAGGGCCGGGGCTCAGACCCTGCAATTGAGGTGTGATGGCGGCCCCACCCCAACTACCACCTCTTTTCAGGCACAGACCTTGTGGGACTGGGCCCCAGGCCTGCCCAGGATGTGGTTTTCCAAGTCCTGACCCCTTGGAGCCAGAAGTGGCCCCTCTGCCCCTCCAGGCCCAGGGCATGGTCCTGCTGCTTCACCCCTCCCCCAGCCTGCCATGTGGCACTGCCCACAGGCTGGGGACAAGCAGCCCTTGTATTGAGCCAGGTTGGCCCTGTCTAGGGTGGAACAGAAGGACAGACGGACCCAGGAGGGAGGGCAGCTGAGTAACTGGGTAACTTATTGGGGCTGGGCATGCACTGGGGGGCTGGAGGAGCTGGGCTGGAGCCTCCCCACCTGAGCATGCTGACCCCCTTCCTACCTCCAGAATAAAGAATCTCAACCTGGAGGGGCCTCTTGTTTTCCTTTGCTTCTTACATTGGGTTCTTGCTTTCTGATCCTTACAGATGTGGGCTCCTGTTGCTGCACAGGTCGAGCCAGGGTCCAAACTTTGGAGTCCTGGCTGCTCCATCAGACAGAAATCAGTTCTCCCAGGCCCCCATCCTCTTGACAAGAAAAAGCAATTGCTTCCATCCAAAAACTTTATTGAGTTTATATCAGAATCAGCCTCCAGGCCTTCTCATGTCACTTTCCCATCACTCTGTTCTTTGCTGTTCCCTGGTGGTTCTGGCTACAAGGGCTAGGCCCTAGGACATCTGGTTTTCTTTCTTACCCTAGTCCAGCTCGCTGACTATCCTTAGCCCCTCTAATCCCACGATCCCCCCAACCTGGAGCCTTGGTAAGGAGCTGTGAGGTTTCCAGACTTGTCCATCCCTCCCTCTTCCTCATCCCAAGCTCCAGGCCTCTAGGCCTCAGATAGATCCTCCTTGGGAGGTGCCTCTCTTGGTGGGGCCTCCTCAGGTGCTGGCCTGCAGGCAACCCCTCCCTGTAGCCATGCTGTTTTCAGCATATCTTTCAGCCCACCGGGAAAGAGATAGCCCTGGGTCTCTCCTTCCCCATCAATGACCCCTCCCAGCCCCTCCAGTGCTGTTTGCAGGTACCGCAGGCCGAGGAGCACCAGAGCCTGTGGGGGAAGCAAGGGGAAAGAATCAGGGAGAATCAGCGGTTCCAAGAGGCCCAGGGTTGGAGGCAGGGAGGAGTCCCGGGTGGGAGGAGGTGTCAGATGCTTTGCTGACTCACCTGCAGTAGGAAGGTGACAGCCAGCATGCTGCCCAGTGTGCCTGCCAAGTCCTGCAAGTGCTCCAGCAGCACCTCATGGCACCCTTGGGCCCAGAGGTTTTGGTTGGGTTGTCGGGGATCGAACAGGGGGTGGGCGTAGGAGTCTGAAAGACGGTTTTGCAGGCAAGGCCGGGGTGAGTGGGGGTTGCAACAGGAGAAAGGGACCCCATCAGTCAGGTATAGGCCTTCCACATTGCTCTGGATCCGGCTGCAAAGGGAGGGACAGAGGGGTTAGGATGTCTGGAGATAGAGGCCTGGGGGAGGGACTGAAGAGCACAGGTGTTGAGAAGGGAAAAAGAATGGTAAAACATTTACTAACTGCTGTGCTATGTGCCAGCCAAGCATAATTCACTTATCTTCACAACAACTCTACCAGATAGGTACCTATCTATCAGATAGGTACTATTATTTCCATTTTACAGGTGAAGAAATGGGCCCAGGGTGGTTTGGTAACATGCCCTGGGTTTCACAGCTAATAAATGGCAGAGCTGTAACCAGTCTCTCAGCTACTATGTTCTACTTATTGCCCCTCTGAGCGAGGTGGGGATTCAAGGCAGCAAGAGGGAGCCTGTCTAGGGAGGAGGAGGAGGAAGGGAGACGCAAATCACTCACTCAACCACGTCCTCGTCACTGGGGTCCAGGTAACGGCTGCTGACCCACTGGACCCCAAACCAATCCTTGTACCCGTGGCGCCCGCAGCAGTGGTACCTCAGTTGCAGCTCATCCACCAGCCTTTTGGCCTGACAGTGCCCAGGCACCTCTGTGTCCTTGTAGTGAGCCAAGGCAGTCACCAGACCCTCCTCCAGCGCCTCATCCAGACTCCCAGGCAAAGCCAGGGCTAGCCCGAGGGCGACGACCAGGAGCCCCCCCCCACCAGCCGTGCCAGCTACCAGCAGGGGGCCCAGGACCCCTCGCCAGGGAGGGTATAGAGCTGCATTCAGACTTGCCCGGCTGGCTCCTATACCCACTAGTCCTGTGCCCAGAGCCACCGCGCCCGCTGCCAGGGCAGCCTGGGGCAGGACAGGGAACTGACAGGAGGGAGCCAGGAAGGTGCCAAGGTGCCTTAGCTGGACCAGGAGGTGCCCGCTACAGAGGAGGATGAGGCCACCAGCCAGCGCCAGCAGCCAAGAGAGGAGCCAGAGCCCTTGTGCCAGGCGGATGCGGGGCTGCAGGGGCAGCACCAGGGGCAACACCGGCGCCATCTCCCATCTCTGCCCAAGGGAGTGCAGAGGTGTCGGGGATGGAAGCTGGCTGGGGCAGGATGCTGAGTCAGCCCGGCCCGGCTTGAGCTGGGCTAATGCCACCCTGACCCCAATACCCTGAGCATCCTCCCATCCTCAGCCCTAATAACCCGCCGCCCTGTCAGCCCCAATACAGGATGCCTTGGCCTTGCCCCTGAGGAGAAACTCCGCCCTTAGGCCGAGGGCCCGTTTTGTGACCCCGCCCCTGTCCCTCGCGGAAGTGGTGGGGTTGGTCCGCTCAACCCTGAGGGGTTAGGGGCTGGGGGGCGGAGACCTCGGGGCGGGCGCTCCCTCCCCCGTCCCCTGGGAATCCGGGGGCGGGGATCCGGCAAGGGCCTGGAGCCGGAGGCCGGGAGTAGGCCAGGGGGTCAGCCGGCTAGCCCCGCCCCCGTACTGAGCGGCAAGGCCCGGACAGGGAGGGGTTACCAGGCGGCCCGGCCCCCCCTCGGGCCCGCCCCCCCTCCCGCGCTTCCTGGCGGCTCCGCGTCCGGCGCCTGTTTGTGCTGCGGCGCTGTGGCCCCGGACGGCCCCGCCACCCCACCCCCGGGAGCCGAGAGCGGCTCCGGGAGAGTCCGAGGGCCCGGGGGGGTCTGGAGACTGCGGCCCCGGGCCCACAGCGCCCCCTCCAGGCCCCTTCCCCGCGCCCGACAGCGCCCCCTCGGGGTGGTGGTACGGCGCCCTTCGCGCGCGCCCCGGGGTGCTTCCCCTTTCCCTCTCCCCGGCCGTGGCCCCCGCGGCTTAGACGCCTCCTCCGCCGCCGCCGCTCGGAGCAACCCGGGGGCCGGATGGACGGGGCCGCGGGGCCCGGTGAGTACGGGGCGGGGCGGGCGGCGTGCCCCTTCCCGGAGCGCCCGGCTCGTCGGGTTCTGCCAGAGCTGGACGGCTGTCTGGAGGCGTCCACGCGTGCTCCTCCGCCCCAGGGGCTTGGAGCATCCACCACAGTTCCTCCGGTCGCCCTCCCTAGTTGCTTGGGTCCTGCTGTCACTTCGGGCTTCCCCAGCGTCATTCTACGCCCCACGTAACTCCGGATCCCTCGATGTTTCCCTGCCCCCCTGCGTTACTCCGGGCCTCTTCTCGTGGTATTTCAGATCTTTTTCCTTCTGACCCCCACTGCCCCCTGAGACCTTCACTGTGACTCTGCTCACCACCCACACTCTCTCCTGTCACTCTGGATCTCTTTTCCTGTACTCTGGGTCCTCAGTATGACTCCATTCCCGCACCCCGTCCTCTCTCCTGGTGTTCCCCCGGCTCAGTTACTCAGCTTTCGCTGGAGACCTGAGCTTGCTGTGGGCGCGTGGGGAGGGCTGCGGTCCCTCCCCTCACCAGTGCGGCGCCTCTGTCGGTGGCTCCCACGTTCCTCGGCAGTACTCCATATTTCCCCCCCGGTACTCCATGGTACTCCCAGTCTTTGCGGAGGCTGAGACGGCAGCAGGAAGGGAGCTTTGCCAGGTTTCTCGCCTGCCCTGCCAGAAGGAGGCCCTTGATCCTTTACCACCGTCTCCTCCCCTCTGGACGAGCATTCAAGCCTGGGGCTGCCTGAAAGGGGCAGTCCTACTGGACACATGTAAAGTTGTGGGGAGACAGAATCCTCTCTATGCTTTCTTCAGGTGATGGGTACATTCTGAGTACCTCTTGCCCTTTTCCCAGGTGAGGGCCCTGCTCGGGAGGCCCTCCAGTCTCTGAGCCAGCGGCTTCGGGTGCAGGAGCAGGAGATGGAGCTGGTAAAGGCAGCCCTGGCAGAAGCCCTTCGCCTGCTGCGGCTGCAGGTGCCCCCTTCCTCCCTGCAGGGCTCTGGCACACCAGCTCCTCCAGGGGACAGGTATGCATGTCGGCACACCCCATTTTTCTTCCTCCTTGGGGCCTCTGGGGCTTCAGGTTAATTCACCATCTCTCCAGCAGTCTTGCAGCCCCCCCAGGACTGCCACCCACGTGCACCCCTTCCTTGGTGAGCCGAGGCACCCAGACGGAGACAGAGGTGGAGCTCAAGTCATCCCCTGGACCCCCTGGCCTGAGCAATGGACCCCCAGCCCCTCAGGGGGCCAGCGAAGAGCCTAGTGGGACCCAATCTGAAGGAGGGGGAAGCAGCAGCAGTGGTGCTGGCTCCCCTGGCCCCCCGGGGATCCTCAGGCCCTTGCAGCCCCCACAGCGTGCTGACACGTAGGTGTCCTGTGGCCCTGTGGCGGAAGCTGGGAGGGGTGGTAGGATTGTAGAGTACAGTTGGAGGGAATGACCTTCACTATGCCCCCACCAGGCCGCGAAGAAATTCTTCCTCCTCATCCCCCTCAGAGCGGCCTCGGCAGAAGCTCTCCAGGAAGGCAATTTCCTCCGCCAACCTGTTAGTGCGGTCCGGGAGCACAGAGAGGTGGGTGAGGCTTCCCCTCAACCCACCCCGCCCCAGGCGCAGGCTCTCGACTTTCCGTATCCCTCACCTCACATCCCTGGGTGGGGTGGGGGGACCTGATTGCCCAACAGGAATAAAGAAACAAACACTCCTGGGGCGCCTGCTGTGTACCGGGCACTGTGCTAAACTCTCGACCTCCTCCATCTCAGTCAGTCCCCACAACATCCTTGGGGGTTAGGTGGTCTCATGCTGCTCGTTGCACAGGTGAGGAAGCAGGCTCAGAGAGGGTAAGTCATTTGCCTGGGGTCACACAGCTAGAGTCAGGATTTGAACCTAACTCTTCCTGACTCCAGTTCCCCTACCCTTTCCACTACATCACAGCACACCTTCCGCTAGCCCAAGAGGCTTTTCTAGAAGCTTCCCTGGCTTTCATGGACGGCTGTCCCTAGAGCTTCAGCCCTCTTTCCGCTGGACCTACCAAGTACCAATCTATTAATACTTACTTCTAGAGGGCAAGGGGACATCCTAGTGGCCGGATGTAGTTGCCTCAGACTATGTACGGGCCGCAGGACACCCGAATGTTCATTCTAGCCCTGTCCTTGGCCTGTGCTTTATTCTCTGAACAGACAGTATCACCTTACTGTTATCTAACGACAGGAATCTCTGGAGAGATGTGGACTTTCTTGCTTGCCTCCCGGATCCCTGAGAGGCGGGGCTGGTGTACATTCTCGGCTCCCTTTGGTCCCATTTTACAGATGGGGAAATGAAAAGGTCAATAGCGAGGCCTAGTGGCGCGCACATGTAATCCCAGCTACTGAGGAGGCTGAGGCAGGAGAATTGCTTGAACCCAGGAGGTGGAGGTTGCAGTGAGCTGAGGTCGCACCATTGCACTCCAGCCTGGGCGACAGAGCGAGGCTGAGGCCTGGTGGTCTGGAGGAGAGAAAGGGCTCTGGCACCCTGCACTGCCTCTTCCAAGCTTTGTGGCCTTGTGCTGTGCGTTCAGCCCCTTCAGCCTCAATTTTCTTATCTCTTAAATGGAATTAAAAGTCTCCATCTACTAGGGCCCTGATACTCAAAGCAAACTACAGGCCTGCAGAAGTGACTGTGGTTTCTGCAGTGACCTCTTTTCTTGTGTCCTGCCCCTCCCCGCTTAGGTCTTGGGACCTGCCCCCAATCCCTGTGCTTTCTCTCTTCCCAACAGCCGTGGGGGAAAAGACCCCCTCTCCAGCCCTGGGGGCCCTGGATCTCGGAGGAGCAATTACAATTTGGGTATGTACAGAGGGACAGAAGAAAAACTTGGATGGCAGGGTTAGGATTTGGACTGTAGCCCCAGGAGCTATTTTGGGTAGGTGTGGTGGGTAGGGTTCTGCTCTGTCTTTCCTGGAAAGGGGGTTGTGGGTGGTAGTTGACACCACCCCTTTTCTCTGTAGAAGGCATCTCAGTGAAGATGTTCCTTCGAGGCCGCCCCATTACCATGTACATCCCGTCTGGCATCCGCAGCCTTGAGGAGCTGCCGAGCGGCCCACCACCAGAGACCCTCAGTCTTGACTGGGTGTATCCTGCCCCCTCCAGTCCCATGGGAACCACCTTTCTCACCTGGGGACCCCTCTTACCTTTACAGTTTTCTCCTGGGTCTATGGGGACAAGGAGTCTTCTAGATCCTCTCCTGCCATCATTCTGCTCCAGGCCTTGCCAGCCAGAAGCTCTGTCTTTCTCCCGTCTTCCTCCTCCTGCCCTTGATCTAACCCTTTCCTTGACCATGATCTCCACCCCAGTTATGGGTACAGGGGTCGTGACTCCCGGTCTAATCTGTTTGTGCTGCGCTCTGGGGAGGTGGTCTACTTTATCGCCTGTGTGGTGGTGCTGTACCGGCCTGGAGGAGGCCCAGGGGGTCCTGGAGGTGGCGGCCAGAGACATTACCGGGGGCACACAGACTGCGTTCGATGGTGAGGGGTCTGGGGATGGTGGGCTTGGCAGGAAGAGGGTCTGGGGGGGTGGAGAAGCAGGAGAAAAGAGTTGCCTTGCTGCTCTGCAAGCTTGGAGAAGGTGTCTTGGATGGTCTTGAGAGACCCTTTCCCTAGAGTGTCTTCCCCCTGCCTTAGCCTTGCTGTTCACCCTGATGGTGTTCGGGTAGCCTCGGGACAGACAGCTGGAGTGGATAAGGATGGAAAGGTAAGGCCAAAGTCAGGGAGCAGGCAGACACGCTGTAATTGCACTCCAGTTTTGCTTCACACCTGTGACTCTTCCTCCTCCACCAGCCCCTGCAGCCTGTGGTTCACATCTGGGACTCAGAGACGCTGTTGAAACTGCAGGAGATTGGACTGGGGGCCTTCGAGCGGGGTGTTGGGGCCCTGGCCTTTTCAGCTGCGGTGAGCTGGCCTTGAAGCCTCTAGACCCTCATTCTTGCCTCGGAACCCCACTCTTGCACATCACCAGGAAGCCTTGGAAGTTCTGGCCTTCCTGAACCCCACCCAGCTGGTTCTCTTGAGAAAGTGACATGTGTGTCAACTTCTTCTGCCCTCTCCATCTGTGATGGTACCTCCTAACCTAATGACCATGAGCTCCTGGACCTCCAGGGTTCACTCTGCACCTCCTATGTGTCACCCTTCTTCAGGATCAGGGTGCCTTTCTTTGTGTGGTGGATGACTCCAATGAGCACATGCTGTCGGTGTGGGACTGCAGCCGGGGAATGAAGCTGGCTGAGATCAAGGTGAGGAGTCCACGTGGCTTGGAGGGGCTCTGAGGTTGGGGGTGGGAGTGGTAGAGTGCAGAGAGCTCCAGACTCACACATACATTTCCTTCCTTTTTGGCTGGGTCACGTGGGGCTAATCTAGCTTCTCTGACCCTTAGTTTCTTCATTTGTGACATGGGTTCTGACCTCATGAGGGATAATGTGTTAGGTATTAGGGTGATTAATTATGATTGACAGGGAATAGTGCTCTTAGGGGACCAGGGTTTTGAAAGAAGGGTTGTCCTGTGGTTTCTGGACCTCTGCCAGCCAGCTGTCATGATGCAAATTGAGGAAAGTCAAGTAGAATGAAGGTACCCAGGGCTTGGGGTGGCTGAATCTAGTGTCTTCCCTTCAGAGTACAAATGACTCAGTCCTGGCCGTTGGCTTCAACCCTCGTGACAGCAGCTGCATCGTCACCAGTGGGAAATCTCACGTCCACTTCTGGAATTGGAGTGGTGGAGTAGGGGTTCCTGGGAATGGGACCCTTACCCGGAAACAGGGTGTCTTTGGGGTGAGGCATGGATAAGTGGAAGGTGATGGGGAGGGCAGAGTGGAAGAGGAGGCACTGGGCTGAGTACTATGGACCCTAAGGTTCCCTAACCCCCACCTGCCCCTGTGACCTTTTTTTTTTCTTTTGTGACGGAGTCTTGCTCTTGTCACCCAGGCCGGAGTGCAATGGCAAGATCTCGGCTCACTGCAACCTCCTCCTCCTGGGTTCAAGCAATTCTCCTGCCTCACCCTCCCGGAGTAGCTGGGATTACAGATGCGCGCCACCACGCCTGGCTGATTTTTGTATTTTTAATAGAGATACGGTTTCATCATGTTGGCCATCTTGCCCGGTTTTTTGTTGTTGTTGTTTTTTTTTTTTTTTTTTTTTTTTGAGACAGTGCCTTGCTCTATCACCCAGGCTGGAGTGCAGTGTGGGATTTCATCATATTGGCCAGGCTGGCCACAAACTCCTGGCCTCAGGTGACTCCTTGGCCTCCCAAAGTGCTGGGATTATAGGCATGAGCCACTGTGCCTGGCCTGCCCTGCTACTTTTAATCTTTGCCCTTCCCTTTGACCTCTGCTGTCTGCTCTCCCCTCCCACTAGAAATACAAGAAACCCAAGTTTATCCCTTGCTTTGTGTTCCTTCCGGATGGAGACATTCTCACTGGAGACTCAGAGGGGAACATTCTCACCTGGGGGCGGAGCCCTTCAGATTCCAAGACCCCAGGCAGGGGTGGGGCCAAAGGTATGTGGCTGGGAGTGGCATCTGGGAAGTGTAGTACTCCAGAGGTTCTGTGGGAACAGAGGAGAGGGTTTCTCATTTCCATCTTTTTTTTTTTTTTTTTTTTTTTTTGAGATGAGGTCTTAGTCTGTTGCCCAGGCTGGATTGCAGTGGCGCGATCTTGGTTCACCGCAACCTCCGCCTCCCAGGTTCAAGTGATCCTCCTTCCTCAGTCTCCCAAGTAGCTGGGAGTACAGGCGCATGCCACCACGCCCGGCTAATTTTTTTTTTTTTTTTTGAGACGGAGTCTCGCTCTGTCGCCCAGGCTGGAGTGCAGTGGCGCGATCTCGGCTCACTGCAAGCTCCGCCTCCCGGGTTCACGCCATTCTCCTGCCTCAGCCTCTCCGAGTAGCTGGGACTACAGGCGCCCGCCACCGCGCCCGGCTAATTTTTTGTATTTTTTTTTAGTAGAGACGGGGTTTCACCGTGGTCTCGATCTCCTGACCTCGTGATCCGCCCGCCTCGGCCTCCCAAAGTGCTGGGATTACAAGTGTGAGCCACTGCGCCCGGCTACGCCCGGCTAATTTTTGTATTTTTAGTAGAGATGGGGTTTCGCCATGTTGGCCAGGCTGGTCTCGAATTCCTGACCTCAGGTGACCTGCCCGCCTTGGCCTCCCAAAGTGCTGGGATTACAGGCGTGAGCCACGGCGCCCAGCCAGGTTTCCCACCTTTTTACCTTGAGAGTTGATAGTTCTCTGGGGGGCTAGTCTAGAAGTGTGTGGGCAGCACAGCAAAGGAGAAACGGCTGGAGCTTTGTGTTGGCTGGATCTCAGGTTCAGATTCCCGTTTTGCTATTAGTTGCCTGGCCTTTAGGAAGTTACCTCATTTCTCTGAGTCTCAGTTGTCTTGTTTATAAAATGGGGAGAGTAACAGATGTGTTGGCAGTATGAGGGTGAGACATAGTAGTCAGTGCATGCAATGGCTGGGAGTTCTTACTCTATAGCCAAGCTGGCTCTACAGCCAAGCTGGCCCTGTTGCTCACTCCCCTGCACCCCGAAAATGATCTACCTGGGGGGGCTTTGCCAACAGAGACCTATGGGATTGTGGCCCAGGCTCACGCTCATGAAGGTTCCATCTTCGCCTTGTGTCTCCGGCGGGACGGGACAGTGCTGAGTGGTGGCGGGCGGGACCGCCGGCTGGTACAGTGGGGGCCCGGGTTGGTGGCCCTCCGGGAGGCTGAGGTGAGGGCTGGGCTGGGGTCAAGGGAGCGAGGGAGAAGAGCAATAGTCCGTGGGCTCTTGACATTCTGCCACCACTCTGCAGATTCCTGAGCACTTTGGGGCCGTGCGAGCCATTGCTGAAGGGCTTGGCTCTGAGCTGCTGGTGGGAACCACGAAGAATGCATTGCTGAGGGGAGATCTGGCCCAGGGCTTCTCCCCTGTAATCCAGGTTGGGGGTTAAGGGCTCAGGGGAGGAAGGGACAAAGGGATGTGAGAGAGGGGCAGGAGTGACAGTCATGCTGTGCTGCAGGGCCACACTGATGAGCTCTGGGGGCTCTGCACACACCCCTCCCAGAACCGCTTCCTCACCTGCGGCCATGACCGGCAGCTCTGCCTGTGGGATGGGGAGAGCCATGCGCTGGCCTGGAGCATCGACCTCAAGGTAGAGCCCTATGCCCCTGGATCCCCCATGCCACACCCACCAGGACACCTGTGGCCACCATGTCTTCCCCAGCACCTTGCCTTCTGCCTCCCAGAGGTGGCCAGTTTGTACTGGTATGGCTGCACTGGCTACTCAAATATTAATTTTTCTGTACTGATTGGTAAAAGCTGATGCTTCTAGTACCACCTGGGCACTCCCTGCTACCCCTAGAACCCCTCAGACTTCCTCTTGGTCCAGCATCTAAATGGTTAATCTCCAGCACAGCTATTGGCCTCAGTTCTGTGGTTAAATATTTTGGTATCACTCCCTGTTTGGGCTCCAGTGACACCCAGGTATCCCTTCCCTCTCTTCCCATCTTCTCCTTGGGAGTTAAGTGGCTTTGAAGTTAGGAAGACAAGGGGTTCACTCTGGTTCCCTCACTAGAAAGACATCGTCTTGAATTCACCTTCTCCCCTCTCCCAGGAGACTGGTCTCTGTGCTGACTTCCACCCGAGTGGGGCAGTTGTGGCCGTAGGACTGAACACAGGGAGGTGAGAGGGAGCCAGGACTCCCAGGAGGGAAAGCAGGGAGGTCTGGGAAGGGTTCCTGGTACTGGGGGAGTGGGCGAGAGTGACCGCCTTTACCCAGGAGCCACCTGCGCCTTGGCACTCCTCTGTGCCTCTCCTTGCAGCCCCTGCCGCCAGGGCTCCCCTCCTCTCCTGTGGTAACCGTTTCTCCCCCTCCCCCAACCAATGTCTCCTCCAAGCCAGGGAGTGGAGGAGGCAGCAGCCCAGGATAGAGAAACAGTGGGAATGGGAGGGGCATAGACAAACACAGGGAAGTGACAGGCTTCCAGCTTGCACAGTGCCTTTGTAGTCGGCCCCTGGTCTGTAGTTTCAGATTCCTTTTTCAGACGACATCAGAAGCCCCTCAGCTTTTATCCACACTTAGCTCCTTCCCATCTCCCAGCATAAGAATGCAGTGGTGGCCAGGTGCGGTGGCTCACGCCTGTAATGCTAGCACTTTGGGAGCTGAGGCAGGTGGATCACTTGAGGTCAGGAGTTCAAGACCAGCCTGGCCAACATGGTGAAACCTCGTCTCCACTAAAAATACAAAAATTAGCCGGGCATGGTGGTACACACCTGTAATTCTAGCTACTTAGGAGGCTGAGGCATGAGAATCACTTGAACCGAGGAGGTGGAGGTTGCGGTGAGATCTTGCCACTGCACTCTAGCCTGGGTGACAGAGTGAGACTCTGTCTCAAAACAACAACAACAAAAAACTAAAAAAAAAAGGAATGCAGTTGTGACCTGTCTTCTACATCAGAGCCTTTCTCTGTGTGTCTCTGAGCTTCTCTTATTTGCCATCCCCAAGCCTACCCAGGGTGGCCTCCCTGGGGGTCTCCTTACATCCTGCCTTTTTGTCTTCCTATCTGCCTCCACTTCCCTCCCTTCCAGGTGGTTGGTTTTGGACACAGAGACCAGAGAGATCGTGTCTGATGTCATTGATGGCAATGAGCAGCTCTCAGTGGTCCGGTACAGCCCAGGTGGGAGCCACCCCAACCCTGGACTCACATGCGTCCCTGGCCCTTCCCTCTCTGAGTGACTGTATTTGCAGATGGGTTGTACCTGGCCATTGGTTCCCATGACAACGTGATCTACATCTATAGTGTTTCCAGTGATGGTGCCAAATCCAGCCGCTTTGGCCGCTGTATGGTGAGGAAGTTGGGACATGTGGTGGGGCATGATAACAGCTAGGAAACTCAGGGGTCTGATGCATCAAGGGGGCTCTGGAGATGGGAGATGGATGGGATACTTTCAAACTCTTGACCTTTGCTCCCAGGGTCACTCCAGCTTCATCACTCATCTCGACTGGTCCAAGGATGGGAATTTCATCATGTCCAATTCTGGGGACTATGAGATTCTTTACTGTGAGTGGCAGTGGAGCAGGACATGGGGAGAGGGTAATTGGAGTGGGTTTTGTGTAGGGGGGGCTCTTAGAGGTGTTGTCAGATAAGGAAGTGGAGATGGAGTTAAAGTGGAGTTGGAATTATATGTAGGAGAAATTTTGTGATTTGGAAACAACTAGTTTCACACCATGTCTTGTTGACTTGAGGGAGTCGAAAAATGCGCTAAGAAAAGATTGGGAAAAGTTTCTCAGGGCAAGTATGGAGGACTTGACTTATCTAGGGAAGAGGAACTCATGGAAGCTGTTAGAACTTCAGCCAGAGCTCAGGACAGGACGCACACAGGGTGGGTTTCACAGGGGGAGGAGGTGATGCTACTACGGTGATCAGATCACATGTCGTCGCCGGGTTTCATGCCAGTCTTTCCAATCTGGCTTTCCCTGGCATCTTCCCTACTGAGGGCAGGGTGAGAGCTGAACTGGGCGGGCTCCCTCTCCCCAGGGGACGTGGCTGGAGGCTGCAAGCAGCTGAAGAATCGCTATGAGAGCCGAGACCGGGAATGGGCTACCTACACCTGTGTGCTGGGCTTCCACGTCTACGGTGAGCAGGGGCGTGGAACCCTGCTGGAAGGGTGGGGGACAAGGTGGAGCCCAGTTTGGGCTCGGAACGCTGGGCGTGTGTCGTTGGGTTAGAGTCCAGAAACCTGAAGATCCAGCCCAGGAGGCCCCTCCGGCCCTCGGGACCGGGAAGGCTTGCCTGGAACGCGGCAGTGGGTGGCCGCGGCTGCCGGAGCGCCTGAAACGGTGTAGCTCTGGGCTGTGGGTGGCGGTGGGTAGGAGGTCGGGCTGAGGCCGGCCGCTGTGCTAGGCGTGTGGCCGGACGGCTCCGATGGGACCGACATCAACTCCCTGTGCCGCTCCCACAACGAGCGCGTGGTGGCGGTGGCCGACGACTTCTGCAAAGTGCATCTCTTCCAGTACCCGTGCGCTCGTGCCAAGGTGAGGCCGCGGGGATCGCCGGGGTGGGACCGGTGGGCCCGAGGGCTCAGCCGCCACCGCAACTCTTCCCTCCGGCCCAGGCGCCGAGCCGCATGTACGGGGGCCATGGCAGCCACGTGACCAGCGTCCGGTTCACGCACGACGACTCGCACCTCGTCTCGCTGGGCGGCAAGGACGCCAGCATCTTCCAGTGGCGAGTGCTGGGCGCTGGGGGCGCGGGGCCGGCGCCCGCCACGCCCTCTAGAACCCCCTCCCTGTCCCCCGCCTCCTCCCTCGACGTTTGATCGCTGCCTGGCGGGACCGACTGGCCCGGCGGCGTGGCCCCGCCCCGCCCCGCCCTAATCCCCCACGACCGGGGGCCGACTCTTTCCTCGACTGACTTCGAGACATTCCCGATCGCGCATTTCCCTGGAAGGCGCGAACGGCGCCCTTGCACACACTGTTTAGACCCGCTGGCTGAGCCGGGCACCCCAGCCTAGGCCTTGACTCCCGCTGCCTGATGAGGGGCAATAAACCAGAACCAAAGTCGCCTCCCGGTGCTTTTGTGGGGCGCTGCCGGGCGCCTCCGGGGCCCTGTGGGGTGGGGACAAAGGAAAAGAGGCATGCGGAAAGGGTAAGGGAGCGTAGACCATTTATGCAAATGCAGGCAAAGCCGCTTGCAAATAACCTGGCGTAGCGCTAAGGCGCGCGAGTCTTTGGGGCGGGAGGAGGAGCTGCAGGGTTCCAGCGAGGACAGAGTTAAGCCCGACTCCTTTCCTGCCCTCGGAAAAGGCGGTGGGGCCGAGCTGCGACGGAAATAGCCGAGCGATTGGCCGACAGGAGCCGAACTTCTTCCGGAAGTAGCCGATCTGCGGGGTCTCGCTCTCCGACCTGAGCCGAGCAGTGGGCCTTGTTCTCCGGATCGGCCGAAGGTGTTCCGGAAGGAGGCGAACCCTGAGGCGGGCCCGGCAAGCCTTCCCTGCGGCCGGCAGAGCCCAACGACTAGTGGGACTCCGCGGGGGCGGGGGTAGCTGGAGCCTGGCTCTGGCCTGGCAGGAGCCGAGCTCGTTCCGGAAGAAGCCGAGCGGACGGGGGCCAGCCTCAGCGTCCCAGGAGTGAGGCGATAGCTGCGGCGGCGACAGCGCGGGCCGGGATGAACCGCGACGGCTGAGGCAGCGGAGGTGCCGGCTGCGCGGGCCCCAGTGAGACTCCCTCGAAGCGCCAGCCCACCGTTCGGGGCTTTGCCTCGAGCCGAGCCCTGCCCCCGCGAGCCTCCCGGACCCCTTTGTGCGGCCGGAGGCGGCGGCGGGAACGGCCATGGCGGCCAACATGTACCGGGTGGGAGGTGAGTACCGGGCGCAGGGGTATGGGGCCCGGGGCGGGAGAGGTTGGGGTCGGGACCTGAGGGGCTCGGCACCGAGTGGCGCGAGGCGCAGCGTATGGGGCAGCGTGGACCGGAGCACGGACCGGAACCGGAACCGGGAGACGAGGACAGAGGGTGCGGGGAACCGCGACGCGGCAGGGCGCCGAGACTCCCAGAGAGAAGCTGCGGGCAGCCCCGACGGCACTTTCAGGGCTGTGTCGGGGGCTCCCTGGGGCACGGAGTGGGCTTCTGAAACCGGTTCCGAAGGAGCTGACAGGGTAGGGAGGGAACGCGAGGGGCTGGGGCGACGGCTTTGCCACCGCGGGGGAGCCGCCCGGAGGTTTCCTCTTCCCAGGCGTTATTGTGCGCCTCGGTTCGAAAAGGTAGGGGCCCTGCGCTAGAGCGAGCAATTACTTCGCCGCGACTGGGGTGCAACTCATCGCTGAGTTGTGGGGACTGCAGGGGAACCCCTGCTTCTTGCGTGTTTCTTAAGGCTGTCTTTTGAGTAAAGGATCTGATTTTAGAACTAGGTGTGGTGGGGATGGGGGACATCCTTATTTTCTCTTAGTCTGTCCACTTTCACATCTCAGCGCCCTCTCTACCTGAATCCTTATCTCCTTTTGATGCACTCAGGCCAACTTTCTCTCCTACTCTGGTGCTCTGCGTCTCCCATCTCCTCTGATCTGCGTGGTTCTCCCCCCCTCCCTTCCCTTACAGATTACGTCTATTTTGAGAACTCTTCCAGCAATCCTTACCTGGTTAGACGGATTGAGGAGCTCAACAAGGTGAGTGGAGCAGAATCCCTCTCCCTCCCTCGCCCAGTGGTCTCTTCTGAGGTTTCTAACTTCTGGTGGAAGAGAGGACCCTATACTAAGTACCCATTCATATTCATTCATTCATTCATTGGATGTATTCAGGAAAGGCTATTGAGAGGTTAGCAGGAACTTTACTATTCTGCCTCTTGGGGGCAAAGGAAAGGGATTTGGAAGTCTGTCCTTGAATGTAAGTCTTTACTCATATTTTCTTGGGCTTTTTAATTCAGGTCCCTCTGAAACTTACTGTTATTTGTCTCTTTGTGCATTTCTGTTCCCAGATGATCAGTTTTCACTGCTACGTTGTTTTGTTTTTGTTTTTGTTTTTTTCTTCCCCTTAGACTGCAAATGGAAATGTGGAGGCAAAGGTTGTCTGTCTTTTCCGGCGCAGGGACATTTCAAGTAGCCTCAACAGCCTGGCTGATAGTAATGCCAGTGAGTATCTTCATCCCTTTCTTTTCCTCCTACCCATGATCTGAGGCCTGGGCATGTCCCTGCAGGTATTTCCCCTGGTAGCATGCCCAAGGCAGAGGTGTGAGTTTGGGGGTGGGAAATGCCTGGCCTGAGGAGGAAGGCCTGTTTTTACACGTTGGGGTTGGAAGCAGGGTGGAGAGATTGTGATAAGGAAAGCCATAATATGGTTTGTGTATGAGAGTAAGAGAGAGATGATAACGTTTATTTAGGGTATGAGAACGAGCTTTAGAGAAACAATGCTTTTCTAAAGGGGGGCAGTTTGGGGTACATTGGGACAGTAGGTGGTGATCGAAGGTCAACGTGAAGAGGAAGAGATTGTACTGAGAAGCCTGCGTAACAGAGAAGCAGGCTTATTTTGTAATCACAAGGTGGTGAGAGTACCTGGTTAGAAGATGGCTGGAAGTTTTCTTGCACTTTTTAATTTCTCACCTCGCCCATTTCCCCGCCTGCCCCCGTCCATTTTACATCTTTCCCTTTTCATTTTGCCTTATCTTCATTCTCTTTAAGGTCTCATCTTCTTTTTTTAAAAAACATATTTTCCTTAGCTTCTTTTTCCTTTCCTGCTTTGGTTTTCTTTTTCCTTCCTTTTGTTCCACCTTTCTAAATTATTTTCCTTTTTCAGACTGCTCTGGGTGAGAAGGGGTTAAAGAGGAGCCCGGCTTACCAAGTTCCCTGGCCCTTTAGGGTTTCCAGCCCCATGTGGCAGGGGCTGACCTTGGCCTTGTCCAATCAGAAGGGGTGTTGGGGGTGTGGTCCCCCTTGCCTTAGCACAGGGTTTCCGGAGCACACAAGCGAGGGGTGGAGCCTACTACTGCACAACCCCCCCTTCTCCCTGAGGTTGGGAACAATGCACCAATGAGCCTGGGGCTGAGGCTCTTCTGCCCCCTCCCACTTTGGTTGGCGCCTAGCCAGGTTAACCCCTTCCGCTAGGTTTCAGGGCAAGCTGCAGCTCCTTGGGGAGGAAGATGTTGGCACTGGCTTGAGAGGTGTTGTCCTTGGAAACCCCAGGAACTATTATTAGCCAAGTAGAAAATGAGGGATAGTTAGGGCTGCATGTGATGTTTTAGAGCAAAGAGTCTCCTGAAATTGGAAAGAACTGGTAAACACAGTCTTGTGTGGTATTTTTTCATCTTGAGTTCCTGGACCTCAGGCTGGTTTAGCAAGAAAGAGACAAGTGTGATGTTCTTGCTGGCCTGTTGTGGACTTTGGTGTCTGAGTACTGGCAGCTGGGTAGCGATGTATTTCTACAGCATTCTTCATAGTTTCAGCAGTTCTTCCCTAAGAGCATTACTGATAGAGTTGGGAGCATCTATGATGGGGCATAGAGCTAAGAAGGAAAGCTGGTAGGGTAAGGGTATAGAAGTCAGACGCTTGGGAAATGTGAGAAAAAAACAGCCGAGATAGGAAATACTTTCCCTGAGTTAGAGTTTCCAGGGTGTTGTCTTTCTGCATCCATTTCTGACTTGGTTTCTTCCTCCTTAATCTCCCAGGGGAGTTTGAAGAGGAATCAAAGCAGCCAGGGGTGTCTGAGCAGCAGCGCCATCAACTGAAGCACCGGGAACTTTTTCTTTCTCGGCAATTTGAATCATTACCAGCCACCCACATACGGTACAGGACAACTGGGGCCAGCATAGCCTGTGTGCACTTACATAGAAGATGGAGAGAAGGAGGTGGTACTGAGAGATGCTGTGGGGAGGGAGAGTGGGGCTCACCTGGGTTTTCCAATCTCTCTCCTATAGGGGGAAATGCAGTGTGACCCTCTTGAATGAGACAGATATCTTGAGCCAGTACCTGGAAAAGGAGGTGAGAAAGAGATGTTGAGAGAAGAGTGAGGGGAATGGGTATTGCCCGCAAAAGGGAGGGGGAAAGGAGGACAATGATGAGGTACAGGGTTGCCAGACTGCCGGTCATGGAAACTCAGATACACCTCCCTCCCTGCCGCCTATGTGGATTGCTGCACTGCTTACCTTGTCTCTCCCCAACTCCAGGACTGCTTTTTTTACTCACTGGTGTTTGACCCTGTGCAGAAGACACTTCTAGCTGATCAGGGCGAGATTAGAGTTGGTTGCAAATACCAAGCTGAGATCCCAGATCGCCTAGCAGAGGGTAAGCTACAGGACAAGACTGTACGGCTACCAGGTTATCTAGTTCCAAGGGGCACTTTAATATTTCTTTTTTTTTTTTTTGAGACGGAGTCTCGCTCTTTTTTGCCCAGGCTGGAGGGCAATGGCACAATCTCCGCTCACTACAACCTCCACCTCCGGGGTTCAAGCAATTCTCCCTGTCTCAGCCTCCCGAGTAGCTGGGGATTACAGGCATGCACCACCACGCCCGGCTAATTTTTTTTTTTTTTTTTTTTTTTTTTTTTGAGGCGGAGTCTCGCTCTGCCGCCCAGGCTGGAGTGCAGTGGCGCGATCTCGGCTCACTGCAAGCTCCGCCTCCCGGGTTCACGCCATTCTCCTGCCTCAGCCTCTCCGAGTAGCTGGGACTACAGGCGCCCGCCACCACGCCTGGCTGATTTTTTTTTATATTTTTAGTAGAGACAGGGTTTCACCGTGGTCTCGATCTCCTGACCTCGTGATCTGCCCGCCTCGGCCTCCCAAAGTGCTGGGATTACAAGCGTGAGCCACCGCGCCCGGCCTGGCTAATTTTGTATTTTTAGTAAAGACAGGGTTTCACCATGTTGGCTAGGCTGGTCTCGAACTCCTGACCTCAGGTGATCCGACCGTCTCGGCCTCCCAAAGTGCTGGGATTACAGGCATGAGCCACTGTGCCCGGCCCGGGGCACTTTAATATTATAGTCTCTGTGAATGGCGTCACCTGGGGTTGTGCAGTGCACCATCTGCAGGGCTCTCTGCCATGACCCTGACAGAATGGGCCCGTAGGAACCTGAAAAGGGAAAATGGGAACAGTTGGGAAGAGAAGTCGGAGAGTTGATAGAATCCAAGCAGAAGAAGAGGGAGGAGGTGTTATTATGAATGAAAAGACACCAACTATTTCCCCCTGCCCTCTCCCTTTTGATGCCATTGTTCTGTTCTCCAGGAGAATCTGATAATCGGAACCAACAGAAGATGGAGATGAAGGTCTGGGACCCAGACAACCCTCTCACAGACCGGCAGATCGACCAGTTTCTCGTGGTGGCCCGGTGAGGGGTGGGTGGATAGGGAAGATGGGCTGGGGGAGGTGTGGACATTGTTCTGAGTCCCATGGTTCTTAGAGATGGACTTTATTTCTTTCATTGCCATGGATGTTTTCCGTCTTTCTCCTCTGGCTTAGTTTCCCAGCCCACTTGGGCTTTTGACTTTTTTTTCGCTTTTGACTTCTCAATTTCTCCCTTAGAGCCGTGGGAACCTTTGCAAGAGCCCTAGATTGCAGCAGCTCCATTCGGCAGCCAAGCTTGCACATGAGTGCAGCTGCTGCCTCCCGAGATATCACCCTGGTGAGCAGAAGTTGGTGGGTAGTTGGGCAGGCTGGGCTTTCTGGGGACTTGCAGAGCCTGGGGACAGGAGAGGAGGGTATCTCTGAGGGAGTGGGAGTGTTTTTTGTTTTTTTGTTTGTTTGTTTGTTTTAGACGGAGTCTTGCTCTGTCGCCCAGGCTGGAGTGCAGTGGTGCAATGTCAGCTCACTGCAAGCTCCGCCTCCTGGTTTCACACCATTCTCCTGCCTCAGCCTCCTGAATAGCTGGGACTACAGGCACCCGCCACCACACCTGGCTAATTTTTTGTATTTTTAGTAGAGACGGGTTTTCACCGTTTTAGCCAGGATGATCTCGATCTCCTGACCTCGTGATCTGCCCGCCTCCGCTTCCCAAAGTGCTGGGATTACGGGCTTGAGCCACCGTGCCTGGCCGGGAGTGGGAGTGTTTTAAGGAACAGGAAGGGAGTGGTGCCAAAAGTTTCAGGTCCTCAGTTGCTCTCCATCTTCCCCATAGTTTCACGCCATGGATACCTTGCAAAGGAACGGCTATGACCTGGCTAAAGCCATGTCGACCCTGGTACCCCAGGGAGGCCCGGTGCTGTGTCGGGATGAGATGGAGGAATGGTCAGCCTCAGAGGCCATGCTATTTGAGGAGGCCTTAGAGAAGTATGGGAAGGACTTCAATGATATTCGCCAGGATTTTGTAAGTGGATGGCACTAGGAGGAGAGGTGGGAGAGATGACAGGTGAGGGAACCAGGACCTGGGGCCAGATGCCAGCTCATTCTTCCTCCCTCTGCCCCTCGTAGCTACCCTGGAAGTCACTTGCCAGCATAGTCCAGTTTTATTACATGTGGAAAACCACAGACCGGTATATTCAGCAGGTATCTCTGGGCTGGGGAGGATGGACCATAGGCTACCTGCTGACATTCTCCCTGCTATGAGGCTCTGATCCTTTTCTTTCTTTTTTCCTTCTTACAGAAAAGATTGAAAGCTGCTGAAGCAGACAGCAAACTGAAACAGGTCTACATCCCCACCTAGTAAGTGTGGTGGGTAGGGGAGACCAGAGTGTTTTCCTTCCCTTCCCCTAATTTGTGCCTTCCTCAGTGATTGGGGGTGGGCAGGAGGTAGGGGCACACTGAGAGTGGAAATTGATTCTTTTCCTTGACCAGTTTCTTGGGTTTTTTCCTTTCTCCTCGCCTTCTCCATTAGCACTAAGCCAAACCCTAACCAGATCATTTCTGTGGGTTCAAAACCTGGCATGAATGGGGCTGGATTTCAGAAGGGCCTGACTTGTGAGAGTTGCCACAGTGAGTTACAGGGGCACAGGGATGGTGGGGATGGGTGGAAGGCCTGCTGTGGCCCAAGAATCTGTGGGGCTCAGGTAGCATGCTTCTTCCCTGTCCCCCTCCTCTCCATGCTCTACAGCCACACAGTCTGCTCAGTGGTATGCTTGGGGCCCACCTAACATGCAGTGCCGCCTCTGTGCTTCCTGTTGGATCTACTGGAAGAAATATGGGGGACTTAAGACCCCAACTCAGCTTGAGGGGGCCACTCGGGGCACCACGGTAAGGATCAGTGGGAAGAAAAGCAGGGGAGAGCAGTAAGCATATTGATGTGAGCTTAGGTGAAGGCCAGAATATTCAACTCTTTATATGGTGATGGTTTGATGGGCAGGGGGTGCTTGATGCTGGTTGGGGAGACACATAGGCCAAGAGGTCAGTAAAGAGATTAGACAGGAATAAATTGTCCCCTGCAGGGAATGGAAGAAAGAAGGGAGCCTCAGCGCTGATTTGTGCTCTTGCTCTTTCCTATGCTCTTCTTCTAGGAGCCACACTCAAGGGGTCATTTGTCCAGACCTGAAGCTCAAAGTCTCTCTCCTTACACAACCAGCGCCAACCGGGCCAAGCTACTGGCTAAGAACAGGCAAACTTTCCTGCTTCAGACCACAAAGCTGACCCGTCTTGCCAGACGCATGTGCAGGGACCTATTGCAGCCAAGGAGGGCTGCCCGACGGCCTTATGCTCCTATCAATGCCAATGCCATCAAAGCAGAGTGTAAGGGCAGGGAGTGGTGGGGCTGGTGGTGGGTTTAGGGTTGCTCTGCCCAGGGACCATTGTTTCTCTAGATGTCTAATAACAGGAGGGATAGTAGGCCACAGATAATTTTTTTAAGATTACACTTGGCTTCTGGCCTCAGAGGAGACCTGAATGGTGAAGTCCTTCAGAAGCTTTCATCTTTGTTCTCCAGGCTCCATTCGACTTCCTAAGGCCGCCAAGACTCCATTGAAGATTCACCCTCTGGTGCGGCTGCCCCTGGCAACTATCGTCAAAGATCTGGGTATGGGATGGGGACCAGTGAGGGTGGCGTCAGGCTCCCAGTCCATTCCCTGTCTGACATCCCTCCCCTTGCTTTTTTTTTTCCTCATAGTATCCTCAGAGATTTAGTCTAACAAACTGTACTTTTGTTGTTTAATAATTTTTTTTGTAAACTATTCAGTATTACTGTACTGACTTGATAAGGTCATACTGGTATTTGAAATACTAGTGATAGCTTGCCAGGACATTCCCCCATTGCTACGTTTGGGGATGCCCAGGTAAACTGCTGGTCCAGGGAAGAGAGATGGAAGTAACAAAGGGAAACTGCATAGGGAAGAAAAGGTGCGAAAGTTTTCTATTTTTTTCCAGTGGCCCAGGCACCCCTGAAACCAAAAACACCTCGGGGTACCAAGACACCGATCAACAGAAACCAGCTGTCCCAGAACCGGGGACTGGGGGGCATTATGGTGAAACGGGCCTATGAGACTGTGAGTTGACAGAAAGCGGTGGGCGAAATTGAGTTGGGTGGGCTTTTGTTTCTCATAGGAGTCTGAGAGGTTCCCTTCCCTCATTGTGCCATCCTACCCCTTTTCCAGATGGCAGGGGCAGGGGTTCCTTTCTCTGCCAATGGAAGGCCTCTGGCTTCAGGGATTCGTTCAAGCTCACAGCCAGCAGCCAAGCGTCAGAAACTAAACCCAGCTGATGCCCCCAATCCTGTGGTGTTTGTGGCCACAAAGGATACCAGGTAGGGAGTCTACCATGGGAGGGGCTGAGAGGGACAGTCCAGGCTGGTGAGTGTGGGGAGTAGGAGTGTCAGAGCAAGAGCTCCAGGAAGGTTGTGGATGCAGGGTGGGGATGCCAGAAAAGAATGGGCCAGAAGGCAGAATTGCAGTGTGGAATGTGGGGCTTCACCTGGAGGTCTTAGTGTTCTCCAAGCCTTTTCTTTTTCCCACTTGCTCTTTCTGGCCAGGGCCCTACGGAAGGCTCTGACCCATCTGGAAATGCGGCGAGCTGCTCGCCGACCCAACTTGCCCCTGAAGGTGAAGCCAACGCTGATTGCAGTGCGGCCCCCTGTCCCTCTACCTGCACCCTCACATCCTGCCAGCACCAATGAGCCTATTGTCCTGGAGGACTGAGCACCGGTGGGGAAGGGAGGTGGGCTGAGAGGTAGAGGATGGATGCCCAGGGCACCCAAACCTCCCTTCCCTTTCGTGTCGAAGGGAGTGAGGAGTGAATAAGGAAGAGACCAAGTGAGTGTGTGTCCCTGGAGGGGTTGGGCGCCCTCTGGTGTTACCACCTCAAGACTTGTCTCATGCCTCCATGCTTGCTGATGGAGGACAGACTGCAGGAACTTGGCCCATGTGGGAACCTAGCCTGTTTTGGGGGGTAGGACCCACAGATGTCTTGGACAGTTTTGGGGGGAGGGTTTTTTAATTTTTTAAAAATTTTGCCTCCCTTTGTGCAAGGGGATGGGGAGGGGAAGAGTAAACAGATAACAGGTGGTGGTACCTGGTTGGGGGAGGGGGGTGTGCACTGCCATGTCTTTTTTTTTTTTTTTTTTTCCTAATTGGGGGTTTCTCTTTCTGTCCGGTGTCCGGACTTTCCTAATTGGAGTTTGAGGCCCCTAAGCTGGCATCAACCCCAGGCCACGCTCGCTCTTTCCTTCCCTCCCCTCCCCCTCCGCCTTTTGTACGCCAGTTCTCAGAAATAAAGATCTTTTGTCCGTTTTTTTAACCTCGGATTCTGTAATTGGTTCTTATAGTAACAAATAAAAAGCTGTTTTCTTCAGCTTCTCCTGGCTCAGCTGTTCTTTGCCATGGATGTGTGTTGTGTGTGTGCTGGGGGTGTCTTTTAGAGGGAAAATAAAGGACAAAGGACAACAAAGGAGGTACAGATGGTTCTTGCCCTGGGAACAGCTTTATGAGATATGCAGCCTGGACCAAGGCGGCTTGCTCCAGCTAGCCTTCTTGTGGGACCCAAACTGCTCCCCAGCTCCCAGTGGTGCTGGAGCTCAAGAACCATCTTGGCCCAGATTCATTCAAAGGAGTTGAGATGAGCTTTCTGGGCGACTGGTGGCCTCCATAGGAAAGAGGAATGGGGGTGTTTCTTCCTCTGTTTCCCACCTCTTACTCCCCTCTTCCTTTTATTTAAGGAATTCTGGAAGTTGCTAGCAGCCAGGGTAACATGTATACCCCCTCGATGGTGGTGGTGGGGTTATAGGAGGATCCCCTCACCTAGCTGTGTGGTGTATTTGGCAGACGAAAATTCTACCACTGAACCACCCTAGCACCTCTGGGTGTATGTGTACAGCCTGCTGCTTCAGGATCCTCAAGGCCAGTCTCAGCAACTGCCTTGATATCCTGATCCACTGTAGCACCGTTTCCTGCCTTAAAGGTTTGGGACACTGAGATTAGATGCCTGAGCTGGGCCCATTAGAAGGAACACCTTAGGACAGAGAACAAGAAGGTCAGCCTACTATGTGCTCCTTGGGCACTTCCTTTAGAGATGGGGAACAGCTTCAGCAGTTGTGACTTGCTCAAGGTCAAAGACCTTGGTGTCTGCCTTAGGTCCACTGCTCTTTGCGCCATTCAAAGCTGTGGGCTGATAACCACAGCACAAGCTGCTGAGCCCATCTGATAGTCCTCTCCACCTCGTTATGGTCCCTGTCCCTAGGGCATCCCCAGCTCCCGTAGTCCCTCCATGTCCTGAGCCTACACCTTGGCGGTGTTGGGACGAACTGACAATTATACCAGGTGGGGGTTGACAGCATTCGCCCCCTCCAGTGTCTTCACTCAGTTACCGGCACCCGGTTTTGTCTTGTCACACTGCTCTGAGGTGCGCCAGTGGCTCTGGCGCCTCCGGAGTACACCACGCAGCCCACTACTGCGGAAGGAATGGGCCTGGCTCCAGGGACCTCGTGGAGTCCGGAAGGTTCCCGATGGTGGCAGAGCTCCCCAACCAGAGCTAGAAGCAGTTGCAGAGCACCCGTTTTGCGAGAGGACAGGGGGCGGAAGGAGGGGGTAACAGCCCTGAAAAGGTTGGAAGTCCAGGGACAGCCTGGGCTCTGTAGGGCAAAGGATTGGAAGCCGCCGATCCTTCGCCTTTATTCGTCGGGTAAATAAGGGTCGAGGGTACAGACGCACGGGTGTCTACTGCGGGGTGAAGGAGCTGCAGCCAAGATGCCACCCGGCGCCGGTCTTTGTGGCTGCTGTTATGAATATTCACGATGCTTTGGGCCAATCAACGTTTGAACAGCTTAAAGCACACCAATCGGCTTACTGCATGCAGATAAGCATTGTAACGCGCGGCTTTTCCTAAAACGGGCGGGGACTGGACAGCGGCTAGGAACGGAACCCAGAGTCGAAGGAGCTTGGTTTCCGGAGGAGTGTGTCCGCGCAATTGAACGACTTTATGTCACTTCCTATCGGACCGGCGGAAGTTGCTTCCGAGCGCGTTGAGCTTTGGAGAAGTGGGTTCCGGTGGTGGCAGAGGTGCTTGTGTTTTTGTCGGTACAGGAGAGTCGCTATGGCGGCGGTGGATTCGGATGTCGAATCGCTGCCGCGTGGGGGGTTCCGCTGCTGCCTCTGCCACGTTACTACAGCCAACCGTAAGCGGTGGCTAGTGAGGGACCCGGGGGTGGTTGCGGGCTTTCGTCTTTTGATCCTGGCGAAAGTTAGGGTTATAGGTAATCGTTCCTGTCAAGTCGGTTGGTAGGGTCTCTCACCTCCGTTTTTACTCAGCAAGTCCGAGGGGATTTGGAGAGTCGGGAAAGTCCCACCACATTACACTCCTCCTCAGTATATGAAATCTCCACAACGCAAGTTTGTTTTATTACTTCTTTAACCATCATCTATTGGACATATGCTCTGTGCCTGGTATTCTGCTGATCTTTAGGGTGTGGGAAGGGGGTTCAGAGATGAAGAAGCTCACCGTCTAGAGATTGAGAAAGTTTCAGTGCTTTATAGATATGTTTGGAGAACTGTGGGACCACAGAGAATCAGTAACTAAATCAGAGAAGCCCTATCCAGGACCTACTCAAAGGCGGGGACGGATGAAATAGGTGGCATGAATGACTAGACCATAAGGTACCAGTGAGGAAGAGACAGAAGGTGGGTTTGGAAAAATAGACAAGGTTCTTGTATGACAGACAAGGGGTTCACTTTAATTTCAAATTCCACTTTTTTTTTTTTTTTTTTTGAGACAAAGTCTTGCTCTGTCACCCAGGCTGCAGTGCAGTGGTGTGATCTTGGCTCACTGCAGCCTCAACCTCCTGGGCTCAAACCATACCCCTGGCTAGCCTCCCAAGTAGTTAAGTCTACAGGCGTGCACCACCATACTTGGCTAATTTCTTTCTTTTTTTTTTTTTTTTTTTTTTTGAGACAGAGTCTCACTCTGTCGCCCAGGCTGGAGTGCAATGGCATGATCTCGGCTCACTGCAAGCTCCACCTCCCAAGTTCACGCCATTCTCCTGCCGCAGCCTCCCGTGTAGCTGGGACTACAGGCGCCCACCACCACGCCCAGCTAATTTTTTGTATTTTTTAGTAGAGACGAGGTTTCACCATGTTAGTCAGGATGGTCTCGATCTCCTGACGTCATGATCCGCCCGCCTCGGCCTCCCAAAGTGCTGGCATTACAGGCCTGAGCCACCGCGCCCAGCCTACTTGGCAAATTTTTAAATTTTTTGTAGAGATGTGTTTTCACCATGCTGCCTAGGCTGGTCTCCAATTCCTGGCCTCAAGCGATCTTCCCATATTGGCCTCCCAAAGTGCTGGGATTACAGGCATGAGCCAGTGTGCCCAGCCCTACTTTTGAAGTCTGGAATCACAATGTTCCCTAAACAGGGTTTACTTCCATTCTTTTTCACTGTGAATGGCACTATCACTGTTCATCCAGTAAGCCAAGCCAGCAACCTAGGAGTCTTCCTTGGCCCCACATTTACTTTGGTGACATCAAGCAGCTAACTCAATAAAATAACAGCAACGGCTAGTTTTTCAACATTTATCGTGTACCAGACTCTCTCTGCCAAGTGATATATTTGAATAATACCTGTGTGTGAGGTGCTAGGTACTGTTATTTCCATTTTATATCTGAGGAAGTTGATGCACAGTGAGGCTTCATAACTTGACCAGGGTCTCACACAGCTTGACAGAGCTGGGATTTGAACTTGGGCAATGTGATTTCAGATCCTGCCTTTGACATCACTATATCATACCATGTCCAAAGATGATCCATGAAGTATTCCAGGATCCAAATTTTTTTAGTTCTTGTGTAGATGACCTGGATAAGTTACCTGTTAATTTCTTTCCATCTCTACCTAGCACAAATAGGTGGTTTAAGAAATACTTTACTAGGCCGGGCGTGGTGGCTCACGCTTGTAATCCCAGCACTTTGGGAGGCCGAGGCGGGCGGATCACAAGGTCAGGAGATCGAGACCACGGTGAAACCCCGTCTCTACTAAAAATACAAAAAATTAGCCGGGCGTGGTGGCGGGCACCTGTAGTCCCAGCTACTCGGAGAGGCTGAGGCAGGAGAATGGCGGGAACCCGGGGGGCGGAGCCTGCAGTGAGCCGAGATTGCGCCACTGCACTCCAGCCTGGGTGACAGAGCGAGACTCTGTCTCAAAAAAAAAAAAAAAAAAAAAAAAAAAAAGAAATACTTTACTATCATACTGTTCTTTAAGTAAAAATAAACAAAATACTTATAGTGTAGCCAGTTCTCCTGGGAACCCCCGTCTCTACTAAAAATACAAAAATTAGCTGGGTGTGATGAGACACGCGTGTAGTCCTAGCTACTCACGAGGCTGAGGCAGGAGAATTTCTTGAACCTGGGAGGCAGAAGTTGCAGTGAGTGGAGATTGCGCCACTGAACTCCAGTGGGGGCGACAGTGAGACTCCATTTAAAAAAAATAAATTAAAAAGAATACTATTTAGACAAATGTATAAGAGAGGAAGGTGAAAGGAGCCAGGACTTTTTTTATTCAAAGGTCACAGTTTCTGTGGCTTGGAAGGATCAGTAAGATTTAGGTATGCAGAGAGCAAAGGCAGACACGCCGAAGAGTGCTTTGCATGTTTTTGTCTCACGCTTGTCTTTGCAGGACCCAGCCTTGATGCCCACTTGGGAGGCAGAAAGCACCGGCACCTCGTAGAACTACGAGCTGCGAGAAAGGCCCAGGGACTTCGAAGTGTGTTTGTCAGTGGCTTTCCCAGGGATGTGGATTCTGCTCAGCTCTCTGAGTACTTCCAAGCATTTGGACCTGTGGCCAGTGTTGTCATGGACAAGGACAAGGTAAAGTGAATGGCTCTCGGGTTAAAGAATGAGTCAGGGCTGGGCGTGATGGCTCACGCCTGTAATCCCATCACTTTGGGAGGCTGAGGCAGGCGGATTACCTGAGGTTAGGAGTTTGAGACCAGCCTGGCCAACATGGTGAAACCCCGTCTCTACTAAAAATACAAAATTAGCTGGGTGTGATGGTGCATGCCTGTAGTCCCAGCTACTTGGGAGGCTGAGGCAGGAGAATCGCTTGAACCCGGGAGGTGGAGGTTGCAGTGAGCTGAGATCCTGGATGACAGAGCGAGACTCTGTCTTAAGAAAAAAAAAGAATGAATCAGATGTGCTGTGTACCAGAGACAAGAGGGAGAAACCAACAGCCTCTTTGAGCTGGTTCCTAATGTGGCTTGTTCTTGATGGACATCACAGTACTTGGGCTAGACCAGCTTTGGGAGCTTCTCACACCTCCCCCACCCCTTGAATTTTTATTTTTATTATTATATTTTTGAGTGCAGTGGCACAATCTCAGCTCGCTGTGACATCTGCCTCCTGGGTTCCAGCAATTCTCGCACCATAGCCACCCAAGCAACTGGGATTACAGGCGCGTGCCCCCATGCCCAGCTAATTTTTGTATTTTTAGTAGAGACAGGGTTTCACCATGTTGGCCAGGCTGGTCTCGAACTCCTGACCTCAGGTGATCCGCGCGCCTCAACCTCCCAAAATGCTGGGATTACGGACATGAGCCACTGCTCCCAGTCCCACCCTTTGGATTTTATCACTTCACCAGAGTGAGTCATTGGGGGATTTTTCTGTGTGTGTCATCTATTGATTCAGTGAATTCTTTGCAAAATATTTATTCACAGCTAACTTTGTACTAGCCACTATGCTTAGGGCTGCATTCTGAGTAGTGAATGGGATAGATATGGTCCCTGCTCTCACAGAGCCTATAGTCTAGAGGAGAAAGTAAACAATTAAATAAGTAATTATAGTGAAAGTTGATCCTTAAAGAACAACATACATACCATTGGATCAACTCCACAAGAACCTGGTTGATAAACCAGTTAGCAGTTTATTAACTTACACTGAGAGGTACTAACGTTGTTTGGTTAGAACACCCTGTCCTTTGGAAAGTGTTAGATAAACAAGCTTGTGCTTTTTGTGTTGCTTCCCTGTAGGCTTTGGTCCCTTGAAAAAAGTTCACTGTTGAGGTGCTGTGTTCCTTGGTCATACTGTGGTTCTGAGGCTGCACTCTTGTTATGTAGGCATGGCTTAGGTGATCCCAAATATCGCTTTGCAGCCCAGGTTATCTTTTAGAATGGGGCGGAGCCTGTGTTTGTTAGGGATTGCATTCAGCAACCAAACTACAAATGGCTTAAACAATAGGAGTTTAGTTTTTCTCATGTAACAAGAAGTCCAGACCTGGACAGTTCAGGGATTTGCTGTTTTCCTGCTCTGCCATTATTGGCATGTGGCTCTTCATAGTTATGATACTGCTGCCCCATATCTTCAGGCAAGAAGAAGGGGCAGGTTTTAGGGCAGAGTATAAAAGGTTAGTGTCAGCCAGGCCCAGTGGCTCACACCTGTAATCCCAGCACTTTGGTAGGCTGGGGTGGGCAGATCATGTGAGGTCGGGAGTTCGAGATCAGCCTGACCAACATGGAGAAACCCCGTCTCTACTGAAAATACAAAATTAGTGGGGCATGGTGGCACATGCCTGTAATCCCAGCTACTCGGGAGGCTGAGGCAAGAGAATCACTTGCACCCGGGAGGTGGAGGTTGCAGTGAGCCGACATCGCGCCATTGCATTCCAGCCTGGGCAACAAGAGCGAAACTCCGTCTCAAAAAAAAAGGTTAGTGTCAGCTGAGTCTGAGTCCCCTCCTCTCTCTATTTTTTTTTCCTTTTATTCTGAGAAAAATGCGTTTTCTTTTTCCTTGTTTTTTTTGAGAGGGAGTTTTTTTGTGGTAGAATTCTGGCCACTGAGATATAAGTAGAAGTTTACTGAGGAGGCCTTTAGAAAAAGTATTTCTCTCGGCCAGGCACAGTGGCTTACGCCTGTAATCCCAGCACTTTGGGAGGCTGAGGTGGGAGGATTAGCTAAGGTCAGGAGTTTGAGAACAGCCTGGCCAACGTGGCGAAACCCCATCTCTACTAAAAGCAGAAAAATTAGCTGGGCGTGGTGGCAGGCGCCTGTAATCCCAGCAAGCGATTCTCCTGCCTCATCCTCCCGAGTAGCTGGGACTGGAGGTGCGTGCCATCACACCCAGCTAATTTTTGTATTTTTAGTAGAGACCAGGTTTCACCATGTTGGCCAGGCTGGTCTCGAACTTCTGACCTCAGGTGATCCGCCCACCTCGGCCTCCCAAAGTGCTGGGATTACAGGTGTGAGCTACTGGGCCTGGCCTAATTTTTTGTATTTTTAGTAGAGACAGGATTTCTCCATGTTGGCCATGCTAGTCTTGAACTGCTGGCCTCAAGTGATCCGCCCACCTCAGCGCCGCAAAGTGCTGGGATTACAGGCATAAACCACTGTGCTCGGCCTAATGATTAACATTCTTATTGAGGAACTGCTATGCATCGTGTGCTAAGTACATTATATACACTTGCATCTAATCTCCACAACATTCCCTTGAGGGAAATGGTCAGTAGGCAGTTGGAGATTTGGGAGTTTAAGACACTGCTTGTGAGGCAGTTACAAGTTACTTAACCTCTTTGAGTTTCAGTTTCTTAATTTGTAAAATGGAAATAATAATACGTACCTTGTAGGTGTCTTACGAGCCTCAGACATCGTTTGTGTGAACTGCTTAGTTTATAATAAGCCCTCAACAAATAGTAACTCTAGCTATGGATGGTGGTGTTGAGAGGACAAAAATGGCAAGGACACAGGCTCCTTATTTTTATTTATTTATTTATTTATTTGAGATGGAGTTTTGCCCTTGTTGCCCAGGCTGGAATGCAGTGGCGCGAACTTGGCTTGGGACGATCTCGGCTGACCGCAACCTCTGCCTCCCAGGTTCAGGTGATTCTCCTGCCTCAGCCTCCCGAGTAGCTGGGATAACAGGCATGCGCCACCATGCCTGGCTAATTTTGTATTTTTAGTAGAGATGGGGTTTCTCCATGTTGGTCAGGCTAGTCTGGAATTCCTGATCTCAGGTGATCCGCCTGCCTTGGCCTCCCAAACTGCTGGGATTACAGGCGTGAGCCACCGTGCCCGGCCTGTTTATTTATTTTTGAGGTGGAGTCTCATTCTGTCGCCCAGGCTGGAGTACAGTGGCGCGATCTTGGCTCACTGCAACCTCTGCCTCCCGAGTAGCTGGGTTTACAGGCGCCTGCCACCATGCCCGGCTAATTTTTGTGTTTTTAGTAGAGACAGGTTTCACCATGTTGGCCAGGCTGGTCTGGAACTCCTGGCCTCACATGATCTGCCCGCCTTGGCCTCCCAAAGTACTGGGATTACATGCATGAGCTACCACGCCCAGCTGACACAGTCTTCTGAATCTGCCAATCCTGCCCTCCCTGATGCCTTCTGTGAGGTTCTGGAGAAAAATAGGAGCACAGACAAGCCCAGTGAAAGAGACTCTTAATTTCCAGCTGGGGCTTTGGTTACAGACTTGGTGGTGTACTGCAGTCTGGTAAACTGTGGTTTATTAGAGTCAGAAGACTGGCCTGGGCAGGTCCAAGTAGCTACCTTTGTCCTTGGCTTCACTTCAGTTCTTTGCTGTGTTTGGCATAAGGGTAGAAGTAAGTCTGTGCATGGTGTTGCACCCCTATCATCCCAGCTACTGAGGAGGCTGAGGCAGGAGGTTCGCTTGAGCCCAGGAATTCAAAGCTACGGTGAGCTATAATCACATCACTGCACTCCAGTCTTGGTGACAGAGCAAAATCCTGTCTGTAAAAAAAGAAGGGTGTGGCCGGGCCAGGTGACTCACACCTGTCATCCCAGCACTTTGGGAGGCTGAGGTGGGCAGATCATCTGAGGTCAGGAGTTCGAGACCAGCCTGGCCAACATGGTGAAGCTGTCTCTACTAAAAATACAAAAAAATTAGCTGGGTGTAGTGGCAGATTCCTGTAATCCGAGCTACTCGGGAGACTGAGGCAGGAGAATTGCTTGAACCCGAGAGGCGGAGGTTGGAGTGAGCCGAGATCGTGCCACTGCACTCCAGCCTGGGCAACAGAGCGAGACTCCTTCTCAAAAAAAAAAAAAGTAAAATAAAATAAATAAATAGTATACAATTCATTGGTTGGTTATTTGCTATTGGGTAAAAAAATAAATAAAAAGTATACAATTGGCCGGGCGTGGTGGCTTATGGCCTGTAATCCCAGCACTTTGGGAGGCTGAGGTAGGTGGATCACCTAAGGTTAGGAGTTGGAGACCAGCCTGGCCAACATGGTGAAACCCCATCTCTACTAAAAATACAAAAAATTACCTGGGTGTGGTGGCGGACACCTATAATCCCAGCTACTCCGGAGGCAGAAAGCAGGAGACTCACTTGAACCTGGGAGGCAGAGGTTGCTGAGAGCCAAGATCGTGCCACTGCACTCCAGCCTGGGTGACAGAGCAAAACTCCATCTCAAAAAAAAAAAAAAGTATTCAATTTAGGGGTGGGTGTGGTGGCTGATACCTGTAATCCCAGCCCTTTGGGAGGCCAAGGTGGGAGGATCACTTGAGATCAGGAGTTCGAGACCAGCCTGGCTAACGTGGTGAAACCCCATCTCTACTAAAAATACAAAAATTAGCCAGGTGTAGTGGTGCGTGCCTTTGATCCCAGCTACTAGGGAGGCTGAGGTAGGATAATGGCTTGAACCCCGGAGGTGGAGGTAATAATGAGCCGAGAGTGTGCCACTGTACTCAAGTCTGAGCGACAGAGAGACTCTGTCTCAAAAAAAAAAAAAGTATACAATTCAGTGAGTGTTAGCATATTCACAGGGTTCTGCAACCCTCATGACTGATTTCAGAATGTTTTTACCACTCCAAAAAGCAACCCCTTATCCTTTCTTGGTTACCTCCCATTTGTGATTCAGGCCTGTGTACTGGTGAAGCCATCCTCCGGGTTGAGTTAATTGTTATGTATGGTGTGAGGTAAAGGTTCAACATCATTGTTTTGCATGTGGCTATCCAGTTGTCCCAGCACAATTTGTTGACAAGACTGTTCTTTCCCCATTGAATCTTCTTGACACCGTTGTTCAAAATCAGTTGACCACAGATGTGTGGGTTTCTTTCAGGGTCTCAATTCCATTCCCTTCATCTGAATGTCTATCTTTATGCTAGCACCACTCTGTCTTGGTGCTACCTTACTGTAGCAGGAACCTTTTTATAAACAAGATGAGGGTGCAGCTTTACCATTGGAGGATATAAAAGAATATGGACTTTTTTCCCTAAAGCAGTCCTGTTTTTCCTCTTCTTTTTCTTTTTTTTTTTTTGAGACGGAGATTCGCTCTTGTTGTCCAGACTGGAGTGCAATGCACAATCTCTGCTCACAGTAACCTCCGCCTCCCGGGTTCAAGCAGTTGCCTCCTGAGTAGCTGGGATTACAGGCATGCGCCACCATATCCAGCTAATTTTGTATTTTTAGTGGAGATAGGGTTTTGCCACGTTGATCAGGCTGGTCTTGAACTCCTGACCTCAAGTGATCCACTCGCCTAGGCCTCCCAAAGTGTTGAGATTAGGCGTGAGCTACTGCGCCCAGCGTTTTTCCTCTTCATGCTAATATTTTACCTTTAAAAAAATATGGCCAGTGAATATCACTGAACTCACCAACTTACAACAACATAGTTGTTATACTGCTGTTATTCCTAGATGGTGAGTTCTTGAAGACAGGGTTTATGAGTTTGTATTTATGCCTAGCACAGTGTTCATTACATGAATTGATTTTTTTTTTTTTTTTTTTTTTGGAGACAGAGTCTCGCTCTATCGCCCAGGCTGGAGTGCAGTGGTGCCATCTCAGCTCACTGCAAGCTCCGCCTCCTGGGTTCACGCCATTCTCCTGCCTTAGCCTCCCAAGTAGCTGGGACTACAGGCGCCCACCACCATGCCTGGTTAATTTTTTGTATTTTTAGTAGAGATAGGGTTTCACCGTGTTAGCCAGGATGGTCTCTATCTCCTGACCTCGTGATCCACCCACGAGGGTGGATCTCCTGACCTCGTGATCCACCCAGCCTCCCCAAAGTGCTGGGATTACAGGCGTGAGCCACTGCGCCCAGCTGCATGAATTGATTTTTTAAAAGATTTTTAAAGTGGACTCATTCCGTTACATGGATCCTTAATAAATGTTAAAAAAAATTCCAGTTATATCAGGAAAAGTTATAGGGTGAGTCATAGTGTAATCACATCATTGGGAAGAGTAGGGGACAGAAATAATGTAGATAAAATGAGGTTTTTAGAGGCAGACTGGGGTGAGAGTAAAATGTGTGGAATAGGAGTGAGGGAAATAATTGTTTTCTACTTTTTTTTTGAGACAGGGTCTCGCTGTCTCTCAGGCTGGTGTGTAGTGGTGCAATCACAGCTCACTGCAGCCTCAACATCCTGGGCTCAAGTGATGCTCTTACCATAGCCTCCCAAGTAGCTGGGACTACAGGTGTGTGCTGCCATGCCTGGCTAATTTTCTTTTTCTTTTTTTTTTTTTTTTTTTGAGACAGGATGTGGCTGTGTCACCCAGCCTGGAGTGCAGTGGTGCGATCTCGGCTCACTGCAATCTCAGCCCCCGGGCTCAAGCAATCCTCCCATCTCTTCCTCTCCAGTAGCTGGGACTACCTAGCTAATTTTAAAAAATTGTACTGGCCAGGTGCAGTGGCTCACACCTGTAATCCCAGCACTTTGGGAGGCCGAGTTTAGGAGTTTAGGAGTTAGAGACCAGCCTGGCCAACATGGTGAAACCCCATTTTTACTAAAAATACAAAAATTAGCTGGGCGTGGTGGCATGTGCCTGTAATCCCAGCTACTCGGGAGGCTGAGGCAGGAGAATCGCTGGAACCTGGGAGGCAGAGGTTGCAGTGAGCCGAGATCACCCCACTGAACTCCAGCCTGGGTGACAGAGTGAGACTCCATCTCAAAAAAAAAAAAAATTGTTTGTAGAGATGGGATCTCACTATGTTGCCCTGGTTGGTCTCCAACTCCTAGGCTCAAGCAGTTCTCCTGCCTCAGCCTCCCAAAGTGCTGGGATTACAGGTACGAGTCACTGCACCTGGCTGAAAATTGCTTTTCTAAATATGTCCCGTTATTATGAAAACAGCAAGCAAATAATTCTCAATTTATGGGATAGTCTCCATTTCAAATATTCTCATCCACTGTAGATCACATGCTTAGATTCTTGGTTCCAAAATCATCATCTCTGCCCCTGTTGTTTACCAGGGAGTGTTTGCCATTGTGGAGATGGGGGACGTGGGTGCTCGAGAGGCTGTCTTGTCACAGTCCCAGCACAGCCTGGGAGGACATCGCCTGCGTGTCCGCCCACGGGAGCAGAAGGAGTTCCAGAGCCCGGCCTCCAAATCCCCCAAGGGAGCAGTCCCCGACAGTCACCAGCTGGCCAAAGCACTAGCTGAGGCTGCAGACGTGGGGGCACAAATGATAAAGCTTGTGGGGCTGAGGGAGTTGTCTGAGGCTGAGCGGCAGCTTCGGAGCCTGGTGGTGGCCCTGATGCAGGAGGTCTTCACAGAGTTCTTCCCTGGTAAGTTACCTCCCCTACTACGTCTGAGCCCTCCCTGGCCTTTGCTCCCCTGTGTCTGTATCCCCAGTCCTCCCTCCGCTAGAGGTGTTTGGTTGCTCTTCCATCTTTGTGCTCCCTTTTGTTCTTCTTCTCCCTGCTCCTCCCTAACTTCTCTTGACCTTTCTTCTCTGCTCGGCACCCAGGCTGTGTGGTCCACCCTTTTGGCTCTTCCATAAATAGCTTCGATGTCCATGGCTGTGATCTTGACCTCTTCTTGGATCTGGGTGACTTGGAAGAGCCCCAGGTGAGTGAGTGTCCCAGGGAGGCAGCTGGGAAGAGTCCATGAGAATGGCCATGTGACTGGGCAAGTCCTTTAGCTCTCCATGTCTTAGTTCCTCGTCTACAATGCAGATAATAGGACCTACCTGAGTTTATTGTAATTGGAGAGATGTGAATATGGATGAGTATTAGGATGAAAATGAACTGACAGGGCCAGGCGCAGTGGTTCACGCCTGTAATCCCAGCACTTTGGGAGGCTGAGGTGGGTGGATCACCTGAGGTCAGGAGTTCAAGACCAGCCTGGCCAACATATAGTGAAACCCCCATCTCTACTAAAAAAAAATTACAAAAATTAGCTGGGTGTGGTGGTGTACACCTGTAGTCCCAGCTACTTGGGAGACTGAGGCAGGAGAATCACTTGAACCCAGGAGGCAGAGGTTGCAGTGAGCCGAGATTGCGCCACTGCACTTCAGCCTGGGTGACAGAGGGAGACTCCTTCTCAAAAAAAAAAAAAAAAAATGAATTGACATGGATACCTGGCAGTCGTAACAAAAAAAAAAATTTCAAAATGGTACGTACAATATGATCTTATTTTGGAAAAAATATATTAAGAAATATACAATAAGGTCCTTTTAGTTTTGCTTATGTGTATTTTCTTTTTTTTTTTGAGGCACAGTCTAACTCTGTCACCCAAGCTGGAGTACAGTGCTGTGATCTCGGCTCACTGCAACCTCTACCTCCTGGGTTCAAGTGGTTCTCGTGCCTCAGCCTCCCAAGTAGCTCGGAATACAGGCACACGCCACCATGCCTGGCTAGTTTTTTGTATTTTTAGTAGAGGTGGGGTTTCTTCATGTAGGCCAGACTGGTCTTGGACTCCTGGCCTCAAGTGATCTGCCCACCTTGGCCTCCCAAAGTGCTGGGATTACAGGAATGAGCTACCATGCCTGGCCACTTATCTGTATTTTCTAACATCTAATGTACAGATTCTGTTTAGGAAAGGATTATTATTATTACTTAGAAATAGGGTCTCACTGTGTTTCCCAGGCTGGTCTCGAACTCCTAGGCTGAAGGAATCCTCCTGCCTCATTCTCCCAAATTGCTGGGATTACAGGTATAAGCCCCCATGCCCAGCCTATTATTATTTTCAAAAAATAGACTTGGCCAGGTGCGGTGGGTCACGCCTGCGTAATCCCAGCACTTTGAGAGGCCAAGGCAGGTGGATCACCTGAGGTCAGGAGTTTGAGACCAGCCTGGCCAACATGGTGAAACGCTGTCTCTACTAAAAATACAAAAATTAGCCGGGTATGGTGGCACACGCCTGTAATTCCAGCTACTCGGGAGGCTAAGGGAGGAGAGACAGCTTGAACCCAGGAGGTGGAGGTTGCAGTGAGCCGAGATCGTGCCACTGCACTCCAGCCTGGATGGCAGATTGAGACTTCATCTCAAAAAAAAAAAAAAAAAAAAAAAAATAGACTTTATTTTTTAGAGCAGTGTTAGATTCACAGCAAAAGTGAGCAGAAAGTAGAGTTCCTATATGCCTGCTGCCCCCGCAACAGGAGTTTTTAAATGTTTTATCATTCTTTTTATCTTTCCCTACACACACACACTCTCTATTTATATTTTCTGAATCATCTGAGAGAAGGTTGCATGTATCACATTCCTTTACCCCTCTATATTTCAGTGTGTGTTATGCAAGAACAAAGGTATTCTAGTGTAAAGGTATTCTAGTGTATAACCACAGTACCATTATCAAGTTGAGGAAATGTTACACTGGTACAAATGTAAACCTTTACAGACTTTACAGTCCATACTCTAATTTGGTCAGCTGTCCTGACAATGGACTGTTACAGTTTCTCTTTAGTCTGTAATAGTTCCTCTGTTTTTGTCTTTCACGACAATGACATTTTTTGCAGAGGTAGACCTTTTATTTTATAGAATTAAAAGGTTATCTTTAAAAAAAAAAAGGTTGCTGTGAAGATTAAATGAGTTAATATGTATAAAGCCCTTAAAATAGAGCTGAATAAGCTGGAAGTAATATTATCTTGAGAGATCCCTGCTGAGGGGACAGCAGAAGCAATTCACTCAGTTCATTTCTGTCCACAGCCAGTCCCAAAGGCTCCAGAATCTCCATCGCTGGACTCGGCCCTGGCTTCCCCTCTGGACCCTCAAGCCCTGGCCTGCACCCCAGCCTCCCCTCCAGATTCACAACCTCCAGCTTCTCCCCAGGATTCTGAAGCCCTGGACTTTGAAACCCCTTCCTCCTCCCTGGCGCCCCAAACTCCGGACTCTGCCTTGGCCTCCGAGACCCTTGCTTCTCCCCAGTCTCTGCCTCCAGCCTCACCACTGCTAGAGGACAGGGAAGAGGGGGGCCTGGGGAAGGCCCCAGAACTAGCAGAGACCCCAAAAGAGGAGAAAGCAGAGGGGGCAGCAATGCTGGAGCTGGTGGGATCCATTCTCCGGGGCTGTGTCCCTGGGGTGTATCGAGTCCAAACTGTGCCCTCTGCCCGGCGCCCTGTGGTCAAGTTCTGTCATCGGCCTTCAGGTCTCCACGGTGACGTCTCCCTCAGTAACCGGTACCTTTCTCAGTAACCGGTACCTTTCTTTTTTTCGAGATGACATTTCGCTCATTGCCCAGTCTGGAGTACAATGGCGCCATCTTGGCTCTCCGCAACCTCTGCCTCCCAGGTTGAAGTGATTCTCCTGCCTCAGCCTCCCAAGTAGCTGGGATTACAGGCATGTACCACCATGCCTGGCTAATTTTGTATTTTTAATAGAGACGGGGTTTCTCCATGTTGGTCAGGCTGGTCTCGAACTCCCGACCTCAGGTGATCACCTGCCTCGGCCTCCCAAAGTGCTGGGACTACAGGCGTGAGGTACCGTACCTTTCTTTGGGGCAGGCCAGCTGAGAATTCTGGGATGGGCCAGGAGAGAGTCTGGCTTGGGAAACTCCTGCACCTGCCGAGTCTCAAGTTTGTCCTTGTTTGGGACCATCCCTCTTTCTGTCCCTTATCTCCTCCTGCTTGGCTTCCAGTTCAGTGTTTGTAAAGTGTGTTCCTTAGAATATTACTTTCTTTCTTTTTTTTTTTTTTTTTTTTGGTGAGATGGAGATTTACTCTTGTTGCCCAGGCTGGAGTGCAATGGCGAGATCTCAGCTCACTGGATCCTCCGCCTCCCAGGTTCAAGCGATTCTCCTGCCTCAGCCTCCCGAGTAGCTGGGTTTACCGGCAAGTGCCACCACACCTGGCTAATTTTGTATTTTTAGTAGAGATGGGATTTCACCGTGTTGCCCAGGCTGATCTCGAACTCCTGACCTCAGGTGATCTGCCCACCTCAGCCTCCCAAAGTGCTGGGATTACAGGCGTGAGGCACTGCGCCCTAGAATACTACTTTCAAGGGATGTAGAAAAGAGCTCTGCGGTTTAATAAATTTGGGAAATTCAAAATTAGATGCAAAAAGGTTTCTCCATTTCTTCCCTTCTCCCCTTGCCCTCTCTCCTTTCCTTCCTTCCTCTCTCCCTTCCTGTCTTTGTTTCTTTGCATAGTAAAGGCTCTGGGCAGTCTTTTTTTTTTTTTGACATGGGATGTTGCTCTGTCACCCAGGCTGGAGTGCAGTGGTGTGACCATGGCTCATGAGCAGCCTTATAATAATGTGCTGTGAATGTCCAGGATGGGCGTACAGGATGAAGTGTTTCCCGAACTCCTTTGTCCTTTTGCACACTGTCTCACAAGATCAGTGAGCAACATTTGGGGAAACTGTTCTGGCCTTAATCCAGCTGGCCCCAGTTATGCAAGTCTGGAATGAAAGCTGGGGGTGGTAGGTTCTGACATCCCCAAGCCCTAACACCCTTGTCCCTGCTTTGTCCCAGGCTGGCCCTGCATAACTCCCGTTTCCTGAGTCTCTGCTCTGAGCTGGATGGTCGAGTCCGGCCCCTCGTGTACACCCTCCGCTGCTGGGCTCAGGGTCGGGGGCTGTCAGGTGAGAATGGATCAGGACAGACTTGGGGCTGAGTTGGTGTCAGGACAAAAGCAGGGATTCAGGGAGAGAAGGGAGGTCAGAATGGGCACCAGGGTTGAGAAAACTGCCAGTGAGGGGATTAGAAGCACCTCTGATCTAACCGGAATTATTGCTTATTTACCCAGGGAGTGGCCCCCTTCTCAGTAACTACGCCCTGACCTTGCTGGTGATCTATTTTCTTCAGACCAGGGACCCTCCTGTGTTGCCCACTGTGTCCCAGCTCACCCAGAAAGCAGGTACTCGGCCTAGCCTCCACCCTCTCCATCTTGTTAGCTTCCTCTCTCTTCTTCATCACACTTAGATACACAAAGCAACTCTGGGAATGAGATCTCTCTACCCCCACTCTCAATCTCCTTGCTTCCAGACTGACTCTCACCTTATTTACTTTCACAGGAGAGGGGGAACAGGTGGAAGTCGATGGCTGGGACTGCAGTTTCCCCAGAGATGCCTCAAGACTGGAGCCCAGCACAAATGTGGAGCCCCTCAGTGAGTTTGGGGAGCCTGGTAGAGGACTAGTAATGATGTTCATCAACAGTAGGTAACATATATCACACTGTGTGCCAGGCATGGTTCTCACAGAAAGCCTGTGAGATACCTAATATTATTACTGCCATTTTACAGATGAAGAAACCATGTTTGGGAGCAATTAAGTGACTTGCCCAAGGTTGCACTGCCTAGCAAGGAGCAGCAGCATCTGGGCAAGGACATCATGTCTGGGCAGGGAGAGAGGTTTGACCTCTTGTTTATAGGGATCAGAGAAGCCTAGCTTCCTGGGACTCTGCTGAGCCCCTTGGAAGGGAAAAAGAAAGTCCTGCTAAGGAAATGGCTCTGGTGCAGGACCTGTATCAGTTCTGGCCTCTAAGTGACCCCCCTTTCCCCACTCTTCCTCCTCCTCCAGGTTCCCTGCTAGCCCAGTTCTTCTCCTGTGTATCTTGCTGGGATCTTCGTGGCTCCCTGCTGTCCCTGCGGGAGGGCCAGGCACTGCCTGTGGCAGGGGGCCTGTCTTCTAATCTCTGGGAGGGTCTGCGCCTTGGCCCCCTGAATCTCCAGGACCCTTTTGACCTGAGTCACAATGTCGCAGCCAATGTGACCAGCCGGGTGGCTGGGCGACTACAGAACTGCTGCCGAGCAGCAGCCAATTACTGCCGAAGCCTCCAGTACCAGCGCCGTTCCTCCCACGGTCGGGACTGGGGGCTGCTCCCCCTTCTGCAGCCCAGCTCCCCCAGCTCCCTGCTCTCTGCTACCCCGATCCCTTTACCTCTTGCACCCTTCACCCACCTCACTGCTGCCCTGGTGCAGGTATTCAGGGAAGCACTGGGGTGCCACATAGAACAGGGAACCAAGAGACCGCGGTCAGAAGGAGGTGGAACTGGGGAGTCCTCTCAGGGAGGGACAAGCAAAAGACTCAAAGTAGATGGACAGAAAAACTGCTATGAGGAGGGGAAAGAGGAGCAGCAGGGATGTGTAGGGGACGGTGGGGAAGACAGGGTAGAAGAGATGGTTATAGAGGTTGGAGAGATGGTGCAGGACTGGGCCATGCAGAGCCCTGGGCAGCCAGGGGACCTGCCCCTGACCACTGGAAAGCATGGAGCCCCTGGAGAAGAGGGGCAGCCCAGCCATGCAGCCCTGGCAGAGCGGGGGCCCAAGGGACAAGAGGCAGCCCAAGGAGGGTCTCAGGGTGAGGCAGGGAAGGGGGCATCCCTGCCCTCCTCAGTGAGCTGGCGCTGTGCCTTGTGGCACCGAGTGTGGCAAGGGCGGCGGCGAGCCCGTAGACGCTTGCAGCAGCAAACCAAGGAAGGAGCTGGAGGTGGCGCTGGTACAAGAGCAGGGTGGCTGGCGACTGAGGCTCAGGTCACCCAGGAGCTGAGAGGACTGAGTGGTGGTGAAGAGAGGCCAGAAACTGAGCCCCTGCTGAGCTTTGTGGCGTCTGTCTCCCCGGCTGACCGAATGCTCACTGTGACCCCGCTCCAGGATCCCCAAGGCCTGTTCCCTGATCTCCATCATTTCTTACAGGTTTTCCTCCCTCAAGCACTTCGACATCTCAAGTGAAAACATGGCCCCTAAAGGGCAATAAAGCTGCTAGTTTAATACAGTCTTCCCGTTTCCTTTCATTTCCATCATTAATCCTCCTTCCCCTCCCCCAGAACTTCATGCAGCTGCTCTCCTCTGACCCCAAACATGGGTCTCTCCCTGCTGCTCTCCACCCCAGCAGCTGCTCCTTCCTACAGTTCGCACAGCTCGAGGGGAGTGCGGGGGCAGCACCGCGCGTGGCACCTGGCACCCGCGCAGAGTTCCTGAATGGCAGAGCGGTGGGTGGCTCGAGCAGTACTGAGAAGAGCCAGGCTTGCCTCCACATTCTTCCTGTCGCCTCAGATTTATGGGGACAAGGACGGAGATTTGCGTTCAGGGTTCTTCATTCTCTCCTTTAAACGAGGAGAGTTCATCCCGTTCTTAAAATGGGTAAGAGATTTCAAACCTGAACCTGGGTCAAAAGCCATGAACATCAGAAGCGACGATGTCAGCGTCAGCCCCTCCAGGGGCCGAGTCCGGAGGAGGTGGGAGGGACAGGGCGCGTTCTCCCTCATGTCCCTGCCCTGCTTCGGGCCGGCGGGCCGGTGCCCTTCTCGCAGTAACAGCACCCTGGAGCTGCAAGGGGTTGGATGTGAGCAAACCTCACTTTGGCAGGCGGGTTCAGACCGGGCCCCTGTTAGACGCTCATCCCTTTCTGGAGGAAAAGCAGAGCAGGAACTAAAGGGATTTAGCACACACACTGCCACCTCCGCGCAGCAGCTGTTCCTCGCTCCCATGAGTTTCATAGAATCATGTGAGGCGCTTGGCAAAATCTACCATCAAGTCACTTGTCCCTCGGCGGGCCAGAAGGCGACGCCCCCAGTAGCACTGGCCGCGCCGGGCCAAGAGCCGCGCCACGTAGCCGAGAACTCGCGGCTTTTCCAGCGGGTTCTCACAGCTTCCCCGCCCTCCACGCTGTCTACCTCCACGTCTAGACTCCGATTGGCCCGCTGCACTTGAGGGGCGGGCCGGTCAAGAGCTCCAATGCGCAGGCGCGAGCTTTTTCCGCGCTGGCCAGCAGGCCCCACCCACCCCGTTCTTTTTCCAATTCAGCGCCACTGGATACTGAACTGTCGTACGTACGTCTTCTGTTTCGTCCTCGCTTTCCGGCTGCTGTTTCCCCACAGCTCTCCTCTTTCCCCCTCCCTTCTTTCCCGGGCGGCTTACTTTGCGGCAGCGCCGAGAACCCCACCCCCTTTCTTTGCGGAATCACCATGGCGGCTGGGGTAAGTTTGCCGGCTGTGGTGGTTCGGGTCACCCTATCCACCGCCATCCTTTGCCCGAGTGGGGCCAGTCGGCGCCAGAGGAGTTCTGAGGCTGAGTGGGGAGCTGATTCGGGGTCTACAGACTGTACTGCTGGAGAGTAGGGTTCCTAGGGCCTGGAGGGGAACTTAGGCTGGGGCTCTCGGAGGCCAGAGGTGGAAGGGTCTGGGGAAGAGGAGAAAAGAGATGCCGGGTCTCGGCCGTCCGAAGCCTGAAAAAGAAGGGGTTCGGCTCTATTGCCGCTTTGAGGCGTGGTATCTGGGCAGGTTGACGAACTTCTGTGACCGTTTTGTGGAGTAACACTGGGGACAGGTTGAAGAGGAGGGTCTTTGTAGGAAGGTCCGGGTGGCACGGTTAAAGGTCGTCTCTCAGGGAGGTTTGGGAGCGAGAGGATTCTCCGGAAAGTGAAGTCAGACCAATTGGACTTCGCTGGCCAGCTTAATAGAGAAGGCAACGCCGGGGAACTCGATGCGGGACAGGACCGGAGGGATGGTATGCGCGACACGGAAAGAAAGCCTTTTGAGGGAGAGGAGTTGATTTAAGAAGACGGCGTGCCATCCCCTATCTCTGGTTATTCTGAGGGGAACTAGAAATCTCTCGATCGTTGTGCGTGCCTTAGAGACAGGACGATGCTTTTGAAGCGGTGAGCAGCTGAGCAGTAGAGTAGGCAGGCGCTCAGAACCATCAATGAATGAAACGAGGGCTCCGGGAAGGGAGGGGAGTATGTTTGTAGGCAGATGGAGTCTGATGGAGCTAGAAGTTCTGAATTTCTTGGAGATAGATTTGAGGGGAAGAGAATACTTCTAGAGGTGTCCTTAGGGAAGGTCAAATCTGTCAACAAGCTTTATTTAGCAGTTGATGTGTAGTTCTGTTCTTGGTATTTCGGAGGATTCTGATTACATATGGCAAGTACTAAAGGACTTGTTTCACCAGAGGAAGTAAAAGGGTGAGTTGAACACATGGGGATTATTCAGGAAAGTCATCCTGGGGAGTGGCATTAAGGACTGGGACCCTTCTACTCATTAATTTTGTCCGTCTCTTTCTGCCATAGACCCTGTACACGTATCCTGAAAACTGGAGGGCCTTCAAGGCTCTCATCGCTGCTCAGTATAGCGGGGCTCAGGTCCGCGTGCTCTCCGCACCACCCCACTTCCATTTTGGCCAAACCAACCGCACCCCTGAATTTCTCCGCAAATTTCCTGCCGGCAAGGTGAGTTGGGAGATGGGGAGCATCCTTCGGTTCCGAGAAACCAAGGCCCTGGGATTCTGTCACTCTGGAGATGGCCCCCATCTCTAAAAGGGAGCTTCCCATGTTATTTTCTTCAATATTTCGGTGATTTTATTTTGAGATAAGTATAGATTCACATGTAGTTGTGAAAAAAAAAATACGGAGTTATTCTGTGACTTTATAAAATTCACGAGTTTACTTTGTGGGAAAGAGAATGAGTTTTGACTAAGCATTTTCAGTGCAAATATATCAGGTATCTGTTATAAGCAGGATTCTTACCCCAAGGGGTTTATAGAGATAGGTGAAGAAACATGCTAAGAATGGAGGAGATGATGTGCTGTTTGGTTCTGGGTCACACACTAATACTTTAACTGATACAGACATTGATACAGGAGTTGCTTTTGGCCTTCTGCTTGTTTGATCCAGAGATTTCATACAAATATCTTGTAATATTCAAATCTGTTGGGCTTCCTAGTTAACATTGTGAATTCAGATTGCAAAGGAGGCCAAGTTCTTGAAGTATTTATTTATGGTTCTTGAGTATCAGGTAGTATCGAGAGTTTGGATAGTGAGGATCGTCAGCCTTATGTAAGTATTTTCAAAGCAGTTTGGCTCCTGGTATTGGTTAGGGAGAAATTTTGTGTGTTTTACCTTATCTTTTCACTGCTTTGTCCCCAGGTCCCAGCATTTGAGGGTGATGATGGATTCTGTGTGTTTGAGAGCAACGCCATTGCCTACTATGGTAATTTGCAGGGGTATATGCGTATGGGAGAATTTGGAGGTGAGGGTGTAGGAGAGTATGAGTGTGAGTGGGGGTGGATATGAAGGAATTCTCCAGGACCTGGACTGGTGTTGGCATTCCCCCAGAGTTCTGACCTTTGTGTTCTGCCTCTGCAGTGAGCAACGAGGAGCTGCGGGGAAGTACTCCAGAGGCAGCAGCCCAGGTGGTGCAGTGGGTGAGCTTTGCTGATTCCGATATAGTGCCCCCAGCCAGTACCTGGGTGTTCCCCACCTTGGGCATCATGCACCACAACAAACAGGTGAGCCTTGGAACTTTGAGAGAAGCCAGGGGCAGGGGTGGCATCAGCTCCTGGGTGTTGGGAATAAGAAATAAAATAGATTGAAAAAAAGATGCCAAGGATATGTAGGCAATGAGAAGACGTAATCTCTAGGGTACGAGTTTGAAGCAGTGGGCAGTTGATGGAGGAAGTGTCTGTCATGAGTGATCAGAAGAGGGATTGCTGCTGTGAAGAGATTATACCAAACGGTAAGGGGGTGGCTGGACCAGAGGACCTCTGAAGTTCCTTTGTTTGTAATACATTTAGAATGATCCTAGGATCTGCCTCCATTGAAAGAGGGTGAGGGTGAGCTCAGACTTCTAGGTGAAATAGCCCTCTTAGTTCTATTAATGGGGGAGGTGAGGGAAAGGGATTGGTACCCACTGATGAGTTTTATCATGTTGAATCACTAGGCCACTGAGAATGCAAAGGAGGAAGTGAGGCGAATTCTGGGGCTGCTGGATGCTTACTTGAAGACGAGGACTTTTCTGGTGGGCGAACGAGTGACACTGGCTGACATCACAGTTGTCTGCACCCTATTGTGGCTCTATAAGCAGGTGAAGTTTATGGAAAATCCATTTGGCAGTGGGTAGATGGGGATTAGAAACAAAGTGACAAGGTATCTAGGTTACCCTGTATTCTGCTGAGGACTTGGAAAACAGCTAGAGGTGGGTGCAGTGGCTCATGCCTGTAATCCGAGCACACTGGGGGGCCGAGGTAGGCAGATCACCTGAGGTCAGGAGTTTGAGACCAGCCTGGCCAACATGGTAAAACCCCATCTTTAATAAAAATACAAAAAATTAGCCAGGTGTGGTGGCACGCACCTATAGCCCCAGCTACTTGGGAGGCTGAGGCACAAGAATCACTTGAATCTGGGAGGTGGAGGTTGCGCTGAGCACAGATCGCCCCACTGCACTCCAGCCTGGGTGAGAGTGAGACTTTATGTCCAAACAAACAAAAAACGGCCAGGAATCCCAGGACTGAGTACCATCACTTGCCTTCCATTCTTTTAAGAAGCTGGGTAATGTCTTGCCTTTAGTTTCTGTTTGGCAGCTAAGATGTTTAGGTTGTTGCCATATTTCCTGGGAAGATTGGTTATTCTTAGTTGTGAAGACAGAGGTGATGATGGTAGCTTCAGCATTAAGATCTTTTTGGAGGCAGGCCAGGCACTGTGTCTAACACCTGTAATCCCAGCACTTTGGTAGGCCTAGGCGGGTGGATCACTTGAGATCAGGAGTTCAAGACCATCCTGGCCAGCACGGTGAAACCCCGTCTCTATTAAAAATACGAAAATTAGCCGGGCGTGGTGGTAGGCACCTGTAATCCCAGCTACTTGGGAGGCTGAGGCAGGAGAATGGCTTGAACCCAGGAGGTGGAGGTAGCAGTGAGCCAAGATCCAGCTACTGCGCTCCAGCCTGGGGGACAAGAGCAAGTCTCCATCTCAAAAAAAAAAAAAAAAAAAAAAAAAAAAAGGCTCTTTAAGCTCTTTTGGAGACAGATACAGGTTCAAGCCTTGGCTTCACTGTTTACCAATGTAGGTAAGGGGTTATATGCGGGTGAATTCCTTTAGTCCTGTTTTTTACTCTTTGCAATCTATAAAATCAGTGTAGTAATAATCACTGTCAAGGTTATTGGGTCAAAAAAGAATGACAAGTCACTGGTTTCCAAATAAAAGCTCTTGGACTCATGCTGGTCCAGAATAGTAATGTGATCACAGCAAAGGAAAAAACACTTACTGCATGCCAGACCCCGTGCCAGGGTCCTCTTGGGGATCATCTTAGTGAATCTAGTAAGTGGTAGAGTAGAATTTGAACCCAAGTACTGTGGAACCAGCACTCTGACTGCTGTGTTCTGTTTCCATGACAAGATTTTTTTTTCCTCTTCTGGTCTTTGCAAACTAAAAAATGACAACAGTTCTACCTGAAGCTGTTTATTCTTATTTTTCTTTGACCATGGCTAATACACCAGACACTAAGTTTAATTTGAAGGACTGTCCATTATTTATTTATTTATTTATTTTTGACGGAGTCTTGCTCTGTCACCCAGGCTGGAGTGCAGTGGCACGATCTTGGCTCACTGCAACCTCCACCTCCCAGGTTCAAGTGATTCTCCTGCCTCAGCCTCCCAAGTAGCTGGGATTACAGGCATGCGCCACCAAACCCGGCTAATTTTGTATTTTTAGCAGAGACGGGGTTTTGCCATGTTGGTCAGGCTGGTCTTGATCTCCTGAGGACCTCAGGTGATCCACCCGCCCCGGCCTCCCAAATGTTGGGATTGCAGGTGTGAGCCACCACGCCCAGCCAGGACTGTCCATTATTCTAAATGTGTTCCAATATTGTCTTTGAATGTTCTTTACTTTCTGAAGCTTGATGGGTGTGTGTGTGTGTGTGTGTGTGTGTGTGTGTAGTATGGCCAATGTAGATAGTAAATACCTATAGTGTTTAGATTTTATTTGGCAAAATGAGTCCTCGATAGCCCTCTGTGGGTCTCAATCTTTTTTTTTTTTTTCAGAGACGAAGTCTCACTCTTGTCCCCCAGGCTGGAGTGTGATGGCGCGATCTCGGCTCACTGCAACCTCTGCCTCCCGGGTTCAAGCGATTCTCTTGCCTCAGCCTCCTGAGTAGCTGGGATTACGGGCATGTGCAACCATGCCTGGCTGATTTTTGTATTTTTAGTAGAGGCGGAGTTTCACCATGTTTGCCAGGCTGGTCTCGAACTCCTGACCTCAGGTGATTCGCCCGCCTCGGCCTCCCAAAGTGCTGGGATTATAGGCATGAGCCACCGCTCCCAGCCGACGTGTGAAATTTGAAAGATTGGAAACAGTAGATCTGAAATAGTTTTGTAAAGGAGCAAGACAGTTATTACTCCTACTCCTAAATGGAGGATGGACCCAAGCATCCATCCATTAAACTGGACTGCACTGAAAAAAAAAAGATTAGAAAAAGAAATGGAGGCCAGGCGTGGTGGCTCACACCGGTAATTCCCAGCACTTTAGGAGGCCAGGGCAGGAGGATTGCTTGAGCATGCGAGTTCAAGATAAGCCTGGGCAACGTAGTGAGACCCCATCTCTATTACAATTTTTTTTTTTTTTTTTTTTTTTGAGATGGAGTCTCACTCTGTCACCCAAGCTGGAGTGCAGTGGCATGATCTCGGTTCACTGCAACCTTCGCCTCCTGGGTTTAAGTGAGTCTCCTGCCTCAGCCTCTGGAGTAGCTGGGGCTACAGGCGCGTGCCACCACGCCCGGCTAATTTTTTTTTTGAGACAGAGTCTCACTGTCACCCAGGCGCCTCCCGGGTTTACCCCATTCTCCTGCCTCAGCCTCCCGAGTAACTGGGATTACAGCTGCCCGCCACCACGCCCAGCTAATTTTTTTATTTTTAGTAGAGACGGGGGTTTCACTGTGTTAGCCAGGATGGTCTCGATCTCCTGACCTCGTGATCCGCCCGCCTGTAATCCCAGCACTTTGGGAGGCCGAGGCGGGCGGATCACTTGAGGTCAGAGTTCGAGAACAGCCTGGCCAACAGGGTGAAACCCCATCTCTATTAAAAGTACAAAAATTAGCTGGGTGTGGTGGCGGGCACCTGTAGGCCCACCTACTCAGAAGGCTAAGGCACGGGAGGCTGAGGCACGAGAATCACTTGAACCTGGGAGGCAGAGGCTGCAGTGAGCTGAGATCACACCATTGCACCACAGCCTGGGCGACAGAGCGAGACTCTGTCTCAAAAAAAAAAAAAAAATTAAAAAAATGAAGAAATGGGAAGTAATCCAGGGAAGGATGATGTTGTATGAAGCTATTGTCTATAGGGTTTGAAAAGAAGGTGAGCACTGGGACTTAGGTAGAGCAAAGGCTCTTGCTGTGAACAGAACTCTTCAGGGCCTTTCCACTGACTTTGTTTCCACCCTTATGTCCTGGCAGGTTCTAGAGCCTTCTTTCCGCCAGGCCTTTCCCAATACCAACCGCTGGTTCCTCACCTGCATTAACCAGCCCCAGTTCCGGGCTGTCTTGGGGGAAGTGAAACTGTGTGAGAAGATGGCCCAGTTTGATGGTGAGTCTGAGGAGATCGGGAGGCACATGACCAGGATCACGGTCTGGTTTGCTGTGCATCAACCCCTTGATTTCCTGTCTTGCTTTTGGGTTATGGGGACCTGTAGAATGTAGGGTGTCAGTGTGGTAGCTAATGGTATGTGCAATTTGTTTCGTATACACTCATACCCTGACTAATTTGTATTACTAGATAGAGTTGCGATATAAAGTATTTGTTGCTGAGTGTGTTCTTGCTGGAGGACATACAGTGAACTGATGAGCAGTCTGGGGCCTAGGTTCCTTACTTGTCCCATTGGTCAGTTTCCTCTGTTACCCTGCTTGCTCTGTGTGGTTTTGGAGGGGTGTGGAAAGAGGCAGAACATTCGTTCACTTTCCTGCCTTCCTCTGCACCAGCTAAAAAGTTTGCAGAGACCCAACCTAAAAAGGACACACCACGGAAAGAGAAGGGTTCACGGGAAGAGAAGCAGAAGCCCCAGGCTGAGCGGAAGGAGGAGAAAAAGGCGGCTGCCCCTGCTCCTGAGGAGGAGATGGATGAATGTGAGCAGGCGCTGGCTGCTGAGCCCAAGGCCAAAGACCCCTTCGCTCACCTGCCCAAGAGGTAAGGATATTGGAGGGTGGAGGGTGTGGGACCAAAGAAGGCCTGTTCTCACCTCTGTATGTCCCCCCTCACACACAGCTACAGCCAGAATTTTAGGTTGTCCATATAAAGTTAAAGGTATATTTTAGTTGCAAATAAAGCAGCTTTCTGGGCTGGTCATCAGGAATTGGGCAAATTTTGATTGTGGAGAGCAAGTTCCAAGTACAGCCAGTACTGGGGAAGACTGAACTCCTATTCCAACAAAGACAGGAACAGATTTTGATACAGTGGTAAACTGGTTTTGAGCAAGCTCATTTGACCCATTTGAGAGCTCTGAGAACAAACACAGGGAGAGGCGTGGGGAGGAAGAAAGTGCTGCGCGGCCGGCTGTGCAGAGATAGTGGATGCCAGAGCAGGGTCCTTTGAATTGTTGTTTTCTGTTTTGGTGAATCAGACTGTACAAAAATTGCTCACTAAGAAAAAGGATGAAGATCATAGCTAAGTAGTGTCTGTCTAGTTCATTTTTCACAACTGGGTAGAGTTAAGTCCCCAAGTAGAAGAAAGTAGGTGTCCTCTGTATCCTTTTTTCAGTTAAAGGTAGGGGTTCTTGGAAGAAATAATATAGCAAAAGCGAGATTTTTGGCATGAAAAATGTAGGACGCTGAGTGCTTGCCCAGTTCTCTGGGATGGAGTCTTTCTTCCATCACTGCTCCAAGTCATTTTATTGGGAGTTGAAGCAGTATGAGAAATACATATTCTGTGGTCACTTTGCTTTGGAACTCCTCTTTCTCTGTACTTTTTCCTGCCACTCACCCTGTCGTTTCCAAAGCCGTTCATCTTTTCACTGTTTGGTCTGCTAGGGTTTACATTTGACCCTCTACCGTTTTGTAATGGCTTGGATACAGGGTGAACCAGCCTAAAGGAGCACCCACTGGTAGGGACACAGTAGCTGTGCATAGAATTGTGAATTACAAGCATTGTACTAATGGATGGGAGCAACTTGGGGTATAGCTGAAAGTTCTTACTCCTGGGTACTTTGTACAAGACCAGGAAGGCTCCATCCAGATGCAGGTGCTCTTCAAAGATGTATTTTTTGAACTAGTGATTTGCCTTGAATTTAGCACAGGTGCAGGTCAAGAGTGAGCAGGATTTTTGGTGTGTGTAAATAGGTCATGATAACTAACCCAAATTACATATTGTGTTGTAACTCAGACGTTGTTAATTATTAGCTAGAGATTTTCACATATAGTAGGTCAATACTCTGGGCAGGAAATAAATGAGGCAGTAGTAAACTTAAAATCTTTATTTAATAAACTTTACATTTTCTTAACATGGTTTTGGGAATGTTTATTAATGTCTGTTTATTGGGTTACCATGGTGCCCTACAGGGCTGCCAGAAATGCTTTCCCCAGGTGTTGTTTTTTTTTTGTTTTTTTTGTTTTTTTTTGAAACAGGATTTTACTTTGTTATCCAGTCTGGAGTGCAGTAGCGTGATCACGGCTCACTGCAGTCTTGACCTCCTGGACTCAAGCGATCCTCCCACCTCAGCTTCTGGAGTAGCTGGGACAAAGGCACACACCACCACACCCAGCTAATTTTTTATTATTTATAGAGACTAGGTCTCACTATGTTTCCCAGGCTGGTCACAAACTTCTGGGCTCAAGCGATCCTTGGCCTCTCAAAGTGCTGGAATTACAGGTGTGAGCCACTGTACCTGGCTCCTTTTTTGTGTGTTTTTTGTTTTTTTTGTTTATTTGTTTGGAGACGGAGTCTCACTCTGTCACCCAGGCTGGAGTGCAGTGGTGTGATCTCGGCTCACTGCAACCTCCGCCTCCGCAGTTCAAGCTTTTCTCCTGCCTCAGCCTCCGAGTAGCTGGGACTACAACTACAGGCGCCCGCCACCATGGCTGTCGAATTTTTTGTATTTTTAGTAGAGATGGAGTTTCACCGTGTTAGCTAGGATGGTCCCAATCTCTTGACCTCGTGATCCACCCACCTCGGCTTCTCAAAAGTGCTGGGATTACAGGTGTGAGCCACCACGCCCAGCCCTTTTTTTTTTTTTTTGAGATGGAGTCTGGCTTTGTCTCCCAGGCTGGGGTGCAGTGGCTCAATCTTGGCTCACTGCAACCTCCACCTGCCAGGTTCAAGCAGTTCTCCTGCCTCAGACTCTTGAGTAGCTGGGACTACAGGCGTGTACCACCATGCCCGGCTAATTTTTTGTATTTTTAGCAGAGACGGGGTTTCACCGTGCTGGGCAGGCTGGTCTCGAACTCCTGACCTCGTGATCTGCCTGCCTCCGCCTCCCAAAGTGCTGGGATTACAGGTGTGAGCCACTGCTCCCGGCCTTTTTTTTTTGGTGAGACAGAGTCTCGCTCTGTTGCCCAGGTTGAAGTGCAGTGATGTGATCTCGGCTCGCTGCAGTCTCCGCCTCCCAAGTTGAAGCAATTCTCCTGCCTCAGCCTCCCGAGTAGCTGGGATCGCAGGTGTGCACCACCATGCCTGGCTAATTTTTGTATTTTTAGTAGAGACGGGGTTTCACCATGTTGGTCAGGTTGGTGTCAAACTCCTGACCTCAGGCAATCCGCCTGCCTTGGCCTCCCAAAGTGCTGGGATTACAGGCGTGAGCCACCTCCCCTGGCTCCCCCAGCATTTTTAATATCATAAAAGTGATGTCCTAAAGGACCAAGACTATCAATGTCCAGGTTTTAATTCTAGTTCTTTTAAGACCCAGCTAGGTCAAGTGCGGTGGCTCACACTACTTGGCAGGCTGAGGTGAGAGGGTCACTTGAGCCCAGGAGGTTGAGGCTGCAGTGAGCCATGATTGTGCCTCTGCACTTGGGTGACTGATGAAGACCCTGTCTCAAAACAAATAGCTTGAACAGTTCAGGAGGGTGTGAAAAAATTCCCAGCCCCACTTTTGGTGTGGTTGAGGTTTGAAGGCTCCTCAGATGAGGTCTCTTATGCATTTGGAAAGGAACCTGGGACCTAGGGTTAAAGGACAGATCCTCTGCTTTGCTACAGTGTAATCTTGGACAGGTCATTCTGCTTGGTCTCATCTGTAAAGAGAGGGGAGGGTCAGGGTAACAGTTGGTAACTCATGGGTTATAAGGATTGAGTGAAATTGGAATACTCGTGGCAGTGTTTATACTATGAACAATAGAACCAACTAAACATTCAGTTTAATATTCAGTGTTTAGTAGATTTATGGCACAATCCTGCATTAGAAGATTGGCCATTAAAATGTTTGCAGAGAATTCTGTTTTTGAGGTAGGGTTTTGCTATGTTGCTTAGTCCAGTGTCCAACTCCTGATCTCAGGTGGTCCTTCTACCTCAGCCTCTTAAGTAGCTGGGACTGCTAGTGCAAATAACTGTTTTGTTTTAGGTCGGGCGCTGTGGCTCACGCCTGTGATCCCAGCACTTTGGGAGGCCGAGGTGGGCGGATCACGAGGTCAGGAGATTGAAACCATCCTGGCTAACACGGTGAAACCCCGTCTCTACTAAAAATACAAAAAATTAGCCGGGCACGGTGGCGGGCACCTGTAGTCCCAGCTACTCGGGAGGCTGAGGCAAGAGAATGGTGTGAACCCGGGAGGTGGAGCCTGCAGTGAGCTGAGATCGTGCCACTGCACTGCAGCCTGGGCAGCAGAGCTAGACTCTGTCTCAAGGAAAAAAGAAAAAAAGAATTATTTTGTTTTTTTGAAAGGGTCTTGCTCTGTCTCCCAGGCTGGAGTGCAGTGGTGTGATCTCGGCTCTCTGCAACCTCTGCCTCCCGGACTCAAGCAATCCTCTTGCCTCAGCCTTCTGAGTAGCTGGGATTATAGGCGTGAGCCACGGTGCCCAGCTCCCAGCTAATTTTTAAATTTTTTTGCAGAGACAGTGTCTCGCTATATTTCCCAGGCTGGAAGAATTCTTAACAGCATGGATAGGATGTCACAGTAACAACAAAGTATAAGCACAGAACTGTGTATGTCATGGCTACATCTTTGAAAAATTAAAGGCTATAGGAAAATACATAAAAGATTATCCTGGGCTGGGCGCAGTGGCTCACGCTTGTAATGCCAGCACTTTGGGAGGCCGAGGCCGGCGGATCACGAGGTCAAGAGTTTAAGACCATCCTGACCAACATAGTGAAACCCCGTCTCTACTAAAAATACAAAAATTAGCTTGGCGTAGTGGCATGTGCCTGTAATCCCACTACTTGGGAGGCTGGGGCAGGAGAATCGCTTGAACCCGGTAGGTGGAGGTTGCAGTGAGCCGAGATCGCACCACTGCATTCCAGCCTGGGCGACAGGGCGAGACTCCATCTCAAGAAAACAAAACAAAACAAAAAAAAGATTATCCTGTTTGTTGGCATTATAGGTGATTTTCTTCAGTCAGCATACATATATATGTATGTATATGCACACATACACATATATACACACACATGTTGTACCTGAGCGAGTTAGAGAAAACGCCACACTTTGAGACGAAATTAAGAGTCCGTTATTAGCCAGCGACCGAGAGACGGCTAACGCTCAAAATTCTTTCGGCCCCGAGGAAGGGGCTTTATTAACTTTTATACCTTGGTTTAGGAAGGGGAGGGGAACTCAAATGCAATAATTTTACAGAAGTAAAAACATGCAAGAATCAAAAGAAGCAAAATGGTTACAGAGAGATAAACAATTTAAAAGACAAATGATTACAAAAAGAGCAAAGGTACCAGGTGTAGGGCTCTAAATCCTTCATTATAATTAGATACAGGGTTTATGTTGTTATCTCTTTGAGAAAAATCCTGGGAACTTCATACATTGTGCCAGTACCTTATCAGTTAATTGGGCTCCTTTGAAATGCTGAGGATCTGCTTACACAGGTCAACTCCTTGCAGAAGGGGGTTGGGTAAGGAGCCCTTAGTGTCTTGCAAATTAAGGGGTCAATTGCAGTTTGTCTGGCTTTCCCAGCTAGAGAGAGTCTTTTTACAGGAGAAGCAAGACTAGGTGATTAAAGAGACAAATGGAAGATTCAAAGTATCGAGTTAGAGTAAAAACAAGGTTAGGCATTTCACACATATATACACACACACATAATATGTGGTTTTTTTTGGTTTTGTTTTTTTTTTTTTTTTTTTTTTTTTTTTTTTTTTTTTTTTGAGACGGAGTCTTGCTCTGTTGCCAGGCTGGAGTGCAATTTCGGCTCACTGCAGCCTCTGTCTCCTGGGTTCGAGCGAGTCTCCTGCCCCTGCCTCCCGAGTAGCTGGGACTATAGGCGTGCGCCACCACTTTTTTTTTTTTGATTTTTAGTAGAGATGGGTTTTCACCATGTTGGCCAGGATGGTCTTGATCTCTTGACCTCGTGATCCGCCTGCCTCGGCCTCCCAAAGTGTTGGGATTACAGGTGTGAGCCACCATGCCCGGCCTTTTTTTTTTTTTTTTTTTTTTTTTTTTTTTTTTTCCCCAGACAGGACTCTTCCTCTATCGCCCAGGCTGGAGTGCAGTGGCGTGATCTCTGCTCACTGCAACCTCCGCCTCTCGGGTTCAAGCTATTCTGTCTCAGCCTGCCACCACGCCCAGCTAATTTTTGTATTTTTAGTAGAAACTGGCTTGTTGGTCAGGGTGAGCTTGAACTCCTGACCTGAGGTGATCCACCTGCCTTGGCCTCCCAAAGTACTGGGATTACAGGCGTGAGCCACCGCATCTGGCCAGTGTATATGTTTATAATTGGAAAGAAAGAAAACAGAGCACCAACCATGCAGGGAGTGACCTCTGCTATATTGATGCTGGCATTCTTGGCTCAGTATGCCAGATTGCTTTTAAGATAACCTGAACCTAAGGGCTCTCCAGCATCGGAAAACCTTGGAAAAGACTAAAGCTTGTTTATAGGCAGAGACAGACTAAAGGACATGGGTGTAAGATTTGGGGTGGAGGCCCTTTGAGAATGTTCACTGCTTACATTCCTGTTACAGCTTGTGTAACCTGAAGAGGCCTGTATGGTTGGGGGGGAAGAGACTTGGGTGAGTCAGTGACTGAGCGTGGTTCATGGAAAACAGCCTGGGGAGGGCCTGAACAGGGAAAAAGAAGTCCTCACTCTGTCTCCACCTGGGGGCAGCAGTTAGCCATGCCCTTCCTGGGGCAGGTCTCAGAGCCCCACTTTGAGTTCCACCCTCCACATGCCTTGCATACTTATGCAGAGGAGTGTCCTAGGCCCCTGTTCAAACCCCTTGAGCTCTCTTCCCTCATAAGGTCATACACATCTACCAGCGCAATGACCATTTCCTTTATGTTAGTAAATTTTAAGTGAAAGCACCCTTCACTTCTCTTAGCCTGGCAATCTTCCTCCTTATTGATTGACCCCCGTGCTTTCTTCCTCTTAGTACCTTTGTGTTGGATGAATTTAAGCGCAAGTACTCCAATGAGGACACACTCTCTGTGGCACTGCCATATTTCTGGGAGCACTTTGATAAGGACGGCTGGTCCCTGTGGTACTCAGAGTATCGCTTCCCTGAAGAACTCACTCAGACCTTCATGAGCTGCAATCTCATCACTGGTAAGAGAGTGGGTCTGAGAAGGAAGGAGAACAAGGTGTAGCAAGTGCTGTGATTCCAAAGGCTGAATGTTCTCCCTTGCCCCTTCAGGAATGTTCCAGCGACTGGACAAGTTGAGGAAGAATGCCTTCGCCAGTGTCATCCTCTTCGGAACCAACAATAGCAGCTCCATTTCTGGAGTCTGGGTCTTCCGAGGCCAGGAGCTTGCCTTTCCGGTGAGGAAGGTGGAGGAGAGGAGTCTCTTTAGGGTGGGGCAGGGATATAGGAAGCACTGTGTTTTATTTCTGAACTGATGGATGTTGAGGAGGGTTCAGGAATGCTTATAGGAAGGAGCAGTTCATGTTCACAGGAGACCTGGGGGCTGATGACATGTGTTTGAGCTGGAAGTAACACAGGTGTGGGGTGGTGTCTCATAACTTGACCACATGCTGGCTTTTTATCCCCAGCTGAATCCAGATTGGCAGGTGGACTACGAGTCATACACATGGCGGAAACTGGATCCTGGCAGCGAGGAGACCCAGACGCTGGTTCGAGAGTATTTTTCCTGGGAGGGGGCCTTCCAGCATGTGGGCAAAGCCTTCAATCAGGGCAAGATCTTCAAGTGAACATCTCTTGCTGTCACCTAGCTGCCTGCACCTGCCCTTCAGGGAGATGGGGGTCATTAAAGGAAACTGAACATTGAACCCTTTCCTGTCCTGCCTCCTTTGTGAGTGGTGGCGTCTTCAAGGGGAGTAGATATGTTGAAGCAGGGTGCTTTCTGTGTTCACAGTACCTCGATATGCAGGAGAGAAGACTTCAGAAGAACAGAAATAGAGGCCTGTGTTCACTTGTGATTTTAATTACCCTGCCTCCTACGGTGATGACTGTCTTCTAGCTGGGAAAGAGCGGAAGCAGTTGGGGCGGGTAGTGACATGGGGCTTTGTGACTACCTAATTCTTAGGGATCAGATTCCAGGCCTTTCCCAGTGAAGGGAGAGAATAGCTGCTAATAACAAAAGCTAACATGTATAATTCACAGAGTGCCAAGGAACTTTGCATTATTTCCTGTAACTGTCCTGTGAGGCAGGTAGCTGACAATATGCAAGGGTTGTAGTTTCTTTTTCTTTTTTTTTTTGAGACGGAGTCTCGCTCTGTCGCCCAGGCTGGAGTGCAGTGGCGCAATCTCGGCTCACTGCAAGCTCCGCCTCCCGGGTTCACGCCATTCTCCTGCCTCAGCCTCTCCGAGTAGCTGGGACTACAGGCGCCTGCTACCACGCCCGGCTAAGTTTTTGTATTTTTAGTAGAGACGGGGTTTCACCGTGGTGTCGATCTCCTGACCTCGTGATCCACCCGCCTCGGCCTCCCAAAGTGCTGGGATTACAAGCGTGAGCCACCGCGCCCGGCCTTGTAGTTTCTTTTTCTTTGTTTTTTTTTTTCAGACAAGGTCTGGCTCTGTTGCCCAGGCTGGGGTGTAGTGGTGCAGTCTCAGCTCAACCTCCATCGCCCAGGTTCAAGCCATCCTCCCACCTTAGCCTCCCGAGTAGCTGGTACTATAGGTGTGCACCACCACGCCTGGCTAATTTTCGTGGTGTTTTTTTTTTTTTTTTGTAGAGATGGGGTTTTGCCATGTTGCCCAGGCTGTTCTCAAACTCCTGAGCTCCAGTGGTCGTCCCGCCTTGGTCTCCCAAAGTGGTGGGATTGCAGGCATGCATCACCATGCCTGGCCTAGGGCTGTAGTTCAAATGCCTCAAACCTGCAGGACAAGGCACAGACTACTCAGAACAGACACTGGCCTGGCCCGTTGGCCCGTTCCTGGCTGCATTATCAGTCTGGTGGTGGTATCCCTGATTTCTAATGGGAAGCATAGGGGTTTAGAGATTTCACTAACTTGACTGTGATCACACATTTTTAAGTGGTAGAGGCAGAGTTTTGAACCCAGTGGGTGTCACTTTTTTTTTTTAATTTAAATTTTTTTTGGTAGAACTGGGTCAGGAAAATGTTTTTATTTATTTGTGAGCTGGGGTTCTTGCTATGTTGCTAAGGCTGGCATGCAGTGGCTGACTGTACACAGGCTCAATCGTGCTATAGTTTTTTTTTTTTTTTGAGATGGAGTCTCGCTCTTTCCCAGGCTGGAGTGCAGTGGTGGGATCTTGGCTCACTGCAAGCTCCGCCTCCCGGGTTAACACCATTCTCCTGCCTCAGCCTCCCAAGTAGCTGGGACTACAGGCGCCCGCCACCATGCCAGGCTAATTTTTTGTATTTTTAGTAGAGACGGGGTTTCACCGTGGTCTCGATCTCCTAACCTCATGATCCGCCCACCTCGGCCTCCCAAAGCGCTGGGATTACAGGCGTGAGCCACCAATCGTGCTGTAGTTTTGAAGTCCTGGCCTCAAGTGATCCTCCCGCCTCAGCCCCCTTAGTAGGTGGAATTATAGGCGCATGCCATCACGCCTCGCTTGGGTGTGAGTTTTTTTTTTTTTTTTTTTTTTTTTTTTGAGACAGTTTCACTCTTGTTGCCCAGGCTGGAGTGCAGTGGTGTGATCTTGGCTCACCGCAACCTCCACTTCCTGAGTTCTGGTTCAAGCAGTTCCCCTGCCTCAGCCTCCTGAGTAGCTGGGATTACAGGCACACGCCACCATGCCCAGCTAATTTTTGTATTTTCTTTTTTGAGACGGAGTCTTGCTCTGTCACCCAGGCTGGAGTGCAGTGGCGCGATCTCGGCTCACTGCAAGCTCCGCCTCCCGGGTTCACGCCATTCTCCTGCCACAGCCTCTCCGAGTAGCTGGGACTACAGGCGCCCGCCACCACGCCCGGCTAATTTTTTTTTTGTAGAGATGGGGTTTCACCGTGGTCTCAATCTCCTGACCTCGTGATCCGCCCGCCTTGGCCTCCCAAAGTGCTGGGATTACAAGCATGAGCCACCGCGCCCGGCCTAATTTTTGTATTTTCAGTAGAGACGGGGTTTTACCATGTTGGCCAGGCTGGTCTCGAACTCCTGACCTCATGATTCGCCCACCTTGGCCTCCCAAAGTGGATTACAGGTGTGAGCCACCGCACCCAGCGGGTGTCACTCTTGAAGCCTGTGTCCACACCCTGCTGCCTCCTAGAAGGTAGAGTAGTTGTAATTGTCAGCTAATATCCTGCTCAGGCTAAAGGTTACTATTTTTTCCCCTTTGAGCTTAATTTTTATTAAATCCTTTTCAGATTTTCTTGCTCTTCTGTCTTTTCTGAAGATCATTGAAGATCTCCCTGTAAATTTAACAGCTCAGGTGAAATTGGAAGCCTCTAGATTGAGTCACGTTTTGAGGCATATGCAGAAACGGTTGACTGCCTTTGGTCCCCAGCTTATGATTTTGTGTGTGGTTTTTTCATTCTGTTTCTTAGTCCAGGCACAGAAGAGGGCTCTTGGCTTGGATGGGGAAACCAGGTACATACAACAGGCTGGTAGTGGGAGGGGATAGGGCTGTCATGTGCAGCGGAGCACTTTGACCTGCAGTTGGAGTGGGCAGAAAAGAGTTGTGGTTTAGAATCCATATGGGTGGGGATGGGCCGATGCTTGCTCAGACTGCTCCCTGGCAGCTCATTTTGAGCTGGGTCCAAACTTGATAACCTTTCTTCTGAGCCTCCTGGGCTCCTGTTAGCTAGGATCTGAAAATGCTAGGTGCAGCTGGTGCACTGACATGTTCCTGTAGTCTTAGCTACTCGGGTGCGGGGATGGCTGAGGCCAGGAGTTGGAGGCCTTAGTAGTGCTTGCCATGATTGCAACAACAGCCAGTGCACTCCAGCCTCGGCAACACAGACCCCCATCTCAAAAATAAAGTGCTAGATGCAGGCTTGGGATGTGCCTTTTAGCTTGTTGCTGGGGCATCACTGAAGCTGTCAGACTCTTCCCAAATTCTGTTTCATATCACACCTCCTTCTGTGGTTGTGGGACCTTCACCACCTTCCTGGTGTTTGCTTACGGTAACCTGTGGCTGAAGCTTCAGGCAGGAGGGACCAAGTCGGAAGAATAGGTTTGAGAGGGCGGCTTGAAAGGCTCAGGAGGGAAGCCCAACTGTGAAGCAGGTCAGGGGTTTTGGGTGGGCCATGGGCAGCAGCGGGCCTGGCAGCCCACATGGACTAGGCGGTCTGGGCTGGGGCAGAGACCCCTACCTCAGCCTCCCTCTGCCTGCAGGAAGAGTGAGTCATCTGCACATCCTGCCTCCAGCCCTCGCCACGCGGTGCAGAGTAAGGGTGGCTAGGTGGTTGTTTGAGGCAGGGCTTGCACTTGGGCGAGGGCCAGTACCCACAAGCAGGAGGAGGAGCCTCAAGACAAGAGGGTTGTGGCCCCAGGAAGCCTGGGCTGTTGGCCTCTAGACGGGGGTGGGATGCGAGGGCTTCTCTGCTGTGGTGGGTAGGGGAGAGGTTAACAGTGGAAGTTTCTAACGGCAGATGTGAGGCAGGAAAGGGGAAGCACATCTGGAGTTCTTTCTGTCCCCTACCCTGCCCCAGGGAGGCCTGAGTCACTGCAGCAAGGGCTCTTGCCCTTCCCACCCCCGCTGGGCTTTCCATGGCTTGTTGGATCCTTCTTTTTCCTTGCTTTTGCTGTGGGCAGCCAATCAGAGCGTGCGCCTGTGGACATCTGTGGTTGCTGGGCAGTTTTCTCTTGGTGCTAGGGAGTCTCATGCCACCCAAACACCACATAGAGCTGGCGACCCGACTCCACGGTCCAGCACGTGGCACAGAGACTGGGGTGAGGAGCAGAAAGGGAAGGGGTGTTTGAATGGATCAGGGGCTGAGGGCAGGGCATGATCTTAGAAAACTAGGGTAGAATGAGGGAAGGGGGAGGCTCTTTTATCCACTTACTGGGCAAAATCTCAGAACCTCCACAGAGGGAGGGTGAGAGAAACTGGAGAAGGGGTCGGGGCTCAGGGTTGCAGTTGACTTAGATAAAATCTTTACAGAGCCTGGAGTGTGAATGGGAGGGGCTGAGAGAGACTTGGTTAGTTTGTAGATAAACCAGTAGATACTGGTTATAAGCAGCTATTTATCTTAGCTTTGTTGGCACTTCTGCTTAAGTCACTTATTAAAAAGTTAAAAACCTTCCAAGAAAGACTTATATTGTTTCCTTTTTTTCGTGCCCTGCTTTGAGCTGGAGCTGGACAGCTGCTGCTCTCACTGGGTCAGACCCATCCCACCAGCTGCCCACATGCCCCAAATGTGCCACTTCCCCTTTTGAAAGGTGGGGGAAGCCTAGAATGTTGAAGGGAGGGGAATGAAGTGCTTTGGAGGCTCCACCCAGTCATTTCTGAAATTAATACTGTGGTTTTCATGGCAACAGGCACTCTTTGTTGTCAACTCAGAACTTTCCCTCCACACATCAAATGGATTTTTCTGGGTGCGTAGCTTCCCCAGCTCCTCCAACCAGTGTACCTATAGGGCACTGCAGGGCACTGACTTCCCCCACTTGCCGTGCTCCTGTATTTTTTTTTTTGAGACAGAGTCTCGCTTCGTTGGCCAGGCTGGAGGGGCAGTGGCATGATCTCAGCTCACTGCAGCCTCCGTCTCCCGGGCTCAGGCAATTATTCTGCCTCAGCCTCCCAAGTAGCTGGGATTACAGGTGTGTGTCACCATGCCTGCTAATTTTTTTTTGTATTTTTAGCAGAGACGAGGTTTCATCATGTTAGCCAGGCTGGACTCGAACTCCTGACCTCAGGTAATCCACCCGCCTTGGCCTCCCAAAGTGCTGGGATTACAGGCATGAGCCACCGTGCCCAGCCCGCTCCTGTATGTTTGAATGTGATTCTGGGGTTCCCACCCAGTTCTCTTCCTCTAGTGCTGTGGAGCTCACATTGGTGCTCCTGAAAGGTTACAGAAACTGCCACCTGTTCCTGTCTGTTTGCTCCAGTCAGGCTGGCATGGCTCCCAGAGCAGGCTGTCGTTTTACTCCAGGGGAATTACTGGGGTGTCCCAGTGCCTCAGCACCCAAGGGATGGGTGGAGTGGAGTATGGTGGGGGGTGCTAGAGGGCAGCACTTCCATCAGTTTAATCTCCCATTAGAGGGAGAATACCTTGGGCTGGTGGTACTGGCTCAGTGGTGATGTCCTGGTGACCCTGTCTCAATGTTCCTGGGCTCTCTTCACTCCCTTAGGCCCCTCCCTTCTCCACCCCGCTTTGTTTTCTTGATTTCCTCAGGATTTTGAGGCAAGCCTATTGAATGGGTGATGTGCAGATCATCGGGGGCGGATGGTCAGTTAGGGTTTGGGGCTATTTCTGATAGGATCTCCCATGGAATGTGCCTCCACTCCCAGCTGCCCCCTCCCCTCTGCAGCAGGAACAGCTGTCATGTGAAGGCCTCTCTGCTGGCTCAGCCCTTTTGCAATCATCTGGCGGGCTCTGCTGGGATGGGGTGGATGGTGAGGATGGGCAGAGCCAAGGGGTGAAGAAGGGAATATGGTAGGGCAGGGGGAGCTGTCAGAGGGTAAGGAGGGCTCTAGAGTTCAGGGCTGAGGGAAGAAGGGCTGCCAAGGTCAGGCAGGAGGGGTGGAAGCTGCTGAGCAGGCCAGGGAGGTGGAATGATGAGCTTACGGTACCCATCCTGGGAGACTTCCAAGGTGGAAGGATAGTTAGTTATAGCGGGAACCCAGGCAGTCATCCTTCAGGGAGATCCGCATTTCCCCTGACTCACAGGGGACCCATGGGGTGCTTTCCAGCTCTTCTTCCATGTGGGACCTGAGTCACCAAGACGCCTAGGGTGTTGGCTGCCCTATGGTGGCAGGTCCTGTGCCCAGCCCTGCCCTGCCCCACCCCACCCACTCCTACTGTTAGGACAGGGGTTAGCAAACACACCCGTTTTATCCCACTCTTCAATAGTAATTACCCATCTCTTTGACTCAGACATACAGAATGTACCTCTTGCAGGGACTGCCAGAGACTGTCTCTAATAACCCTTTATTTTACCAGTGGGGAAACTGGAGCCCAGAGAGGTGAAGTGACTTATCAAGGGTGCATCCGAGCTTTTCCACAATCCTTGCAGTCACTCGCTGAGTCACTTCTGCTCCAAAGCTGAGCAGGAAGATGCTACCCTCAAATGCCGAGGGATAAGGGTGGTGGACGCAGCACAACAAGTGTGGAGGGGCAGGGAGAGCGAGGCATCTAAAGGCTTCCTGCACCCGTAGCTTGGTAAGGAGCGTGGAAGTGGAGCCAGCCCTGGGGCCAGGGTCAGATGTAGCGATCCAAGTCCCGGGGCGGGCACAGGGCACGGAGTGTAACAGAGGCGGGACTTCGAGTGACAGGAACCTCAACTATGTGGTGACTCAGGCTCTGGGCAGCCTAGGCCCTTCCTTCCCTGCTCAGCCTGATCTCCTTCAACTGGACTTAGGGAACTGTAAGCAGAGGAGAGAGGGAAACCCAGGCTGGTCTCTCTTTCCCCAGGAAGCTGAGGGAAAGGCAGAGGAAGTTGGAAAGGACAGGAGAAAAGCAGATTCCAAGAAAGGGGCGAGGAGGTGGTGTTCCTCACTTCCTCAGCCCCTCCCTCCCTGCTCCCCGCTGGGGAGGGGAGCTGGCTGGGGCGTTGGCTGCTCCGTTTACTCCAACTCCCTCCCTCGGCTCCTGTTTACAACTCAGCCCGCCCAGTCCTTAGTTCAGTGCTGAGCTCTTCTGTTTTCTCTCTTTCCCTCCCTCCTTCCTTCACAGCCTCACGCAGTCATGTCTTGTTGCTTCTTTTCCTTAATCTTGGGTCTGCATCTCCTCTTATTGCCCTACAGCATCCCCACACCTCTAACTCTCTGCCTGAAATCCAGCCATGACCCATTGTGTCCACCTGCCCCACTCTCCCTGCCCAATTCCTTTCCCTTCCACCTGCCTGAACAGTCTTTCTTTGCCTTCTTTCCTCCCAGATGGTACTCTGGAGACAGCCTCGTGTCTCTTGTTCTCTAACCAGCTTTAACTTGGGTTCCGGTTGGGCTTGAAGATTTCATTAGGACTGAGTGTAATTGGAAAGTTTCTGTGTGTCAAAACTCTCTGATCTAAGAAATTCAGGAACTCCTTATTTGAAGCTTGAAGTTTAAATACAGGCTGGGATTTGAATTGAGCTGGGGAAGAATGATTTTACTTGGCTTTATATTTTCGGGTAGGGTTAAGGGTTTGGGGCTTGAGAATTGCTTAGGAAATAATGTTTGGATTCCAGAATCACCAGATAGATTTGCTGTTGGGGGGTGGGGTGGACAATGACAGATTAGGAAGTGACGGAAGTGAATGGAGAAGGGCCTGTTTGGCAGGGATGCTAATCCCTGGGCTGGTGTGTGTGTGGGGTGGAGGCGGGGTCTGGGAGATCCCGGATGGTGCTAAGAAGGGTTAACAGTCATTTCTTTGCTGCTTCTTCTTCTTCTTCTTTTTTTTTTTTTTTTGAGACAGAGTTTTGCTCTTCTTGCCCATGCTGGAGTGCTTTGGCGCAATCTCGGCTCACTGTAACCTCCACCTCTCAGGTTCAAGCAATTCTTCTGCCTCAGTCTCCCGAGTAGCTGGGATTACAGGCGTGCGCCACCACGTCCGGCTAATTTTGTATTTTTTGTAGAGACAGGGTTTCACCAGGTTGGTCAGGCTGGTCTCGAGCTGCTGACCTCAAGTGATCCACCCGCCTTGGCCTCCCAAAGTGTTGGGATTACAGGCGTGAGCCACCAGGCACAGCCCATTTTTCTGCTTCTAAGAATATCATGCAAAAGGACCTTCATGGGGGGAAAAGTCTGCTTCTAAAGAGACTGCAAACAGACCACACACTTCATTTCCCTTCTGGGATCAGAAACTGAAATTACCCTTTGACCAGTCAACCTCTTTTCTTCCTCGTAACATGCTGATTTCAGAAAAGGGGACTGTGGAGAGAAGGGAGGGGAAGGGGAATCCCCTGGCCAGGGGCCTGCCCACAGAGCTCCCCTTTGTGGTTACTATGGAAACAGGCATAATAGGAACAAAATAGAGACATGTTGCCTGGCAACAGAAGAGCCCAAGGTTCATTACAGACACGTGCGCACACACACACAAACTGACACGTACACACACACGCAAAACAGGTACGTATCAGGGAACCTCCCCCACTCCCCAGGGAGGGAGTGTCACTTCTGGGGAAGCTGGGGTATCCCTGTGATGACAAGTCCTAGAGCTTATCCAGCTTTGGCAGTGCGTGTGGAGGACCATGGTATTAGCTCCCTCTGAATGGTGGTGGAGCACTAGCGGCAGGGCTGACCTCCCTCTTATAAGAGGAAACCCTTTACTTAATATCACAGAGGAGTCTAAACCTTCGAGAAGATGGAGGTTTTCTTTGCAAAGTAGGGACCACAGGAACTTCTTAATACTCCTTATAAAACATGGTGTGTAAAAATAAACAAAAACAGGCCAGGTGTAGTGGCTCACGCTTGTAATCCCAGCACTTTGGGAGGCTGAGGCAAGCGGATCATGGGGTCAGGAGTTCGAGACCAGCCTGGCCAGCATGGTGAAACCCTGTCTCTACTAAAAATACAAAAATTAGCCAGGCGTGGTGGCGCGTGCCTATAATCCCAGCTACTTGGGAGGCTGAGGCAGGAGAATCATTTGAACCCAGGAGGCAGAGGTTGCAGTGAGCCAAGATGAGCCAAGATCGTGTCACTGCACTCCAGCCTGGGCGACAGAGCTAGACTCCATCTCAAAACAACAACCACAACCACCACAACAACAAAACAACAAAAAACACCCAAAACATAGTGTGTTGGGGAGTGCTGGCGGGGGAGTAGCTGTGTAAAATACCTGGTAGGAAAGATAACTCCAATTCTCTGGAGGCATAGGACCTCCAAGGAATTCAAAGGACAAGGTAAAGGGATATCGAAGCCGGGCGCGGTGGCTCACGCCTGTAATCCCAGCACTTTGGGAGGCAGAGGCGGGCAGATCACGAGGTCAGGAGATCAAGACCAACCTGGCTAACACAGTGAAACCCCGTCTCTACTAAAAATACAAAAAATTAGCCGGGCGTGGTGGCGGGCGCCTGTAGTCCCAGCTACTTGGGACACTGAGGCAGGAGCATGGCGTGAACCCAGGAGGCAGAGCTTGCAGTGAGCCGAGATTGAACCATTGCACTCCAGCATGGGCAACAGAGCGAGACTCTGTCTCAAAAAAAAAAAGGGGGGGGGTGGTATTGGAGCCGTTTTCTCCTGGACTGAGCTTTTTGCTGGGATTCCATCTTGCCAAGGTCTCTATTGCTTCCACCACCACCACAGTTCCCCAACCCCATATTGGACACACAATAAATGTTTGAGTAGCTGCAAGAAAGACCCACAAGTAGAGGAATTGCTCCCTGGGGGCTGAGAGCCAGAGGAAGTTGTGACAGCCTGGGATGCAGGATGCTATCTATTGTAGAAAAGGCAAGGGCTTTGGAGTCATTCATTCATTTGAAACATGCTCTTGAGTGATTGCTATGTGTCAGTCACTGCTCTAGGCATGAGGGGCCGGGGTACAGTGGCTCACACCTATAATCCCAGCACTTTGGGAGGCTGAGGTGGGAGGATTGCTTAAGCCCAGGAGTTCAAGACCAGCCTGGGCAACATAGTGAGACCTTATCTCTACCAAAAAAAAAAAAAAAAAAATTAGCTGAGCATGATGGTGTGTGTCTGTAGTCCCAGCTACTTGGGAGACTAAGGTGGGAGGATCACTTGAGCTTGGGAGGTTGAGGCTGCAGTGAGCCATGAATGCTCCACTGCACTCCATCCTGGGCTACAGAGTGAAACTGTCTCAAAAAACAAAACAAAACAAAACAAAACAAAACAAAACAAAACATCAGTTAATCTAGGCACAAAGCATACAGCGGAGAAAAAAGAACCCTGTCCTCATGAGGCTTAAATGCTAGTGGAAGCTTTGACTCTTGCCTCTGTGAGTTGTGTGATTTTAGGTAAATCACGAACCCTCTCTGAGAGCATTCCTCACTAAGTGCCTCCCTCCCAGGGTGTGCAAGGATTAAATGAGCTGACAGATGAAAGTGGCTCCTGGCAAGGTGGCTCACGCCTGTAATCCCAGCGCTTTGGGAGGCTGAAGTGGGCAGAGATCACCTGAGGTCAGGAGCTCGAGACCACCCTGGCCAACATGGTGAAACCCCATCTCTACTAAAAAATACAAAAATTAGCCAGGCATGGTGGCACATGACTGTAGTCCAGCTACTTGGGAGACTGAGGAAGGATAATCACTTGAACCCAGAGGTGGAGATTGCAGTGAGCCGAGATCACGCCACTGCAGTCCAGGCTTGGCAACAGAGCGAGACTCCCTCTCAAAAAACAAAACAAAACAAAAAAACCAACGAAAGTAGCTGCTGCAGGATCAGACACAATCATATTAAGGTAGTTTTGGGAGGGGGTGTTGGGGAGGCTACACCAGCGGGCAGAAGGAGAGGAGTTGGCAGAAGTTTCTAAACGTGTGTGTGTCTCCACTTATACCACTGAAAACTTTTGAAAATATTCCCCTCCCCTGGCTGAGGTGGCAGTCTTAGGGAACCCCAGCTCTGTTCCAGCCTGCAGGATCATTTTTTTTTTCAGACGGAGTCTTGCTCTGTTGTCAGACTGGAGTACAGTGGCACGATCTCAGCTCGCTGCAACCGTCGCCTCCTGGGTTCAAGCGATTCTTCTGCCTCAGCCTCCTGAGTAGCTGGGACTACAGGCGCACGCCACCATGCCCGGCTAATTTTTGTATTTTTAGTAGTTACAGGGTTTCAACATGTTGCCCAGGCTGGTCTTGAACTCCTGACCTCAGGTGATCCACCTGCCTGGGCCTCCCAAAGTGCTAATTTTTGTATTTTTAGGAAAGACAGGGTTTCACCATGTTGGCCAGGATGGTCTCGATCTCTTGACCTCGTGATCTGCACCCCCTCAGCCTCCCAAAGTGCTGAGATTACAAGCGTGAGCCACCGCCCCCGGCCAGGATCATGGTTTTTTAGAGGGTAGGGTTGAGGTTAAGCCTTCTCTAGCCCTCCAGTCTGGAATGGGACAAGAGCCAGTCCTCAGAACTACCCCCCCACCAGGTAATCTTGACATTCATACCCCTGAATGAAGTACCTGGACAGTGATCTCTGCTCTGGGGCTGCTTCAAAAACCAACCCCTCCCTCCTGCCTTCTTCCCTGTTGACCAAGAGGGTGGCCAGAACAAACAATGGAGCAGATAAGTTGGCTCCAAGCCTGGGACTCCGGCCTCTGCTGTTTGGATCCTGGGGGGCCGATCTAGCCCAGTCGAGGCGAAGGCACAGCGTCCACGCCTTTCCGTACTCTTCTTCCTTTTCTGCTCTAGCAGCCCCCCATGCCCCCTTAGCCCTTTCTGCAGATACCCTGTGTTTCCAACCTAGGTGTGAATCAACTCCTGTTTTAATATGCACTGGGAACATTTGCTCTTTCAAGGAACGAGATGATGATTCATTCCATAAAGTTAAAAATCCTTTGGTAAACTGTTAACAATGGTTACTTTTGGGAAGAGGGACTGTGATAGGGGAGGAGGGAGAAGTCTGTGTTTTATTGTACTTTTTTTTTTTGAGATGGAGTCTCGCTCTGTCACCCAGGCTGGAGTACAGTGGCAGGATCTTCACTCACTGCAACCTCTGCCTCCCAAGTTTAAGGGATTCTCCTGCCTTAGCTTCCCGAGCAGCTGGGATTACAGGCTGCACCACCATGCCCTGCTAAGGTTTGTATTTTTAGTCGAGGCGGGGTTTCACGATGTTGGCCAGGCTGGTCTCAAACTCCTGAGCTCAAGTGATCCACCTGCCTTGGCTTCCCAAAGTGCTGGAATTACAGGTGTGAGGCATCGCGCCTGGCCTTGTTTTTTTTTTTTTTTTTTTTTTTTTTTTTTTTTTTTTAAAGCGTTCTATAATTCAAAAGTTTTAGATGTGTTTTTTCTTTAAATAAGGTAGGTGCTAGGAAAGGGGTGCAGAACAAAATGGGGGAGGAGGTGATTCTTGGGAAAGTCTGAGTCTGTGACTGTGTGCTTGGGATGTGTTGTGGCGAGGCTGCCTCTGCCATGGGGTTGAGTCATTATCTGGGCACCTGTGTGTGTGTATTAGAGAGAGCGAGAGAAAATGCTGGTGCCCAAGCCTCCGCTTTGTGTTTTCACATGTCTCTGCCCGTCTGGATGTCTGCACATGCGGCTCCACCTTTCTGTGTCCATTATATGAGTGCCCATGTCTGTGGCTCCTCTGGCTGTCTCTTCCCTCCCCCCACGGCCTGTACTCTGTGCCGGTAACTGGACCTGGACACAGCCCCCAGGGCTGGCAGCAGAGTTGACTGCTGGGTATTTTTAGCCTGTAAACATGTTTGCCATTTCAGAGGACAGGGCCGAGCTGGTCTCAGCTCCAGCCCACTCATGATCTTGCGGCAAGGAGGGCGCTCCTGCCTGGGCCAGGTGTCCTCAGTTTCCCAGCCTGGGGTCTCTCTTTCCTAGCACTTGAGAAGGAGGGAAAACTGGCTTGGAGTGGGCAGTGGGTGGCCACCTAGGAGGGAGGATAAAAGGACTCATGGGGGAGAAGAAAAAGGGAGTGTGGAGGGGAGTGCGTAGCCAGAAGGCCCCCGCACCCCATCATTAAGCGTTTAATAAAATCTCGATGTAGTTAGAAGTGGCTGTGAGAAATGGCTGTAAATTAGGAGACTCAGTGTCCCGCAGGTGGGGGTGGGGGGGCGCTCAGAGAAGGAATGGGAGGCAGAGGAAGGGCTGGGGCTCTGGTTCCTGGGGGCGGGAGTCTGGAGAGGAAGGTGGGCGTCGGGTCGGCTCTCCAACGCCCGGGGGCCTCACCCCCGTATGCCCGCGGCCTGCGCAGCACAGCGGTGCGTGAGGCACTGGTGACCCCGGCCCCTGGGGGGTGGGAATCCAAGCCAGTTCTGTGCAGATAGGGACGGAGGGGCCTCCAGAAAGAGGGAACGCGAGAAATGGGTGCGGCTGCATGGAGCTTGGGAACCAAGCAAGGAGGCTGGGGCCTGGGATCTGAAGTGTAGTTGCCTAAGCTGAGAGAAAACTCAAAGGTCCGGAGCAGGCTGACGGTCGCGGCTGAATCACCCAGCCGCCTTCACAGCCCCCAAGCCCTTCCTGCAAAATAAGCTGATTCGCAGTTCCAGCTGTGAGGGTGAGCCCAGGGAGCCTGCAGGAGTTTCTTGCCAATGAAGACACACAGTGCACATGTTGGAGAGCAGATCCAGGTCCGGGACAGGACAGGGGGCAGTGGATGCAGGGCGGGGGGGGAAAAACGTCCCCGCGTCCCCCAGCGGCCCCCCTCCCCAGCAGCCCACTCCCGGGTCCCTCCAGGGTCTGCCCCGCTCGCCAGTCCCAGCCCCGCTCCGGCCCCGCCCGGCCCCGCCCTCTCCCCACAGCTCCGGGCAGACCCGCCCGCCCGAGCCGGAGTTACAAGAGCCGCCTCCGCGCACGGGGGCCCGGCCACTCGGAGCTGCTCTGCCGCGGGGACTGCACCGCCCGCCCTGCCAGACCCGCCCGGAACGGGGCTCGTCGCCGCCAGTAGCCGCAGCACCGCAGCCTTGGGCCTCGCGCCGGCTATGGCCGTGCCCTGGGGCTGAGCCCTCAGGTAGGGGCGCCAGGCGCACCGTGGCGCCATCGGGGTCCGGGGCACCAATGGCGGGTCGAGGGGAGGTGGGTTGCGGCGCTCCGGCGGGGCGCGTTGTTGGGGGTGTCACTGTGAGGATTCAAGCAGTTTGGAGCAAGCGGGGCCACCCGGGGAGGCGACGCGTCGCTCTCTGGGAGCGGAGTTCTGCCTCTGGAGTTGGGGCGCAAGTTGGTTAAAGTTGGAAAATCGCTCCGAAGTGCTTTGCTCCACTCTGTATTTCTCCGGAGGGCGGACTGTTGGCTCCACTGCAAGGCAGGGCGCCCCGTTCCGGGCCTGGTGGCCTCTGTCCCACCTCCTCTCCCTGCATGGGGCGGTGGCTCGGGGGCTGCTGCGTTCGTATCCCATGTTTACTGGAGGGGAAATTTCCGAGATCGCCGTCGCGGTCCCCCGCGCCTCCGCGACCCCGCACCGTGCGCCCCCTCGGCTGTCCTTCCGCGCTCCCTGCACCTCTACCCCTAACCGCGTCCCGAGTCGTCCAGGCCCCACCCTGTTCTGTACCACCAGCCCCTCAGCCTCCTCCAGCTGCCCCGCCCTAGCCTTGCCCCTCCGTGTTCCCCGCTCCAGAAAACCTTTCTCTCGGCCGCGGAACCTGGAAGTTTGCAATGCGCCTCCCAGCGGGATGGGTGGGGAGGGGGACATAATTAGGGAGATTCCTACGCTGCGGTGGGCGAGGAGGGGGGTGCGCTGAAGCGGCCCAGTCCTCGGGACCGCCCCTTCCCCTCCGGAGGCGGCGCTTTCCCCCCACCCCACTCCCAAACCCGTCCGGGCGGGATGGCCCCCGCCCCAGCGCCTGGCCCAGCGCCAGGAGCCTGAGGAATGTGGTGGTTGGAGCCGGTGACTAATTCAAACCAGAACTCGGGGAGGAGTGGTGAGGGGCAAAGGGGAGGAGGAAGGGGCTGTGTGTGGGAGTTGGGGGCAGGAGCCGGGCTTGGCGTGGGAGCAGGGCTAAGCTGCGCTCGCTGGAACCCTGCGCCCCAGCGGTGCGCGCCAGGAGAGGGGGCCCGAGGCGAGGTCTCGCCTAGAGTTGGAAAGGCAGCGTGCTTAGGGTGTGTGCGGAGCTGTGTTATGTAAGGCTTTCCCATGCAAGGGGGGGTGTGTGTGTGTGTGTGTGCAGTGTGCGAGGGCTTGGGCCGCCCCTGCAGGGCTGGTCGCCCCCCAGCAGTGCCCAGGCCGGGATGTGGGGGCGCAGCGGCGCTGATCATGAGGGACTCCAGGGGCCCAAACAGGGCTGGCTGTGCCCCTTGCTGGGAGGAGTGCGGAGGGGGCAGATTGGTGTTCTCAGCTGTAGCCGAGCCCACACAACTAGGTGGGGAACGACTCTGGCCCCTCTGCACAATGAGGCCACTGAGGGTTGTGTGCGATGTGTGTGCTTGCCGGTTTCGCAGGGTGTGGCTCCCGCCGCGGCGACCGTGGCGGTGAGGTGCTCCCAGGGAGCGTGCGGTCGCTGCAGAGTGCCCTGCTCTGTGGAGGGGATTTGTGGAAAGGCAGTGTGGGAGCCTCCCAAGTCAGTCAGGTCCTTAGAGAATGACCCGGAGTCTCCGGAGGAAAAGGGACCTAGATATCTACCTCTGTGTCTCCAGCACAACGCTGGGCACTCAGTAAATACTGGTTTTCGAACCCGTCTTCATTAGAATCCAACCTCGGATTGCAGAGCTCCTGCTCTCTGCTTGCCCTTCCCAGCACAGCGTAGCGCATGGTAGGTGTTGGGTTGATTTTGTGGAATACAGTGAGGGGCTGTAGCAGTGAAGCTGAGACTGGGGGAAGGCATTTAAGGGCCCCTGCACCTATACTGGCTGTAATTCAGGGTAGAGATCTCGCTTTCATCCCCGCCCCACGAGGGAAATCCCAGGGGCAGGGTGTGGCACTCACTTCCTTTTAGAAGCTGAATGTGGGGAAGCTTCCTTCTCCTGTCCTTAGGGACAGCGGGGCCGCCCACCCCCCACCGCGTGGATAGTGGCCTGTGCAGAATGGGGAGGACAGGGGAGCCCCCGAGTTAGGGGCACCTCTTTGCTCTGAGCTGTGAGCTGTGGGGTGAGGGAGAGTGGGAGAGGAGCTGGGAGGGTGAGAGTGGAGCTAGGAGAGGTCGCAGGGTTTGGGGGCTGTGGGAATGTGGGTTAGAGGGTGTCTGAGCCCCTCTCTAAAGCCTTTGTCCCTAAGAGGTTATGCACAGGGACACTGGTCAGAGAACAGGGACACATGGGGAGCCACATAAGTCATGCGGGCCCACAGCAGCGATTCAGGGGTCCTGGTCCGGGAACTCCTTGAGGAGCCGACCCCTCGGAGCTGAGGACTTGTGCCAGCCAGACATGGCCCAGGGCCCAGAGTAGGACACAGACACCTGTTGAGGGAGAAGGTCCAGCGTCAGCCCAGGGCAGGGAGTTGGCTGGGGGTCCCCAGAGTCATCTTAGCCCTCCAGAAGTCCTGGAGAAAGGTGGCGGTGCTGCCAGGCTGGATTCTTTTGCTCGACTTGGAATTGGCTGGTGCGTCCTGGCAGAGCCGGTCACCCTGAGCCTGAGGAGCTGGTTTGAGGGGTTGGGGCAAAGCCGTGGGGGCGGAAGGGTGTGTGGGGATCTGGGGTGTGGTCACCACCTTCTTTAGAACTTGGGAACCGCCTGGAGACAGACAGACAGACCGGGAGAGCTAGTCCTACTCCTCATGGGAACAGTGTGGCTCCCCCCCACCATTCCGGAGGCCCCAAAGTTTCTCTCCCTGGAGCTGGGCTGGCCCTGTGCTGTGCACGCTTAGGTTTGAGGAAGGGTGATGGCCGCTGGGGAGGATTTAGAATGTGCCGCTTGGGCGGTGGCAGTGGCAGGGATCTAGGGCCTTCTGACTTCTCTTCATCCCCCATTGATTCATCCAGCCTGACGTTTCCCTGGGCTCAGGCCATCCGGTGGGACTCCCAAGGCTTCCTGAGCACGAGCAATTTCCAGCTTTCCTGGGTGTGTGGGGGGCACGTGGGTGGGCCACAGGAGGATTCCGAAGGAATGAAGCCCCTTTTCCTCCCTGCTGGCCTCAGTTCCCACCAGGGCTACGGCTGGGCTGTTGCTGGCAGTCTTAGGTAGGTCACTGATAGCATTGCAGGTGTCGTCCCACTGTGGCTTTAGGTCCTTGTGACCACCATGTCACAGCTTGTGTCTCCGAGTAAGGTGTGTGTCATTGCCTGTGAGAGAGTATCCCGCTGGTTGTGAATGAAGGTCTTCCCCTCGTGGCATGCCTGGATGTGTCACCTCTGCCTGCGTTGTCGTCAGACTTGGAGGCAGAGGATGGCAGTGGCATTCTGTCCTGGTGGTGGAGGTTTCCTGCGGGCCCGTAGGGGTTGTGGGTAAGGACTGAAGTGAGTTTCTCGGTCCTGGACAGGTCCGCACCCGCAGTTTGTGTCCAGAAGCCTTTGGGAGGTTGAGGACAGCCTTGGGGGTGCAGGCCCCAGCTGAGCAGGATAAGCAAGGCACTGCACACGGCCTGTCAGGGAGGGGCATCCTGCCCGGTCCCCGGGGGCTGGAGCGGAGGTTCTAGGGGAAGGGGAAGTGCCTGGAGCTGATCCCGTCTACAGCTACGTGTCCTGGCGGGACTGGGGGGCAGCTCTTCGGCGACTGAGCCGGAGCGGCCTGGCCCCACGCCCCTGCAGTAGCGTGGTCCGACCGCTGGGGGGAGAGCAAGCAGCGCTCTCCCCATATCCTGGCCTTGGGTGGGGCAGACAGGCAGCTCCCAAACTGTAATCTACCCCACAGGGCAAGACCAAGCGTTCTGCTCCACCCCCTCTCCTACAGGACGCCACCCTCAGAGATGGTGTCTTAATCCCAGTGGTCCTGGGTAAAGGCCCACTCTTCCCTGCTGCTGTGTCCAGGTGTGGGGACTCCCCACTGGATCATAGGCTGTCCCCAGCCCCCTTTCACAAGGAGTGCAGAGTCCTTCCTGGCCAGGGAGGGAAGAGGGAATCTCCCTTGCTGCTGAAAGTGAGAGCTTGGAGCTTCAGGGCTTCCGAGCTCACTGTAGCATGGGATGGGGCTGTGCGTGGCTAGGGTAGAGAGAGATGGAGAAAGGCGTCACAGCAGAGTCAGAAAGCAACCAGCTGGCTGAGGTCGGGGTGTAGGGGCTGCCCTGGAAGTCAGCATGATGTGAGGGGCCAGGGGAAGGGGGTGATGGGGAGGGGAGGGCTGGAATGACAAGGATGGAAAAACTTCCTCCTGTGGGAGTTGTGGCTAGTCTGGCGCCTCCCTCTCCTAAGGGGCAGGGAGCAGGGAGGAGGCCAGGCAGGTGCACACACAGAGGGGGAGGTGCAGGCTCAAGGGACATAGGCGCCAGGTGAACAGGTGTAGGGACCTCCAGGACAAGTGTCTATTGTGAGCCGGTGAAGGCTGGCTGGGGCTGCAGGCTGCCCTGGGCTGTGTAGAGTGGAGAATGGGGCTGAGGGTCTCCGTGTGCTCGTGGTGTGTGTGTGTGTGTGTGTGTGTGTGTGTGTGTGTGCTTGTGTGCCTTTCTCTGAAGGTGCCCAAGTTGCATGTGTTTTGCAACTTGTTCATCTCATTCTTCCTGGTAATTCCACCTCCCTAACCTGCCCCTCCTCCCTGCACGCTGCCCAGAATCAGCTAGGTGGGTTTGTAAAAGTCGTTAATGCCGGCTTAGACTCTGAGATGTCTGCGCACTTCTGCTCCAGTTAGAATGGGACATAATGTTTTTTCCTAAACAAGCCTGGCAGCTGCATCCTCGGGGGTCCATTCAGAGGGCCAGGCCCTGGAAGGGATGTCACCCCTGTTCCTTTGGAACGAGGGCCTTGGGGGTCAGAGACTCCTGGGCTTGCATTTCAACTCTGTCTCACACTGGGCAAGTCGTCTTATCTCTCGGGCCTGTTTCCACTTCTCTGAAATAAGGATATTAATTCTTTTGACATAGCATCATTATTTGGGGGTTGAATGAGACCCCAGGCAAGGGATGTTGCCAACACAGTCCCTGGCACACAAGAGTGCTCTGCAGAATTCTCTTTCTCTCTACTTGTGTGTGGGTTTTTTTTCTTTCAACGTGGAACTTTCTGTTCCTCTTTGCCTCCTGATGAGTGTTTATGAGAGCAGAGCATACTGTCTTCTGGGTGTGTCTCTCTGAATAGCCTCCCTCTCCTCTTGGTTCCGAATGTTGGGGGCTTCCCCTCTGGTAGGGGTCTCTAACTCTGGGCATGAGTCGTTTTGTTCCTGGGACGAGGACTGCTTCTCTTTGGCCTTGTGTGTGTGGTGGGTCGATTGGCCTATGTGCGTGCCGCCATGCTGGGCGGAAGTTTCACTGTGGCCGGTGCCCTCCCCACCACGGATGGGATGATTTTCTTCCCCTCGGAGGGTTGCCTCCTGTCTCCTGCCTGTGCTGGGTGGATGCACAGTCGTGGGCCCCTGTGGTGTGTATCTTGTCCTCAGGTTTGGTGCATTTGGGCACTGAGGCCTGTGGCCTGTCTCTGGGGGAGTGTGTGTATCAATTCTTGTCATCTCCACGCTGACGCTGGCTGCAGGGCCGTCTCTAGCTGCTGCAGCAACTGGCCTGGTTTCCATCCTGGCTGTCTTTATACTGGCTCGTCTGGGGAAGGGGCACTGTTCTCCGAGGGCAGTGGAGGAAGGAGGCTCCTCTGGAGGTCACCCCTGGCAGAGGCCATCTGCTGGGGTCAAGAATCTGCTTCCTGGAGTTCTGCGTCTACTTGGCGTTGTTCCCAGTTGCAGGGTATGGGCAGAGCCCTGCTGCTCGGCACATCCTCTTTGCAGTTTCGAAGTGACAGGATGGGCTGTTCTGTCACTGCTTCTGGCCTGAATTACAGTCTGTCCTGCAGTGTCAGGCACACGTGCTCTCACCTTTGCAGCTGGAGCGGCCTCACCATCTCACTCTTTTCTGCCCTCCAAGCAATCTTCTGCCTTAGGGGGTCTCCACTCTGGCCCTGCTCCTTCTTTTTTTTACAAAAAAAAATTAAATTTTAATTTTTTATAGAGATAGGGTTTTGCCATGTTGCCCAGGCTGGTCTCAAACTCCTGGGCTCAAGTGATCAGTGTGTCTCGCCCTCCCAAAGTGCTGGGATTACAGGTATGAGCCACTGCGCCTAGCTCTGCCCCGCTTCTTGCTATTATGAGGGAGGCTGTTGGGTGGACCACCGGGCTGTGTGCTAGCAGGCTCTGGGACTAGGGCCCCAGCACACTCCCATTTTCTCACCTCTCTGGACCTTACTTTCTCCATCCCTAAGTAACAAGCAGTGCCATCCCATAAAACTCTCGGCAGTGGGGGAAGTGTTCTGTGTCCACGCTAATATAGTAGCCAGTAGCTACATGTGGCTGTTGAGCTCTTGAAATGTGGCTAGTGCAGCCAATGAGCTAAACTTTTAATCAAACTGAATTTTAATTGATTAAGTTTAAATAGCCACATGTGGCTGCTGTGTTGGGTGGCACAACTCTAGGTCTCTCCTAGCTCTGAAGGCTTATGGCACTTGGCTGAATCGTGCAGAATTCCCCAAAGCTCCAAATACCCTCTTTTGGGTAGCAACAGGGCAGAGCCCTCAGCCTCCGGGGAAAGCCTGACTTAACCTAACTTGCGTGGGAGGAGAAGAAAGGACCACTTGGACTTGATACAGGCTCCAGAGGTGGAGGAGACACTGAGGGCTGGGACCCAAATGCAGAGAATGGGAAACCCAGCTACACAGTATCCCACGCCCCTCCTTCAGTATTCCCTTCAGTATTTCCATGCCCCTCCTCGGAACTGAATGGCCCAGGTCAGATGAGAGGGGAGTCCTTCCAGGCTGTGCCAGGACAGCAGGGCCAGAGCCAGAGCAGGCAGGGTGGTTGGCAGCCCCACCTGGCCGGGAAGCCACTGGGTACCCTGCCAGGGCCAACCTGCAGCCTCGGGTCCAATGGCTCCTGTCCTCACGGCTACTGGATCGGTGTCTACTTAGGATGGTTTCTCCCCTCCTCAGGAAGCACCTAGGTTGAGGCAGGTAGCAAGTCTGTCCTGGGCAGAGTCCCAGAGCACTTCTGCTCTGGGACTCTGCCTGAGGCCCTGGCAGGGAAGCCAACTGCCTGTCTGCAGGGGAGCCCTGGTTCCTCTGGCACCTGGGGGTCTGGCCCAGGAGGCACTTTGTCCTTGGGGTTTTAGGCTCAACCCTTTGCAGGTCTGGAGCTGTTGCAGCCAGCTGCAGTGACTCACTGGGAGGGAGGGTGGGGCCGAGGTGTGGGCGAGGGTGAGCTGGCCCAGCTAGCTCTTTCCCCCTCGCTGGCTGCTGGCACAGCACCAGGATGCTGGGGTGAGCAAAGGGGCCCTGCTCCAGGAGGAGGACAGGGTGTCTGGGCAATCTGAAGGGGTGGCTTCAGTTCTGTCTGAGAGATGAAGTCTGGAATCTGTTTTCCTTCCCTGCCTCTGCCTGGCTCCTTTTCTGCAGGGCTGGCTACTGAGCACTGGACAGTGGGAGAGAATGTGCCATTTAAGCCCCCAGCTTTGCTGTTTCATGCTGGGAAGGGTCAGAGTGATTTCCCGTCACAGCCTTCTCTGTGGCCGGAAGGAAGGAGGTGTTTTCGCCAGTTTGCACCTGAGCCCAGAGGCTCAGAGTCTTTGCTCACCTTGTAGCCAGCACCTGTGTTGACAAGGAGACACATTGTCCACACCGCGTTGTCAGACGGGAGGATGGCTGTTGGGGGGCTGGGGTCTGTGTTTCTCTTGATCCGTGTTGTGATCTGCCTGAGATAGGAACTGCTAAGTGCCCACGAATTCCCAAGAGACATAGTCTCATCCTCAGAGGTCACCTCTAGCACCTTCAAGACCCCATGTATATTTCATTTCCCCCAGAAGGCTCCCAAGCCTTCTGGAATATTCTGCGGCAAAATAAGTCACAGCTAGTGCACCTTGCTCATCATGTGTATCCGTGACAGGAACTGAGTCTTAAATCTCCCTGTCTGGCACATGGGTGCGTGAGTGATGTGAGGTCACCGTCTAATGCAGCGTGTAATTAGGTGCTGGGCCCAGCTGTGTCCATCCCTGGCCGGTTCAGTCTGCAGTGCAAAGTATAGTGTTGGGCATATGGAGGCAGCCGGTATACATGCATTGATTGACTGTTGATACTTTCTGGATGTAAACGGCTGTAGGCGGGGCTTTGGCTTAGGTTCCCCATGACTTATAGTGTCCCCCACACCATTTCAATCGGTGGCTGCTGCCGCCATTTTGTGCCGTGGCTGTAGTCCATGGCCCTATGCAGAGTCCTGCCTGGTGTCTTTTTAGGGCACCTGCAGATGACAGCTCATCTTGTGGCCGGAGGGCGAATTTATTACTAAATGCTTGCACCTATAGGGGCCTGGCTCAGGGCCTGGTGTGGCAGCCGGGAGGCCTGGACTCACTGTGGGCCAAGGCGGGCTCAGCTGGGCTCTAACCTCTAGGGCTTGGGCAGTGCCTGGTGGGGCTGGGGCCGCCTTTGTTCAGGCAGCTGCCTGTGGCAGGGCTCCCAGAGCTGCCAGCTGGTGAGGCACCCCCCTGGTCCTGGGTACTGGGTGAGACTGAGTGGCCCGAGTCTCTGTCTCTGAGGGAGGTGGAACACTGCCATTCCTGCTTGGAGGCAGACTCTAGGAGGCTCCCACCTGTTACAAGCGGCAGACCTGGGGTGGAGTAGGCAAAAGAGTTACAGACTCGGAGGGCCAGGTGCGGCGGCTCACACCTGTAATCCCAGCACTTTGGGAGGCCTAGGCGGGTGGATCACAAGATCAGGAGTTCAAGATCAGCCTGGCCAAGATGGTAAAACCCCATCTGTACTAAAAATACAAAAAATTAGCTGGGTGTGGTGGCGGGCGCCTGTAGTCCCAGCTACTCGGGAGGCTGAGGCAGAGAATTGCTTGAACCCGGGAGGGGGAAGTTGCAGTGAGCCGAGATCGTGCCACTGCACACCAGCCTGGGCTACAAAGCGAGATTCCGTCTCAAAAAAAAAAAAAGGAGTTACAGACTCGGGTCCAAGCCCGGCATAGTTGTGCTGTCATGTGTACCCCGGGTAAGCTGTTCTCTCAGAGACTCAGTCTCTGTCTGTGAAATTGGCACAGTAACATCTCCCTCTTGAAGCTGTGGTTGAGAATGTGGGTAGATGCTGGGCTCGGTGGCTCCTGCTTATAGTCCCGGCACTTTGCGATTGTTTGAGCCCAGGAGTTCCGGACCAGCCTGGGCAACATGGCAAAACCTCATCTCTCCAAAAATACAAAAATTAGCCAATTGTGGAGGCACGTGGCTGTGGTCCGAGCTACTTGGGTGGGTGAGGCAGGAGGATCACTTGAGCCCAGGAGGTTGAGGCTGCAGTG